>NC_141378.1:18263085-18898085 GCF_017979445.1 Akebia trifoliata
TAGTAGTCTAATTCTATTATTTCTATGTAAGGGCATTTATGTCCATTCACTTTTTTATTATTATAAGCATCTGTCAAGCTCTTAATTAGAGACTTGACAATTCTACAATTCTTCTTGGTATCAGAGCCATTAGGATCCAACGCCCCCCTCTCTTGGTTCCCCTTCGATCTCCTTCCTCCCTCTCCTTTTCTCTTCTTTTCTCCTCTATTCTTTAGAAAAATCTACTAATCTAAAGTAGCCTCGTTAAGCAACCTCCCTTTCGAAGGTTCTTTCTTTTTTCCTTCTTTTTCTCTTTGATCACATGCTGCGATAATTCTCTGCGTTATGTTTCATGCCCTATTTTTTCCATCATTAGTCTTTGGTTGGACTGTTGGGTCCCTTTTTTTACCTACGATAGCAGCACTACAACCTGTGGAGGCTTGCAACAACACCTAGGGTGCCTTTGGAAATTTGTAACAGTGGCTGCAAAGCTTGTAAAACATTGCGACAGACCATGGAGTGTTGTTTATGATCTGTGACAACAACATAACCCACTGGGGTGCAGTTTAAAAGCATGCGACAGCAACTGTACTGTTGTTTGTGATCTGCGACAGCAAAAGGGTCTTACTTGGAAGCCTGCGACAGACCGTAGAGTGTTGTTTGTGATCTGCGATAGCAACAAAACCAACTGGGGTGTTGTTTAGAAACCTGCGATAGAAAGAGAACCTCTTTGGGGGGCCCACAAAACCCTTGCAATAGCAACTTGTTGTCTTCACAGTCCTGTTACAACACCTCAACAGCACCATTCTTGTGTGGTAGTTTTGATTTGCAACAGCAAAGCTCGTTATTTAGGTGATCTTAATTTAGATTGTACGAAATCTCCCTTCAATTCACAAGTACCTTTACTTCTTGTCCATAGTAAGCCATGATATCTACCAAAGAAATAAATGACTCCCACACTGCTCTTGGGGCAAATTCTTCTGCTAAACGGATTACCAATGCTCTACTAGATGGTCATAATTTTCAGTCATGGTCTCGATCTATGCGACTTTATTTGGGTAGTAGAGGTAAATCCGATTAGTTATTGGGCATCATCCTTAAGTCACCCCTCACTAATCTCAAATTTGAACAATGGAAAATCGATAGTTGTACTATTCTTGGATGGTTATTTAATTCTATGGAGCAGTGTATTTATACCATATTCATGTACCATGAGACTGTATCTTCTTTGTGGTCAACCCTCACTTAGACATATGCACATGCTATGAATGACTTGGGGATTTATGAGCTTTATTGGGATATTGCCAAAGCTACCCAAGGCACTCAAAGTATGGCGAATTACTTTGGATTCCTTCAGTCCTGTTGGGAGGAGCTTTCGCACTGAGTCTATGGTTGAGTTGTCTACAGAGGCAGCTGGTTATGTGGTTAAGCGGATTGCTCAACATCAGACATACCAACTCCTCATGGGTCTAAGTCCTGAGTTTGAGGTACTTCGGATATAGATCCTTCACACTACTCCTTTACCATCTTTAATTGAGACATTTGCGACCATTGATAATGATGAGCGCCGTTGCCGTGTAGTTTCTTCTCAAACTCAGGCCCCTACGATTTTCTCTACCCAGCTACAGATCAGATGGCTCTCGCAGCCAATTTAGATTTCTCTGACTCTCGTACTCAAGGACATGGAAGTTGAGCCCGTGGTCATGGTAAAAGAAATGGCCTTACTTGCAGCTATTGTGGGAAGGTTGAACATGAGAAAGCCCGTTGTTTTCAACTCTATCCCCATCTTTTGAGATCTTCTGTGGGATAGTCCTCAACTGTTGCGTCAGTTATTACACCCCCAAGTACATCCTCTGCACTTCATGTTACTCAGTCTCGCTCTGCTCCTCTGACATGGGTAATTGATTTTGGCGCCTCTGATCACATGACTGGTGAGTCTAGCCACTTTACATCCTCTATCTTCCCCACTACTCAGAGGGAGGTTAATCTTTCTGATGGGTCTCTTACACTTATCCACAACAAGGGTACCATCTCATTATCCCCTGATTTTTCTCGACTCTATGTTTCTTTCTCTTCACCTATCTCTTAACCTTTTATCTGTGAGTAGTATTACCAAATCCTTAAATTGTTCCGTAACTTTTTTTCCTACTCACTGTATTTTTCAAGACCTGGCTTCGAGGAGGATTTTTGGCAAGGGATATGAGAAGGATGGGTTGTACTTGTTTGGATCTCAACCGACTGCAGTTCCAGCATCTGTGCTTCCATCTTTTGGGAGCCACACTTTTTCATCTCAGACTTTAGATTTATGGTATGGTCGTTTATGACATGTCAATTTTCAGCACTCATGTTCTTTATTTTCTGCTTTAAAAACTTCTTGTAGTGGAGACAAATTTCAGTACTCTATGTGTGAACTTTCTAAACACACTCGTACCTTTTATATTCCTCGTATGCATCGATTTAATGCAATATTTAATTTAGTTCATTCTAATGTGTGGGGGCCTTTTTCTATTACTGCGTTTAATAGTTATAGATACTATGTTACATTTATAGATGACTATTCTCGTTGCACTTGGATTTATTTGATGCATTCTCGTTCTGAGGTGCTCCTTATTTTTATTAATTTTCTTAAAATGATTCAAACTCAGCACAACATCACTGTTAAATCTTTTAGGTCAGATAATGGAAGGGAACATATTTCTTATGGGATTTGTTCTCATCTTCATGAGAATGGTATGCTTCATCAATTGACATGTCCATACTCCTGAGTAGAATGGGATGGCGAAACATAAAAATTGCCATCTCATGAATATAATCTGGTGTTTCTTCGAACATGCATGTTCGTAAAGCATATTGGAATATGACAGTCCTCACTGTAGCTTTTTTTCTTAACTGCATTTCGAGTCGCACCTTAGGAGGATAGGTGCCTCTTCATGTTCTTCAACCTAACAACACTCTCTTCCTCATTATTTCTAGAGTCTTTGGGTGCACATGCTTTGTTCAAGACAGGACTCCCACTCGCACTAAATTAGATGATAAAGTCATTCAGTGCATCTTCTTGAGTTATTCCTCTATGTCCAAGGAGTATCGATGTTATGATCCGATTTCTCACTGTGTCATACATTCTCTTGATATTATATTCTTTGAAAATGTTTCATACTTTAGTACCACTTCTACTTTGCAGAACCCTTTTTCTTCTCAAGACCAATCACCTATATTATTGCCTTCTCCAGTCTTTCCTTCACCTTTGTCGTAGCTTAAGGTTTACACTCGTCGCCCTCATCCCTTTCCACTCTTGTCAATCTCCTCCTTGGACTCAGGTATATCATCTCCTATTCTTACACCTATACCTGCTCTTATTCCTTTTGTTTCTAACTCTCATTTGCCTATTGCTTTTCACAAAGGTAAGCGGGAGTGTGTTACTGATCATCTCATTGCTTAGTCCGTTTCCTATCAGAGTCTTTCTTTTTCTTATCAGGCCTACCTTACTCTCATTGATTCTATTCGAGTTCCTTGGTCCATATCAGAGACTCTGTCAAACCCTCGGTGGACTAGACTTATGACTGTCGAGATGGATGCTTTGCAGAAAAATAATATCTGGGAGCTTGTTACCATCTGGGGAGCAGACCATTGGTTTTAAATAGGACTTTACTGTGAAATACCTCGCGGATGGCACTATTGATCAGTATAAGGCACGATTAGTTATTAAGGGATTTACGCAGATTCCAGAGAAAGATTTTGGTGCCACCTTTGCTCTTGTCGCCAAACTTTCCATTATTTGTCTTCTTATCTCTTTAGTTGCTTGTCACTCATGGCTCATTTATCAACTCGATGTGAAGAACGTATTTCTCGCTCTCGCCGTAGTATTTCGTTATCTTAGCGTAAATACACATTGGATCTTCTTAAGGACACTGGTATGCTAGGTTATCGTCTTGCATCTTCTCCTATGGATCACAATCATCAAGTTTATGCCGAATCTAGTAATCTATTATTTTTTCTTTCTTCTTATCAGAAGCTTGTGGAACGTCTAATTTATTTGACTAACGCTAGACCAGATTTGACATTTGCGGTTAGTGTAGTCAGTCAGTTTATGCATACTCCACGTACGTCTCATCTTAATGTTGTTCACCATATTCTTCGCTACTTGAAGTTGAAGAATTTTAAAATAGAAATCTCAAGTCTCATAATGAGAGCTTGGAAAGTATTTATAGCCCATAATAGGGGAATGGACATAAATGCCCTTACACAGAAAGAATAATAGAAATAAATACATATAAACAAAACAAGAACTAATAATCTATCATAATATTTCCAATACTCCCCCTCAAGCTGGGGCAAATATATCAACTAGGCCCAGCTTGGCATGATGAGAGTTTATGACAGAAGGTCCAACAGACTTTGTAAGCATATCTGCTAGTTGATCTGAAGAAGAGACAAAGATTATCTTAAGTGCACCAGATCTAACTTTCTCCCTGAGAAAGTGAACATCAACCTCGATATGCTTAGTCCTTTCGTGAAGGACTGAGTCAGATGCAAGCATTATAGAAGACTTGTTGTCACAGAACAAAGAGGAGGAACCAACAGTAGGAAATCCCAACTCTGTTAGCAAGGATCTAAGCCAAAGTAGCTCACATGTACCAAGGGCCATAGCACGATACTCAGCTTCAGCAGAGGAACGAGAAACCACACTTTGTTTCTTACTCTTCCACGAGATAAGATTACCACAATAGAAAGTACAGAAACCAGATGTAGATCTCCTATCTGTAAGAGAACCCGTATAATCAGCATCAGTGAAATATGATAGATGTGGCTGAGTAGTAGACGAATAAAATAAGCCTAGGTCAGGACGAGACTTCAAGTAGCGAAGAATACGATACACAGCATCAAGATGAGAGGTGCGCGGAGCATGCATAAACTGACTAATTACACTAACTGCAACTGTCAAATCCGGTCTAGTGTTAGTCAGATAAATTAAACGGCCTACGAGTCTCTGGTAAGATGAAGGATCAGATAAAAGTTCCCCAGATTCAGCATGAAGACGGTGATTCTGATCCATTGGGGACGAGGCAAGACGACAACCAAGCATACCAGTGTCCTGAAGAAGATCCAATGTGTACTTTCGTTGAGATAACGAAATACCACGACGT
The DNA here is from genome assembly GCF_017979445.1 of Akebia trifoliata. Lineage (NCBI taxonomy): Eukaryota > Viridiplantae > Streptophyta > Magnoliopsida > Ranunculales > Lardizabalaceae > Akebia > Akebia trifoliata. The sequence goes on from NC_141378.1 coordinate 18,268,209, forward strand.
GAGCGGGCTATCTCTAACCCCAAAAAATACTTGAGAGGACCTAAGTCCTTAACCTCATTGCACTACCCAACTGCCTCTTAACCCTGTCAATCCATTGTACATCATCTCCAGTTACTATAATATCATCCACATAAACTAAGACAATGGTATTGCGGCCATCTACTCCTCGTCGAATAAAACAAGTATGGTCAGAGTGGCATCTGGAAAATCCCATAGATAAAATGACGTCAGAGAAACGCTGGAACCAGGCTCGCGGAGATTGCTTTAAACCATACAGAGATTTAAGAAGGCGACATACTTTCCCAGAATACTCCCCCTGAAGACGAAATCCAGGAGGGGGGTCCATATAAATGACCTCCGTCAGATCACCATTGAGAAAGGCATTCTTCACATCAAGCTGGGAAGAGACCAAGAATGACAGGCCGCTAAAGAGATAAGTAAACGGACAGTAGATAATTTGGCTACCGGGGCAAAAGTGGCTCCAAAGTCCTTTCCCGGAGTCTGCGTAAACCCCTTAGCGACGAGTCGAGCCTTATAGCGATCAACCGTACCATCTGCAAGATACTTGACTGTGAAAACCCATTTACAACCAACAGTCCGCTCCCCAGAAGGAAGAGAAACAAGATCCCATGTGTGATTCTTCTGCAAGGCATCCATTTCAACAGTCATGGCTCTAGTCCACATAGGATCACGTAGAGCCTCAGATACAGACCGAGGAATCCGAATAGAATCTATGGTGGCAAGGTAGGCTCGATAGGAAGGAGAAAGACCCTGATAAGAAACAAACTGGGCGATAGGGCGATTAGTAACACACCCTCGCTTACCTTTGCGAAGTGCAATAGGTAAGTGAGAGTCAGAAATAGAGGGAATAGGTGGAAAAGTAGAAGGGGATATACCTGAGTCCAATGAGGAGGTTGGCAAAGGTTGAGATGAGGGGGGGCGACGAGAGTAAACTTGCAGCGGCGGCAGCGAAGATGAAGATGGAGAGAAAACTGGAGATGGTAGCACTATTGGAGAAGAGTCCTGCAAAGGAGAAGAGTCCTGCAAAGAAGATGAAGTACGAAAATATGGAACATTTTCAAAAAAGGTGACATCCAGGGAATGAATAATACGATAAGAGAAGGGATCATAACACCGATACCCCTTTGACATAGAAGAGTAACCCAAGAAAATACAACGGGTAGCTTTGTCATCTAGTTTGGTGCGATGAGGAGTTCTATCCTGAACAAAACAGGTACACCCAAAAACTCTAGGTGTAATAGGAAAGAGAATGCGATCAGGGCAAAGAATATGAAGAAGCACCTGTCCCCCCAAAGTGCGGCTCGGAACACGATTCAGGAGGAAAGCAGCAGTAAGAACTGCCATATTCCAATAGGACTTGGGAACATGCATCCCTCGCAGAAGGCAACGGACAATGTTCATGAGGTGACGATTTTTACGTTCTGCCACCCCGTTTTGCTCAGGAGTGTATGGGCAGGTTAACTGATGAAGCATACCACGCTCATGAAGATGGGAGCAAATCCCATCAGAAATATATTCCCCACCATTATCTGTTCTAAGAGATTTGACGGTAATGTTGTATTGAGTTTGAATCATTTTAAGGAAATTAACAAAAATAGGTAATACCTCAGAGCGAGAACGCATTAAATAAACCCAAGTACAACGAGAATAGTCATCAATAAATGTAACATAATATCTATGACCATTAAAGGCAGTAATAGGGGAAGGCCCCCACACATCAGAATGAACCAAATCAAAAATAGCATTAACTCTATGCATACGAGGAATATAAGAGGAACGTGTGTGTTTAGAAAGTTCACACACAGAGCACTGAAATTTGTGTCCACTACAAGATTGTTTTAACATAGGAAATAATGAACATAAGTGCTGAAAATTAGCATGTCCTAAGCGAGCATGCCATAAGTCTAAAGTCTGAAAAGAAAAATTATGATTTCCAGTGAGTGGGAGCACGGAGGTGGAAGCAGCAGTAGGTGGAGCTTCAAACAGGTACAACCCATCCCTCTCATATCCCTTGCCAAAAATCCTCCTCGAAGCTAGGTCCTGAAAGATACAGTGAGTAGGAAAAAAGGTTACAGAACAATTAAGCGATTTTGTAAGACTACTCACAGACATAAGGTTAAGAGATAAATGTGGAACATGGAGAACAGAATCAAGAGGAAAACCAGGGGATAGAGATATAGTACCCTTACTGTGAACAGGGGTAAGAGACCCATCAGCAAGGCGAACCTCCTTATGAGTAGTAGGAAAAATAGAAGAAATAAAATGATTGGACTCACCGGTCATGTGATCAGAGGTACCAGAATCAATGACCCAGGTCAGAGGAGCAGAGCCAGACTGAGTGGCATGAAAAGCAGAAGAGGTACCTGGGGGAGTGGTAACGGATGCTACTGTTGAGGATGAGGGAGTCTGAGCTTGGAGCTGATCCCGTACAATAGCTGTAATTTGTGTCTGAAGATGTTGTAAATCAAGAGTACCAGGAGAAGCATGATCAACATAGGTAGATTCAACAGCGGCAGCACGGGGCTGTCCCCCAGAAGATCTCAACAGGTGGGGATAGAGCTGAAAGCAGCGAGCCTTCTCATGGCCAATCTTCCCACAATGACTACATGTAAGACCACTTCCTTTACCACGCCCACGGCTCCCACGGCCTCGATTCCCAGATCCTTGAGTACGGGAATTAAAAAATCCTGAATTAGCTGCAAGAGCCATCTGATCTATATCTGAAGCAGAGATAGTGACAGAAGACGGGATTTGAGAAGGAATGACACGGCGACGACGTTCATCGCTATCAATAGTTGCAAATGTCTCAAATAATGAAGGTAGAGGAGTGGTATTAAGGATTTGGGTCCGCAATGCCTCAAACTCAGGACGTAAACCCATGAGGAATTGATATGTCTGATGTCGAGCAATCCTCTTGACCACATACCCGGCTGCCTCTACAGATAACTCAACCATAGACTCATAGTGCGAGAACTCTTCCCAACGAGACTGAAGAAACCCAAAATAATCTGCAACACTCTGATTTCCTTGAGTAGCTTGAGCGATATCCCGATAAAGTTCATAAATCCTAGAGTCATTCCAAGCGTGTGCATATGTCTGAGTGAGAGCTGACCACAAAGAAGAGACAGTCTCATGATACATAAACATAGTGTAGATACGTTGCTCCATAGAATTGAATAGCCACCCAAGAATAGTGCAATTATCAATTTCCCATTGTTCAAATTTGGGATCAGTAGAGGGTGGCTTAGGAATACTACCTAAAAGCCAACCAGTTTTTCCTCGACTACCCAAATAAAGTCGTACAGACCGGGACCAGCTCTGAAAGTTACGACCATCGAGTGGGGCATTAGTGATACGCTGGACAGAGAAATTAGCCCCAAGAGTAGTGGTAGATTCCTTAGGTTCGTGAGTTGAAGTCATTGTACACTTAGTCTTGTATTTGTATTGAAGGGAGATCTCCCGTATTAACACTGAATGCTGTCGGCAACACCAGAAAAAGTTTCTACTACTGTCGTGAAGTTGTACCACCCAAAGAACCCAACGTAGTTGCTGTTACAAGACTCTGCTGTTGTTGTAGAGCAAAACAGGCTGTGTAGAGATGATCAAAGTGAACATAACAGCAGGCTGCTGCTGTGGGTTGCTATCGCAAGGCACTCTAGTGCAAGTAGAAGGAGTTGCAACACACGGTAAATGGATCTGATCACTGCTGCTGCTGTATGTTGTTGTCGCAAGGCACTCTAGGGCAAATAGAAGGAGTCGCAGCACAGGGTAAATAGATCTGATCACTATAGGTTCTATAGGTCTGATCGTAGGTCACTATAGGGTATATAGATCTGATCGCAATCACTATAAAGCAAGTATAGTGAATCGCAAAATACTGTAGAGCATCTAGAGTTAATCGCAGATGGGAGACAGACCTGTAGAACCTTGTTGCTGCAATCACGGAGCACTATAGGACTTGTAGGTCTGATCGCAGATCAGATTCAGACCTACTGTTGCTGTCGCAAGGTATAATAAGGGTCTAGAAGTTGATCGCAGAACACTCTAGAGCTTGGAGGTTTGATCGCAGATGAGATTCATCTCTATTACCATTGTCGCAAGGTATGATACAGTCCAAAAATTAGATCGCTAGTCAGAATCAGATCTGTAGTTGGCTTGTTGACTGATCACAAAATACTTTTAGGGCTAATTTCCAAGGAAAAACCCTAAAGTAGGGTAAAAAAATATATATATATATATATTAATCACAGCGCAAAACTCTATTGCAGCGTGTGAAGGATTATTAAAGTCTCTATCGCAACATGCGATTAAGAAGACAAGATTCAAAGAAGGAACTTTAAGCTCTGATACCAAGAAGAATTTTAAAATAGAAATCTCAAGTCTCATAATGAGAGCTTGGAAAGTATTTATAGCCCATAATAGGGGAATGGACATAAATGCCCTTACACAGAAAGAATAATAGAAATAAATACATATAAACAAAACAAGAACTAATAATCTATCCTAATATTTCCAATAGAAGTCACGTCCTGGCCTTGGGCTTTTCTACTCATCCACTGTTAAACCACATCTATCGTGTTTCACTAATGCTGACTATGCGGACTCTCTTATAGACAAGAGATCTATCTCTGATTTCTGTACTTTCCATGGAGATAACATTATTTCGTGGAAAAGTAAGAAACATAATGTGATTTTTCGTTCTTCTGTTGGAACTGAGTATCGTGCCATGGCTCTTGGCACATGTGAGCTTCTTTGACTTCAATCTTTAATGACAAAGATGGAATTTCCTCCTTTTTGTTCTTCCTCGTTGATTTACAACAACAAGTCTGCTATCATGCTTGCTTTTGACTCAGTTCTTCATGAACAAACGAAGCATATAGAGGTTGGTATTCACTTTCTCAAGGAGAAAGTTTGATCTGGTGCTCTTCAAACAGTATTTTTATCTTCTTCAGATCAGCTTGCCGACATGTTTACAAAGCCTGTTGGTCCTTCTATCTCTAACTCTCATCTTGTCAAGCTGGGTTTAGTTGATATATTTGCTCCAACTTGAGCGGGAGTATTGAAAAATAGTAGTTAGTAATCTAATTCTATTATTTTTATGCAAGGGCATTTATGTCCATTCACTTTTTTTATTATTATAAATATTTGCCAAGCTCTTAATTAAAGACTTGACAATTCTACAATTCTTCTTCATTACTAGATCCTTTAACTTGAAGTCCATTGCTTTACCAACAAGATAAGAAAAAACTCTCATTCCCAAAATTTGTAACTAGCAACCTAGAGCGGCAATGTAGCATTGTATGTACAGTAACAAAATATAACTCTAAATGTGAATATGGACAGTGCAGCTTAGCATAAAACAATGTTTCGTGGAGGCCCTCACTCTAAAAGTAACTTATTTTTATAGGTCTAAAAGTGACTCTATTAGCTAGCATCTTCATTATTCAACAATCAATGTAAATTCAACCATTATATAGTAAAATCAGCTAGACGGAACAAGAACACTCACTGCTGCATCAAAAGAACAATTTTTTTTTTCTGATAAGTGGCAATAGAACACTTATGAAATCCATATACTTGGATATTTTGATCAACACAATTATTATTCAGAAGATGACAAAAGCACTGATCCCATACCATTCTGTCAGAAGGTGTTCTTAGGTTATCTGAGGTCCCAAAGATGCAAGAGGATACGGCTATGTGGCAACTACTCATGAATCTTGCATCGTCTTCAGCCAAGTCAAATCCAGTACTTGGAGATCCTTTAGGACCTTTAATAAAGCCACAGTTTATTTTTTGATCACGTGCATAAAATGACTCTTCCCTTTCTTGAAGACTCTGATGCCCAGAAAATCTGGGCTCCCAATGTTCTGCTCCACTAGGCATCTCTTCCACTTGTGCATACTGCAAGGAAAATCTTGAGAATTTTCGACCTTCTAAAGGCTCTACAATCTGTGCAAAAGAGTTTAAGAACTTCATCTCACAAGAAGAACCTGAAGAATTTTAATATCACGAATTTCAGACAAGCAGCAAAATAAAATAAAATGATAAAAAGGCCCAAGTTTGAGACTTACAGGATGATTTACTGAATAACCAGCTTGCACATCACGCAAATCTACCTTGTATATTAGCCAAACAGTACCATGTTTTGATTTCCGAAGTTTCATTTATGCAAAATCTTAAAATAAAAACAATACTCAAAAAGTGTAGTATACAAGTTTTTATTTCCATAATTTCATTTGTACAAACACAGATGAAATTTGTAAGCTACAACATGTATCACACCCCTTAAGTGAATCAACTACATAGTAATTGTGTTTCACCCTTCATTCCTAATAAGAAGGGATTCTTGATCTAAGAAGAGAGGAAGGATAGATGTAGAATTGCAAACCAAGAAGGGGTCTTCCACTCATTCGCTAGGCTGTGTAGGTTGTAGAGTTCTAAGGAAAGATTGGGAGGGGGAGGGGAGAAAGGAATGAAAAAAGGAAGAATATGTACAGGGTGGAAAAGTGTTTTCTCAGCTTAAAGTGTTCTAGTCACCACTTGTGAACTGACTTTTCCTGTTTAGTGCAACAAAAAAAAAATGGTTCCCATCTTTCCACATCACTTGCCGAATAGCATAAACATGCTGGCAAACAGGTCGTATTCATATTTCAACTTAAGTTACTACTATGACCAATACATGCTACAACAATGGTATTTTGATCATGTAAATTCAATATTTTATTTCTTTATCTTAAAGAGACTGGAAATAAAAGTATCTTTCTTGCATTGGTAAGTTTTGTGCAAGCACATTTGTGCATATTTGTATAGGATCAAGTCAAAAAGTAAGCATTGACCTCTAAAGGAATGTCCCAACCAAACATTCCGAAACGGAAATAAATTTTGAACACGAAGTAAAAGAGGAAGGGAAAGAAAGAGAAATAATAATCATGGTTCCCAATTGGTCATAACAATTGGAGAAATGAAATTTTGTCGAAGTATGGTAGCAAAAACCTTGGGTTGTACAGTGAATTACATTGTTAACCTTACAATTGTAGTGCGTGGAGAGGATTACCAATGGTTACCTTGACTTTGCCAATAGCCTTAAATTTAAACAGGACAAATGTGGTGCTCTTGGGGGGAAGATAAGTGGTGTGGTGAATTCCCACTATATTTAGACCTTCGATTCTTTGTTTCCTATTGAATAGAAAATTCGCCCAGTGTTGAATTTCTTAATCTGGAATGGAGATGATCCCTTTTAGGACTTTATCTTTAGAAGAAACGTGAATGATTGGGAGATAGATCTCATTGCTAACTTGTTATCTTGCATTGTTGATCCCATATCAAACCCTTTGAAGAGACAACAGGTTGTGGTTGTTAGCCATCAAAGCTCATTTTATATTCGCTCTTTCTGCATGATTTTGACGCTTCTTCCTTATACTGTCTCTCCCAGATTTGACTTTCCAATAGCCTTTGTTCCAAATTCCCTCAAAAGTAACATTTGTTTTCTAGCACAACTTCATTAGCCAAAATGTTATTAGCAAACCATTTAATTTGTCGTCGCTGACTCTTGCCCTATGTGCAAGGCTGAAGGAGAATATTTAAATCATCTCTTCCTCTATTTTGGTTCAGCTAGAGAAGTGTGGGGATCCTTTCTTCGATGAGCTTGGAATTTGGTGTATGTTTACTTGGTCGGTATTACTGAATCTTTTCAAAGCTAACATTCCTACGCTTCCTCTCTAGCATAGGCTTGTTAATTTGGAGACTTCTACCTTTTACAATATATTAATGGTTCAATACCATCCTAAAAAGTCAAGTCACTTATATTCTAGTGGGCAAAGCGATCTTCGGAACACAAAGGTCAATCTTTCAAATATTTTTTTTAGATGGGATTTGATTGTGTTGGGATTGTCTGATTTGATTTTATGTTTTCTTCTAGAGTTTCCTTGATGCTAAAGTCTCATTTTTTTTATTGCTCTATGTATGTATAATAGAAAATGCGAAAGATTAATAGGTAAAATAATTTAAACACAACAACACAATCTTAACCCAAAGAATTGGGGTTGGCTCAATGAATCCAGTTAGTTTTCCTTATTGAAATCGGCCATCTACTTATTATTACAACTAGTGGTCGTTTATATAACCTTCGTAATGGTAGTTTCCATAATCTTCATAAGATGAGAATTATTCATTTGTTTAGATATTTATTTTATTTTTCTAAAAAACAAATACATTCTGAAAGAAACCACACTATGAGATGTTTAAGTTTATTTTTAAGTTTACTCCTTAATAAAGTTAGTCAAAGATTCATTGCTCCTCCCAACCCATAAACAAGCCAAAGTTATGTTGTCCCTCAAAACAAAGCATAATTTGAATACAAATGAACAAGTTAAAAAAGTTACCCATTTGGAAGAAAATTAAGAAATTTCCCAGAGAACTTACGTCGTTTCGCTCTTCTTCTTGAATCTGGTATCTTTCCGATGTTCGAACTTTTTGAAGACCGGCTATTGATATTAGAAGCATGCCTGGAATCTGTTTTAACATCATCGGTACTTTGTGAAGAACCTTCCCCAAATGTATTGGTGAAGTTCTCATCGTAATCCTCCACCTCCCCATTAGAATCTGGGTTCTTAGTTTTAGCCTCAAGGATATCAAGGGACACTCCACCACCTTCACGACTATTTGCTACATCAGACCGGTCTGCATTGTCATGTCTAGTATCGTCGTTTTGTGACACACGAGCATCACGAGAATCAATACCATCATCATAATCATCATCAGAATCAGTCTCTGCACGATTGGATAGTTCATCACGCTCATTGCTATTATCTTTTCTTAATAGCCCAGAATTCTTCATAGAGGCCTCATACTTCACTTCATAAAGCTTCAATTCTTCACGCCCAGCTTCCTTATACAATCCTCTGCTTCTATGATCCGATCTCAGCTTCCAGTGTGAATCCCCTATAGTTTTGTCAACATGATTACCATCGCCCTTGTATTCATCATCCCTTCTCCTGTCATCCTTGTCCCAGTACCTCGAATCCCGTCCATGTGCTACGGAACCCTGACCAAACTTGAGAACTCTAGGATTCTCAATACGAGTCACATTTGCTAGAAAATCTAAGTCATCATCCTGACCATTAGAACTGTCCGATTCTGAAAAAGCCCATATCTTTCTAGTCATTTGGACTCTAAAAATCAAATAACGTACTTAAGATGCAAGCAGCCAAAGAACTAAATCAAGATTAATTCCTAATAGATAATTGAATGAGCTAAGACAGTCAAAGGCACCCTACAAAGGATATTCAGACATTTCAGGATTTTCAAATGTCTTCGAGATTTCAACCAATTCAACTAATCTTATACAAAATTTTCTGTATCTTGACTTAATCACCGAAACTTTGGTAAAATCCCACAATTTCGACCAGTTTCGATTAAATCATTTACACTATTGTCCACTATCTTGATCGAAATTCCAGAATATTTCAAATTTTTGACGTGTATTGACTAAATCCTGTACAAAATGATCCGTATCTTCATTAAAGCTTCAGAAAATTTACCACCTTTGACTAAATCTTACACAAATTTTCAAGTATCTTGACCGGTGTTTCTAGATTTTCTATATCTTACTTTCGCGATTTCAACATTTCAGCCAATTCAACTAAATCTGATACAAAATTTTCAGTAACTTCACCAAATCACCTAAACTTCAGTAAAATCCTGCAATTTTGACCAATTTCAATTATATCATTTACAATATTCTGCGTAACTTGATCAAAATTCTAGCAAAATTTCAAAAGACTCAAAATTTTGATATGTAAATCTTGTACAAAATGTTCCGTAACTTCATTGAAATTTACCACTTTGGACTAAATCTTAGAAAATATTTCCAGTACCTTGATCAATGTTTTTAGAGTTTCTATATTTTACGTTCAGGATTTCAACATTTCAACCAATTCAACTAAATCTTATACATTTTTTCCAGTAACTTAACCAAATCACCGAAACATTAGTAAAATCCTGCAATTTCGTCTAATGTCAACTAAATCATTGACAATAAGATCAAATAACATGATCGAAATTCTAGCAAAATTTAAAAAGATTTAAACTTTTGACATTCTTTAACTAAATCTTGTACAAAATGTTCCGTAACTTCATTGAAAATTCAAAAAATTCACTACTTTTGACTAAATCCTGTACAACATTTCCAGTATTTCTACATTTTGTATTATCTTACTTTCTACGAACAAAAAATGCAGGGAAGAACTTATAAAAAAATAAAATACAGACCTCTGTCTTCGGAGATGTAAGAATAAGCGAAGAAAGTGGCGACGAGGACGAGAGAGAGAATCACAAAGACTGCAACAATAGAAATCTTGAGATTGTTCTTATCAGATCGACCGAATCTTCGATTCCGTAAACCTTGTTTGTGAGAAATCTGAGTTCCGAATGAAGCATGATCTGATGATCCTGATGAGCTCGATTGCCTGAACTGAATCATTCGAACATTATTTGTCTCGATCTCTAGCAGAAAAAGAGAAATATGGATTAACTTCGATGGATCGATCTGGTTGTCTGTTACAGATTTCTAGGGTTTCTGATTCGCCATTAAGCAAGAACCATATAAGCTTTTCTTCGAACAGTGTCACAAACAGACAGGTAGCGTGTGAGTCTGGCCCACGTGAATATTATGTCTAACTGACGTCAATATACGTCTGGTTTTCCATTTGACAACTTCGGATCTGGATCTGGATCTTGGATTTCGATTTGGACTGGTTCTGGATCAACCATGTAGAAGATCTGATAAATTGTGTGGGAAGTTATATTATTTATAATTTTATATAGTTTTTGTGGGGTTGTAAATGGGCTGGTTCTGGTTCTGGTTCTGGTTCCGGTTCCGGTTCCGGTTCGGTCCCTAAGAAAATTATAATCATAACCACTATTTTTTCGGTTATGTTTTCGATTCCAAAATAAATGAAATCATAACCACCAAGAATCATGGGTATCTGTTGGCTTCGATTCTTAAAAAAGTTATTAAAAAATTAATCATTATTAAAAAAATTCAAAAATTCAAAATCATTATTAAAAAATTTTAAAAACAAATCTAAAATATGACACATTGTCTACAAAGATCACTTATAATTTGTTCCACTATAAATATGATTTAATGATTTTTTTCAAAAATCAAAAATCAATTTTTTTATAAGTAATAAAATTTAAGAAAAGATGGCCCTTTTTAAACTCCAATATTTAATTTATAAGAAAAATAGAAGAACTTTATATGATATTTGTCAATTTTAAAATATAGGAAAATTAAAAATCATGTATGACATAAAAATAAATCGATTTGGGGTACACACATGTACCTATCAGATAGAACCTAGTGGTTTTGGTTCCTATCAATTCGGTTCCATATTAGACCCGGCTCTAATCAATTATGATAAAAAGGAAATTGAAATCGGAGTTTTCAATTTTGATTTTCAGGTAAATAGGTACACATTGACGCCCCCTAACTTTTTGAAATAAGTGGAATTTATTTATATTTTGTTTATTAAATTGGATTCTATCCAATCCTTATCAGATAGAATTTGGGTCATGATTTTGATATCGATCCAACATGAGTCCAATATGATTCTTATTGGAATGACTTCAAGTTTGATTTAATTCTCATTGGATTTGTCCTGGATTACTCCAGATTGACTGGGGTCTGATCCATTGACCTCATTTAGAAGCATATTTACAAAATTCCTCAAATTTTCTAAGAAATTTATAAATTTATTGAAATAAGGAAAGAGTTGATTGACTTGACCTACTTATGAAATAACCAATGATTTTTTTATAGGTATTATAAAATCAAAAGGTAGAGAATGACAAAATAAAGGAGAGAAACTCGATGATTTATTAATCGGCCGTGGAATATGAAAACATTTTTACCCTTTATCTTGGAAATTCATTTCTTAGACATTCAAATCTCAAGAACAAGATAGGGTTTTTAGGGAGGTTGAAAAGATGGATTTATATTTCTATAATTTTTTTCAATACTTTTACAAAAAGAGAAAAAAAAAAAAATTAAAGTTATCCGAAATAATCGAATTGAAGCCCAATGAATAATTATTGAATTTGAACTTTATTACTATGCTTGGAAGGAGTCATAGTTGTAAAGCCAATACCTTGCCTCACTACTAATCTTTAATACCAATATGACTTGGTTCGTTGATGATTTTACTTGTAATTGAATATGAGTATATTTCTTAGTTCATGAAACATTAGTGGATTAGGTTTGGGCATGTATTTATTCGCCATGGACATGGCTCAATATCTTGTATCATCTTTGAATGGGTTGGCTAAGTTGTTTCAGAATTTTCAACATTTTAAACCAATATAAGAGTAATTATTCGCCATGGGCATTTTCAAAATCTTGTTCGAGGTTACCTAATTTTCATCTTCTTGCTTACTTCTTCTTCTCACTTCCTTTTTTTCTCGTCAAATTTTCCCTAAAAAAGAAAGAGCCTTGTTTTCGAATGAATGACATGCCCTTGACCATTGTACCCTTTGGAAGACTGGATCATTTAGACAACCCCTTCCATGTTTGGTAAATAATGGAGATACTTCTATGTTTTCAAATTGATAACATAGCATTTGACCATAGTCTCCTGCGAAAGGTTTTTATTTTTATTTTTTTTATAATGTTAGTTTAATATATTGAATATGTATCAAAATATATCAGAAAATGTTTCAATATCATTTCAGCTTTTAGAAAAACAAAAACAAGATTTTAAACCATGGTCATGGCGGGTCTAATCTTGACCCAAATCCATGTCAATTATTTTCATCCAAACCCGACTGACTAATAGTCCTAATTGTCAACTATTTTTGTTGAACATACCCAAATCATTTGGGTTATTCATAGATTTTCTCAAGTATATAAATTATTTTTCTTGTTTTAGCTCTCATTCATCTCAACATTCTACTTAGTATTACACATTTTAGTAGGGGTGCCAATGGATAGTCAAAAATTTGAATCCTTATTGGATACGGATTCGAATATTAACATTTCGAATCCGATAATATTCGATTCGAAATAATATATAATATATATTATTTGATTTGATTTATTTATTATATACATAATATAATATACAACATGTTTTTTAAATAATAAAAAATCAATTGGATAAGGAAAAATTATGTTTTTTTAATATATAAATTATTCAAATTATAATCGAATATTATATAATATCCAATAGGATAATCAAATTCAAATTCGGACAGAGTTTTAGAATATCTGTCGGATTTGAATTTGAATTCGGATATCAAATACAAATTTCATATTTGAATTCGGATATTGCTGTATCCAAACTGATAAACATCTACTGACCGCCCTACATTTTAGCATGTTTAGTGACAAACAAACAACCATTATTCTCCACCCACTTTTTTCTTGTAAATATTAATTTGGGTTGACACACGTTTACGAAAAATGTGGGAAACACTCCATCGCCTTAGCAGGTAAACTAATGAAGAATAATTGAATGAAAAGTGATCAAATCTAATGACCAAAAGAAACAAAGATTAGTCTTATATGATATAAGATCATCTAAAAAGTTAGTGGGCCCAAATGCATGACATCAAGATTTTCGTATCAAGGAGACATCAAATTCGCATCTCTATATAAAAACAACGGATTGATCGTATGCTTCCAAGTTGACATTATACCGTCCACTTGGTTTTACATGGACGATGGATCAGCCTCGTGTCAAAAATCTTCTGTGGTCCACACTTCTGGAGCTGTACCAAGCTTGGACCGGTGACTTCGTCTCTTCTTCAAAGACCATTAAATCTCTCTCTGACAACAAAACACACACATCAAAAAAGCTCATTTTTAATCGGAAATTAAGTTTTTAGGTTTTTTTTTTTCTTCCATAAATTCGATCAAACTTCCTTCAAATTCGATTCACACAGAGATAGAATAGATCTCGTTGAGGGAGCAATTAGGGTTTTGTCAATTGTCTCTCTCTCTCTCTTACTCTATCTCTGCAATTCGAATTTCAGAGAGACTTGTTTGAATCGATCTCTTCTACTTAATTGATCTGTTCGAATTTTTAGGGTTTAATCGAATTCCTTCTTGTGATGTTCTTCGACCTAGTGTTCCTCTTACGCTCCAAACGTTCTCATGATGGCGGCTCCAAGGAATTTTATCAGCGATAATGGAAGGCAAAGAGACGAAGAGAATGCGAAGGAGGATTCTCCAACAAGTAAGAAACCTTTGGGGGCGAAATTGGAGGGAAGATGTCCTCTGACTCGATGGGAATTGGTTGCAGCTTTGAGCGTGTTTTTTCTCTTTTCGATCGGTTTGATTTCCATCTATTTGACCATGCCAGCTGCCGAGTACGGGAAGATTAAGTTGCCCCGAACTATTTCGGATCTTCGAATTCTAAAGTAAGTTCATCTACCTAAAAATTATTTCCAATTATAGAAAAATTTTGATCATCGGATCTGGTTTGAATCTTTTAGGAATGATTTTGCCAAAAATTAGGATTTTTGGTTATTGTTTACTCTGAATTTGAATGTGTCATTTTGTTGGTTTGTTATTGATTAGGTTTAAAATCTTAGTTTCGTTTAGCGGTTTAATAAAAATTATTAAAGATTATTTCCAATTACAGAAAATTTTGATACATTGGATCTGGTTTGAGTCTTTTAGGAACGCTTTAGCCAAAAAGTAGGATTTTTGGTTTTTGTTTATTCTGAATTCAAATGTTTCATTTTGTTGGTTTGTTATTGATCAGGTTTAAAATCTTAGTTTTGATTAGCGGTTTAATAAGCTGTAATAGAATGAGAAGTCTCAAATAAGATGAGATGATATCTTCAATGTTGTTAGAATCAAATTGGATGATGATTTGGATTTGATTGAAATTGGGATTCAGATTATTGATGGTAATGTTGGGAAAGATTTTACTTTGAGTTAAAAATATATAAAGAAAAAGATATGTTTAATGTAGGTAGATTGAATTGGCATCTCCCTTGACACCCATGTGACTGGCATAAGGACGCTTGTTCTGAGGGGGATGCCTAAGTGAGGTCTCAAGGTCACGTATGAATCAGGCAGCTCTTTTTATCGGAGGAAGTCGGGAACTGCCTCTCTAGGGGAAAAAAGGATTGGTGAGGCAAGAGGATTCCTCACGTGAAATATGCAAGATACCCTATTTGATATCATTCCATTGATGGCCTGCCACACTGACAGAATGATGAAGGAGAGAGAAACCTTGGTTGTTAGCTATGAAAAGGGTAGGTAGGTCCACCAGGTCGTTAGTTGACTTGCAGATCTTGACCCATGCAAAGGCAAGTTGTGATACTATATTGTCCACCAGACACAATGATACAATGAACCTTGCACCTCACCTTCAAGGCAGGTGAATGCAACCCTACTCACCTACCCCTGATGAAGGCATGGTGCCTTTGATCAGGTAAAGAGAGATGGGTTCCTACTTGGCAATGCAAATATCAACTCTTGGATCAAGGAGACTCTCTCTCTATCTCGTTGCTTGTCTTGCCAACCTTAGCACCTCTCTTGGTAATTTTCCCATCCACCATCGGTGCAATGGTATCCAACAACTACACAAGTGCTTTAGGTAGAAGTCGGATTTTTTTGCATTTTCATATCCTTTATGCTAAGTCCTTAACCACATCAGTCACACATTAGAACACCTAATTACTGTAGAACTTGCCATATGATGAAAACTGAGTTGTGGAGACATGGTCTAAACACATTTACAAATAGAAGACTGTTTTTTAAGGGAAAACAAATCTAAAAGTAATGGGTATGCTCCTTAGAGTCATGAGATTGAGTTTTCCCACTCGCAATTTTCCCGATACATGTTTTTGGTGGCAGGGCATATCTGCAGGGATTAATCCCTCTTACAAAGGGGGTGGGGACCACCCTGTCACATAAAAAAAACACATGCACGAGTCATTATTTTCACCTTAAAAATGTACCTTTTTTTTGTTCTCCCTCAAATTGTAAGATTTGATCATGACTCAATAGATTCACAAAGAAATCATAAGATTTTTAGCTGAAGGGATTCATGCATAAGATTCAGATCCTTTGGATTAAAAATTTGATTTGAATCAATGTAAATCTTAGGATTTTGACAACATTGATTCATTGGAAAAGTAACTATACTGTTTGATACTAATTGATAAGGAGATACTGTTGGTTTTCGAATGACTTTCAAGTTTGTCATACTGCATGCTTTTCCTGATTTTCAATTTTTTCTGACTATTGTTCCAGAGACCATCTTGCGACTTATGCAAAAGATTACCAAGCACAATTCATTCTAGGTTACTGTTCAACCTACATCTTCATGCAGACATTTATGATTCCTGGTACAATATTCATGTCATTGCTAGCTGGAGCTCTTTTTGGTGTTATAAAAGGCCTGGTCTTGGTTGTCTTCAATGCTACAGTTGGGGCATCATCCTGCTATTTTCTATCTAAGTTAATTGGAAGGCCTTTAGTTAGTTGGTTGTGGCCTGAAAAGTTGAGATTTTTCCAGGCAGAGGTATTTTTTGTGTTCCTTTTTATTTTTATTTTTATTTCAATAATTATTTTACTGTTTACAGCAGAAGTGCGGATCCAATCATACTCTTTTATGCCTCCCAGTACTTTTTTATTTCTGAAAATTGGTGGTTCAATGTTCATTGAATAGTTGCCATTCTTAGTTATTTTTCTAATGGGAAAGTTCTGGTTCACTTAAACAGATTGCAAAGCGCAGGGAAAAGCTGCTGAATTACATGCTCTTTTTGAGGATAACTCCTACTCTGCCCAACACATTTATTAATTTGGCATCTCCAATAGTGGATATTCCTTTCCACGTTTTCTTCCTGGCAACATTGGTTGGTCTTATTCCAGCATCTTATATAACTGTTAGAGTAAGTGTTCTTATTGATAGTACACCTTATGTTTCTTTCAGTCTTCATTAGTTTTGTTTCTTTCGGTGAAATTTTTTCTCTTATATTAGTTATTTTTTGGTTTTTGATGATCTTCCTGAGAATCAGCTTCATTTACTTTCGTAGTTCAAGCATGCTTGATATATTTATTCCCTTATTAACATGTAATGCTTGATTTGCTGGTGTGCACTTGCTGATTGAAGGCAAACAATTTATTGGTTTAATGGAAAATTCTATTATTAAATTTTGTTATACGAGTACTGTTACCAAGAGAGAAATTAAGTAAGCTTTAGAAAAGTGCGTCTGTTTACATGGGTCACTTATTTACCAACCCACACCCACTTTTTTTTTTTTTTGGGGGGGGGGGGGGGAGGATTTCCCTGTGAAAGTAGCTTCATTTTTCCTTGTTAATATGTAACACTATGTTTGCTGGTGTGCGCTTGCTGATAGAATATGGTTAAGAAATTTTGTTATAAGAGTAAATTTGCTAAGAGAAGTTGAGTAAACTTAAGAAAAGTGCTTCTATTTACACAAGTCACTTATCAACACACCCTGTATCCCGCAAAAAATGGAATTTTGTTTTCCAAAGTAGCCAAACTGAGTTGAAACAATGATTGGAATTTTGGTTTCCTAAGTAGCTTAGTGAAGTTCAAACGTGATCCACTGATATCCTAGCGATTTGCCCGGGTTTACTTAATTTTAGACCCAGGAAGAGTGTAGAAAAGAAAGAGATTGACCGGGCAGACCACTGTTGCATTTGTATTACAAAAACTTCCTTGGAGTTCTAACAACTCCAAGGGAACCTTACTTTATCAAGTTTGTTACGCAACAAACCTTGAAGTAGGAACCACACCATTTTGAAAGATTAAATACCTATAATATTCTCATTCTTTAAGTCAAATACCCCTATTATATACTCTCTCTCTCTCGCTCTCTCAACATCTATTCTCTCCCAAAATCATGAATGAACCCCATTTTTTTTTTCCTTTTAAATCTAAGTATAGGGTTAGAAGTTTCAAGATGTACTTTCCTTTTTGATAGGGTTAGAAGTTTCAAGATGTACTGATTTTTTGTGAGGATGATTTCCTCATTGTAGAGATCATCCTCACCAAAAATCAACTCATTCCAAAACTTTTAACTCATATAAGACAAAATAATTTAGCTATGGTGTGGGTTTATTAATTTGTGGGGTGTTTATATACTTATCCATGGGATATAAGAGGTAATATCCTTTTAAGAATAAGGGTATACTTGTCCATGCTCAAAAAAACAAAGGGCATACTTGTCCGTGTTGAAAAAAGCGAAGTGCTTACCTCTTCAGCACTTTTTTTCAGCATCAAAATAGTGCTGAATTTTTTTCACTTATTTTCAGCAATAAACGCTGAAAATATTGCTGAAAATATAGAGTAAACAAACGCGCTATTTTGACAAAAGTGCTGAATTTAATTTTTTTCAGCAATAAGCGCTGAAAAATAGCGCAAACAAACACCGCCTAAGGTGAAGAGATTTGGAAGCTGAGTAGTGTTGTGTGTTCTGACTTACCTTGAGGTAAGAGAAGTCTCCCTATTTATATATTTGACTCATTTACTTAGAGTGTAACTTCTTTCCATGATGCCTGTCATTGATGACCCATGATGTCATTTTGAGTCACTTTCTCATCTTATAAGGGCTTTAATGCACCACAATCTAGGCTCATAATGGCCTTGAAACTCCACTCTCTTGGCTTTTGTAGCTGACAAGAGAAGTGGCTTTTACTCTACAGTCGATGTAACTCGGCGACCGTTCAGTTTTGTGAGTTGACTCAATTGTGTAATGTACTTGAGGTTGGTTATTCCAGTGTTATACTTCTTATCTCTGTTGTTACCCGAGTAGCTGTTAGTTATAGTATTTTGATAAAGGGCTTGACTATCCTTGAAGGATTGACCTTTGTATTAAATTAGGGGGATGGCTCCTTGAAGGGACCAAATTGTTTCACAGAGAGTTTGAGTTAACTCCTTTGAGGGTTCGAATCACTTAAATGATAGCAATTGAAGGGGTCGGCTCCATAGGGAGGCCGAACCTCTTAAGATTTGAGTGTGAAGGGGTCAGCTCCAATAGGGAGGCTGAACCTCCTTAAGAGAATGTCAAGGGGTCAGCTCTAAGAGGGCCGAACCAAATGGGTATGGGTTGGATCCGTGGTGCCCGGTCATTTTGGGTTTGGATTGGGTTGTAATGCTATCTTTTCTAATCCCAAGGATCAAATATTTTTGGTTCCTACAACCTAATGATAAGAAAATGGAGCATTCTTGTTAGTCTTTAACCAAACACCTTTTTTTTCTTTTTCATGAAATTAACCCATGTACAGAGAGGCTCTCAACAACATTGCTGTCATTTAATAGTGTGTGGTGTTATGTAGATCGTTGATCTGTTGTGAAATAATCTTGTTTTGGATGTGTTCTCGTGGCCCTTTTGCTAGTGTGTGACAAAATAGTCATGGCTTACAGCATGGAGTATGTGACAATAACCTGTTTGTTTCTTAAAACATGAAGTTTTCAATATCTGCCTGCAGATGGTGGGCAGATAAATACCATATGATGCTAACTTAGAAGTTTTAACATTTCCTCCTTTTTTGTTTTTTTGGTTGTGTTTTGCTCTAGAAATTGTTGCATTTCCCTCATTTACTTGTTTTACCCGTTACATTATATTCATCTTACTGCTTTGTTGGTCATTATCAGGCTGGCCTTGCTTTGGGAGATCTGAAGTCAGTGAAGGATCTATATGATTTCAAGACTCTGGTTGTACTGTTTCTTATTGGATCTGTTTCCATAGTTCCTACCATCTTAAAGAGAAAAAGGACTTATGAATGAAGGTCCTCTTTGTCGGTTTCCCCCTCTCAAACTGCAACCAATTGTGACCGAGGGAACAGATTCTACTGTTGCACCTCCATTGGGATTCATCTTTTATATTACAAGGCACTGAAGTGCAGGTGATATACAAGTTGAGATTACCCCTCCCTTTGTTTCTCTCTCTAGTTCTTGTGTTTTAGTTGTTGAATCATGTTCTCCAGTATAGTTTATGTTGGACACTTGGGTGATAGAAGATGCTCAAGGCAGGGGGAGGCGGACTGTGTTTGATTCCAAAATTTAATCAGAAGGTATTCCCTTACTTTCCTTTCTTCTGAAGTGGATGAAGAACTTCATTACTTAGATCTATCAACCATATTACTTTACCCAAAAAAAAAAAAAAAAAAAACTATAGTAACTTATGTTAGAAGCCTCAGGGAATTTCTTGCATTTCGTGTTGGTTATGATTCCATTAACTTTTACGTGAAGAACCATAATCTTTTTGAAATGGAGAAGATGAATTTGTCCTTGTTTGATTTATGGAAAAATTGTTGTGAGTTATTTATTTTTCCCTTTTCCTGGCATTTGTGGATCTGAATGTAAGATGAGGATGTTTAGATGGATGAGTTGAAAGACTACGAAAAGGTAAAATTAGAAACAAACACATTCAAGAATATGTAGGAGTAGCTCTAATAGGTAATTGGGACCAAGACAAAAATGGTTCTTCTAGAGAGGAAGTTCATACTTCCTTTGGTCAAGGTTATATAATCTGATTCGAGATTTCATAAGAATGGACTTAGAGAAGTCCCTTATTTCATACACCAGGAAATGGAATGGTTTGTTAGGTTCAGGATTAATCAGATCGCACCAATCTCAATCTTTTTTATTCGAGGGTAAGAATTCAACATTCACTTACCCAACATAAAGGAACTATTCATACATTGTTGAATAGAAATAAGGAATGGCAATCTTGGATAATTTTTTAATCACCTAATTGTTCACGAATGGGTCCATTCAACGGTTCAAACCACCTTCAACGAAGGTTGGTTAGAGTCTCGATTAAAAAGAAATATTCAAGTTGAAGGTCCTAGAAGATAAAAGGACCCAAAAGAACTTGGGGAGACGGTGAATGTAGGTTTGAACCTTCTCTAATTAACAAGAGACTTGTCTTTAGCCAGAGTGGAATGGAGGAATTGGATTCATTTAGGCAACCCCTCTTTGGGATGAGCATCTGTTGTAATTGTTGGCTTTTGTTTACCAAGAAACTCAAAATGTATCTCAACAACAGAAAAAACAAATTATATGGTGAATTGCATTCTTCAATTTTTCTCTGAAGTGTGGGCATACAAAAGGAAAAAAGTTCTGCCAGCAGTTTACTGTGGTAAATGTTGAAGAGTAACATGTTATATTGCACATGAAAAAGATGGTGGAAAATCCTTCTTCATGAAAGTCATTTTTCATGTGTTTGATTGGTGTTTATGGTGAAAACTGATTTTACACCCTCTTTTAAAAATTCGGCAAAGTAGATTTTATTTTTCCACTTGAATCTATGGGAAAATGAAATCCACCCTTAGTTTTCATACCCAAAACAAATTTCTAATCTCATCTCTTCTTCTGTTCACCACCGCCATAGTTACCAATTTACCATCATATTCACCACTCTGTTGTCGCCATTGTCATTGCCTTCGTTGGCCGCATCTCTCTCCCACTCAACCCTCTCTCTATTCTTTTTTCCTCGGATTTTTTTCCCATGATTTTGGTTAGATGAAATCAAACAATGTATTTTAATTTCCAACTCCGCCCACCATTTTTTTCTTGGATTTTAAAGCTATGGAAAGTGAATTTCCATGCAATCAACACATAGGTTTTAATTTGCAGGGAATTCTATTTTCAATGGAATTCAAAATTCTTTTTTTTTTTTTTCCTGACAGGGAACCCATTCTCTTCTTTACTAAACTAAAACCTGAGTCTCACGGAAGAGAATCATATAAAGAATTGAAAATGACAATCAACCAAGAAACTTTACGAAAATATATCCTTATCACTTAAGTCATGCCCAAAGCAATAGTATTGATTGGCCAACTATTCTCACAAGGATTTGAACACTTTTTGTGTAGATCTGTCATTGTTGCAAAAGAAACACACGAGAACTTGGGATACCATTACCATGTTGGAGTATTGAATGATAATGCTAGCAGGTTAAGGTTCACGGCTAGCAAGAAACGGAGAGCGGTTTCCCCTTTCTATTTTTTCAATAGAATTCATTGTCCATGGAAAAATAACAGTGGAAAATTGATTTGCACATGGTAAAAAAGAGAGAGAGAGAGAGCGCCCAATTCCAGACATATATTTTCCCGAAAGATTGATTTTCATTTGAACCCAATTCTTTCATGGGAAATAAAAGTTGAGGTGCTAAACTCTGCCCAACCCAACTTAGATCACCTTCCGCTTGGAGCTTGATTGTGTTGAAATACAGAAAATCCATTTTCATACAAATCATTTGTCAAATAAATAATTTTTCTATAAATTCTTGGCGACCAATCTCCGGGTCTCTGATTTTCCAGGAAACTGTTATTTGTTTGTTTATAATTGTGCATTTTCAGATGAAAACAATTAATTTTCCTCTCTCACCAAGAGAATATTCTCCAGATTGATCCCTTAAAAAGAAAAAAAAAAAACGTTTTCTGACTAGAAAATTCTACTATCGTTCTCAGGATTAGTTCCACCCCAAAGACTAAAAACCGGCTTTTTTATTTTTTTATTTTAACATTTTCCTAGGTGCAAACATCTTATGAGGAAATCCATTCTCAGGAAATTAATTTTTCCAGAAAACATTCTCTCTATATTTAACTAACAAATATGTTGCCTGAGAAACACTAGGTAGGTTTTCTGGCCGACCATGGTGCCAATTGTACCTTGCTGCCCAAATAAGGGTAGTAAGAACCATAGCGACAAAATTGGGGTTTGAGAATAATTCAGCAAGAGAAAACTTTGGAAAAAGTCGGGATATACTAAAAAGTAAAATATAATTCTTTTGAGTATATATATATATATATATATATGGGAAATGTTCAGCAACAAACATTTTGGCAAAACATTTTTCAAAACATGAGTTAGAGGTTTTGGAATGGACTGATTTTTGGTGAGGATGATCTCTATGGTGAGGAGATCATCATCACCAAAAATCAGCCCATTCCAAAATTTCTAACCCCATCAAAAATGGTTTACAAAAAATGGACGGTCCACGATTTTTCAACTTGTAAACTGGGGTTAGAAGTTTTGGAATGGGCTGATTTTTGGTGAGGATGATCTCCTCACCGTAGAGATCATCCTCACCAAAAACCAGCCCATTCCAAGACCTCTAACCCATGTTTTGCCAAAATGTTTGTCAAAATGTTTGTTGTTGAACGGGACCCTATATATATAGGGTTACATTCAATGGCTAATTTTTTGGCAAAACATTTTTAAAAACATGAGTTAGAAGTTTTGGAATGAGCTGATTTTTGGTGAGGATGATCTCTATGGTGAGGAGATCATCCTCACCAAAAATCAGCCCATTCCAAAACTTCTAACCCATGTTTACAAGTTGAAAAATCATGGACCGTCCATTTTTTGTAAATTATTTTTGATGGGATTAGAAGTTTTGGAATGGGCTGATTTTTGGTGAGGATGATCTCCTCACCGTAGAGATCATCCTTACCAAAAATCAGCCCATTCCAAAACTTCTAACTCATGTTTTGAAAAATGTTTTGCCAAAAAGTTAGCCATTCAACGGGACCTATATATATATATATATATAATATATATATATATATATATATATATTATAAATTTAACATATTAAAAAAAAATAAAAATAAAACAATACTTAAAAATGTTAAAACCAAAAAATAATGTGATTTTTCAAAAATGGTCAGTAAATCACAATTTATCATGAATTTTTTGACAAATCAAAGATTTTTTCAAAAACTTTGTGATTTAATCGACAACTATTAAAATTGTGATTTTTTTTTTTTAAATTGCAGATTTTTGTCACTATGGCCCTACTTTGTAGGAAGCAAATCATTTGTTAATATGCAAATGATTTGTTGGAATCTAATTTACAAATGCTTGATTACATCCTGTATTTTTTTTGCATTGCAAATTATTTGCATGAATTTCTTAAACCCTTTAAAAATTCAGTAAGCTCAAAAAGTGCTGCAAATCATTTGCAGTCCACAACTTCTGGCATTTGCAGTCCACTTCTGCATTTGCAAATGATTTGCATGCTACCAAGTAGGGCCTACGGTATGAAAGATGAAACACATGTTGTCTGTCGCATCCAGGGGCGGAGCTGGTGGGGGCAATTGTCCCCACAGAACTTTGAGACACCCCTATATTTTCAACTAATTACATACCCCATTTGTCCCCACTCCCTCACCTCTCTCCCCATTTGCCCCCACACCCTCACCTCCCTCCAATTTTTGCCCCCACAACCTCACTTCTCTCCATTCAAGTTCTTCAACTATACAACTAATTGTAGTTTGCCCCCACTATAAGAAAATCCTGGCTCCGCCCCTGGTCACATCCTTACAACATATTTGGAATATTGCATACATCGTACCATCCCCACGACCATCAGAAAAAATAAAGGAAATTTTACGTGTAAGTAATGAAGTTGATCTTCAAGGGGGATAGATTCTTGATTTTTGGTATTTGGACTCCAAAATACAATGCCAAGATTCATAAACTTAAAAGTACATTGAAAATTCTACATTCTGGAAGGAACTACATTTACAACCACCTTGAATCGATCCAGAAATCTGGTTAGGAAAAATGAACATTGTGCACACAACCGTAACCCGATCTGCTACTTTAAGCTATCCATTGTCACAACTGGGGAGTCCTGATAACCAGTGATGCCTGTTATCCTTATCCGAGTGTTTGGCTGCAAAAAGAATCCATAAAAAAAATCAGAATTTTTTTTCTCATCAACTGATGGCACCATCAAGAACAAGACATCGAACAATAAATGCATATTTAATTTAGTCTTTATAGTCAATGTTTTCGAGGGATGTTTTTCATATTTTCAAATGAAGAGGGCACATCTCTGGCATTAAAAAACACATTTTACTCCTGAATCGTGAAGTAGTTCTACTTGTAATTGAAATTTCTTACCCAAAAATATAAAAGTGAAATATAGGGTGTATTGAAAGTGAAGAGCTCTGTAATACCTGACGATGGCCAATATTCCTTCGATAGTTCTTTCGTTTCTTGTACTTGAAGACTATCACTTTAGGATTCAATCCCTGAGAATGAAGAGGAGCATACCTGAGTTAAAAAGCAAGTATAATGGTTCGAAAAACTCCTCACAAAAGGAGTAGAAGCCTACCTGATCTTCAACTACTGCATGTACAGCAGCATTAGGCACGACTGGTTTTCCGATGTAGGTACTTGTTTTGGTTCCTACTAATAATACCTTGTTCAGAATAATCTGCACCAATAATTTAAAATTTGAATACAAGCATCACAAGGTGTCTTGGTAAAAACTACATGAATTGAACTATGGAGGAACTATAAGCTGAGACACACACACCACACCATCTTGAAATATTGGTTATAAAAATCTTCAAAGTGCTTTGTAGGTACCAAGGAACCCAAGGGTACAAAAAATATAATGACATAACAAATGGAAGAATTAAAATGGGATGGACTAGTTGCACACCACCAGTTGTTGGTCACATTCAAACCTTAAAAAAATGCTTTTTTTTAAACCTCGATTTTTTACTTACTAATTGTACTTCATTAAGATAATCTTATTGTTTAGGGTCTTATTCTTCTTCCCATGACTTCTTCTATGTTTGTCCTCTTTTTAGACTTTGTTTAGAAACTGATAAACAGCTATGCTTGGATCTTATCTCTTGGAATTCCATGGTCACTGATAAGCCCCGAAGTGTTGACATGGATTCCAATGAGTTTTGACTTCAAAATGACCAAAACCAGGCATTCCTCGGTTTATCTATCTGGATACATGGTGATTACAAGGGATTTGTGATGTTTGCACATAGAATAGAGTATACAAAATGATTGAACCAACAATAATTTATGTGGACATGGTTGGAGAAGAAGAAAATGAGTGCAATATTTTTTTATATTATAATCAACCAAATGGAGTGCAGAAGGGAGTTTTTAAGTAATGGAGTGCAATTGGTAATGGGTGGTGTGCAACTAGTCGGTCCCATTAAAATCAGTGAGGACATTACAAGGAATTCAAAGGGGTTTTCTTTGAAGATTTTATAGTTAGATGGAATAGGGTTTGTACTTTGTCGCTAGAGTAGTTGTTTGGGGTGGGGGGGTGTTTCCGTTGTTCTTTCTCTTTTTCTCTTTTTTTGCTTTGTTTCTCTTGTTGTTTTGGGTTGGTCCCCTTGACCCCCCCTTGTTTTCTTTTCCTTCTCAATAAAATTATCTTTAACGATAAGGAAAAAAGAAAAAAAAGACCCTAGGGGACCTACTATTGAAAAATTTACAGATTCAAAGCAAATCTCAAATGTAAACTAGTTGTAAGTGGGAACAAATTTGTCTTCAATCTTATATGATAAAATGTCTTCTCTTTTCTCAATGTTTGTTGCAGAAGAACAACTTTGTCTGGCTGGTACAAGCCAATCCAGGTTCAGGCTTCAAACAGCAGATTTATTTTCCACTTCTTCATCTATTATTTAGATTTATTTATACTTTATTTCAGGCAAAGAAGCAAAGACGCTTTAGTTGGTGTTCTCTATTTCGTGCAGAAACGAGAGAACATAAGTGGTGAATTAAGTTGTACAATCTTAGGGGCTACATGGCCATAATCTTCTGCATCAAGAGTTCATTTCTCCAAGACACAAAAATACTTAAATAGAATTTCATTGTCCATGACTAAACCCTATTCTATATTTCATCCAGTCTAGATCAGAAAATTTTCTCCAAATTGGAAAGCAACAAAATGTATTTATTATTTAATTTTCCATTTAGTTACAGTATCTTAGAACAACATAAACTCTAATAGTAAGACCTGAATTATACTCGATCATAATATTTAAACTGGAAATCTGAGGCTTTGAATTCCTTGAAGCTATTCTTATCATAGTCACCAAGTCGGAGAATGGGTTTAAAACGGCATGGGAAAACTTCGGAAAAAAAATGGACAAAACTGGAAAGAAATGAGAAAAAATCGGGAAAAAACGAGATAAATATATTAAAAATTATGAAAATAAAATGTATTCATAACTTAAAGTATAATACATTAGACATTTACTTTAAGTTTACAAATATTTTTTAGTGAAAAAATATTATTGAATTTCTACGTATGATAACATGTTCCTACACATAATTATACATTTTATGATGATTTAAAAGAAAAAAAAGACTAACCATTTACTCATTTATTATCTTTTGAGAAAAATAACACATTTCGATAAGTTTATAGCATCAAGCATTATCATCAAATCCTACATTAAACAATGAACCAAAGTACAAACAACCACAAGGCCATAGAAATTAACCATAGACCTGCAAAAAATGGGTTATTTTGGCTTCTAATTTATTAAAAAAGAAAAAAAAAACGTGTTTAAAACGTGAAAATCGCGTTTAAAACATTAGAATGTGTGTGTGTGTGTTTTTTTATTTTTAAATCGAGTTTTTTTATTGTTTTAATCGTTAGGTATGAAACGTGTTTTAAACGATTTTTTCAACAACAAAAAAAAAAAAAAATGAGTTTTTTGTTACTATGGTTCTTATAAACATCAATTAGACATTTGTTTAGTTACCAAAAAGAATTTATAAACTAAATCAAATTCAACGAAAACACTTCAACAATTCAGACAAATAATGCGAGAAGGATAAAATACAATTATTTTTTATTTTAAGTATATATAAATTTATTGATTAAAGGGGAGGAGAACAAGAATTTAAAAGGCATTCAAACATATAAGATTCCATCTAAAAAAATACCCTTTTGAACTTGTCGAAAAACTTGCATCTAAAGAACAAATTCATACATTTTATCCTTCAAGAACTCAATCTTCTAGTAAAACAAATCCAATATAAAAAAATTAATTAAAAAAAAATCAAATTATTTACCTTATCATTGACATTGGCACCTTTGAGCCTCTGAGTGGTGAGGAATCGTCCGGGGAAAACAATATATTGGCGAGACCCAATCTAAATTTCGAGTGAAAAAAAAAAAGAACCCAGATTATAAAACTGAAGAAATTATTTTTGAAAATTTTTCAATAAAATTGTACATGAAAGTTCACTCACCATGACGACTGCAAAAGCTTCTTCTCCTTTAGGAATTTCTTTCGTTGTTTCGGAGATCTGGGTCGGTTCAGAATCGGGTTCGACGGATTCAATTATGGGTGCTTCAGATTCAGAGTATTTGGGTATGAACGAAACAGTGGAGCTTCGAGAGATGAGAGGAGAAGAGTAAGCAGGAGAGAAGGTGAGTCTGTTGGAAGAAAGAGAGGAAGATTGAGTGAAGAAATTGAAATTGGGTTTGGAGAGAATGAGACTTTGGTTTCGAGTGTTTCTTGTAGTTGTTGCTGTTGTTAGAGCAGAGAAGAAGCTAAGTGCTGCAGATGCCGCCATTACTGGGTTTCTTTGCTCTCTATCTCTCTCTCCTTTATCCCCTACATGCCCTATCTATTCTGATTTCTGAATTCATGGAGAGGTTCTATTTCCACACAAATTTTTACTAAGAGCACCCCAAGATATGCGCTAAATTTTCCTATGACATCACATGAAACGAGGTGCTCTTAGTAAAATCTGGTGTGCCAATAGAATATATCTTCATAATGGCTCGAGCTGAGAGTGCTATTAATGGGTCAGGTCCAGATCGGTCTGGTTGATCTGGGATCAATGATCAATCCATCAGGTTTGATCTATAATCGATCAGACTAGAATCGGGTCAGATACTTGTCTGATGGTGTTTTATTGTATCTTAATAATTGGATCCAAATCTAATCTGATAACAGTTAAATGTCTACTACTGGTTCCTTTTCTACATTCGAGTTTGATTAATTGTTGGGTTGATTATTAAGTGTCATGAGATACTTTTTTAATTTCTTTTATTATTCTTTTGTATTTTGCATACTTTCAACATGAAAAAAAAAAAAAAACACTACTTATGAGTCTCATAACTCTTTTAATTAAGTTGGAAAAAAAATAAATAAAATTTTGTTAAAATATAAAATTTTTGAACATTTGAAAGAAAGACAACAAGCTGAAATTTAGCAAGTAAAACGATAAAAGCTCGAGAATGAACTTAGGGGAGGTATAGGAACCTGAATCTGTCAGTAATCCCAAGTTTGAGAGGGGTTCAAGCATCGAAGAAAATACTCGAAGATGTAGCTAAAAAAAAAAAAGACGTAAAATTTTTTTTCACGCAAAAGAGATCATAACCTCAAATTAGTTTATACAAAAATAGAGGGAGTCTAAGTTTTTGAATATTTGCCAATTTTGACTTAAATTTGGTGGACCAATGGAATTTCGTGGTGCATATGAGCATCAGATCAATTTTTGACCCGGAGCAAAGAGGTTTGAAATCCTCGAATATACCAATAAATGCACACATATTCAAGAGTCTCGAACTCAAATCAAGTTTTATGACGGGGAGCAAAAAGTTTTTTTATTCGTCGAATTAATCTATTTTAAAACAAATATAGGTCTACGATATCAAATTTACCTATAAAAACTTGTTTAGACAATAAAACATAATTTTTGAAGAATAACACATATTGCTCCTTAAATTTACCAATTTGGATCAACTTGTGAGTTTTTTGGACTCAAGAGTGAATGTCTCTAATAGTTGTGAAGTTTTAGCACGAGAGACGGAGACGAAAACAAAAACTATTCACCTCTGTTTTTTCTCGTTATGACAATGAATATTATTCCAACATTTCATCTAATTAAAATGTGTCGTCCGAAATAATATCAAACCTATGATAAAAATTAAACTTATAGGGTTCATACTAGGTCAGGTACCACAAGTGCTTGAGAGATTTGGGAGATATAGTAAGAGACGAGTTGCCTCGCCCTTGCTAGTCGGACTTAGATTTTTTTTAAATATTTATAAAATTAATATATTTTTGTTTGACTTGTTTATGTTTACTTGCAAGTTCTAAAGTTGACTTGACTAGATAAACATTTGAGTTTTAAAATTATGTTTTATTTATATAATAAATATTTAAAATTTAAAAAGAATTAATAATTTTAATCAAAATCTACAAAATCTCAATTGACTTGGTTTAGTTTTACTAACTCGACGGAGGTTTGTAGAATAACTTCCGAGACATCTCGTTTATCTCGAGTGATGATGTGAATGTTGAGACGCCTTGTATATTTGTATCGGTTGCTGAATGAGATCAAGATGATTCAAGTGAGTCATTGCGATCCTGAACAAGATTTAAAACCATGACGTGGAGATGAATTTTAAAGAGAGATTATATTGGCACGCCAAATTTTACTTACATGGATTGGTGTGTTACAAGTTAGAGTTAGCATGTTAATAGAATTTCTCATTTTTTAACTCACACTTGTAGACTTTAATCAATTTTTAGTATTAGGCGGCACATTCAAATTAAGAACATCATAAAATTGTAAGTTATCTCATTTCTACCTTTGTTAACAAAAAAAAAGTGAATTACTTGAAATAATACTCCAATTAGCATTACTCTGAGGACAAAGTATGTAGAAAACTATAGATGCTTTTTTCTTGAGATATGAGTCATATATACTTAAGGCACGTTCACGGTTCTCTGCACACATAATGCTAGTTCGAGTCATTCATAACAAGTCTTTTTCTTTAGTTAGGATGGATATTAGATTCCTATTTTGGTGAAAATAGTATCAAACGACTCCTAAAGATGGTTGAATATGGTATATTTGTTGTTAAATCTAAAAATCAATCTGAGTCAAATCTAAATATATCTGAACAAGGCATAAGCTTAGTTGACTTTGGTTCAATGGAGGCTAAAGGCTGATCTCAGATACATCTCACCATTTTATGAATGGGTTAAGGTTCATCTAAGTCGGCCCAAACCTACCCAGTATGAGCATTAATTACTCAAGGGCCACCTGTGAGGATGTACCATCACTTACCTGGTGCATGTGATGTGCATACGTTGCACATGGCCCGGGACTAGCCCTTGGACAAGACCATGGTCTATGGTTTGGGCAAAATGCTAGATACGGACCGGTCCATTGTAAGGTGTCATTGAGGACGATAAGTTCATTTTAACTTATACTAAGAGTATAATGGTCTTTTTGAAATTTTCTTTCACTTAGTGTACGATGGGTTCAAGTTTTGTCAATTGTTACCGAAAGAAAAAATGGATCTTTGTTACTAAGATTATATGAAATGATTAGCACGAAGATACATCAAATGGATGTAGAAGAAATTTTTATAGAACAAAATGCTAAAGAACATTTAACTTGTAGTTTTAAGAAGTTTCTTTATGGATTAAAGCATGCCTCATGTCATGGCAGTTCATGTTACCTAAAGTTCAAGCAATTTATGGTTTAATGTGGTTTTAAATAAAAACCTAATGAATATATATATATATATATATATAAGGTCCCGTTCAGCAGACTAAGTTTTACCACACACTTTAACAAACGTGTTTTGTCTTACATGGGTTAGAAGTTTTGGAATGGGCTGATTTTTGGTGAGGATGATCTCTATAGTGAGGAGATCATCCTCACCAAAAATCAGATCATTCCAATACTTCTAACCCCATTAAAAATGATTTACAAAAAATGGACGGTCCACAATTTTTCAACGTGTAAACATGGGGCTAAACATTTCGGAATGGGCTGATTTTTGGGGAGGATGATCTTCTAATCATAGAGATCATCCTCACCAAAAATCAGCCCATTCCAAGACTTCTAACCCATGTAAGACAAAAAACGTTTGTTAAAGTGTGTGGTAAAACTTAGGGTGCTGAACATTTCCCATATATATATATATACATGTCTTTAGCAAATTCACCATCACACAATTTCATAAATTGTGAAAAGATCTGAGAAAAAATAAAAATAAATAAAAGCTCTGGATAAAAAAAATTTCAAATAAAGGACCAACTGATTAAATTGGTAAATCAATGAATTAATTATATCTTATTCAACCTTCAAATCTCAATAACAAGATATAGTTTTTAAGAGGATTGAAGTTGATGGGTTTTTGACAAGAAAACAGGTTTTTGAACCCAATTCAACACTATTTAGGATCGACCAAATGAATTTGACTCCATTCAATTCTAAGATATAAGATCGTGTCGACGCCCTACAACTGAATCTCTAGTCTTTTTAAGCCCTCTACTCACTCATTTACAACTATTGACGAACATGTTCCATCTCATCTCACTATAGTTATAAATCAATCTTCACCACGCACCACCCTCTGCCCCATCATCCATAACTCTTATAACTTCAAAATGCATTACCAATTCTGTAATCTTTGAGATTGTAATTGTTAATAACTACCAACTCGACATATAGTTAATAGCATCAATTTATCATTCTACATCTCTCTTACATATAGAAGCACTGTCACAAAATTCATGATTTTTTCAAAAAATTTGGAAAATCTATTTCTCTCAGGTTGACATATAAGCCCCTATTTTAAGAATTTCTCGTTGTCAATTTGATGAGAAAGAAACTTCAATTACCTCTATTTTAAGAATTTCCAAGAATACAATAGTTTACAACCATCACCTTAATACTCATTTAAAACAATAGGAATGCGCTGGTCCTCTGCTCCTAATATGTCACCTTCACGATTGGGTGCAATAGGATCCAAATCATCTCAAAATCCAATCCAATCAAGTCGACTCGACTCGAAAACTTTTAAAACCATATTTTAAAGCATAGTAATCAAGTTGGATTCACTAATTATTCGGTAGGGGTTCAACTCAGTTAATTCACATAAATTGGGTAAATATTTAACAGAAAAATAGATAAAATTGCGATGAATATACCAAATGATTTTTTTTAGGGGTGGAGGTGGGTTCTTATCAAAACCCGTCATCTTCAACCTCCCAAAAAACTCAATCTTATTCTTGAGATTTGAATGTAGAACAACAATAAATTTATGGTGAAGGGTAAAAATGTAGTCATATTTGATGATGAGATTGTCAAGTGTGGGATCAATCCATAAGTAAAAGCCAAGCAAACTCAAATATGTAGAGAGTGGATTACACATACATTATCAGTCTGTATAACATAAGGTTCTGGATTACACACACTTATACAATAATAAATAAAGCTATCATATAGGCATTGATGCCAAAAGGTCGCATACCTTAGTGATTGGAGAAAATATAATGGAGCTTCAAAGATAATTTCTATTAACTTTAGAAATTTAATAGAAAAAGCGAATATGTAACACCAACACCCTGTAGGTTAAGAGGAAAAAAAAAATAGAAAGAAAGCATTTGAGATCACAATTATGTCATATTTAAACAAAATTCAACAACAATTTAAGGCACCAACCTGATCAAGACTATGTTTAGGCACTTGGACTTCTTATGTTCTGATCATATTTGTAGATAGTTTAATGTCCCTTTTTCTTCTCATCATCTCTATCCTTTGAACCATCTTCATAACCTCGTTCCAATGAAATATTTACCACAAAAATTAATTAAGAGCACAAATAAAATTAATCTCTTATTTTTTTTAATTCATGAAAAAAAAATATGAATTAAGGCTGTAGTGTTAGATTTTCAATTTTGATAACCCCTGTGAGCCCAACAACACTTAGTAAGATTTGAAATCATACTAAAACAGTTATGCTAATCTAATTATTAAAGTAAGGTTTGTTCAGTAACAAAATTGCAATAGACAGGTCTTCCTTGTAAATCTCTCTAAAATGAATGGTCTACTGTTTTGGGAATTTTTTCCCCATGAATCAAACTATTAAATCATAGAAATTAATATTTATATAGGCCATGACACTTGTAAAAGAAAATTAAAAAGGAACTTACCAACAAATTTTGGATTTCTATTGATGTTTTTGTTGAGAGATCAATGTTTCAAATTTGCCATGTTGTAAATCAAAAGCTGTAACAGTAGGAATGTGTTTGATCATCCAATGGTCCACTCCTTCTCCTTCACCTTCTACTACTATTTCTCCTTCACGATGATGATGATGGTGGTGGCCGCGCAACCTCTTGATGAAGTCTTCTGGCATGTTTCGTAGTCGGAGTTCATGAAGGGATTTGAGATGTTGAAAGCCATGGGGAAGCTTCTTCAACTTTGGGCAAATTCGTATAAGAAGTACTTTTAAGGATGGCATCATCCCCTCATCTATCTCACTCAATTCCTCCAGCTTAGGCAAAGCAGATATCGATAAGTGTTTCAGTTTTGGAAAACTTAATTGTCGTTCCTCATTGCTGCTGCTAGTGCTAGTGCCACCCCAACCAAGCCGCCTTCCCAAGTAACTTTCCCGATATAGTAAAAGTACCTCCAAATTGGGCAATTGTGCTAAGGTGCTAAGTGGGTCTTCCATTAATTTGTTGTTCCATAAGCTAATTCTCTGTAGGCATTTCAGAGAGCGTGTCCACTGCGGTAAGTGCCCTTCCTTCATAACCCCTACTAATTCCAATTTTTCAAGATGGAGATGGAAGGGAGGTGCTGACGACATATTGGTTTCCAAATCAAGGATGTCTTTGTCACTGGTACTGGATGAGCGTATTGCCAAAGTGCGAAGGTATGGCATCTTCTCAACGGCATCACAAAGCCTTACACAATATTCTTCTTTGACTTCATGGAGCTTTAATTTCCGGAGTTGGGTTAAGTAACAAAGTTGACTTACTAAGCTTTCATCAAGGACCACCTTGCGTAGTGTCTGCAAGTTACTTGAGTTGCTACCCCTTCCCAATGTAGACAATCTCACACGAACTGATTTTCGCCAAGTACCAAAGAGAAGATGCCTTAGTTGTCGATAGATTATTAAACTTTCCACATTTGTATAACGAGCATCTAAAGTTTGCAAGTTCTGTAGCTCATATAATGAATTCGGAAGTTCATTCACCTCTGTTCCCCTCACACTTAAATAACGCAAGTGAATCAAGTAAACCACATTACTTGGCAAATGTTTTATCTTTGTTCCTGACAAATCTAACACCCGCAATCTTTTGATGCTCTTGAATATCGTTTCAAGCACACTCAATGGAAAAAACTTGTCAACATCAAATGTTAGAAAGGAGCGAGTTTTTACACTAAACGTGTTTGATGGAATGCTATCTGAACTATTCTGAATTGCTACTACGCGATGTTGCCCCTCGACGATTCTGGTATCGCTTCGCTTTGTGAAAATCTCAGCAAAATTTTCCTTCTTAATTATGGGAATGGCAACGTCACGCATGAGGTCGTGCATTCTACAACCTCTTATACCGACCTGCTTATAATCATTAACTACAGCTTGCAACATGTTCCTATCAATAAGCTGAACGAGGTACCCATGTGCAACCTCCTCAAGTGTTTTCCGAGGATGATCTTCTATAAAACCTTCGGCCACCCACAAACGGATCAATCTTGACTTCTTGATTTCATAATCTTCCGGAAACATTCCACAATACAAGAAGCAATGTTTTAGATAATGAGGTAAATAATTATAACTCGTTAACAACACTCGACCAACTCTTTCAAGATCTTGATTATCACTCAGTTCCCAATCGAGATTTTCAAGTACGTCATTCCATTCTGATACATTACTGTCTTTTTTTGACATGAGACCACCAATGGCAACAACTGCAAGAGGCAAACCAAAGCACCTTTTAACAATTTCCTCTCCAATTTCTTTCAAGTGCCCCGGACAGCCCCTCGAAACATTGCCACTCTTAAATGCCTTTCTACAAAAGAGACTCCAAGCTAACTCATGGGGTAATCGCCCAACTTGGTGAATGTAGCAAGTCTCTCCTGTGGGAGAAGCTACATTCGATATGCGGGTCGTGAAGATAACCCTACCACCACTTCGAAGCGGTAATGCATGTTTAACAGCTTCCCAAGAATTAACATCCCACACATCATCAAGGACAAGGACATACCTCTTCCCTTGCAAATAGGTGTACATTATTTCGTGCAAATTGTCCAATTCCATCGCCTCTATGTCACCTGGAATTTTCTCCTTCCTACTTTCATGAAATTTTCGAACCAATTGTTTCAGCAAAACCTTTTCTTGGTAATCTTGGGACACAGATACCCAAGCGTTACAGTGAAATTCCCCTCCCAATATGCTATTGTAAACTTTTTTGACGAGTGTCGTCTTTCCGGATCCACCCATGCCGACAACTGAAATTATTGATCGTCCATGACCCTCTTCTTCTTTTAGCAGCCACTCCCGTAACTTGTTCACATCTTGATCAATCCCAACGATATCATCTTCTTCGACGAAAGGATTAGACACGCCGTGATCTCCTCCCCTTGTTTCTTCAGCATCTAGGCCGCCAATTCCTTCTTGTGGAAGTTTGTATCGCATCCTTCTCGTATGGATGTCATCAACCTCTTTCTTGATGATTTCTATTTGAGAATGAAATTGATGACGAATTCCCATCTGCTTGAAGAAAGTACGCACATAATGAATGCAGAATTCAATATTTAGACAACCGCCAGCCGATTCTCCTGACTCGATGAGAGAACTTTCCATCATAGATTGGAACTCCTCGACAACATCTTCAATTTTGTAGGCTTCATCTCTCACTTGTACCACCCATTGATTCACCAACTCATTTCTTACTCTTTTCTTCTCCACTGCCCTTGGTACTACTTTCATCGTAGAAAGTTCATCACAGATGAACTTAATGTCGTTGCTGATTCCTCGTTGAATTTGCCATTCTTCAATTGCCAAGTCTTTTAATTTGGTGATAGCAGACTTCACTAAAGCTTCTGCTTCCATTTTCAAATTCTCTTGGTATGTAGATTCAAACTGAAGAACAAACCAAACTAATCGAAACAGAAAAATATTTTGATCTCAATTAAGTTGAGCTCACACTCTCTTGATTCTTTGCAAGCACTATGTGACCACCTCCACTCTGTTTCTTAATAATTGTGGGTGGGTTGTTGGCTGACTTAGTCAAACAAAATGTTTCTTAATAATTAACAAAATGTTTCTTAATAATTGTGGGTGGGTTGTTGGCTGTCTTAGTCAAACAAAATGATAGGCTTAAGTAATACTCTCGCCACACATTTTCTATTTAACCTTTGTGTGGTGGCGTGCACATAACCGTAGATGTTTTTTACTCGTATCTCAAGGAAATCTATGGTTATGTGTGCATCAACACGTCAAAATGTCATTTTTATCACCGCCAAAAATGTCACTCCAGCATTAGTGAAAACAAATTACCAAAAAATAATTACATTGGATCCAGATCGAATCAATCCATCAATTTGATTAATAAATTTTTGATATTTAAATAAAATATGGAATATAATTTCACAAATTTTATGGGAGGAAGAAAATTTCAACTGTCTTAATTCTTTTTACATATAATCACACTTAAATTTGTTAGTGGGCAAACGGGTGCATCGCATGGCACTTTTTTCTTCATTCACATGTTATCAAATCTTGAGCACAAATAGTTGAAGGAAATAGTTTTACAAATATGTGCAGGCAGGTAGGGCCACAAGTAATTATAATCTCCACTACCTGAAAGACTTGAAGGAAATAGTTTTTAGACGCCGGACCATAATCAATAATTGAAGAAATGGGCTGTCACGTAGTGCCACAGGCCTGATTGGCAAATCAGAATATGGTAAAAATTCAATTCGTGAAAATTTCGAGTTCTATTAAATTTCGAATTGCAAAAATTCGGTAAAAATTTTGATAAATAAAAAATATACGGCATATGCTTCTTATGTATATTATCCATCACATTTTAAAATTTTAGTAATATGATAGTGATGTTAATAGTGATGGTGATGGTAATAATGATGGTGGTGATAATGAGAGCATTGAGGTTATTGTTCCAATATTGATTTATAAAAAAAGATCAATTTCAATGGATAAATCATTAATTTGAAAAATTAAGGTGTAATCTCAAATAAATGTAGAGGGCCATGTAATTATTTTTTTAAAGATAAAAATGACATTTGTCACGTAAAAAGGTGGATTCTTTGAAAATTTTAAAGCATGGCAACTGCGAAGTAGACTTGTATTACATGTCACAACTTACAAGGTTACACTTTGCAATTGACAAGTTACAATAACATTTTTTTCCATTGAGTTTTTTAAAAATTTGTAAAAAATGCGTTTTATTCTTTTTTTAATTTAAAATGCATGAATTATTCAGAAAGTTCAATAATCCAGAGAATAATATTTTCATTGAAAAAAAATGAAAAATTCATGAATTTTTCAAGAATTAAGCGGGAGATTGCAAGTAATAATCTCCACTACATGTGTGATTAATGATAAAGAAAATAAATATCTAAGGATCATGATCAAGAGCCGACCAAATGATCAACGTGTTTAGTTTTATGTGTTAGAAGTTTTAGAACTGGCTGATTTTTTGTGAGGATGATCTCTATAGTGAGGAGATCATCCTTACAAAAGACCAGGAGATCATCCTTACAAAAGACCAGTCCATGTTGAAACTTCTAACTCCAATTTACAAGTCGAAGAAAATCATGAACTATAACCCATATAGAGCGAAACACGTTGGCCATTTGGTTGGCTCTTGATCTTGTCCCTTAGACTAAATAATATTCTCTATCAGGCTACTCAACTTGGTATTTTTTTTACGAGTACGTCTAGCCTTACTAAGTAGTTAGTAAGGATTTTGTTAAGAAAACTGGTATAATTGAAAAAAAAAGACAAGATGCAATCACACAAAGAAACATAGAGATTTTACGTGGTTCCCTCAAGATTGAGGTACATCCATGGATCACATTGAATCCACTATGAAAAGAAAACTCGTGGTTACATATTACATCCTTTCACCAAAAATGAGAAATATAAATACCCCAAGAACCTAACTAGGATTTTACATTATATTAGTGAAATTATGAACAATACCCTTGAGAAGCGTGGCTTAATTTAGAGTACCTCCTTATTGACTAGTACTATCATGCTCCACAATCTCCCACTTGGAGATTGATCAAGAGTATCTCTCACTAAACATGTTGCATCTGATAAGTAACGTATCCATAACAAACTCGATGTGAATCATTCTTGTCTTTTAAGCTTGAAGACCTATAGAAGTTGGACAAGTTTTTAGTTTCTTAATAGTAACTACCTTGGTGAACATATCTGCAGGATTCACTCTTATGTAAATATTTTTCAAAGTAAACACCCCATCTTTCATAATTAAACATATAAAGTGATACTTGATGTCAATATGCTTTGTCATCGAATGAAATATTGAATTCTTTGCTAGGTGAATTGTACTTTGAGTATCACTGTGAAACTTGTAATCACAATAAAACACAACGGTTCCCTTCCCCATGGCCAAGGTTAGGAGTTTATCTCTTCATAAATCTCGATGAATTATTTTAAATTTACTCCATTTTCTCATCTTTTTTCGAAAATACCCTTTAACTTTACTGCATTTTTATTTTTACCTATTTTCAATAATGCTCCTCTTAGCTTTATTTTCTTTCACAAATTTCTCATCTTTTTCAATAATACCCCTCTAACTTTATGTTGACAAATCATTTATCCCAAAAGATTGATCTTATGAGGAAGGTGCAGCTATTAATATAAAAGGGTCATGAGTTGAACTGGGGCAAGATATGTGAGCACGTGACACCCGGGAGCAGTGGCGGATAATACAACACTCAACACTTCCTCTCATCTGTAAAGGTGGAAAATTCTTTAAAGGAGATTCGAACCCATGACCTACACGAACTTAGCGCTCTGATACCATGTTGACAAACCATTTACATGTTAACAACACCAAAGAGCGGAAGAAAATATACACTCAACACTCCCCCTCGTCCAAAATGATGGAAATATGTTATCTAATTTTACGCACGCAAGTATACGTATCAAAACAAGTAATAAAATGATAAGAAAATATTATTTTCACGGAAACCAAATACCAATTTATTTATAATTATCAATTTATCTCACTCTAATTTTATCCAAACAAAAGTAAATATAGGATTTAAAAAATAAACAAGAAAAATAATGTAGAGAATAAATTTGTAGATTTAAAATCAATGAGTAATGAAACCTAAGTTTATAATTTTCCCAACTTGATTAAATTCTCCTTCCTTCTATGATAAATTAATCCACTATGATTGTCATCCAAGAGTACTAAATTCTCTACAAGTCTCTTCCGATGGTCATGTAAAAATACCATTCTAGGCTAACTCCCTATATGCCTATGAGAATTAAATCAAGAAGAATTCATTAAGAATAAGTTCTTATAAGGAATACACATGCAACGTGAGTATATGCCTATCTCAAATTAGCATATGTTATTCTATCTAGGTCATGAACACAAAATAACTCTGTCGATATTATTAAGGTTTACCAAATCAATTCAATCAATGGCCAGTTAATTAAATCGCATTAAACATAGGATAGAATAAACCATCACATGTGAAAGTAATTAAAGAAGAAAGACAGAAAATTAATCAAATATCATGAATGAGTTCCATTATAACCCTATAATAGAAATTAGTTTATCATTGAAAAGAAAATAAAATCACAAAAGTATTTGGCCATTCTTAGATTACAAAGTTAAGAGAAGAGTTAAAGTTAAGGAAGATAAAACTCAAAAGTCAATCTTCAATTCCCGTCCTTCTTCTCAATCTTCTGCCTCCTAGAAAAATCCAGAACTTCTCTTCCTATAATAAGGGTTAATCGTTCCTATTTATAAGTATGGAGTCATTAGGGTTTAAGAATCGCAAAATCCGTCTCTAATTCGACACCAAAATTAACGTGTAAAGCTGGAAACGTAAGCAGGCCATGACTTCCAAACATGTCATGTCGCGGTTTGTATTTTTATATTTCTGTTGTGCAATTCTTAAATTCCCGTCATGGCTTCGTTTTCTATCAAGCTACGGCTAGAAAACTTTTTAGCTTGTATACTTATCTTCCTTCTTCCGAGAGTGAACCAATTTGAGTCAGAATTTTCTCTTAAATGTTGACAAATATCTTAATGTTCCATACTGTTCCTAAACTGCAAAATAAGCATAAAAATCAAATAGAAACATATAATCACATAAAAAGTATAAAACAAACTAAACTTAAATAAAAACAACTAAAAGACTCTAAAATTAACAAAATATTATATTTGAAAGTGGTTAATTCACATGTATAAAACCCACTCATCAAAAGATTCGAACCCGTAACTTATATAATCTAGTGCTATAATACCATGTTGATAAGCCATTTACCCCAAAAGATCGATCTTCTGGGAAAGGTGTAACTATGAATATAAGAGGGTTACAGGTCAAACTAGGCACGATACGTGAACACAAGACACCCTAGAGCGGAGGCGGATAACACAAGACTTAACATTTTAATGCCTTTACCTTTGTACTATTTTCTAATAATACCTGTACAACTTAATTGTATTTCTTCTTCTACATCCTTAACCCCAAAGAGGATGAGTAGATGACCACGCCATGGGCACAAACAAACTATAGTATTATTATAATTATCGTTGTTTGTGCTTTCTTCCATTTTCTATGATAAAAAAATAGAGTTTATGCATAATTAAAATATTTATAATTATTTCAAAATGGTTAATCTAATTTTATATCATGATTTATAATTTAAAATATTAACTAAATCATTTTTGAAGATAACATAATGAAAAATTATTTTTGTAACTTTAAAAAGCTAACTAATGTGGTCATAGGGTTTGTTGGATTGGAATTATATTTGTTTTAATGAAAATGACCTTGATAATAGTATGATTAATATAAATGAGGGGATTTTTTATCTTTCAAATTTTGGTGTTAGCAAAACCAATCGGGCCTTCTCTCACCATAATAATAACCGATCAAGTGTAGTGCCGGATTTATAGTGGGGGCAATGAGGGCACTTACATCCACAAGGTTTAAAAAAAAAAGTTATAAGGATTTTTTATGTATTGCGATTGATAACATCGATGGAACACAAAAAAATCCTTCGCTAATACCACCGTCCCTAGTCAGGTGGATCCTATTATGCCATTTGAGTATGCATTGAGTTTTAAAACCATCCATTAGAAGTCCTCTCGAAAATGCATCTAAAAGTTGAAGAGTCAAAGAAAATTCACAATATTTAAAATAGTGGGAAGAGCCTTAGCATCTTCTATTTGTGGATGATACTTTCTTTTTGTCTTCATATTTATTAAAAAAATTGCCTAGACAAACCAAACACAATCATTCGATCTACCCAAGGAAAAATAGTGAGCTTCAAATGAAAGATTTACAATTGGTAGTGTCACTTGTTTTCTAAAGTTTGTAAATAAGGATGTCTAGTCCATCCTCATTTCCGACCTTTTGATAGTAGATATAAAATTACCTTCAATAAGAGAATTTTTTTTTTTACTCTAAAAAAAGTGGAACGAAGGAGCAACATTCATTTAACTAACCACCCCAAGTTTTTTTTTTCCAAAATCTTCCCTCTTAAATGCTAAGTACCCTTTAATGCAGCTTGGGTTTGGTGTTTGGGTAACTAAAAAAGAATTTTGACTCTAAACAAAGTAGAATGGAGAAGCAAGCACTACATCATAATGCGCAATAAACGACTGTCTAAGATAATTATTTTTGAAAATAATGACTGCTCTTACTGTTGGAAGAGCAGTCGTTTCAAAAGGAGTCTTGTTTAAATCGTGACTACCGAAAAATATCGGAAAAAAAAAATGGTTTTAGACTATTGGAAAAAAACAACGATTTTAGACAATTGTAAAAAATGACTGTCTT
This sequence comes from Akebia trifoliata, assembly GCF_017979445.1. NCBI lineage: Eukaryota > Viridiplantae > Streptophyta > Magnoliopsida > Ranunculales > Lardizabalaceae > Akebia > Akebia trifoliata. Next base: position 18,310,853 of record NC_141378.1, read on the forward strand.
AGTCTATCGTAAAAACGACTGTCTTAGATAGTTGTTTTTTTGAATTTATAATTAAAAAAAATTATTTTTCTGGATTTATAATTTAAAAAATGGATCATTACATTCGGCACAAATAGTGGTTCAAAAATTTAGTACAAAAAAGGAACTAAAATACAAGATTCATCAACCGAAACATTCAATCAAAAAAATAAATTGGATAATAACAGCCGCTTTGGTCTGACGTCTAAAGAAGCTCATTGCATGCTGCCATCCCACGTATGCATGTTTTATGCATGCTGACCTTGTCCCCTTCTTTCTTCCTCCACTTAGCAATGTTACCTTGGTTCTGCAAAGAAATATACAAGTCATTTTCCCAATTTCTTACCATGATAGAGGATAATGCATGATTCAAACAGAAAGGGAAGATCTTGTACCGACAGAAGAAATTTGAGTTCTAACATCTTGATGAGTTGGTTTTTCCTCTTTGGTCTCAGAACCACTTGATATATTAGTTGGGACATTTTTTATGTCATCTAGCTCCTCAACCATGCAAACCAACAAGAGTTAAGATTGCAACCTATAAGATGCCTGAGAATTGCTCCAAATGAACTTATAAACATAACAAAAAAATAAGAGTATATTACAACATAATAAAATCATGTAAACGGAAAGAAATCTACTAAGTGTGCCTCAATCTTAACCAATCAAATAGGAATACTTACACATAACACTAAATAAGAAAGACAAGGGAAGGAATTTCTTATAAGCATTTATCAGAACTTACAGTTATTGCACTAGGTTGTCCCACGAGAACATCTTTTGAACCTTCAGGTGCAAGTATTTTCGCCAAGAACCTATAGAGAATGTTCCAACATAAAAATCAAGGAAAATGATTCAAGGATATTCCAAGCATTCATCAATAAAGTAAATAGTTTATTTTCATAAATATCATCATCAGTTAGTAGTCCTACAAAATACATGAGTTACACATAGATATCATGAAGAACACTGGCATTATTCGTAATAAACAAGCAATCCTGACTGTTAAAACAAAAATTCATCTATGGACATGCACAAGCCACCACGTCAAGATGTCCCCCATGTGTCTCCCACTGAGGTCACTCCAGCATTAATCAAAAAATAATTCATAATAAACAAGCAATCCTGATTGTTTAAACAAAAATTCAATCAAACAAAACACATATCTTAAAGATACATCACTTATTATCCCTTAGATAGATCACGAGAATTGGATTTCATATTTTAATGGTTGGAATTGCGTCTTCATTTATAAGATTCTTTTCATGAGTCTACGGACTCCAATCCTTGCTAAAATTGAGAGAAGAGAGAGAGAGAGAGAGAGTTTCTTTCTTGTATGGATTAAACACTTTTCCACTTTGTCCTGCTCCCATTCCATTCAACTCACTCTTTTTTTTTTTTCTCTTTATCGACGACTAGAAGGTGGCATGTGCAAACACACATGTATCAAAAGTGCCCATTTGTAATTTAAAATATTAATTAAGGGGATGGTTTTGAAGATTACATAGTAAAAAGGACAGTTTGTAATTTTGAACACTATCATGATTTTAAGGCAATGAGATTACAATTTTCTTAATTTTTTGACCAAAATGACTTTGATTATATTAAATTTGAAGGAAAATTAGCTGAAGGACCCTCACAGAAGGGCATCTTACTAAATAGTTCATAAGTTTTCAGCAGTAGCTTAACAAGACATTTGGTAAACTTTTTCTTTCGAAATGGTCCCTGGACCTCATCTTCCACATTTCTCATGATTGAATGTCCTAACTGTTTGAACTCATCATTTTCAGTCAAAAATTGGATTTTTGACATTTCAATTGAGTTTCAGAGACTCCTTTCCAGCAGAAAGGATTTAAAAAAAAGAAGAAGAAGCCATTTTCAAGGGCTTTTTCAAATATTTTGAAGATATATGTAACAAATAATGATTTTTTCACTTTTTTTTCTTCTTAATTTTTGGATGAAAATTGATCAAAAATAGTTCTTTTGGGTTGAAACCATCTAAACAAGTCGTTATCTCAAGTTTTTAGTGGAACTTTCCATGTATTTTAGTCGGGAAAACTCGAAAATTGAAAATGGGTGGGTTTTACCAGTGTTGAGTTCATCATTTTTTATTTAATAAGTGGTGAACTCGACAGTAATTAAAAAATGTCGAGTTCGACAGTAAATAAAAAGTGGTGAACTCGACAATAAATAGTGGTGAGTTTGATAATAAATTTTTTGAACTCGACACTAAATAAAAAAGTGTCGAGTTCGACAGTAAAATTTTTGAACTCGATAGTATGAGGGACCATTGAGAAAGAAAAGGTTTACTAAATGTCCAGTTAAGCAACTGGGCAAAACATAGGGACTATTTAGAAAGAAACCCTTCTGCAAGGAATCTTCATGTAATTTTCCCTAAATTTAAGTATAAAGAGTATCGTTCCAATTTCATCTAATCAAAATGTGCCATCCAACGATATTATCATATCCATGATAATAACTAAACCAAAAAGATTCATATAGGTTTCTACTAAAGGAAAAACATACTTCTATGCACCACTATAGATGTTTTTTTCTTGAGATACGAGTCATATATACTTAAGGCACGTTCACAGTTCTCTGCACACATAACGCTAGTTTGAGTCATTCATAACAAGACTTTTCCTTTAATTAGGATGGATATTAGATTCCTATTTTGGTGAAAATAGTATCAAACGACTCCGAAAGATGGTTGGATATGATATTTTTTGTTAAATCTAAAAATCAATCTGAGTCAAGTCTGAATATATCTAAAGTAGGCACAAGCTTAGTTGACTAATATTTTTTGTTTCCAAAGTGCTCATCTAAGATACATCTGACCAATTTTACGGGTGGGTTAGGGCTCATCTAAGTCGAGCCTAAATCTGCCCAGTATGGGCATTAATTCCTCAGGAGTCACCTGTGAGGATGCACCTTACTTACCTGGTGCATGTGATGTGCATGCATTGCACATGCCCCGGGACTAGTCCTTGGATAAGACCATGGTTTATGGTTTGGGCAAAAACCCAAATTCTGGCCCAGTCTAATGTCTACAGGGATACCCAGTTATATAAATTAAAAAAAAGGGTGGCCATGTGATTTGGGCAACTTTCTGTGTCATCGAGGACTTAAGTTCGTTTTAATGTATATTAAGGGTATAATTGTCTTTTTGAATTTTTCTTTCACTTAATATATGATGGGTTCAAGTTTTGTCACTTGTTACATAAAGAAAAGATGATTCTGTGTTACTAAGATTATATGAAATGCGAACAAAATGCTAAAGAACATTTGACTTGGTAGTTTTAAGAAGTTTGTTCTCAAGGATTAAAGCATGTCATGGTACCTTAAGTTGGAGCAATTTACGGTTGAATGTGGCTCATCATGGCATGTCTATAGCAAATTCACCATCACAAAATTCCATAAATTGTAAAAAAAAAAAAAAAAAAAACCCTCTGGTATATCATTCCAAATAAAGGACCAACCCATTAAATTGGTAAATCAATGAATTAATTATATCTTATTCAACCTCCAAATCTCAATAACAAGATATAGTTTTTAAGGGAATTGAAGTTGATGGGTATTTGACAAGCAAACAGGTTTTTGAACCCAATTCACAACTATTTAGGATTGACTAAATGAATTTGACTCCATTTAATTCCAAGATATAAGATAGTGTTGACGCCCTACTACTGGATCTCTAGTCTCTTTAAGCCCTCTACTCACTCATTTAGAACCATCTACGAACATGCTCCATCTCATCTCACTGTAGTTATAAATCCATAACTATTATAACTTCAAAATGCATTACCAATTCTGCAATCTTTGAGATTGTAATTGTTAATAACTACCAACTCGACATATTGTTAATAGCATAATTTTATCATTCTACATCTCCCTGACATATAACACCAAGCGCTGTCACAAAATTCACGATTTTTTCAAAAATTTTGGAAAATCTATTTCTCTCAGGTTGACATATAAGCCCATATTTTAAGAATTTCTTGTTGTCAGTTTGATGAGAATGAAACTTCAATTACCTCTATTTTAAGAATTTCCAAGAATACAATAGTTTACAACCATCACCATAATACTAGGAATTTGTCACCCAAGAAGGCTTTTATCCCTACTGATTTAAGTGTTGGGCTTTTTTTAATTGTCATAATATGCATCATTTCATCATACTGTCTTTGAATCATAGACTTTTGGTATGATTTGCAGCATATATACCAAGCAGGGCCAAAGCTTTGGAGAATTTAAGATCAATTAGTTGGACAAAGTGCTTATGTATTTGAAGGAGTTGGGTTTGCAACATAATCATACTTAACAAACAATTAATTTTGTTGATGTTTTCCTGAGTGACCACAACTCCCCATACGACCAATCCTCATTTAAAAGTTGAGATTTGAATGTAGAACAACATAAAATTTATGGTGAAGGATAAAAATGTAGTCATATTTGATGATTAAATTATCAACTGTGGGATCAATCCATAAGTAAAAAACCAATCAAATCCAATATGTAGAGAGTGGTAACATTACATACACACACATTATCAGTCTGTATAACATAAGGTTTTGGATTACACACACTTATACAATAATAAATAAAGCTATCATATAGGCATTGATGCCAAAAGGTCGCATACTTTAGTGATTGGAGAAAATATAATGGAGCTTTAGAGATAATTTCTACTAACTTTAGAAATTTAATAGAAAAAGCGAATATGTAACACCAACACCATATAGGTTAAGAGGAAAAAATAGAAAGAAAGCATTAGAGATCACAATTATATGTCATATTTAAAAAAAATTCAACAACAATTTAAGGCTCCAACCTGATCAAGACTATGTTTAGGCACTTGGACTTCTTATGCTCCAATCATATTTGTAGATAGTTTAATGGCCCTTTTTCTTCTCATCACCTCTACAAGGCTATGTTAGATCCTCAGAACCATCTTCATGATCTCGTTCCAACAAAATATTTACTGAAAAAATTAATTAAGAGCACAAACAAAATTAATCTCTATCATTTTTAATTCATGAAAAAAATTATGAATTAAGACTGTTTTACCAAAGCATGCAATGAAAATTTAAAAAAAAAAAAAAAAACACACAAACAAAACAGTATACTATTCATTTTAATTCCGATAATGGTATATTGTCATTTCCAAAATTAAAACATTTTAGTAAAAGAGGGGAAAATTTTACTGTTTTAGAAAACAAAACTTTTTTTTTTTTTTAAATACTATTTTATAGATTAGGAAAAAAAAATTCTCACTTTAACCAAAATATTTTCAATCTGAAAAATTCTTAGAATTGTTTTTTGAATTTTTTCCATTAAATCTAGAAGGCTGTGGTGTTAGATTTCCAATTTGATAATCCCTGTGAGCCCAACAACACTTGGTAAGATTTGAAATCTTACTAAGACAGGCATGCTAGTCTAATTATTAAAGTAAGGTTTGCTCAGTAACAAAATTGATAGAGTAAGGGAGTTTTGTAATAAAACTGCAATAGACAGGTCTTCCCTGTAAATCTCTCTAAAATGAATGGTCTACTGTTTTGGGAATTTTTTCCCCATGAATTAAACTATTAAATCATAGAAATTAATATTTATATAGGCAATGACACTTGTAAAAGAAAATAAGAAAGGAAAGCTTTAGATATATTAAATATTAGAAATTGAGAAACTTACCAACCAATTATGGGTTTCTATTGATGTTTTTCTTGAGAGATCAATGCTTCAAGTTTCCCATGTTGACTAGCTATAACAGTAGGAATGTGTTGGATCAACCAATGGTCCACTCCTTCTCCTTCACGATGATGATGGTGGTGGCGGCCCAACCTCTTGATGAAATCTTCCGGCATGTTTCCTAGTCGGAGTTCATGAAGGGATTTGAGATGTTGAAAGCCATGGGGAAGCTTCTTCAACTTTCGGCAATGTCCTATATAAAGTACTTTTAAGAAGGGCATCATCCCCTCATCTATCTCACTCAAATCCTCCAGCTCATGCAAACGATTTATCCCTAAGTATTTCAGTTTTGGAAAACTTAATTGTCGTCCCTCATTACTGCTGCTAGTGCCACCCCAACCAATCTGCCTTCCCAAGTAACTGTCCTCATATAGAAACAATACCTCCAAATTCGGCAATTGTGCTAAGGTGCTAAGTGGGTCTTCCATTAATTTGTTCTTCCATAAGCTAATTCTCTGTAGGCATTTTAGAGAGCGTGTCCATTGCGGTAAGTGCCCTTCCTTCATAACCCCAACTAAATCCAAATTTTCAAGATGGAGATGGAAGGGAGGTGCTGACGACATATTGGTTTCCAAATCAAGGATGTCTTCTTCGTCACTGGTACTGGATGAGCGTATTGCCAAAGTGCGAAGGTATGGCATCTTCTCAACGGCATCACAAAGCCTTACACAATATTCTTCTTTGACTTCATGGAGCTTTAATTTCCGGAGTTGGGTTAAGTAACAAAGTTGACTTACTAAGCTTTCATCAAGGACCACCCTGCCTAGTGTCTGCAAGTTACTTGAGTTGCTTCCCCTTCCCTTTCCCAATGTAGACAATCTCACACGAACTGATTTTCGCCAAGAAGTAAAGAGAAGATGCCTTAGTTGTGGATAGATTAGAAAACTTTCCACACTTGTAGCACGAGCATCTAAAGTTTGCAAGTTCTGTAGCTCATATAATGAATCCGGAAGTTCATTCACCTCTGTTCCCCTCACACTTAAATAACGCAAGTGAATCAAGTGAACCACATTACTTGGCAAATGTTCTATCTTTGTTCCTGACAAATCTAACACCCGCAACCTTTTGATGCTCTTGAATATCGTTTCAAGCACACTCAATGGAACAAACTTGTCAACATCAAATGTTAGAAAGGAGCGGGTTTTTACACTAAAGGCGTTTGATGGAATGCTATCCGAACCATTCTGAATTGCTACTATACGACGTTGCCCCTCGACGATTCTGGTATCACTTTTCTCTGTGAAAATCTCACCAAAATTTTCCTTCTTAATTAGATGAATGGCCATATCACGCATGAGATCGTGCATTCCACAACCTACTAGACCGACCTCGTAAGACTTGTTAGTTGAAGCTTGCAACATGTTCCTGTCAATGAGTTGAACGAGGTACCCATGTGCAACCTCCTCCGGTGTTTTCCGAGGATGATCTTCTATAAAACCTTCGGCCACCCACAAACGGATCAATCTTGATTTCTTGATTTCATAATCTTCCGGAAACATTCCGAAATATAAGAAGCAATATTTTAGATAATGAGGTAAATAATTATAGCTCGTTAACAACACTCGACTGACTCTTTCAAGATCTTGATTATTACTCAGTTCACAATCAAGATTTTCAAGTACGTCATTCCATTCTGATACAAAATTGTCTTTTCTTGACATGAGACCACCAATGACAACAACTGCAAGAGGCAAGCCACCACACTTTTTAACCAATTTCTCTCCAATTTCTTTCAAGTGCTCCGGACAACCCCTTGAAAGATTGCCACTCTTAAATGCCTTTCTACAAAAGAGACTCCAAGCTAACTCATGGGGTAATCGCTCAACTCGGTGAATGGAGTGAGTCTCTCCTATAGGAGAAGCTACATGCGATGAGCGGGTCGTGAAGATAACCCTGCCACCACTTTGAGGCGGTAATGCATATTTAACAACGTCCCAAGCTTTTACATCCCACATATCATCAAGGACAAGGACATACCTCTTCCCTTGCAAATAGGTGTATATTATTGCACGCAACTTGACCAATTCCATCGCCTCTATGTCACCAGGAATTGCCTCCTTCCTACTTTCATGAAATTCTTGAACCAATCGTTTCAGCAAAACCTTTTCTTGGAAATTTTGGGACACAGATACCCAAGCATTACAGTCAAATTCCCCTCCCAATATGCTCTTGTAAACTTTCTTGACGAGTGTCGTCTTTCCAGATCCACCCATACCGACAACTGAAATTATTGATCGTCGATGAGCCTGTTCTTCTTTTAGCAGCCACTCCCGTAACTTGTTCACATCTTGCTCAATCCCAACAATATCATCTTCTTCGACGAAAGGATCAGACACGCCGTGATCTCCTCCCCTTGTTTCTTCATCGTCTGGGCCACCAGCTCCTTCTTGTGGAAGGTCGTATCGCATCCTTCTCGTATGGATGTCATCAACCTCTTTCTTGATGATTTCTATTTGAGAATGAAATTGACGACGAATTCCCATCTGCTTGAAGAAAGTATGCACATAATGAATGCAGAAGTCAATATTTAGACAACTGCCAGCCGGTTCTCCTGACTCGATGAGAGAACTTTCCATCATAAATTGGAACTCCTCGACAACATCTTCAATTTTGTAGGCTTCATCTCTCACTTGTGCCACCCACTGATTCACCAACTCATTTCTTACTCTTTTCTTCTCTACTACCCTTAGTACTACCTTCATCGTAGAAAGTTCATGACAGATGAACTTGATGTCGTTGCTGATTCCTCGTTGGATTTGCCATTCTGCCACAGCTTCTTCAATGGCCAAGTCTTTTAATTTGGTGATAGCAGACTTCACTAAAGCTTCTGCTGCCATTTTCAATTTCTCTTGGTATGTAGATTCAAACTGAAGAACAAACCAAGCCAAACAAATCGAAAAAGAAAAATATTTAGATCTCAATTAAGTTGAGCTCACACTCTCTTGATTCTTTGAAGCAATATGTGACCACCTCCACTCTGCCTCTTAATAATTGTGGGTTGAGTTGTTGACCGTCTTAGTCAAACAAAACGAGAAGGTCCTATCTGCAGCCACACATTCTCAACCTTTGTGTCCAGTCCATGGTCTAAACATCTTGAGAAAAAAAAAAAAAATACTCAAAAAATAATTGGATTGGATCAAGATCGAATTAATCCATCAAATTTGATTATATGTAAAATAAATAAATTTCAAATATTATTTAAATAAAATATCTAATATAATTTGACAAATTTTATAGGATTAAGGCCCTAATGAATTAGGAAATGGTTGATCCTAATTGTTCTTCCTAGATTCAAACAATACTTTGTTCTGTAATACAGCTGAAACTACTCTCTTAATTCTTGGCTAAGATCTTAGAAAATTTCAACTCTTAATTCTTTTTACATATAATCAATACTTAAATCAGGATGACTAAAATCACTAATCAAACAAAAAAAAATTTGGTGTACAATTTTATTAGTTAGTGGGTCCAACATGTGCATAACATGGCACGTTTTTCTTCATTCACGGACCAATTCTCGTCAAATCCAACAGCAGCACAAAGTAATTGTATGTGCTGTCGGGACCATAACTCAATAATTGAAGGTATGGGCTGTCAGGTAGGGTCACAGGCCTTGATGGCAATTCAGAATATAGTAAAAAATTTGATTCGTGAAAAATTCAAGTTATATTCGATTTTGGATTGTAAAAAATTCTATAAACAGAAAACATAAGAGATATGCTTCAGATGTGTATTATCTATCTCATTTTAAAATTTTGAAAATAAAAAATTTGATAATAGGATAGTGATGTTAATAGTGATGGTGATGATGAAATTAGTTGTAACACCATTATTATGTATATCAAGGAATTAAATCAACTATATTGACATAATTTCATCTTAATTTTTGTTTTTTTTTTTTTAATTATTAAAAATAAATTGTGATATTGTTGATCTAAAATAAGGATTTGCTAGAAGGAGAATTTGACAAATGAAATATACAATTTGAAGATCTTACCATGATTATGAAAGGATAATTAAAATATTTAGTAAAAGTAGATAAAACTCAAAATTTTATATGAAGTTCTTTTGGTCAAATGGACATTACCATTGACTTCAAAAATATCAAAAACATTATTTAGACTATCAACATGTTTAAATTCGAATTTAATATGATAAGTTATGAAAATATTATTTAATTATTTTTTATTATTAAAATCTTAAAATAAATTTTTATTATAAAATTGAATTTAAGTGTAATTATTTATATAAAAGGGATTGATTTGAAATTATTAAAGTGTTAAAGGGGTGATGTGTAATTAATATAAAATATAAAAATATTATTATTATGTATTATTATAGTAGATGCGCGGGTTTCGAAACTTTGCGCCGGGGGGGGGGGGGGGTTTGAACTCATCTACACGAGTTAAAGAGTTGCCACCATTCTATTAGAGTGTGAATGGATATATTATAAAAATATTTTGAAATCTTTTTTTTTTTTTTTTTAGTTTGTAGTGACTCACATATCTAAAAGATAAAGGAAAATGATCTACTTAGAAATTTAAGGTAAGGAGGTTCGATTGAAGGATAAGGAAAATGTTAGTCGCATTGTCCTTCCCATCCTAAGATGGAGGAAAGTTATTATGGCTAAATATGGGGAGAGGAGTCTAGGTTGGTATAGCGGTGAGTCTAAAACCTCGTATGGGTGTAGCCTATGGAAAGGAATTTTGAAAGTTAGCAAGGATTTTGAGCAAGGGATTAGATTCAAAGCAGGTGTGGGGGACAGAATTAGATTTTGGGAAGATTGTTGGTGCGGACCTTCGTCGCTAGCTTCTCAATTTCTATCTTTATACGTCTGTTCTGTTAAGAAGAATCATTCAATCCAGCAATGTTTGATTCACAACGAGTCCGATCCTACTTGGGATTTGGGGTTCAGGAGAAATTTTAATGATTGGGAGCTAACCGAGGTTACATCTTTCCTCGATCTCTTGCATACGCTTCATCGCAACGAAAGTGAACAGGATAGGTGGGAATGGATTAGAGCGAAGGATTCGAGATTCTCTGTCAGATCCTTCCATAAATGGCTCACTCCTAGTGCTGAGCGTACCATCTCGGCTTCCATCATTTGGTTTAGGTCAGTGCCTTCTAAAATCTCTTTCTTTGTCTGGTTGGCTTCCCTTGGTAGAATTCTTACGATGGATAACTTGATTGCTCGGGGTTGGATCACTCCTAATTGTTGTCCCCTTTGCTTGATGGAAGGGGAATCTGTTGATCACATTTTAATTCATTGCCCTTTTTCCTATAATTTATGGTCAAGTTTCCTTGGTTTATTCCGTATGACTTGGGTTTTCCCTCATAAGTTTTCATCGTTGTTGAAAGAGTGGACCAGTAATGTCTTTCACACCAGAAAACGTTACCTGTGGGCTATGCTACCTTCGGCTATTGCTTGGGGGATTTGGAATGAAAGGAATAACAGGGTGTTTAATGGCAAGATTAGAAGCTCTCACACAAGTTTTTTAGAGATTTTGGGCTTCTTATACCTTTGGTCCAAACAAAATATAGAATTCGTGGGAACTTCGTTTGATGATTTTGTTTTTAAATGGAACTCTTTATGTAATCATTGATGTTGTTTGCTCTCTCTTCTTTGTTACTTTCTATGAGGCTTTCTCGGCCTCTTTGTATGCTGTTTTTTCTTTCTCCTTGAAAATATTATACTTTTCAAAAAAAAATATATGACTAAATAATGTGATAAGGAAACTCTTTTTGGGATTTTGAAAATAAAAAGATATTATAAAGAAAATTATAAGGGAATGAACTATAGTTCAAATTTAGAAAACTAAGTAATTAGCCAATGAGCAAGCTAAAAATGAAATAAGGCACTTGTTAAAATTTTATGAATCTAGGATTTTGATGGAATCTTCATATGGATTTTATTTTCTTTGATCCAAAGGTTCTTTTAAAAATTTATATGCTCACTTTGGAGTATCTTTTTATTGGTTTAGCCTTCAGGAGGTATTCATGAGTTAAACACCACTATGAAAAGATTATGAACCTTATGTATGAGATATGTCCTCTTTGGGATTATTTTTTTTAACTTAGAGAGTTAGGTGTAGATCTAAGTAGATTCCCACCTTTGACCATTAACTATTTTAAATAAGATATTGTGATGTGTATGTAATAAACTTAGAAATAGAAGATTACCTCTAAAGAGGAATTACTCTCTAATTTTTAAGTCATTAAGAAAGAACTTAAGAAAATCTTTATTCTATAAATTTAAACTTGTAAGGAGAGTAAAGAACAACTAATATAAGATTTTAAAATTTATAAGGAAAATAAAAAACATATATTATAATGCTCTTGAGAGCTTATAGGAAGAGATTACCTCTAAGAGATTTTATTCTCTACATTTGAGTCTCACTAAAACAAATTACGATATACGTCGTTACAAGCAAAGAAAACATAAAAATAAATTTGTATAAATGTAAAGAAGAATAATAAATAGAGAATAAAGGTTTAGAAGGGGATTACACGGGAAGAATCACAACTAAACCCCACCTTAGTCTCTTCTTCTTGGTTATAACTTCTTAAGAGTTTGAGAAAGAATTTGGATAGAATTTAAGTAGGCTAGAGTATTTTAAGGAGAGATTTCGACAGAATTTTGGATCACTTGAGGTCCTCCTCTTTGTCTTGGATGGGGGTCCTGTTTATAGGATTTTGGGAGATCCTTGGGGTAAATTTATCTTAAAGCCTAGGTATTTTCAATAAAATCTTTAGAAAAAATTCAAATTACCTCTCATCTCTTTTAACTGGATGGTCTTTCGCTCACCTATAGATCTCACCAATCATGAGATATGATGCAAGTGTGCACTAATCATGTTATGCTTTATTTGACGACACACTTAAGTGCAAATAAGAGAAAAAAAAACGTATAATTCAATAAGTTTGACTTTTGATCGAGATATGTGTTAATCATATTTGACCATCATGACTGAGTTGTACAATGTCTTAAGGAAAAATGCTAATAATATTGGAATTATTAGTGTGACAGTAAATAAAATTACAGTAAATCTAATTTAAAATTAAAAAAATATATATTTTTCAAATAATAATTATAATAATAAATCAGATTCTTGTTACTTGGGAAATTTGATTCATACTTGAAAATCTGATTATTGTTCATAGTCAAATTTTAGAATCCAATGCTTCGTTTGGATTTTGAAGTTACTCTCAATGGAATCAGAAATCAGTGAAAAATCATAAATAAGGCAGAACTTGTTTCTTACAAATTTGAAATTGGTTTAATGTGCTTTTGAACTTTGATATATAATATATCATTTTTCAAATTTAAAAATAAGGTGAAGAAAATGAGATTTGTGACTCTCAACTCTAAAATCAGTCATCAGAAATAGCTAAAAGATATGTGAGAAATCAATTGCAATAATTAGATTTTGAAAATTTTAATAAGAGAATATGGATTCAAAATCCAAATCAAATGTCCACAAAGTTTAAAGTATTCAATTAAAATAATTTAGTGGCAAAGAATATTTCCCTTTCAAGATAAAAATAATAATAAACAGTTAATCCGTCATTGCCCATGTGTTGACATTGTTGGCGACCAACTCCAATCCATTGAATGGCAGAAAGACATGTCAAGGAAAATACCTTTACCTAACCAACATGTCGAACCCTTAGATGTCTTCTGCCAAGGTCATAACGCCTCGAATGATTAAGGTCCCATTTATGTTCATTCCTTGGTTATTAAGATGGGGATAAGATAGAAAGAATGATTGGGTGTACATCACTAAATCAAGAATTAGATTGTGTGTCTTCCTTGATATATTACTTAGCCGAGAAGGATTTGTTATAAATAGTAGACTTGGAAGAATATGATTTTACTAAGTACACAATGCACATGAAAGGAAAGGAACAATAACATCAACAACAACAAGGTCCAAATTCTATAGGAGAACCACCAAAGTCATAGAATAAAAAGAAAACGAACCAGAAGTCGTGCCAACTTAACCAGAGGGAATTTATAATAATTACACCTCAACTCTTACTTATTACACCTCAATTTTTTAAATTATTTAACACACCCCGATTAAAAATTAAAACACACTCTTCAAACATTACAATGTTTTGGCTCAAATTATAGGATCAACATTACAAAATATTATAACACTCCTTCAAACAATTTCAAATGTAGTTTACAATTATGTTTAAGCTCATATAAAATCTTAAATCCAAAAAATAGAAATCTAGTAAAACGAAAAAACAAACAAATAGAAGTAAGCTTTTATTGGCATTCCAACTTTTACTTATTCTCGACCATTTACTTTTTTTTTCATAATTGGGGTGTGATAAGTAAAATTTGGGGTGCCAATAGTAACCCTCTATTTATAATAGGATAAATTACACTTTCATCCCATATGGCTTGGCATAATTCTATGTTGACCCCCTTAACATTTTGATGATTACAATTACCTCCTCTTGCTATAGTTACGTAACGGGCTCACTTACCCACCTTCTGCACTAGCCATCAACCTAACATTCAAAATAAGATTTTTAATTTTATAAAGACTATTTTATCCTTTTTATAATGTTATCTTTTTCATAAATAAATAAAAAAAATTATTGTAAAAATGGGTTGATGCGTGAGAGTGAAAATGTCTAGAAAAATGACCTTTAAAAGAAGGTACAGATCCCAATCACTCTCTCATTTAGGATTTTGTGAAGATAAATGATATTTTGACGCCGGATGTGGTATGTGTTAGAATTATAGATTCTTTTTCTTAAGATACACAACTGCAAATGTTTATGGGGATGTACAGTTATGTCTTATGAGGGAAATATTTATGATTTGAGCACATGTCACATCAGTGGATGGGGACGTGCATCTGAGGGGCGTCATAATTCTATGTTGATGAATAGCTGTGATAATAGGAATGTGTTGGATCATTCAATGGTCCACTCCTCCGTCGCCTTCTACTACTATTTCTCCTTCACGATGATGGTGATGGTGGTGGCGGCACAACCTCTTGGTGAAGTCTTCCGACATGTCTCTTATTCGGAGTTCATGAAGGGATTTGAGATGTTGAAAGCCATCGGGAAGCTTTTTCAACTTTGGGCAATCTCCTATATAAAGTACTTTTAAGAAGGGCATCATCCACTCATCTATCTCACTCAATTCCTCCAGCTCAGGCAAATCCCATATCCCTAAGGATTTCAGTTTTGGAAAACTTAATTGCCGTCCCTCATTGCTGCTCCTGCTGCTAATGCCACCCCAACCAATCTGCCTTCCCAAGTAACTGTCCTAATATAGAAAAGTACCTCCAAATTGGGCAATTGTGCCAAGGTGGTGAGTGGGTCTGCCATTAAATTGTTATTACATAATACAATTCTCTGTAGGCATTTCAGAGAGTGTGTCCACTGAGGTAAGTGCCCTTCCTTCATAACCCCAACTAAATCCAAATTTTCAACGGCATCACAAAGCCTTACGCAATATTCTTCTTTGTCTTCATGAACCAATTTTCGCCAAGAACTAAAGAGAAGATGCCTTAGTTGTGGATAGATTAGCAAACTTTCCACACTTGTATAACAAGCATCTAAAGTTTGCAAGTTCTGTAGCTCATATAATAAATCTGGATATTCATTCACCTCTGTTCCCCTCACATTTAAATAACGCAAGTAAATCAAGTGAACCACATTACTTGGCAAATGTTTTATCTTTGTTTCTGACAAATCTAACACCCGCAACCATTTGATGCTCTTGTTATTGGATTTAAAAGTGTAGAGAATTTAAATGGAGGATGAGGTCTTTCTTGAGTGATGTTAATGGAGATTATCATCAGAGAGAAGATGGTGGCTTCTCAGATTAAAGGGGAAGGGTTCCCTCCAAGGGCAAAGAGATAAGAGAGAGAGAGTCCACTAATAGCTCAACTGAAGAATTTACGGTGGAAGAACTTAACCCAGAGTAAGGAAATGCAACCATAAGAAGAGAGGGGAAGACGATACTATGCAAATGGTTGCCAAATGTTTTGATATAAACTAATTAAGATGACTTAAATATCTTTATAATTCATTTTGCACTATCTACAACATACATTTTGGATTTTTTATTTTTATTTTTTATTTTAGAGTTACATTGGATCAATTGGACTTCGGACATGTAGCATTTCAATTTTATTTGGTGGGAGTTACCTTTGTCCGATTTCCATGCTTGTAAATTCTCTATAGGTCAGCTTAACCTCCTATTTAGGAAAATTGAAAAGTGTGCTCTGCATATAAAAATATACTTTAATTTCTCATACTTTATCGTATTAGGCCTTATTTGTTGATCTAGAATCAATTTGATATATTATATGATTTTTATCTTTATCATAATCCAAATCCTCCATTTTTAGGTTGGAGCAGATCTGATTTGGGTATGATCTAGTCATGCTGATTGATACTCCCTCAAATTCGATTTCATAGACAAATGATTTTATTTTTATTGAACAGAGACATCAGGCCTCTTAGAGCACTGATTAATCCTCAAGGCACATGCAATCCCTCCCCACGACACCCACCAGATAATTTCTGGTATTAGTCTCTTGGCGGTGGGAGGGCTTAAGGGGGCGATTCAAACTCAAGACCTCCACTACTTGAGGTGTGATCTAGGCCACCTCACCAACCCTTACATGTTTATAGGAGAAAAATATTATTTCTAGTAAATATTGTAAAACACAAGGAATCCAAATCTTCTAAGAAAATCATGCTCTTAAGATTTCAGCTAAGAGGACAGATGAAGATTTCTTCTCTAGTTGTGTGTTTGGGACAAAGGTACTCCGTTGCCAATCCCCATGGCTTCAAAGAACCAATTTCCACGAATATCCATTTGTAATCAAAGAGAGAAATAATTCTCATTGCTTTTCTTTCCCAACATTCAAACAAACCTAATTAGCACAGTTCATGAACTATTATAATGACTATTATACTTGTAAATTATATAGAGGTGATGGATAGATGTTAGAAAAGTTGAGATTACATTACTTTTAACGCTCAAAGATAAAAAGATAAGACTAATAAAGTATGATGGAAGTGCAAAAGACTTCTTTATCTGGAATACATGGTGTGTCCAGGGTTGGTTACATAATATAATTTCTATAATAATAGTAAAGAAAAGCATGTTTCTTTACAAGAGGGATTTGACATGTTGATGTTCTTTAGTGCAGATTGCTGGCTCCAGAATGGAGCTGGACTGTCCTGCTTGGCATTACCTGAAGGACTCCTGGTTCCTCTGCCCAAAAAAATAATTTCAGTCGATAATAATGTTAAGAAGCAATGATGATCACGATATAACAAAATGCATGATCAGAACTCATTTAAGTCTTTGTAGGTCCAATACCAGAATTAGAACAATAACTCCGTCATGATTGACCCAAAACTCATTGTAGCTCCATTGCCAGAATCAGAGTTTAAAGATCTGACTCTTGTGGATTGTCTTGACTCTTGACCAAGACACAATTGATTTTTCTCCTGCCCAATACAATTTCTCGAGATGATACCATAGATCTAGGCCAGGATAGACATGTAATGAATTCTAATACATGTTCTTCTAGGCAAATCATAATGACAAAGTCGGGATTCGGAAAAATTGTGACAAGGGAAAATATTTAAAATAATCAGTAAAATTCAGAAAATTTTGGGAGTATATTGTTACTTAATACAATATTAAACAAGATTTCTTATTAAAATATATCTTTCAGAGGTTTGTGAATAAGTCGGGATTAAATCACTGATTGAAAGAAGTGCATTAATTGGGACTTCTTAAAAAAATTGGAGAATTTGTCACTATGGGCAGATCTGCTAGTGCCCTCAATCGCATAGGCAACTGTCTAGGTAAGTGTCAAGTTTCTGAAAAACACGATTTCCCTATAAGATCCACCACCAATGGTCTGGCTTCTCTGGTAAAAAGAAATGAAAGAAAGAAAGAAAGAGGTATGCTGTGTCATACCCCAAATCCATCCTTTGGGACTAGATCATTGCCTCATTAACAGAGATGCCAAGGGCATAATTAACTATTCAACAAATATGCGAATTATACCACTGAATAATACAAGAATCGATTAAAACAAGCGAACAATTTAAATATATAGAAAATTTGTAACTTTCAGACAAATTATTCATTTCCCTAATTAAACAGCACACACGCAGGCACATGGACATTAAAAAAGGTGTATAAAAAGGGGTTAAAACAAATAAACCTAATTTTGTTACAGTTCTATGTATCTCATTATCTCACACGGTAGTACATTCTTCATTCTCTCCTTGCCCTTCACGGATCACCTTTAGACAACCTCAGCTACTATATATCGTCTGTGTCCAAGGTTATCTACTAGTAAGCCTGTTTCTTCTCTTCCTTTTCTCTGTCTTTCTTTCTCTCTCTGCCCTATCTCTGGGGTTTTGGGAAGAGAAGCTTAGTGAAAAATCATACTCGATTAAGAGTTTTCTGTGTATTTTATGAAGCTTCCCGTTGATAGTTCAATGTTTAATGTAATTTTAGAATATGAGAATTAGAGTGCCAATCTCATATATATATATATATATATGAGATTATTTAAATAACATATTATTTCATAATTTCACTTTTCTGATCTATTAAGTTGATATGCATGCACTGGAGGAGTTACGATAACCCAGATCCTTCATATTGGGAGGCATGGGTTAATGTAAGCAAGATAGCGAAGCAGACTGGACAATTCACATTATTCACAGCCACTAAAGAATGTTGGAATTGGGACCATCTTATAACACCACATCAGAATACCTCGACAACTAGATCATTGATCTGCAGGATTTTCTGATTACACTTTCAGTTAAAGTGGTTTCAGCTGATGTTATTGTTAATAAATTTAATACTAACAAGAAGGGAGTTTGGTTGAGGGGTTGATGGCCTAGATAGGGCCCATTCAACTCTACATTAAGTAAAGAAATAGTTAAAAGGCTTCTTCTAATTACAAAGTCAAGAGGTTCTTCAAATTCTCTTTATGTAGAGAGTGGATTTGATTGCTCGTACAAAGACATGCCCTTACAATAAAAAGGCAGACTAGTGGGTTTTCATGTGTGCATGCAAAGTCTGATATCTCGATGTGGGTGGAGTAAGCAATGGCCAAATTTTAATTTTAATTTATTAAGTAAGCTTAATCTTCTTGTTCCTTGATAAGCAGCCTAATATTTCTTTTATCATTGCATCAAACAAAACAAATCTACATTTATGCTTATTATTTGCATGTAGTACCATGGTGCAACATTACATAGATAACTTTCTTCTGCAAATTAAATTACTATAGTTGATGAACAAAAGAGAACTCCCAAAAAATAATTATCTAATAAACAAAGATTTTGTGCCAATAGTAGGAAAATCTCATGTATAAAAATATAGTATAAGCACAACAATCCATAGGAACAAGTAACACAATAAATTAATTTATTTGACAAATTATCATTTAAATATGAAGGGTTTAAGAAAATACAAGAAGCCAAAGGCAAAAGAGACGAAGAAAGTTGCATAGGGCAGAATTCCAATTGAATCCTGCCCTACACATGGGGTGATCTGAGAAGGGCTTGAAAACCGAGCAGGTTAGTTTTCCGTATAGCCCAAACCCATGGTACCTCGTTTTGCAGGAAGCTCTGTTCAGCATAGTAGCTGAGTCGAGATGAGTAGCCACTTTGCCTAGCTTGTAAAGAGTCGAGTAGGGCAGAGGCCCAAGATAAGCTCTCCCCTTCTCTAAGTAGAGAAATGGAGATAGTATTCCGAGAATCTAGGAGTGATTGATCAAGTCAATCACACCCTTTCTTAACCATAAGGAGTTGGCCTAGTGGCAAGCCGAGTCTTGATAAGCTCCCCAAGAAGAGTAGGTCAAGTGTTTGAAACCCCACGAAGCTATGAATTTCTTGGGGCCACCCTCCAGGGTCCAATGGACCCTTGACTCAACCTGTTGCACGGAGGACTTTCCAAGGGAGCAGTGCGTGTGACCGCGGGATTAGTTCTACCAGAAGGTTGGGGATACCCACAATATCAAAAAAATAAAATCGCACCCTTTCCTAAATGGATAGCTTCCAAATTAGGGATTCTTTCCACTAACGGACTCCTTGATTGGGAGAAGATTATTCCCACATCCTTGAGATTTTGGGATAGGATAATTCCAAATCCCTCTAAGCAAGGAAGGGGATTACATAGCAAAGGGTAGGAGTTAAGGAAAGAATATTGCCTATAAAAGGGGAAGAGACCACTGAAGAACGGACTTGTTGGGTGGTAGAAGAATTAGACATCTATTGTTTTACGGCATATTTGTCTCCAAGAATCCTCTAAGTTGGGCGTCAGAAGGTGTTTGGCAAGTACCACACCAGTGCCCCAGGGGAAGAAGGAGGTCACAACATTGAAGCCACGGCTTGAGGTGTTAAGGGTGCGATTGGATTTTAGCCCCACAAAAGTTAAAGCTAAACCAGAAAGGCCTTAAAGGGTGTTATAGACCAAAAATACCGACTTTTTTGAGATACCAAAGCATGAGAGCAATAGCACTCTGAAGCCCCAACCAGCAGCAAATGCTTGCTAATCCACAAGTTCATAAGATACAAAAACAATCACAAAAAGCTCTCTCAACGCTCTAGAGTCCCAACTATAAGCAAGAGGTTCCCTCAAAAACACCCAATTCTTAATTCACCACGATTCAAACTCTAAAATGATAATTTTCCCACAGAATTCTACTCAAACTAAATCTTCCTACACTACCATTTCTATAACAATTTAACCAGACAAACACCCACGTGTCCAAATTTCATCAATCTCCAATCACTTCAATGGACCATCGGAGAGAATTCGATTAACAACCATCAAACATCTTTTACACAAAACAAAACTTAAAACCACAACAAATATTCAGTTTTAATAGTTGATTTCAATAGGACACCCACCACATGCAAGAGATCTCCAGAGAAATTCAATAATTAAACAGAGCCAGAGAGAGATGACTACTTGAGATTTTTGAAACCTGATCAGGAGTAAGCTTAGCAGAGAACCCCATAGCAGCGTTGCTGTAACTGTAAATTAAAGCGTCTTTCGCACTCTCCTCACTAACAAATACATCAAACCGGAGAACATTTCAACAAACATAAACCCTAAAGAAACTAACCCTAACCGTAATATCAGAGAGAGATAGATAGAGAGAAGAGAACCTGCCGAGAACAGAAGCAAGGGTTCTGATATGGAAAGCTTTTGGTTCTTCTCCCTCTGGTTTCTCTGTGTAAATGATGTGAACAGCAGCTTCTCCATTACCAGAAACAGTGCCCGCCATGATCGAAATCAGAAACAACAAAGATATCAACAAAAACGACGAAGAAATCAACAAATTTCTCTGCATCTGTGTTCTTGACTCTTCCGATTTCTCCCTCTATTTATTGTTTTATAGACTTCGTGACGAAGTTATCTGAACTTTAAAACTCTTCTATATTTTTTTTGGACGATTTAGTTATGCCGCTCCACATTTTGGTCAATATTAGAGGGAGTCCCCTGTATTTTTTAATTTGATGACATGCCTCCTTGACCTTGGTTTTGCTTGAGAGATTATCAAAAAATGACCTAAATACCCTTATCTTTAACATCTAGCCAATGAGGATATTTTTCATAAGGGTGGCAATTCTACCACAATCCATCAACACGACTCGAAAAAGACAAGAAGTTGGGGTGTTTGGGTTGAGCCTAATCATGTTGACTCGTCCAACCAAATTATTAAACAAATCATGTCTAGTTAGGGACATCAACCTATTTTATAAGCATGTCGTATTAACCTATATACAATCTGATTAGTATATAATCCACTTAATAACTGAGTGAGCTTAGGGGTTAAGTAAATTTTCAAACACCCTTACCTCAAAATGACAAAACATCACACACAAATGACCTATTGCCACCCCTAATTTTTCATCCCCAAATTTTTTTGTCATGAAGATGTTAACATCTATGAAAATTTATTTTTAATCTATTCAATCTTGTCCTTAATCGATCATATTCAATATCTTTACAAAAGATCCTTATTTTTTTAATAAAAAATCTATAGTTCATATCTAAAAATGTTATCTTATTCTACATACGAGTTTGTCATTTTCAAGTTGTGAATTTTGAGAATAAACTTATTTAACATTCGATCCATCTTTTTTAGTTTTTTTTATTTTTTTACAAAATATTTTCAATTTTACTCAAAATTTTATCATTCTACTTCTCTAAGAAGAATTATCTTATTCTCGAGATTCGAATGTTAAAGAAGATAGAATCTTAGGTTGAAAATGAAGGTAAATAATATAAATAACAGGATACAACTAATTGAGTTTAAGAAGAAATAAAAATAAACCAAGGGATTTTTTTATTGAGCCTTCAAAACATTCAATCTTTAGTTACTCGCAAGAGTTATCCAATCTCACGTTCAACTTTTGCTTTTCAAACACACTCTTGTATAATTCTTGAGATTTAAAGGTTGGAGAAGATAAATTATTATTTAGCAACTTGTAAGAATTGTCAATTTTCGTTCAACTTCATTTTTCAAACAAACCTAAAATCGTAATCTTCAAAATGAAAGTAAGAAAGTTGAAGATGACCAAATTTGGGAGAAAATCAAGGGATTTTTGGGTGGAGATTAAAAAATGAGGGCATTTAGGTCATTAAATTAGTCTTAAGAGTAGAAGTGTTAGGCCAAGGGCCATGTCATCCATTTAAAAACACAGGGGGGTATCTCTAATATTCATCAAAATATAGAGGGGTATATCTAAATCACCCTCTGTTTGTGTTTTTTTCCATTTATATATCCTAACTCTTGTTTGTCTCGGAGTTTTCGTCGCTTCTTAGAAATGCCACGTGGCATACTTTTCGACATGTGGACTAGAAACGTTCTCGAGTTGGACCATAAATTGACCCGATTGTGTCCAATAGATTTTATATTTTTATAATAAATAATAATAATAATTTTATTTATACAAAAATAAGAGTGATAGAACACCAACATATCCATCTTGTAATAAGAAAAATATTATAATTATTTAAATAATTATGATCCAAAGGAGAGGAGATATGGAATATGGGCCGATTTGGAGCAATTGGTGGGCTTGTACGCATAGCCCAACATTACCTCTATCCAAGAATAGGAAGGCTCCTACAATATATGAGATATATTTTGTGAAATATTTTGAAAATGTTGGCCAAGTTAAAGAAAATTTGACCAAGTCAATCTAATTTTATTTTTTTCATGTAAAATATTTAATTATTTTAGTAATTTAAATGTTTATATTTTACGAAATATGATTTTGTAACAGAGCATACTAATCGACCTTAAAATAAAGAATTTAACATGAAGAATAATTAGGTTCGTTCAAGTCGAGACTGAATCTCTAATCTCATACATGAAAACATTGGCTTTAAAGCTCATCGTCAATTTGACTAATTTGTTGTGTCTAAGTGCATTATCATTTGACACATTTTATTTTATTTCTTTCAATTTTTTTCCAATAATACCAACGATGAAGGCTCTTGTTCTAATGATTTCTAGCTATGAAAAAAAAAAAAATCAAATACACTCTAAAAAAATCTAAAAATCGTCAAAAAGTTTCTAAAACTCAAGCGCTTCTTCCAAGTTTCTACAACACCGAAATATTGAGTTATTGCCCAAGAAGAGTTATTGACCATTTTGGCCATGACAACGACGAATGGAGAATAAGATTCATATAGCCTATGAAAGGGAAACCCAAGTATTTATAATCTATTTGGTCCAAAAGTATATTGAGTTATGGGTATGTGACCAAAAGGGGTATGCCTAAATAATTAGTCTTTTTTATAATTTTAATTTAAACAAAATTTATTTTGTGCCTTTCTTTTAATCTTCTTCTCATTCTGTTGAGTTTAATCCCACATCGGACACTCATTGCCTTATATATATATCTCTCTCTCTCTCTCTCTCTCTCTCTTTATAAGCTCTTTGGCCTCTCCGCTCATTGTCAATTGGGTTTTATCCATGATCCTTTGACCAAGGGAGAGTTGGCCGGTCCTTCAATTAAGGATTTAATGGGGGCAATTAAAGGCTTGTTTTCCATGATTTAGCTTTAATCATGGGACAAATCTAGTCATTATTGATCCACGATCAAGATACTTTCTGTTTATAATTGATTCTTTGCTATCATGACAATTGTTCAGATCTTGAGTGAATATTCTTGTGAATATACGAATGATTTGCCATTTAATTCAATCCACGTCATTTTGTCCCTCACGTTTATGTTCTAATATAGTGGGATTTTACGACCTACCCCCGCAATAACTTATGAGTTTTTTACCAAAACGGTCAAGTATTTTGCCAATATTATTGAAAGGGCCATATATCCATTTTGGTATTTTTCATTTTTATCAAAATGGGTATGTACGTTACTCATTAAATTGAATTTACCTTTATATCTTTATTTTCAACCTGAAATAAATTGCAAATATAGTTATGACTTTTTCATAATTTTGTAAAAAAAAAAAAAAAAAAAACGTTTGTCTTTTATTTAAAGCTCACAATCCATTTTGGTAAAAACAAATAAATACCAAAATGGATATCTAACTCTGAGTGAGCGAGTAACTCTTGCCTCATACTTGACCATTTTCCAATAACTTATTTATGCGCACAATTTCATTTCCCTTGTTGCAATCACATTTATGTTGCAAGTAGAAAATATCACGACGACGACAACAACACACGTATTCAAATCTTGAAGTTGCATGGATACATCTTTTGATCCACTAACAACCCATTGATCAAGAACATAGAGTCACACAAGAATTTGCTCAAAGTCCTGATTAATGTCGCTAATTACAAGCTTTGGCACGTCTCAAGGCGGTGAAAGCTAGTAACCTATAACCCACAAACATGAGAACCAATGCAGCGATGCACACGCCAGGATGAACTTGCTCTTTGACAAACTTGCAACTGGCTTTGTTGCTACTAGGATGGGAGCAACCTAATAGGGCCAAGATCTCGTCCCCTTCCCCGAATTGTATGTCAATGAGAAGTCTATAACAATAAAAGATAAAGGAGGTATACTTGATCCAAGCCATACAAGTTGGAACCTTTTGCACATAAAATCCCCCTGTGAGCACGAAGGCTAACATTATAACATAAAATCTTCCCCCTGTGGCGAAAACTGCATTGGAGGCCGGGATAACTCCCCAAAGATGGCCATGAAGAAAAGGAAGCCGAGGCGATCTTGAACATCATGGATGCTGGAATTCCACCACATGAAACCAACTAATAATGCGGCGAATATCACATGGAAGACTCTTAGGGAATTGAATGATTCATGTTTTCTTTCTCTTAGGCTTCTCTGGAGGAGAATGGTGAATCGGTTGAACCAACTTGTGTTGGTGTTGGTGTTACTTCTACTACAACACCTCTTGTTCTCTTCATTGTTCCTTTGGTTGTTGTCTAAGACTACTTTGTCTTTGGTGGCGATGGTGGTGGTTGAATCCATTAAAGCCTTAACCTTGGGAGCTAATAAGTTCTTGTATGAGGAGATTAGTGATTGCTTAATGTTGGGCTTGTTCTCCTCCCTTTGATCATTAAGTTGACACACCCCTGCATAAGTTGTAACAATGCGTTCATCGTTAAATTATAGATAATAAACTCCAATGAACAAAACAAAATATCGCGATAGAGTAAATTAAATCATCGTCAAAGTCTTATCCCAAGAAGAAAATACCTAAGTTTCTTATTTTGTTTTTGTTTTTTTTTTTTTTAATTTTTAAATATTTGAGTAAGCTTCATGCACCCAAAACATATCTTAACGTTACAATGTCATAATAAACCTTATTCACATATTTATGCTACTTTTAGATTTCTCCCAACCAATTCTACCAACTCTTAGAAACATCTATTCAAAACTCATATATATTTTCATATGTTCCTAAAGCAAATTTAATATGAGAAACTTAGAATTAAAAAAATAAAAAGATTTACTTCATCTCTCAACAGGTTGTGCCCACTAAAAACTCAAGCTAATTTTACGATGTAATCAAGTGGACATTACAACGCTCTTTAGAGTTCTCTCAACTCAATGAGACACTCGAGCACTCAATAAACACTCCAAATAAAACAAGATATATTTAGGAAGGAACTTGTATTAGTTTCTAAGATGTTTCAACTATATAAACTGGAATGACAGTTACTCAAGCATCGTCAGGTCATTTGCATGAGTGTTGCAAAGGTCTACGACAATGAGCTATATTTACTCAAAAGATCCCTTATGTCAAAATTTTAAAATAATACACAATTTTTGGTACCATTTTAAATTTAAAACTTGAGACTTCACCCTAAACCTTAATGACATTTCACCTAATCAAAATACATTGTTATATTAGATTTGAGAATAAAACCTTCGGATTAACCACCAACACTACACACTACTTGATCAATCCATAACACTTATATATATTAATTTCCAATAAAATCCTTTCTAGCTACTTGATAAGTTTGGGGGTACAATTGACATTGAGTGAAGAGGCCCAAGAGCAAAAAGAGACAAGGCAATAAGTGTCCAATGTGGGACTAAACTCAACACACCCCGGCACGTGTGGATTGGACTGGATCAAGTATGTGGAGATATGAACTGAGTGACGAGAAAGAGAGAAAGGCCATCTCTCATACCATGATAAATTTAGGGGTCTAACTCAAAATTAATTGACAATAAGTGGTGAGGCCCTAAAGTTCATAAGGAGAGAGACAAGACGATGAGTGTTCGATGTGGGACTAAACTCAACACTACTTAAATTACGATTGCTACATGATTTGGTGGTGGCTTTTAGTTTTTGAAAGTCAAAAGCATGCTTGGTAAGCACTTGGCTTTCTCGCCCATTCAAAGGTCAAAAGAATAAAATAAAAAAATAAAAAAAAGTCATAAATCAAAATTGATTAGACCAACAACTAATGAGAACATAACACGTGACCACTAAAAACCTTTTCCTCTGCCTAGGATACCTAATACAGTTATACTTTAGGGTGATTGCTCTGTTAATGACATGTGTTCCTCACTTCGAACTATCCTTGTGCTAGCCCATTTAAGAGCATCAAACAATTTTATTTATGAAAATTTAAAAAAAAAAAAAAAAACAAACAGGAGCGACCTTATATTGGCATTCCAACTTTTACTTATTCTCAACCATTTACATTTTTTCGTTATTGGGGTGTGATAAGTAAAAGTTGGGGTGCCAATAGCAATTCTCTATTTATAATAGGATAAATTACACTTTCATCCCATATGGCTTGGCATAATTCTATGTTGACCCCCTTAACATTTTGATGATTGCAATTACCTCCCCTATAGTTATGTAACGGGCTCACTTACCCACTTTCTGTCTACTTGCCATCCAACTACACTTAAAATAAGATTTTTAATTTTATAAAGACTATTATGCCCATTTTATAATGTTGTCTTTTCCATAAATAATTTTTTTTTTTATTGAAAAAATGGGTTGATGCGTGAGAGTGTGAAAAAGTTTAGATGAGGTCATTTTTATTTTATATTTTTAATAAAAAATAAAATAAGAGGGTAAAGTGGTAAAATGACCTTTAAATGAAGGTACGGATTCCAATCCTTGTTAAAATGAATGAGTGAAAGAGATAGAGAGATCCCATCAGACTCTCGCTCTCACTCTTTCATTTAGGATTTTGTGAAGAATAATAATATTTGGATGCCTCCTTGTGCTAGAACTATAGATTCATTTTCTTGGGATACACACCTGCACATATTTATGAGGGTTATATATCTTGTGGGAAAAATTTATGATTCTAGCACATGTCACATCTGGGGACAATTTTAAAACTCCTCAAGACAACTCAACTGGATTGAATTTCAAGATTACTCAGCCCCAAAATTAGGTGTTCTTGTATGAGAAAAATTAAATATCTTTTATTTATTTTAAAAGATTTTTTATTATAAATATTTATAAAACTAATAAATTTTTGTTCGACTTCTTCAAGTTTACTTGCAAGTTTTAAAGTTGACTTGACTAGATAAACATTTGAGTTTTAAAATTATGATTCATTTATATAATAAATATTTAAATTTTAAAAAAAATTATTTTAATCAAAATCTACAAAATTCCAATTGACTTGGTTTAGTTTTACTAACTCAGCCGAGATTTGCAAAATAACTTTCAAAACATCTCGTTTATCTTGGGAGATGATGTGAATGTTGAGATGTGTATATTTGCATCTGTTGTTGAATGAGATCAAGATGATTCAGGTGAGTCATATTGATCCCGGATGGGATTTAAAACCATGATGTGGGGGTGAATTTTTAAGAGAGATTCTCTTGGCACACCAAATTGAACTTACATGGATTGGTGTGTTATAAGTTAGAGTTGGTGTGTTAATAGAATTTCTCATTTTTAACCCACACTAGTAGACTTTAATCAATTTTTAGTATTGGGCACATTCAAATTAAGAACATCATAAAATTGTAAGTTATTTCATTTCTACCTTTGTTAAGAAAAAAAAAATGAACTACTTGAAATAACATTCCAATTAGCACTACTTGAGAACAAAGTGTGCCAAAACCTATAGATGTTTTTTTCTTGAGAAACGAGTCATATACACTTAAGGCACGTTCACGGTTCTCTCCACACATAATGCTAGTTGGAGTCTTTTATAACAAAGCTTTTTCTTTATTTAGAATGGATTTAGATTCCTATTTTGGTGAAAATAGTATCAAACGACTCCCAAAGATGGTTGAATATGATATATTTGTTGTTAAATATAAAAATCAATCCGAGTCAAGTCTGAATATATCGACCAGGCATAAGCTTAGTTGACTTTGGTTCAATGGAGGCTAAGGGTTGATATAAGATACATCTCACCATTTTACGAGTGGGTTAGGGCTCATCTAAGTCGGGCCCAAACTTGCCCAATGAGCATTAATTACTCAGGGGCCACTTGTGAGGACGCATCTTAACAAACCTGGTGCATGTGTTGCACATACCCCAGGACTAGTCCTTGGACAAGACAATGGTCTATGATTTGGGCAAAAACCTATATACGAGCCCCGTCCATTGTAAGGTGTCATCAAGGACGAAAATTCATTTTAACTTACACTAAAGGTATAATGGTCTTTTTCAAAAATTTGTTTCACTTAATATATAATGGTAGTTTTAAGAAGTTTCTTTGTGGATTAAAGCATGCCTCGTGTCATGGCAGCTCATGGTACCTTAAGTTCAAGCAATTTATGGTTGAATGTGGTTTTAAATAAAAACCTATTGAAATATGTATATACATGTCTTTAGCAAATTCACCATCACACATTCCATAAATTGTAAAAAAATCCGAGAAAAGAAAAACACTCTAGATAAAAAAAATTCCAAATGGAGGACCAACCAATTAAATTGATTAATCAATGAATTATTATATCTTATTCAACATTCAAATCTCAATAACAAGATATAGTTTTTAAGGGGATTGAAGTTGATGGGTTTTTAACAAGAAAACAGGTTTTTGAACCCAATTCACAACTATTTAGGATCGGCCAAATGAATTTGACTCCATTCAATTCTAAGAAATAAGATTGTGTCGACGCCCTACTACTGGATCTCTAGTCTTTTTAAGCCCTCTACTCACTCATTTAGAAGTATGGACAAACATGTTCCATCTCATCTCACTGTAGTTATAAATCGATCTTCACCTTGCACCATCCTCTGCCCCATCATCCATAACTCTTATAACTTCAAAATACAGTACCAATTCTCTAATCTTTGAGATTGTAATTGTTAATAACTACCAACTCGACATATTGTTAATAGCATCAATTTATCATTCTACATCTCCCTTACATATAGAAGCACTGTCACAAAATTCATGATTTTTTCAAAAAAATTGGAAAATCTATTTCTCTCAGGTTGACATATAAGCCCCTATTTTAAGAATTTCTCGTTGTCAGTTTGATGAGAATGAAACTTCAATTACCTCTATTTTAAGAATTTCCAAGAATACAATAGTTTACAACCATCACCATAATATCTCATTCAATTCCTCCAGCTCAGGCAAATACCGTATCCCTAAGGATTTCAGTTTTGGAAAACTTAATTGTCGTCCCTCATTGCTGCTGCTGCTGCTGCTGCTGCTGCTAGTGCCACCCCAACCAATTTGCCTTCCCAAGTAACTTTCCCGATATACTAAAAGTACCTCCAAATTGGGCAATTGTGCTAAGGTGCTAAATGGGTCTTCCATTAATTTGTTGTTCCATAAACTAATTCTTTGTACGCATTTCAAAGAACGTGTCCACTGCGGTAAGTGCCCTTCCTTCATAACCCCCCATAATTCCAATTTTTCAAGATGGAGATGGAAAGGAGGTGCTGAGGACATATTGGTTTCCAAATCAAGGATGTCTTCTTTGTCACTGGTACTGGATGAGCGTATTGCCAAATAGCGAAGGTATTGCATCTTCTCAACGGCATCACAAAGCCTTACACAATATTCTTCTTTGACTTCATGGAGCTTTAATTTCCGGAGTTGGGTTAAGTAACAAAGTTGACTTACTAAGCTTTCATCAAGGACCACCCTGCCTAGTGTCTGCAAGTTACTTGAGTTGCTTCCCCTTCCCCTTCCCAATGTAAACAATCTCACAAGAGGCTGCGAACTAAAGAGAAGATGCCTTAGTTGTAGATGGATTGGAAAACTTTCCACACTTGTGTCACGAGCATCTAAAGTTTGCAAGTTCTGTAGCTCACATAATAAATCCGGAAGTTCATTCACCTTTGTTCCCTTCACACTTAAATAACGCAAGTGAATCAATTCAACCACATTACTGGGCAATTGTCTAATCTTTGTTCCTGACAATTCTAACACCCGCAACCTTTTGATGCTCTTGAATATCGTTTCAAGCACACTCAATGGAAAAAAATTGTCAACATCAAATGTTAGAAAGGAGCGGGTTTTTACACTAAACGTGTTTAATGGAATGCTATCCGAACCATTCTGAATTGCTACTATACGACATTGCCCATCGACGATTCTGGTATCTCTTTTCTCTGTGAAAATCTCACCAAAATTTTCCTTCTTAATTAGATGAATGGCCATGTCACGCATGAGATCGTGCATTCCACAACCTACTATTCCGACCTCGTAAGACTGGTTAGTTGGAGCTTGCAACATGTTTCTCTCAATGAGCTGAACGAGGTACCCATGTGCAACCTCCTCAAGTGTTTTCCGAGGATGATCTTCTATAAAACCTTCAGCCACCCACAAATGGATCAATCTTGACTTCTTGATTTTATAATCTTCCGGTAAGATTCCACAATACAAGAAGCAATATTTTAGATGATGAGGTAAATAATTATAGCACGGTAACAACACTCGACTAACTCTTTCAAGATCTTGATTATTACTCAATTCCCAATCAAGATTTTCAAGTACGTCATTCCATTTTGATTCATAACTGTTTTTTTGTGACATGAGACCACCAATGACAACAACTGCAAGGGGCAAACCACCGCACTTTTTAACCAATTTCTCTCCAATTTCTTTCAAGTGCTCCGGGCAACCCCTAAAAAGATTGCCACTCTTAAATGCCTTTCTACAAAAGAGACTCCAAGCTAACTCATGGGGTAATCGCTCAACTCGGTGAATGTAACAAGTCTCTCCTACAGGTGAAGCTACATTTGATATGCGGGTCGTGAAGATAACCCTACCACCACTTTGAGGCGGTAATGCATATTTAACAACATCCCAAGCTTTAACATCCCACATATCATCAAGGACAAGGACATACCTCTTCCCTTGCAAATAGGTGTACATTATTTCGCGCAAATTGTCCAATTCCATTGCCTCTATGTCACCTGGAATTTTCTCCTTCGTACTTTCATGAAATTTTCGAACCAATCGTTTCAGCAAAACCTTTTCTTGGTAATCTTGGGACACGGATACCCAAGCGTTACAGTCAAATTCCCCTCCCAATATGCTCTTATAAACTTTCTTGACGAGTGTCGTCTTTCCAGATCCACCCATGCCGACAACTGAAATTATTGATCGTCGATGAGCCTCTTCTTCTTTTAGCAGCCACTCCCGTAACTTTTTCACATCTTGATCAATCCCAACGATATCATCTTCTTCGACGAAAGGATCAGACACGCCGTGATCTCCTCCCCTTATTTCTTCATCGTCTGGGCCGCTAGTTCCTTCTTGTGGAAGGTCGTATCGCATCCTTCTCGTATGGATGTCATCAACCTCTTTCTTGATGATTTCTATTTGAGAATGAAATTGATGACGAATCCCCATCTGCTTGAAGAAAGTTTGCACATAATGAATGCAGAACTCAATATTTAGACAACCACCAGCCGGTTCTCCTGACTCGATGAGAGAACTTTCCATCCTAGATTGGAATTCCTCGACAACATCTTCAATTTCGTAGGCTTCATCTATCATTTGTGCCACCCACTGATTCACCAACTCATTTCTTACTCTTTTCTTCTCTACTACTCTTAGTACTACCTTCATCGTAGAAAGTTCATCACATATGAACTTAATGTCGTTGCTGATTCCTCGTTGGATTTGCCATTCTGCCACAGCTTCTTCAATTGCCAAGTCTTTTAATTTGGTGATAGCAGACTTCACTAAAGCTTCTGCTGCCATTTTCAAATTCTCTTGGTATGTAGATTCAAACTGAAGAACAAATCAAACCAAACCAATCGAAAAAGAAAAATATTTTGATCTCAATTAAGTTGAGTTCACACTCTCTAGATTCTTTGCATGGAATATGTGACCTGCACTCTGCCTCTTAATTCTTGGTCTAGATCTAAGAAATTTTTTACTTAAATCATGGTGACTGAAACTTTTTCTTCGTTCACATGGTAATGTACTCATTCTCAAATCCAACAGGAACATAAAGTAATTGTTTGTGCTGGCAAGTAATGGAAGATTAGTGGTGAAGAAAATATATTTTATACGTTGGGATTATAACCTAATAATTAAAGGTATGAGCTGTTGGGTAGAGTCACAGGTCAAATACAACAAATATTCGATTTGTTAAAATTTTGAGTTCTATTCAATTTTGAAGATTGGATAAACAGAAAATAACTGACATATGCTTCATAGGTATATTATTCGCCTCATTACAAAAATTTGATAATAAGATAGTGATTTAATAGTGATGGTGATGATGATGATGATGACGATGATGATAAAATTAGTTGTAACGACATAAAATTTTATGTGGGCATTGATACTAAAAAGTAGCATATCTTGGTGATTGGAGAAAATATAATGGAGCTTGAGCGAATATGTAACACCAACACCTTGTGGGTTCAGAGGAAAAAATAGAAAAAAAAAAACATTTGAGATTACAATTATATGTCATATTTAAACAAAATTCAACAATAATTTAAGACACCAACCTGATTAAGACTATGTTTAGGCACTTGGACTTCTTATGTTCCAATCATATTTCTAGATAATTTAATATTCATTTTTCTTCTCATCACCTCTACAAGGCTATGATAGATTCTCAGAACCATCTTCATGATCTCGTTGCAACGAAATATTTATTAAAAAAATTAATTAAGGGCACAAATAAAATTAAGCTCTAATTTTTTTTAATTTATGAAAAAAAAAATGAATTAAGACTCATACATAGCTAATCGAGCGAATGGGGCTCAAAATGCAGAGATCTAGATAAAAATCGAGAGTAAGACCAATGGCAACAAGATTGAGACTAAGATGGGGTTATGACCAAAGCCAGGGATAGTATCAAAAGATATAGATCCCAAGAAAGAGAGAGTCTAATTAACCAATCAGTGGAAGGACAAGGAAAACTCTCTGTTAGGGGACATCCCTGGGCCGGAAGCGCTTTTCTAGCTGGGTGCCTGCTATTGTTCACATCGATAGGGGTTCGATTCGTATATAGCTATGGGCGGGGCAGGCAAACTCCAAATGGATAGGGGTAGAGGATGTGAAACAGATTTAGCCTTCCCCATGAGTGAGAGTTCTACCAAAAACATGTGGAGGAAAAAAGAAAAAAAAACACACACACACACATACATAACAGTAGACTATTCATTTTAATTCCGATAATGGTAAATTTCCATTATCTTTGTACAATTTCTATGCTTGTAATTCTCTATAGGGCACCTTAACCTCCTATTTATGAAAATTGGAAAGTGTGTTTTGCATATAAAAATATACTTATATTTCTCATACTTCATCAGATTAGGCCTTATTGGACCAAGATATGGTCAATCTAGAACCGACTTGATATATTATATGATTTTTATCTTTTTATCATAGTCCAAATCCTCCATTTTTGGGTTGGAGCAGATCTGATTTGGGTATGATCTAGACGTGCTAATTGATTCACCCTCAAACACGATTTCATAGACAAAAATGATTTTCCTTTTATTGATTGGAGGCATCAAGCCTCTATAAAGCACCGATTATAATCCTCAAAGGCATGTGCAATCCCTTCCCACAACACCCAACAGGTAATAAGTCCTTCCAAGAAGATGATCAAGCATACAACTCTTCCTCCAAGTAAATATCAGCCAAGAGGACGTCAAACCCGACAGATGAAGATTTCTTCTCTAGTTGTTTGTTTGGGACAAAGTTACTCCATTGCCAATCCCCGTGGCTTTAATGAACCAATTTCCACAAAAATCCATTTGTAATCAAAGAGAAATGATTCTCAACGCTTTTCTTTCCCAACATTCAAACAAACCTAATTAGCACAGTTAATGAACTATTATAATGGCATATTATACATGTAAATTATATAGAGGCGATGGATAGATGTTAGAAAAGTTGAGATTACATTAATTTTAACACTCAAAGATATAAGATTGACTAATAAAGTATGATGGAAGTCCAAAAGACTTATTTATCTGGAATACATGGTGTGTCCAGGGTTGCATAATATAATTTCTATAATAATAGTAAAGGAAAGCATGTCTCTTTAGAAGTGAGATTTGACAAGTTGATGTTGTTTAGTGCAGATTGCTGGCTCCAGAATGGAGTTGGTATGTCCTGCTTGGCATTACCTGAAGGACTCCTGGTTCCTCTGCCCAAAAAAATAATTTCAGTTGATAATAATGTTAAGAAGCATGATATCCATGAAGAAATTGAGTTTCTTTTCAAATAATAATACCAATGATGATCGCGATATAACAAAATGCATGATCAGAACTCATTGAAGTCTTTTTGGCTCCAATACCAGAATTAGAACAATAACTCCATGATTGACCCAAAACTCAAAAAACTCATTGTAGCTCCATTGCCAGAATCAGAGTTTAAAGATCTGACAGTCGTGGATTGTCTTGACTCTTGACCAAGACACTCTTGATTTTTCTACAGCCCACAATTTCTCGAGATGATAATATAGATCTAGGCTAGGATAGATATGTAATGAATTTGAATACATGTTCTTCTAGGCAGAATCATAGGGACAAAGTCGGGATTCGGAAAAATTGTGACAAGGGAAAATATTCAACAAAATCGGTAAATTTCAAGAAAATTTGGGAGTATATTGTTACTTAATACAATATTAAACAAGATTTCTTATTAAAATATATCTTTCAAAGCTTTGTGAATAAGTCGGGATTAAATCGCCAATTGAAAGAAGTGTGCATTAATTGGGACTTCTTAAAAAAATTGAAGAATTTTGTCACTATGGGTAGATCCGCTAGTGCCCTCAATTGCATAGGCAACTGTCTAGGTAAGTGTCAGGTTTCTGAAAAACATGATTTCCCTATGAGATCCACCACCAATGGTCTGGCTTCTCTGGTTAAAAAAAACGAAAGAAAGAAAGAGGCATGTATCTCATTATCTCACATAGTAGTACATTCTTCATTCTCCCCTTGCCCTTCACAGATCACCTTTAGATAACCTCAACTACCATATATCGTCTGTGTCCAAGGTTATTTACTAGTAAGCCTGTTTCTTCTCTTCCTTTTCTCTGTCTTTCTTTCTCTCTCTGCCCTATCTCTGGGTGTTTTGGGAAAGAGAAGCTTCGTGAAAAATCATACTCGATTAAGAGTTTTCTGTGTATTTTATGAAGCTTCCAGTTGATAATTCAATTAGCTTTTAGTGAAATTTTATGTTATTTTTAGTTTTAAAGTTGTTTAATGTTATTTTAGAACGCGAGAATTAGAGTGCCAATCTCTATTAATCTTACTTAATAGATTTGAGCTATTTATTCACTTCATGCTTTATATATATATGTATATGAGATTATTATTTAAATAACATATTATTTCATAATTCCACTTTTCTGATCTATTAAGTTGATATGCATACACTGGAGGAGTTACGATAACCCAGATCCTTCATATTGGGAAGCATGGGTTAATGTAAGCAAGATAGAGAAGCAGACTGGCCTATTCACATTACTCACAGCCACTAAAGAATGTTGGAATTGGGACCATCTTATAACACCACATCAGAATACCTCGACAACTGGATCATTGATCTGCATGATTTTCCAATTACACTTTCAGTTAAAGTGGTTTCAGCTGATGTTATTGTTAGTAAATTTAATACTAACAAGAAGGGAATTTGGTTGAGGGGTTCATGGCCTAGATAGGGCCCATTCAACTCTACAATACGTAAAGAAATAGTTAAAAAGGCTTCTTCTAATTACAAAGTCAAGAGGTTCTTCATATTCTCTTTATGTAGAGAGTGGATCTGATTGCCCGTACAAAGACATGCCCTTACAATAAAAAGGCAGACTAGTGGGTTTTAATGTGTGCATGCAAAGTCTGATATCTCGAGATTGACTCCCATGGGTGGAGTAAGCAATGGCCAAAATTTTAATTTTAATTTATTAAGTAAGCTTAATCTTCTTGTTCCTTGATAAGCAGCCTAATATTTCTTTTATCATTGCATCAAACAAAACCAACTCTACATTTATGCTTATTATTTGCATGTAGTACCATGGTGCAACATTACATAGATAACTTTCTTCTGCAAATTAAATTACTATAGTTGATGATTCCAACAAAAGAGAACTACCAAAAAATAGTTATCTACTAAACAAAGATTTTGTGCCAATAGTAGGAAAATCTCATGTATAAAAATATAGTATAAGCACGACAATCCATAGGAACAAGTAACACAATAAATTAATTTATTTGACAAATTATCATTTAAATATGAAGGGTTTAAGAAAATACCAGAAGCCCAAGGCAAAAGAGACAAAGAAAGTTGTATACAGGGCAGAATTCCAATTGAATCCTGATCCTACACGTGGCGTGATCTGAGAAGGGCTTGAAAACCGAGCAGGGTAGTTTTCCATATATCCCAAACCCGTGGTACCTTGTTTTGCAGGAAGCGCTGTTCAGCATGGTAGCTGAATCGAGATGAGTAGCCACTTTGTCTAGCTTGTGTAGAGTCGAGTAGGGCAGAGGCCCAAGATAAGCTCTCCCCTTCTCTAAGTAGAGAAATGGATAGAGTATTTCGAGAATCTAGGAGTGATTGACCACATCAATCACACCCTTACTTAACCATAAGGAGTTGGCCAAGTGGCAAGCCGAGTCTTGATAAGCTACTCAGGAAGCGTAGGTCAAGTGTTCGAAACCCCACGAAGCTATGAATTTCTTGCGGCCACCCTCCAGGGTCCAATGGACCCTTGATTCAACTTGTTGCACGTAGGACTTTCCAAGGGGGCAGTGCGTGTGACTGCAGGATTAGTCCTACCCGAAGGGTGGGGATACCCACGATATCAAAAAAATAAAATCACACCCTTTCCCAAATGGATAGCTTCCAAATTAGGGATTCTTTCCACTAACGGACTCCTTTATTGGGAGAAGATTATTCCCACATCCCTGAGATTTTGGGATAGCATAATTCCAAATCCCTCAAAGTAAGGAAAGGGATTACATAGCAAAGGGTACGAGTTAAGGAAAGAAAATTGCCTATAAAAAGGGAAGAGACCACTGAAGAACGGACTTTTTGGGTGGTAGAAGAATTAGACATCTATTGTTTTACGGCATATTTGTCTCCAAGAATCATCTAAGTACCACACCACAGCCATAGCTTGGCAAAGAAGGAGGTCACAACATTGAAGCCACAGCTTCAGGTGTCAAGGGTGAGCTTGGATTTTACCCCTACAAAAGTTAAAGCTAAACCAAAAAGACCTTAAAGGGTGTTATAGACCAAAAATACCAACTTTTTTGAAATACCAAAGCATGAGAGCAATAGCACTCTGAAGCCCCAAGCAGCAGCAAATGCTTTAGAGCTAATCCACAAGTTCATAAGATGAAAAAACAATCACAAAATGCTCTCTCAACGCTCTAGAGTCCCAACTGTTCTATAAGCAAGAGGTTCCCTCAAAAACACCCAATTCTTAATACACCACGATTCAAAACTCTAAAATGATAATTTGCCCACAGAATTCTACTCAAACTAAATTTTCCTACACTACCATTTCTATAACAATTTTTTAACCAGACAAACACCCACGTGTCCAAATTTCATCAATCTCCAGTCACTTCTATGGACCATTGGAGAGAATTCGATTAACAACCATCAAATAACATCTTTTACACAAAACAAAGAGAGAGATGATTACTTGAGAATCCCAAAGAAATTCGATGATTAAACAGTGACAGAGAGAGATGATTACTTGAGATTTTTGAAACCTGTTCAGGAGTAAGCTTAGCAGAGAACCCCATAGCAGCGTTGCTGTAACTGTAAATTAAAGCGTCTTTGGCACTCTCTTCACTAACAAACACATCAAACAAATCAAACCGAAGAACATTTCAACAAACATAAACCCTAAAGAAACTAACCCGAACCCTAATTTCAGAGAGAGAGAGAGATAGAGAGAACAGAACCTGCCGAGAACAGAAGCAAGGGTTCTGATATGGAAAGCTTTTGGTTCTTCTCCCTCTGGTTTCTCTGTGTAAACGATGTGAACAGCAGCTTCTTCATTACCAGAAACAGTGCCCGCCATGATCGAAATCAGAAACAACAAAGATATCAACAAAAACGACGAAGAAATCAACAAATTTCTCTGCATCTGTGTTCTTGGCTCTTCGATTTCTCCCTCTATTTATTTGTTTTATAGACTTCGTGACGAAGCTATCTGTAACTTTAAAACTCTTCATTTTGGTCAATATTAGAGGGAGTCCCCTGTAATTTTTTAATTTGATGGCATGCCTCCTTGACCTTGGTTTTGCTTGAGAGATTATCAAAAAATGACCTAAATACCCTTGTCTTTAACATCTAGCCAATGAGGATATTTTTCATAAGGGTGGCAATTCTACCACAATCCATCAACACGACTCGAAAAAGACAAGAAGTTGGGGTGTTTGGGTTGAGCCTAATCGTGTCGACTCGTCTAACCAAATTATTAAACAAATCATGTCTGGCTAGGGACGTCAACCTATTTTATAAGTGTGTCGTATTAACCTATATACAATCTGATTGGTATATAATCCATTTAATAAATGAGTGAGCTTCGGGGTTGGGTAAATTTTCAAACACCCTTACCTCAAAATGACAAAAACATCACACACAAATGACCCATTGCCACCCCTAATTTTTCATCCCCAAAAATTTTCATCGTGAAGATGTTAACATCTATGAAAAATTATTTTTAACCTATTCAATCTTGTTTTCAATCGATCATATTCAATATCTTTACAAAAGATCCTTATTTTTTTAATAAAAAATCTATAGTTCATATCTAAAAATGTTATCTTATTCTACATACGAGTTTGTCATTTTCAAGTTGTGAATTTTGAGAATAAACTTATTTTAACATTCGATCCATCTTTTTTAGTTTTTTTTATTTTTTTACAAAAATATTTTCAATTTTACTCAAAATTTTATCATTCTACTTCTCTAAGAAGAATTATCTTATTCTCGAGATTCGAATGTTAAAGAAGATAGAATCTTAGGTTGAAAATGAAGGTAAATAACATAAATAACAGGATACAACTAATTGAGTTTAAGAAGAAATAAAAATAAACCAAGGGATTTTTTATTGAGCCTTCAAAACATTCAATCTTTAGTTACTCGCAAGAGTTATCCAATCTCACATTCAATTTTTGCTTTTCAAACACACTCTTGTCCAATTCTTGAGATTTAAAGGTTGGAGAAGATAAATTAATATTTAGCAACTTGTAAGAATTGTCAATTTTCGTTCAACTTCATTTTTCAAATAAACCTAAAATCGTAATCTTCAAAATGAAAGTAAGAAAGTTGAAGATGACCAAATTTGAGAGAAAATCAAGGGATTTTTGGGTGGAGATTAAAAAATGAGGGCATTTAGGTCATTAAAATAGTCTTAAGAGTAGAAGTGCTAGGCCAAGCGTTATGTCATCCATTTAAACACACAGGGGGGTATCTCTAATATTCATCAAAATATAGAGGGGTATATCTAAATCACCCTCTGTTTTTGTTTTTTTTCCATTTATATATCCTAACTCTTGTTTGTCTCGGAGTTTCCGTCGCTTCTTAGAAATGTCACGTGGCATACTTTTTCGACATTTGGACTAGAAACGTTCTCGAGTTGGACCATAAATTGACCCGATTGGATCAACTAGATTTTATATTTTTATAATATAATAATGGTCCGTCTGGAGTTGGACCATAAATTGACCCGATTGTGTCCATTAGATTTTATATTTTTATAATAAATAATAATAATAATTTTATTTATACAAAAATAAGAGTGATAGAACACCAACATAATAAGAAAAATATTATAATTATTTAAATAATTATGATCCAAAGGAGAGTCGACATGGAATATGGGCCGATTTGGAGCAATTGGTGGGCTTGTGCGCAGAGCCCAATATTAGCTCTATCCAAGAATAGAAAGGCTCCTACAATGTATGAGATATATTTTGTGAAATATTTTGAAAATGTTGGCCAAGTTAAAGAAAAATTGACCAAGTCAATCTGATTTTATTTTTTTAATGTAAAATATTTAATTATTTTAGTAATTTAAATGTTTATATTTTACGAAATATGATTTTGTAACGGAGCATATACTAATCAACCTTATAATAAAGAATTTAAACATGAAGAATAATTAGGTTCGTTCAAGTCGAGATGACTCTAATCTCATACATGAAAACATTGGGTTTAAAGCTCATTATCAATTTGACTAATTTGTTGTGTCTAAGTGCATTATCATTTGACACATTTTCTTTTATTTCTTTCAAATTTTTGACAATAATACCAACGATCAAGGCTCTTGTTTGAATGATTTCTAGGTACGAAAAAAAAAATGACAATTAAATACACCCTCAAAAAAATCTGAAAACCGCCAAAATGTTTCTAAAATTCAAGTGCTTCTTCCAAGTTTCTACAACACCGAAATATTGAGTTATTGCCCATGAAGGGTTTTATTAAGAGTTATTGACCATTTTGGCCATGACAATGATGAATGGAGAATAAGATTCATATAGCCTATTAAAGAAAACCCAAGTATTTATTATCCATTTGGCCCCAAAAGTATATTGAGTTATGGGTATGTGACCAAAAGGGGTATGCCTGAATAATCACTCTTTTTAATAATTTTTAGTTGCAAACTCAATAAAAGACATTTTAAACAAAATTTATTTTGATAAAAAAAAATTTCTCAAAATTGTTGAGGGTTCGTGGGATATTTCTTTAAGGACCCCTCCATTTGGGGGTCCAAAGAATTAAAGAAATAATGGAAGGGGGTTCTCCAAAAATTAAAAGTAAATCAAGCAAGACTGAAGTCAAGGTATTAAAGTCAATCGAGTGAGACTACAGTCAAAATTAAAGTCAATTAAGCAAGACTGAAGTCAAAATATTAAAAGTCAATCAATTAAGACTAAAGTCAAAACATTAAAAGTCAATCAAATAAAACCAAAAGTCATAATAGAGATCTAATTAAATAATAACTCTATCTAATAGAGTTCTAACTTAAAAACAATTCTACCTAAAACAATTGAATTAAAACACAATTCTACCTAAAACAATTCTAATTAAAACACAATTCTACCTAAAACAAGTCAAACTAAAACACAACTCTAATTAAAAGATTTCTAATTAAACACTAACTCTATCCAAATCAACCCCTAAAAATATCTATAAATAAAGGTGCTCACACTCTATTTTCGTATCAAATCATAAACCCTAAGAGAAATAAGTCTAGAAGCTCCCCTAGCCCCCCATAAACCCTAGTTTTGGAGCCCCAACTCCTTAACTAACATCCCTCCTTCAATTTTAGTCTAGAAAACACCCAAAAGCCTTCTAAAAACACCCCCAAATCCGCAACGAACTTGAAGAGTTCAGATTCAAAAACAAGGAGATACCTTGCCTCGGAGATCCGAAGTCAAATCCGGAAACAGAACGAAGCAAATGAGCACGGTACAAGGAGCTCTTTTTGTCAGATCTGAGGGAACCAAGTCCTTGCCATCGGAAAGGTAAGTTTTTATTTTTATTTATTTTTTTATCTAGGTTTTAGCAATGTAATTTACTTGGGAATTTAGTAGAGACCGGCTTTGGCCGGGCGGGGTTGGTGCCTAACACCTTCCAACCCCATAACTTGATCCCCGAATTCAGATTTTTTATGGTAGATTAGTTCTTTTTATCCATGTTAGAGTTAGTATGGTTCCTAGACCACAATAACTAGGTGGCGACTCCTAAACCTCAAGGGTCAAAAGTGGATCCGCGCACCCCGCGGATTGAGGGCGCTTTCAGTGGCGACTCCACTGGGGACATTGAGGATCAAACTTGAAAAATCCTAAGTATGGGAGCATTGTTAGAACGACCTAGTTCTGTTATTTTTAATCGTTTGTCTACCAGTTTATTTTATCGTTATCGTTGGCCTAATTATTACTCATTGAGTTAGCCTTTGAATAGTTGCCTTGACATATTATTTATGGTCCGATCAAGGATCATTCGGAATAATCCCAAATAATGCTAGACTTCGAAAGGTTTTTTATTCTTAAAGATGACTTAATGATTGTTGAGTGTGAGGAGTTTTTATTTTTATTTTTATTTCTGTTTATTTTATTTTTTTTTAGGCACAATGAAAAGTTTTGTTTATTTCTTAGAGTATGCAGGTTGTTCCTTAACATTAAAAACAAATAAAAAAAAAAAATTCTTAAAGTTTATTTAGCAACCATTCATGGCCTACAATGTTATAGTGTTGAGATTCTTAAATTTTTGTTACAAATTGATTTTGTTCAATTAAGTTGTGCCTTTCTTTTAATCTTGTTCTCGTTCTGTTGAGATTAATCCCACATCGGACGCTTATTGCCTTATCTCTCTCTTTATAAGTTCTTGGGCCTCTTCACTCATTGTCAATTGGGTTTTATCCATGATCCTTCGAACAAGGGAGAGTTGGTCGGTCCTTCAATTAAGGATTTAATGGGGGCAATTAAAGACTTGTATTCCACGATTTAGCTTTAATCATGGGACTAATCTAATTATTATTGATCCACGATCAAGATTCTTTCTGTTTATAATTGATTATTTGCTATCATGAATATATGAACGATTTGCCATTTAATTCAGTCCATGTCATTTTGTCCCTCACATTTACGTTATGATGTAGTGGAATTTTACAGCGCCCACGATAACTTATGAGTTTTTGACGAAAACGGTCAAGTATTTTGCCAATATTATTGAAATATTTATTGAAATGGGGATATATCCATTTTGGCATTTTTCATTTTTATCAAAATGGGTACCTACGTAACTCATTAAATTGAATTTACTTTTACATCTTTATTTTCTACCTGAAATAAATTGCAAATATAGTTATGACTTTTTCATAATTTTGTAAAAAAAAAAAAAGAAAAATACATTTGTCTTTTATTTAAAGCTTACAATCCATTTTGGTAAAAATAAATAAATACCAAAATGGATATCTAACTCTGACTAAGCAAGTAACTCTTGCCTCATACTTGA
The DNA here is from genome assembly GCF_017979445.1 of Akebia trifoliata. NCBI lineage: Eukaryota > Viridiplantae > Streptophyta > Magnoliopsida > Ranunculales > Lardizabalaceae > Akebia > Akebia trifoliata. Next base: position 18,354,520 of record NC_141378.1, read on the forward strand.
CCATTTTCCAATAGCTTATTTACACGAACAATTTCATTTCCCTTGTTGCAATCACATTTATGTTGCCAGTAGAAAATATCACGACGACAACAACACAAGGATTCAAATCTTGAAGTTGCATGGATACATCTTTTGATCCACTAACAACCCATTGATCAAGAACATAGAGTCACAACAAGAATTTGCTCAAAATCCTGATCCATGTCGCTGATTACAAGCTTTGACGCGTCTCAAGGCAGCGAAAGCTAGTAACCTATAGCCCACAAACATGAGAACCAATGCAGCGATGCACACGCCAGGATGAACTTGCTCTTTGACAAACTTGCAACTGGCTTTGTTGCTACTAGGATGGGAGCAACCTAATAGGGCCGAGATCTCGTCCCCTTCCCCGAATTGTATGTCGATGAGAAGCCTATAACAATAAAAAATAAAGGAAGTATACTTGATCCAAGCCATACAAGTTGGAACCTTTTGCACGTAAAATCCCCCCGTGAGCACGAAGGCTAACATTATGACTGTTACCATCATCGATCCTTGTTTGGCATCCATAATAGCTGCACCGAGTGCGAGCCCCAACCCTTGAGCCACCATGACATATCCAAGAACCACTACTAGTGTCAACAAGAAGGCACCCACATCGGGTTTTAGTCCAGCCATCCAATACGTCGCGGAAATAAAAACTGTAGGAAGAATTAGCTCCATGGGCAAATCACCGACTATTTGAGCCATGAAATAGGAGGAAAGTGTGTACATGCCCGATGATCGTTCCTTGATGAAGACGGCACGTTCTTGAGGGAAGGCAAAAACTGCATTGGAGGCTGGGATAACTCCCCAAAAGATGGCCATGAAGAAAAGGAGGCCGAGGCGATCTTGAACATCATGGATGCTGGAATTCCACCACATGAAACCAACTAATAATGCGGCAAATATCACATGGAAGACTCTTAGGGAATTGAATGATTCATGTTTTCTTTCTCTTAGGCTTCTTTGGAGGAGAATGGTGAATTGGTTGAACCAACTTGTGATGTTGGTGTTGGTGTTACTTCTACTACTACACCTCTTGTTCTCTTCATTGTTCCTTTGGTTGTTGTCTAAGACTACTTTGTCTTTGGTGGCAATTGTGGTGGTAGAATCCATTAAAGCCTTCACCTTGGGAGCTAATAAGTTGTTGTATGAGGAGATTAGTGATTGCTTAATGTTGGGCTTGTTCTCCTCCCTTTGATCATCAAGTTGACACACCCCTGCATAAGTTATAACAATGCGTTGATCATTAAATTATAGATAATAAACTCCAATGAACAAAACAAAATATCGCGATAGAGTAAATTAAATCATCATCAAAGTCTTATCCCATGAAGAAGATACCTAAGTTTCTTATTTTGTTTTATTTTTTAAAATTTTAAATATTTGAGTAAGCTTCATGCACCCAAAACATATCTTAATGTTACAATGTCATAATAAACCTTATTCACATATTTATGCTACTTTTAGATTTCTCCCAACCAATTCTACCAACTCTTAGAAACATCTATTTAAAACTCATATATATTTTCATATGTTCCTAAAGCAAATTTAATATGAGAAACTTAGAATTGAAAAAATAAAGAGATTTACTTCATCTCTCAACAGGTTGTGCCCACTAAAAACTCGAGCTAATTTTACAATGTAATCAAGTTGACCTTACAACACTCTTTAGAGTTCTCTCAACTCAATGAGACACTCGAGCACTCAATAAACACTCCAAATAAAACAAGATATATTTAGGAAGGAACTTGTATTAGTTTCTAAGATGTGTCAACTATATAAACTGGAATGACAGTTACTCAAGCATCGTCGGGTCATTTGCATGAGTGTTGCAAAGGTCTACGACAATGAGTTATATTTACTCAAAAGATTCAAAATTTTAAAATAATACACAATTTTTGGTACCATTTTAAATTTAAAACTTGAGACTTCACCCTAAACCTTAATGACATTTCACCTAACCAAAATACATTGTTATATTAGATTTGAGAATAAAACCTTTGGATTAACCACCAACACTACACACTATTTGATCAATCCATAACACTTATATATGTTAATTTACAATAAAATCCTTTCAAACTACTTGATAAGTTTGGGGGTATAATTCAAAATCAATTGGCAATGAGTGAAGAGGCCCAAGAGCTTATAAAGAGAGAGACAAGGCAATGAGTGTCCAATGTGGGACTAAACTCAACATGTCCCACATGTGTGGGTTGGATTGGGTCAAGTATGTGGAGATCTGAACTGGGTGACGAGAAAGAGAGAAAGTCCCTCTCTGATACCATGATAAGTTTAGAGGTCTAACTCAAACCTAATTAACAATGAGTAGTGAGGCTCAAGAGTTTATAAGGAGAGAGACAAGGTGATGAGTGTTCGATGTGGGACTAAACTCAACACTACTTAAATTGCGATTGCTACAAGGTTTAGTGGTGGCTTTTAGTTTCCTACCTATCAAATCACTTTTCGAAAGTCAAAAGCATGCTTGCTAAGCACTTGGCTTTCTCACCCATTCAAAGGTCAAAAGCAAAAAAAAAAAAAAAAGCCATATATTAAAATTGATTAAACCTTTTTCTCGCTTTAACAATATCTAGGTGGCATGTGCAAACGCACATGTATCAAAAGGGTTTATTTGAAATTTAAAATATTGATTAAAGGATTTTAAAAATTACATAGTAAAAAGGACATTTTATAATTTTGAAAACCAAGCAATACAATTATGGGGATGTGGGTTCACAAATTTATTAGGTTTTTTTTTTAACTTTAAAATATAAAAGCAGGGGCATTTATTGCCAGTCAAATTTGGTGCCGAACCACTTCTACCATTCCAAACAAAAATGGTATTGTAAAACATTTCCACTTGTATGGTTAATGACAAATATTCCCGACTAATTTTTTTTCCCAATTTTCGCACTTCCTTGTCATAAGAAGTAGTTTTTTAATTGATTCCCGGCAAATATCCAATAGCTTTTAAAAATGTTTTTGGGCCGTTCTATTTTTATACTCAATGGACCCACTTTCTTCTATAAATCCTACCCCAAAATGTGCTTCGTGAGGGTGCAGCGAGCACAAGCGGTGGGTGCAATAGGCTGGTCCTATGCTTTTTAATCCCCATAAAAAGCACTTCACGAAATATGATCAAAATCTTTTACAGAAGTGATTCCATTGAAGAAAATCTTCCACTCAAAAAGGGAATTCAAGAAGCTGACTGACTACCTGCTTTTGGGAAGGGTCAAAAGGTATCTTGAAATCCGTGTAATAATTCAGACCAACAACTAATGAGAACATGACACGTGACCACTAAAAACATTTTCCTTTGCCTAGGATACCTTATACATTTATACTTTAGGGTGATTGCTATGTTGATGACACGTGTTCCTCACTTCGAACTATCCTAGCTCATCTAAGAGCATAAATAAAAAAAACCTCACAAACGTGGAATATAAATACATATTTTTTAAATAAATATTATTAGCACACATCGAAGGATGGCATTAGAAAAACTTGGTTTGATAGTAAAAACTCTCAATTTAAAACATTGACTAAACACGAATACAATTGACATGACAAGTACATAGAATCGTAAATCTTTTTTTTGTATATCTCAAAGAAAAAGATTTAAGATTCTATGCACTTTTCACGTCAATCGTGTATAGATCGCTCATGTTTTAACGTATTAATTTATCATGATTCTAAAAAATATGGTCGAACTAGTAATTTTTGTAAAGAGTTTGATAAAATGACGATTGATGTGGCAAGTGTACAGAATCATAGATCTTTTTCTTAGCATGTACATACGACTACGTTTATAGCTTGTCATATTATTATTAGTTTTTGGTAAAATGCTTAGCCATTTTAGTACAATATTACTAAAAATGCTTAGTACTTTAAGCAACATTGGTTGGGCAGCCTAATTTAGTAAAAAATAAATAATAATCTAATAATTATTTAATTTCTTAAAACACTCTTCAAGCATTATAGTTGCCGTTAACACCTGTCTAAAATATTAACCAATGAAGTTATAGCTAATTGGTTTTTGACACGTTTCCCTTTTCAAATCCCCCCTTTAGAAAATAAAGGAAACCTTGGTCAGCCATGTCGTCACCTTCTCCACCTTACTATCATGGTGTCAAAGAAAATTAAATTATATAAATCTCTAAACAAGGCTGACCACCTTTGCTTAAAGTGCATTAGTTTTAAAAGATAATGCCCCTCCACCAAATTCTATAATCCAAAAACAAAAAAAATGGCCCACCAACCACACCTTGTATTAAAAGTATATATTTATTCATCAATTTAAATCTATTTATACCCAAAAAAAAAAAAAAAAAAAACTACATGAGAAAATCTACTCATTGGGTCGAGCCAGGAACGATTCTATATATTTTTTGGACTAAACTTTTCTCAAATCGTCTTCTTATTAGATCTCAGTATTTGAATTTGATATATATATATATATATGTCACCATTAAATTTTATAATTCAAGTAAAAAAATAAAAATCTATAAGATTCAATGGTCTAAGACAAGTCGACATAACATGACAGTCTCCCATACATTATTGTTGACACATCATGCCACTCATGTATGATTCCTGCTAAAATATATGCTTGAGGGTGCAAAGAATGACGATTTCAAAACAAACATCCCCATTCATTGGATAGAGAAGATAATTGAGATTTCATAATCCACTTTCAAATTTATTCCAATTCCAACACCTAATGCTACGAGACACATTTTCTCTAACAATCAATGACATGACGTCCTAGCATATATTGGCGATAGTGGCTACTACTATGAAGCAAGTTTCTTCTCTAGGTGACGTTACGAATCCTCTATTTAGTAATTCAAACCCCACAACCCAAAATGATCCCCCTTGTACTCATTTCCCTTGTTAAGGGTTAGGGGTTTGTGTCCCACCAACTAATTCTCACATTTAAATAAAAACAACTCGATATCTTTACGACTATAATGAGAGAAGGAGGAGTAAAAGTGGTTTGATGGCAAAATTTGGATCTTACAAGTACCCCCACCTTTACATTTAAACTTAATATAACATTTTGGTCAGATAATCACATAAATTACATTCCCACAATCCTATAATCATGTTTTTTTATTATATAGTCTTCAAAAACCCGTAAATTAATATTTCAAATTACAAGAAATCTTTCTGTAATACATGTGTGTTTGCATAGGCCACCTTTCTAGTTAAATATAATAAGTTCGATTCATAATATTTTAAATTAATAAGAATGTATCAAAATTAATATAATTCGATTTCGATTTTGTTAAGTGAATAAAACTTTAATTAATTATTTAATTTCTTTAAATATATATTATTTAAAAATAAATTAATTTATTAAGAAAATTAAAATTTTAAATAACCGCCCAAAGCAAGTGAAGGGGCACGAGGGGTGCAACAAAGCATCATTTCCCACTAAACATAACAGAAGCAACGGTAGTACGTCTCTCTCTAGTCGAGTCTATCCACTACGTTATCACAGAAGTGCATTTTCCACTTCCCTCTTTAGTTTCCACCCACGCTTCCCAATGTTATTTATTATTTTTTTATTTGACAAATCTATCATTTTTTAATTTTTAATTCTATAAAAATATAAAGTAAATTAGGTATTTTATTCAGTGGAACGTGGATGGATCAAACATTCCCTTATGTCAAAGTCATTAGCTTTCCTGATAAAGTTAAAAACAAAAGGTCTTATACACATACCCCCTCTTAAGTTTTGAATAATATTTGAAATATTCCTTTACTTTCAAACTGATGGTATGTACCCCTTAGGTTAAGTCCACTACTACAAAATGACTTGAATGCCCTTATCTTCAATGCAGCCTAAAATCTTAAATTTTTCCATCTTTACGGATGATTTGTCTTTCTTCAAATCCCAATAAAAGATAGAATTTTTGAAAAAAATATAGATAATATTGAAATTTTAGATAAAAATTGAGTCACAAATGATTAAAGTTATGAAATAAATGAATTTTGAGAGAAGAATCATGAATTTTTTGACTTGGGGATGAAGGTGAGGGTACTTAGGTGATTTAATATTATTTTTTAAAAGAGAAGATAGAAAATACACTAAACATTCACCCACAAATGGTGGGGGTATGTCTAAATCAGCCTAAAACAAACCCAACAACTATCCAAATTGGCACGTGGAACCATTTGAGATCGTTACGACACGGTCCCTTTAAAAAATTTTCACGTGTCACTTCAGATTTTTGATGGGGACGTCTTCACCAAAGTCATCTCGCCACGAACGAGTCAGACTCGTTCGAGTTATCCTTAATTAACTAATTACTGACTTATCAAAGAATGAATGGGAGGAAAGAAAAGTACCATTAGCGAGATCGAGCATGAAATCAGCCGGGTTGACTGGGAACGATGGAGAGAAACCAACCGAGTTGAAATATTCCATAGCGTTTGAACTCTTCCCAAAGTAAATACACCTCCCTTCAGATAAAACAAGAACCGAGTCGAACATCTGGTAGACTCGGCTAGAAGGTTGGTGCATCGATGTCACAATAGTTTTACCCTTACGAGCCAATGAACCTAATGTCGAGACCAATCGGTGAGCTGTGGTTGAATCAAGACCCGATGTTGGCTCGTCCAGGATGAGTAGACTCGGGTTCACTAGCATCTCGTGTCCGATACTTACTCGTTTCCTCTCTCCTCCCGAAACACCTCTGATAAAACTGTTACCAATTATTGTATTCTCACAATTGCCCAAACCCAACTCATAAATTACCGATTCTGCCACTTGGGTTTTCTCTTTCTTTGATAGTGTGTTTGGGAGGCGAAGGAGCGAACAAAAGACTAGTGTTTCTTTGACTGTGAGATGTGGGTAAAGAACATCGTCTTGAGTTACGAACCCGGTTCGTCTAAAAACCGATTTAGTGAGTTTCCGGTTGTTGGCGAGGATTGATCCCGTGAAACAGTTTCCTTGTAGTCTTCCTGCTACCGCGTTTAGAAACGTTGATTTTCCGCAACCAGAGGGACCAAGGATGGCTAGGATCTCTCCTGGAGATACCATTCCTGTGATCCCACTTAGAATCGTTCGTTCTTCGGCCATGCTAGTGATCATTCTCTGATCAGTCGGTATGGGCCCACCACCAATCATTCGTCCGATTCCACCACTTGTGATTTTCTTCTCCAACTTCATTCGGTAACAGATGTCGATAAACTGTCAAAGACATAGAGATTAAATGGTGGTAAGTTAATAAAATTAAGTCCACAGCAAATCATAACTCGACTCGCGAGTCAAGAGTCGTGAGGTCCGATTCAAATCGGTGACTCGGATATGCCATTGTCAAGTGTCAACAAAAGAAACAGAAGGAGGGGAAAATGTAAGCCTCAAACATACGGTGGAAATGAGAAGATAGTCAAAGGGATTCCAAATATTACGAATCCCAAGGAAATCTTTGTTTTGATTCCCCCGTAAGTTTGAGGGTAGAAAAGTAATGTTAAACGAACGGTTGAGTCGTTGAGATGAGAAGGATTCTTTAACAATACAGATCCCTAGGATGTCTAATACCTTGAGAGTAATCGGATGACAAGAAGATATTAATGAATCCAAATTTATTCGATGTTGCGATCGATCTGGACCGTTGGATGATCCCCCATTTGGAGCCTCACCTTCATCGATCACAGGCATTCTTCCACACGAGAGAGAGATATAGAGGTAGAGAGAGAGAGAGAGAGACAGAGAGAGTTAGGCTCTCTAAAGGCACAAGCCAAGCTCCTATTTATAAAGTTCGAAGGTCTCAATGCTTGCCACGTCAATCTGAAACGGCTGTAGCATAAACTGTTACGTGGCATTCTACTGTCAGCTGGACCTTTAAAATGAATTTAGGAAAATTACACAATTCGGCCGCCGTACTTTAAAAAAAAAAAATCTAAACCCTTTTAAGTGACCCACTTACCTGATTGGCTCACCCACTGAAAATCAGTGTCGTTGTTTGCTTCTAGCCGCCAGATTTAAGCAACTTTAATCAGGGACATTTTAACCGTCAGATTTTTTAACTACTCGAAGCTAGTGAGAAGAGATTAGCAAAGTGTTCGGTTTTTGGTGTGGTGATCTAAGAACGTGGTGTGGTGAAAACATCATAAAGTGTGTAGGTCTGTGGGTTCACAAAGGAAATGCCACGTGGATTATGAGAATTTGTAATGAACATCATCTCAATATTAAAGCTAGATAACCTTAAAACTGATGTAGACAAGTATGAACTTCAATTAATTCCTGATCACAAAATATTGTTTCCTAAGGAAAATAAAATAAAAGAGAGATATATCACAACCTTGCAAACAAACATGCAAGAGTCAACCTTGATTCTTAGATAGGATGTCAATTTAAAATCCTCCCAACAAATTTAGATAAGTGATTTGAGACTTTGACATCTTTCTTGTCATTTTTGAAATGACTCGTGCTGGGGTTGACATAGGATGTACTGCGATTCTCACAATTCTGACGTGAAGGTCCGCACATAACTGTAGATGTGTTTCCTCACAAATAGTATTTTGAAATTTCAATGTAAGTCAATTTTTCATTCAATAGAATTTTTGCTTGGATGAAAGAATTGTGTACCCGAAATGTTATCTACCATTATTTTTTGTGTCGTGATTTTCTGACACACGCTCGTTAATGTGTCATGGGTTAGAATCATAGATTTTTCTTTCCTTGGGAAACACAATTGTACATCCTTATAAATATGTGCAATTGTGTATCCCGAAAAAAAAAATCTTTGGTTCTAGCACATGTCATGTTGGGAGTGTATTGGGGGTGGGTTTAGAAAATCATTATTCTTATTTTTTTAGGTATTTGGGACAGATGATATTTGTTTGTTGGTTAGGTGGTTGTAAGATTATAGATTGTGTCGTAGTTAATCATTATATTCAAGATTTAAAATAGTCTCATTTGCGAACTTGTGGTTGAATTACATGCTTCGATTTGATGTCCTAAATGAATTCCTTGTGATATTTCAATGTCTCTTGTTTCATTCTTGTATGACATGTTCATGCTACCAAGAATCAAGTTGAGGACTTGTGTACTCGGCATTGTATACATGTTTTTACTTTTTCATCGTTCGATTTCAATCAATGTGAATAACTCTACTTGGTTTTATAGGATTAACTGGTTATAAATCGAATTTCAGAATTTTAGTTAAAACTAAAATTTTTAATTCTAAAAAATTAATTTTCAGTCATAAGAAATGTATATAGGGAGGGTTATGTATGTCTTGTTGCTAATTTACCTCGAACAACTTAATTCTCTTTTATGATGGGCTCTCCCTCCACACCAACATGTTAAGACATCGATATAATACTTGTTAAACACCCTCTGATACTCAAGTTGGAACTTAAGTTGCAGATAATATATATATAAAAAAATCTCTAAAGAACTCTCTTTGAAGGTCCAAAAATCCTTTCCCTCGAGATTTCTCTCCCTATTTATAGGTTTTCATATTTTCTTAATCCTCAACTCTAATACGCCTCCCCCACGAAGTAAAGAAAGGGTAGAATTCAATGCCAAGGTCTGTCGAATTTACCCATTTTTTCACGTAGTGCCCCTCTCCTAATTCGTGAGAATTTGGATTTATCTTTTTCTAAATCCTTCGGGTGGATAAAGGAAAGATTTTATCAAACGAGGAATTATCTCTTTAAGCACAATTGTTTACCCCATACAAGGGTGTAAGCATCCAATTATAAACTGACAAGTAAAGGTTTGGATAATGTTGCGGTTTCTTCTAAAAAAATTGTGGAACAAGTTGACGGGTAAGATTTATATTCAATTATAATAATTTGATAACTTCGAGTGCCTTTTTTGAATGTTTGTGATATATACTTTGGAATACTTCAGTATGTAGGATTTAATATAAAAATATATAATTAAATATGATATGTTAAGGACTTTTGCATCAATCAACTAAAGGACGATCTCCACGATATTGCAGATTTTATCTCTAATTTGTCTCAAAAACATATCGAGAACCATAAAGAGAAAATTCAAGCAACAACAATAGAACTCCAAACCCTAGGTCATTTCTCCCTTGTAGTTTTTCATTCTTTCAATTTATTTTCAAATAAGAAACTGATGGAGATAGAATATATTCTACTAAATATGTTTGTCTATATATAGGATTAAATGTTTCTAGAACTTCAATTGAATAGATCTTCTTATGAAGCAAATCCCACATGTAATTTCTTACCTCTTGGGAGAATGGGGTCCACATGTATGGGCAGCCTACCTAATTTCCCAACTTCTAGGAAATGTTTAAGTGAGCATAATTTGGGCCCACATATCATGGATCAATCCACCTATTTATGGACATCCTTATTACCTTAATAATTAATTTTATTTATGGTGAAACCATCAACCCATATTCCTAACTCTTAGAAATACACTAGACTAACTCTTAATGTTATCAATTTGGTCAAATGGGTCTAACTTCTAGGAATCCTGATATATATATATATATATATATATATATATGGGAGCGGTTCGGCAGCCCTAAAGTTTGCCAAGTTTTGTGCCAAACATTTTTTGTAAATCACTTTTGATGGGGTTAGAAGTTTTGGAATAGGCTGATTTTGAAACTTTTAACCCTAGTTTACAAGTTGAAGAATCATGGACCGTCCAATTTTTATAAATCACTTTTGATGGGGTTAGAAGTTTTGGAATAGGCTGATTTTTGGTGAGGATGATCTCCTCATCATAGAAATCATCCTCACAAAAAATCAGCTCATTCCAAAGCTTCTAACCCATATTTTGAAAAATGTTTGGCACCAAACTTGACAAATTTTAGGGCTGCTGAATCATCCTATATATATATATATATATATATGGGGGCGGTTCAAGGGCCATATGAGAAAACATATGAAAAAACTTTCGTTTTTCAAAATAAGAGTTAGAGGTTTTGGATTGAGCTGATTTTTTGCAAGGATGGTCACTTTGATGAAAAGATCATCCTCACAAAAAATCAGCTCAATCAAAAACTTCTAAATCCATCAAAAGTGATTTACAAATTAGTGATAAAAATTGGTAAAAAATCGACGGTCCACATTCTAAATCACTTTTAATCGGGTTAGAAGTTTCAGATTGGGCTGATTTTTTTTTTTTTTTTTGGATGATCTTCCCATCATAGAGATCATCCTCACAAAAAATCAGCTCAATCCAAAATTTATAACCCATATTTTAAAATTTTATTAAAAACGAAAGTTTTTACATATGTTTTCTCATATGGCCCTTGAACCTGACCTTATATATATGGGTCCCGTTCGGCACCCTAAGTTTTACCACACACTTTAACAAACGCGTTTTGTCCTACATGGGTTAGAAGTTTCGGAATGAGCTGATTTTTTGTGAGGATGATCTCTATCGTGAGGAGATCATCCTCACCAAAAATCAGCTCATTCCAAAACTTCTAACCCCAGCAAAATTGATTTACAAAAAATGGACGGTCCACGATTTTTCAACGTGTAAACATGGGGCCAAACATTTCGGAATGAGCTGATTTTTGGGGAGGATGATCTTCTAATCATAGAGATCATCCTCACCAAAAATCAGCCCATCCAAAACTTCTAACCCATGTAGGACAAAAAACGTTTGTTAAAGTGTGTGGTAAAACTTAGGGTGCTGAACATTTCCCTATATATATATATATATATATATATGGGTCCCGTTCAGCACCCTAAGCTTTACCCTACACTTTAACAAACGTCTTTTGTCCTACATGGGTTAAAAGTTTTGGAATAGGCTGATTTTTGGTGAGGATGATCTCCTCAGGCTGATTTTTGGTGAGGATGATCTCTATGATGAGGAGGTCATTCTCACCAAAAATCAGCCCATTCCAAAACTTCTAACCCCATAAAAATTGGTTTACAAAAAATGGACGATCCACGGTTTTTCAACTTGTAAACATGGGGCTAAAAATTTCGGAATGGGCTGATTTTTGGTGAGGATGATCTACTAATCATAGAGATCATCCTCACCAAAAATCAGTCCATTTCAAAACTTCTAACCCATGTAGGACAAAACACATTTGTTAAAGTGTAGGGTAAAGCTTAGGGTGTTGAACATTTCCCTATATATATATATATATATATATATATATATATAATGCATCCTACGAGGGGTGCAACTTGGCTCGGTTTAAGGCCAAATTGGAATCGAACCGACATAGGTCGGCTACACTGAATAAGAATTAGAATTGAACCGAACCAAATTCTAGTGGAATCAAACCAATACAAACCGAACTAAAGTCGGTATGGTTTGATTCAATTCTATGGGTTGCCAATATTCTATAAATTGTAAGTAACAATTTTTAATGAAAAAATAAACATAAAACTTCATACAATAAATCACTAATCTATCTATAAAAAGTCATTAGTTTATCCATAAAAAAATTATTAATCTATGTCCTAACTCCTAAAATAATTCATAATAATTATTATATAAATATATGTTTCTTTATTGCTTAAGGATTCGGTTCTATACAAGCTTGATTCGAGAACTGAACCAAATTTATCTGTTCTTCATTTTCGTAACTGAGAATTGAACAGCAACTTATTCCAAACCAAACCCAACCACCCCAAAGCTATCAGTTTAATTCATTTCTCAATTTGAACCGGACCAAGTTGCACCCCTAAGTCTTACAAATGTTTATATTTCCCAATTAAACTAGCAATTTTCATGATCAAATTGGGTCTTTCTTTTAGTATAGGATAAGAGAATATAATTTTCATAGATAGTGCAATCTCATATTGCATTGGAATATCTCATTTTAATTAGTCCGAATCTGAGCCTACTAAAAGCATAGGAACAATCTTATCTTATTAAGCAAGGTTCGACCCCAACTACTAATAAGCACTAAACTTCGCTTTATAAGGATATAGACTATCTATACAATTGAATGACCACAAATCATTGAATCAAGAATTGCAAATGACGTTCGAAGTATCAATTTAGCAGTTGAACTCCTAAAATTAGATATAAAATCATTTATAATTACTTCCACAACTACATGATTAGTCCATCCTTTCACGATACCAATGACTTGTGCACCAATTCTCGAGGGGTAATCTAATATATAACCCATAATTATGTGAATTGTGAACTACATTAGGGTTCTAGGATACGTAATTTGTTGGATGATAAATTCTTTCTCATTTAAATCAATTCCCTTTTTTCATTTAAATTAAATAAATTTACAAACTATAGTTAGATAATATATATATATATATATTTGATGAGAAAGATATAATTTGAATAAAACTTGAATGAAAACACTTGATTAGGATTTGATTATCTAACAAACATCTTTCCCCAATCTTGAATGTTCTCTTAAATTAATGGGTGTGAATCCCATATTTAATCTTTTTCTTTTTATGATGGGGGTTCTGGACTTGTATGCCCGACTGGATTTGTATACCCGACTACCAGGGGTAAGGCAATTGGCCTCTTAGAACACCATATCTCTCCCAAATACCTCCTGGGTACATGCAATACCCTATAACCACACATATTAGGTAAGTAGAGATATGCCCCTAGGTGGCCAACGAGGGGACTTGAACTCAAGACCTCTCTCTTTTTGGAGAGAGGCCCTGGCCGTTGCGCCCAACACTCGATGGTTTCCATATTGGTATCTTATCATCACTCAAGTAGATGAACCAATAGGCACACTTAAGATAATTATGTGAACTACATAAGGGATCCAAGATACAAAACTAGATGGATGAGAAATCATTTCTCATTTTAAACAATTCTCTTTTTTCTTTTAAATTAAATAATTTTACAAAGTATAGTTAAATAAATAAATAAAAATTAAGAGAAAATATTATTTGGATAAAACTTGAGTGAAAACACCTGATTAGGATATGAATATTTGACATAAATCTTTCATCTTAAACATCTATATAGTAAAACACAATGTGGACTCCACTCATTTATCTCTTTCATAAGTAAGGGTTGAGATAAAAATCTCCTTACAAATTTCGAGAAGCACTTTTGACTTTATTGCCTTTCCTTTTTCTCATCTTTTCAAGAATGTCCTTCCAACTTCATTTTCTTTCTTCTACCTCCCTTATTAGGAATATCCTTCCAAGTTTATTATTTGTCTTCTAATAACTTTTAGAATAATACCCTTCCTTTCCTCTTCTCCCTCCTTTTTCCAATAATCCTCCTACAACTCTATTTGTTTTTCCATTTTTACCCTCTTAACCGCAAAGAAGATGCCCATGTCGTAGGCACGAGTAAACTCTAATTCTCTTAAATAAATGAGTGTAGATGGACCAATAGTGCCACTTTAGTATAATCAAAGTTAACAAATGTCTACTTAGTGACTAATAATATCTTTAGTAGGGGCTATATAACCAATACCCACTACTGAGAAACATTTTAAACGATAGTAGATATCCATAAGATGTTTCATCACTTGTAATTGATTATTGTACACTAAAGTACCTATGTATTGGTTCTTTTTTATCAGTAAGTACCTATGTATTGTATGCATAATTTTTACTACAATAACTCAAGACTCAATTCCTATTCGTCGAATGAGTTCATACTAACATTATGTCAATTGTATATATTAAGTGTCTAGTTTAATATTTATTTATATTTGTGACCTTTCGATGTAAGAAATCACTTACTATATTTCTATTTTGGGTCAATCAACACAAGGCATAAATATCTTTGCTACGTTTGAAATATCTCCTTCAACAATTTCTATTGATGAAAATATATTTTTGGTTCAAAACTAACATGTATCATTTCTTAGAACAATGGATGTGTGTTGCCCAATGAATAATGGCATAATGACTTCACATCATCCTTGCATTTCTCTGACTTTTGATTGGAATGTTTTTCAGGATCCAAACTCAATAGTGGCAACTAGCAACTAAACACTATGAACTTAAACCATCATCTTAACTTTTGAAATATATATATATATCATGAAGTATGATTTTTGATATTTATTAAATAACTTTCATTGAAATCCAATAGTCAAATAATTTGCATCATTTAAAATATAAAAAAATTATCCATCACTCTAAGGGTATGTTTGATTACATGGAAAGTGACTTTTCTTGGAATTTGAAATCCATGAAAAAATTATGGTGAAAAACAGGTAGGGTTTGGAAAATCAAATTCTATTTTTTTTATTTTACTTGGATAAAATTATGAAAAATTTATATAAGGAAAAAAGAAGAAGGAGAAGACGAGGAGGAGAAAGAAGATGAGAGGAGGGGGAGAGGAAGAAGAGGAAAGGGGAAGGATGTGGTGGTGGCGACGGAAGTGAGGAAGAAAATGATGAGAAAGATGAGGGGAGAACGTGGTGGTGGTGGCGGTGGCGGAGGTGAGGGATGGAGAAGGAGAAGAGAGAGAGAAAGTGAGAGAAGGTGGTCGGAGATGGTGATGAAAACGACGGTGATGGTGACAATGGCGAGATTAGTGTGATGGTGGTAGGAAAAAAGAAGATATGAGTGTGGAAGAATTGGGGAGAGAAAATATGGGTGGATTTCACTTTCCCACCCATATGGGTGGGAAAGTGATATCCATGTTTTGGTGGACTTTTTGATTGAGGTGGAAAATGAATTTCCATTTCTATGTGCAATCAAACATTTGAAATATGTCATTTTTCTTGGAAATTGATTTTCCACCCTATTTTTCATTTATAATCAAACATACCCTAAAAGAATTTATTTATTGAAAATGTTATCAAATCACAATACTTAAGGGGGGTTTTACTTAAACATGCACTAGAAATTGAAAATTTATCAAAATGGCACAATGGTCATTTTAATTTCGAAAACGATAATTTATTGAAAATTATGGTTTTCAAAATTAAAATATTTTATGAAAATAATAAATTTTTCATAAAGTTTTTGTGAATTTACTATAATACCCTTTCGTTAATTTTTCATAAAACAAACAATCTAAGATGTGTTTTACAAAACAAGAAAGGTTAGATCTATTTTAGTAACAAGAAATGTTATGTGTGTGTTGGGGGGGGGGTGTTAAGATAGGATATGGAATGACTAGATTTAGAAGAATCACTTTGTTCTTCAGATCTCAATTTTCTCATGCTCTTCTCTATCCTTACAATCAATCTCTCCGAACTTTTTGTCTTCAAATCCTCCCCAAACAACCACTTTGTCCACCATACTCACAAGCATATCTCTCTGATCTCTCTAATACGCAAAGAGATAGGTTCATTGTAAAAGAAATTAGCCTAGGTTTATTACAAAAATATTTATATATCAAAACCCAATGTCGCAAATGAGCTAAATGCGATTCTATTAAACAACAAGATATCGTCACCAATGTTTGAAACGACGACGAAGATGGGATTGGCTGAGGACACCAATGAGGTATACATATGATGTAAATCCCTACATTTGGAAGGGTTTTGTTGTCAAATAACAAAAGGGCATTCTGGTAATTGCAATCTGCATTTTTCAGAAATTTACTGTTTTGGTTAGTTATTTTAATTTGAAAACTTTGGAATTAAAATGAATTTTGTTGTATTGATTTGGGAAATTTTCCATATTTAAACATAATTCTAATTCGATAATATTTGAAAGGGGATAAGAACGGATCAATCTCACTAAAATATAAAATATAACTTGAACCTTGTCTTCAACCTTTAGCAATGTTGGGAGTATAACTTGAGCCAAACCTTTGTAATATTTGAAGAGTGTGTTTTAATCTTTAATTGGGGATTGCTAAATAATTTGAGAAATTGGGGTGTTTAAGTAAAAGTTGAGGGGTGCCAACAATAACAGCTCTCTTATAATCGGTTAGATATCTCTTACAGTTGACGAACTACCACGTGGCATTTTAAAAATCCTAACCACGTCTATTGTGCTTCGTTGGGAACAGAAGATTAGATCACCAATCTGGGAAAAGCTCAAGTCACCCAGAATTCCTCAACAGTGCCACGTCATCATAACCAATTCATAGATTTGTCAAACATCAGATTATTGCAGTAAGTTTTATAGCGAATCTAAAACCTAGTTCGTTTTCTCGGATCGCGGAACTTCGCGAGTGGGTCCCGTCCAAATAAAGTAAAGAATCCGAGACTGTGACTCTGAGCTCATCCTATAGTCCTAGAAAAAGAAAAAGTGATCCCGTGGAACTCAACAAAAGGGGACACGTAGAATTCGAGTGTCTAGTGCCCACTCACGTTTTCATGTTTGGAAGATGTGCATCACTAGACCACTACTCGGTGGGACCCACACCTAAAAAGCAGGATTAGTAATGGAGCAGATTTCCGATGTTGGCTAATTAAGTGTGGAGAGGCTGTATATTATTTCGATGCGATAGATTTGTGGTTTGAGTTAATTATCATTGATGTATTTAATTTTTGAGTCATGATGGAGTCATGGTTTTTAAATTCAGTATCTCGTCTCGCTTCATTCAGTTTGGATATCGAGTTGACTTGGACAATACGACTCGTCTCGTTCGAGTTGTCTTATTCGACATTGAGATAATAATTTTTAATCATTGAAAAAATTTTAAAAAAAATTATAAATGATTCCCATTAAAAAATGTACAAAAAAAAAAAAAATGATTTGAGGGTGAAAGAATAGAGGATTGAAGTTTTAACTTGTTTGTCTTGATTAACTAGAACGAGATTTTGAAAATCTTGTCCAATATGTCCCGTTTAAATCGTGAGTTAATTATTTTCTGTAATTTCTCGTTTGTATCGTCTGAGATATTGGAAAATATCATCCGAGACGACTCGCTTATCTCACGATACGTAGTCATCTCAAAATACTTTGTGAGTTTGTCTCATTTAGCTTCGATACAAAGTTAACTCGGGCGTTACGTCTCGGTCTCAGACAAGTTTAAAAATCATGGATGGACTCACCTCATATTGCACTTTTTGAGGTGAAAGTGACTAAGAACCATATATGCTTTTTCATTCGTATATCAATGAAAAACATGTACGGTTCCCATACACGTTCACGTCAAGAAGTGTGATATCAGGTTCCAGCCAGATGTCACTTTAGTATTATTCTTAATTTTTTTTCTAGTGAGAATGGTGGATGAAATAATTTTTTTGGTCAAGTTATATAATAAGATATGATTTTAAAATTAGTCGTGATAATCTAGCGTACCCACGTGGCACACTCAATCGACACCCCAAACGTGATATGTTCGGGAATCATAGATCTGTACTCTTGGGATACCTTATTGTCCTTCCCCTAAAAGGTGCAACTATGTATCTCGAGAAGTGTAGATCTACGATTCTCGGACATGTCATGTCAGGGATGTCGATTGAGTAAGCCATGTGGGTAAGTCAGATTATCACAATTCTTTAAAAATGTTTTAAGTACTCAAATAAAATTTTTATCTATGAAAAAATTATATAATGAATTTACCTTTTTACCCATTCATTTTAAAATATCAGTTATGTAAATTTTATAAAATAAAAAAGAACATAAAATTAAATTCACTATAGTTATTGTTCTCTTCATACTCCATACAGATTTGTTTGATATGGAAATATTTGAAAATCTAATCTGATTATGCATTTGGAACAAAAAATTTATTTGGCCGTGTAAGATACCTTATGTGTTTTGGGAAATAATTTCTTTGAATATTTTGATAATTATATTGAAAATTTAATCTTATTTTGAGGATATTACGTAGCATGAAACAATAAAGAGGACTAGAAAATTTGGAAAGAGGAATAATGCTAAAGTGACCTCGAGTTGGAACCTCTTATCGCACTTCTTAATGCAAAAGTGAATATAAATCATAGATGTTTTTCATCAAGATATGAGTGAAATCTATGGTTTATATTCACTTTCACATTAAGAAGTGCGATAAGAGGTTTCAACTTGAGGTCACTCCAGCATGACTTCGAACAGAAAACTCTGAAGGAGAAATTTATTAAATTGAAAATGTCTTTTGGATTGTAGTTACAATCTTATTATAGAAAATACTTTTATTCCTAGCAAAACACAAAAATAGTTAAAAATAGCAAAAATTACTAAAAATGAGGTGAGCTTGAAAATAGATAGTACTAAACCCTAAAAGCACAACTAAAATTATTATCAAAACGAAAACTTTTTTAAAATAATAAAATTATTAAACAAATGGTCTAAATAAAGGTATTTGACCTAAAAATGAAGAGTTAGTGGCGTAGTCATCGGATCTCAATGTTTCCAATCAAGAATGTGTCTCATCGGATGATTCTAACTCCGTAGCCCATCCAGGTCGGTGGACCCACACAAACCTATATTCTCCACTCATGTACCTAGGCCTTCCACTTGGACTTCTGGCGATCCAAGCATTCCATGAATTCTTTGGCCACTTGTCTTACATCAATTTTAATTATTATAATAAGAGTATTTTATTCCTTTGCAATTTTTATTCTATTATACATTCTCACAAATGATTGAAAGCAAGAAACTACTCTAGACAACTTCCTGCTTCTAAATGTGTTTTTTTGCATTTGGGGAAAACTAGAATCCATAGCATTCTAAACATTAATTTTCAATAGAAGAAAATAAATAATTTAAAAGATCAATAGAGTTCTCCAAACGAAAATTCAAACGAATACTAGTTACCTACAATCACTTTTTCAAAGACCGAGTTTGATCCAAGCATATGGTATCCGCTAAATCTTTAAAATAGATCGGGTCTATATCTCATACAAACCTAATACTGCGCTCTGATATCACGTTGTCACGCCTTTGATTTATGATCTAGAATTTTTCAAATCTTGAGGGTGGAATGGAAAAAAAATCAAGATTTTCAAAACTTAAATACAATGTGAATTTCTTCCATATAACTTTGAGACAACTTTTCATAACTCCAATTTTTAGGAAAAAATTTTTCAAAATTATTTGGAAGAAATTCACATCGTATTTAAGCTTTGAAGATCTTGATTTTTTTAATTTCTTTTTGCTCTGCAGTCAAGATTTGGAAAATTCTAGATCCTAAATTGGGGCGTGACAAAACATCTCCCACAAAGTAATCATCAAAAAACATGAGGAAACAAACACGGTATTAGGATATCTATTCATTTTTTTCAAAGACTTGTTAGCAAAAATGGTCCTTCAGTGAAAGTACGTATGTGAAATAATTTTTTGTTAAATCTCCGTTATAAGAATCTCGATTCTAAAATTTATCATTAGAGAGTTTGTGGTGTATATATTGAACAAACAACTTCTTTGAACATTTTGGGTGATTATATTAAAAACTTGCGGTATTATAGTTCATTAAATTAATATTTCACAAACACTTTGAAGGGTATTTTAGTCACTAACTAAAAATAGTGGACATTGAATTTCCATATAAATTTTGAATAATTTAATAGCCAGAAATGATCTTGAATTACTTTTGACCCTTCTTTTTTGGATTCTCAATTATGTAGGTAACACAATAATTTTCAATTAAAAGCACTAAACTGTGGGAAGTACCCTAATCACATTCAAAAGTGATTCCTAACCATGGTTTTTTAACACTTAGGTTCACGTTTTGTTCGTCCATGCCAGATATCGAGTCGTCTCGAACAAGTTTTATGATACGTTTGAGACTCCTCATTCAAAAAAATGAAAAATGAACGTGGGATTTAATATCTCGTTTGAAAAATCAACTTGTCCGTCCATCTCGTCCATACCTGATACTGAGATAAGTCGGGCGATTTGTCTCGATCTCGGACAAGTTTTGAAACCATGTTCCTAACTACCAGTCTACAATGGGTTGTTGTATGCTTAGCAACATTGTGTGTAATGTTTTTGAAGCCAACTAACCCTAATGGAACTTACAAGGTGACAATGATGATGATTTGACTTTTATTAATAATTATGTTAATTCCTAAGTATGATGTGTGGTTAATGCCCGTAGGTAGGGAGTTTAATACCCAATATGAGCGGTAATTCCTCAGGGATCACTCACGAGGGCAAACCCTCACTTACCTCGTGCGTGTGATTTGTAAGTGTTGCACATGCCCCAAAACTAGTCCTTTGACAAAACCATAGTCTATGGATTGAGCAAAGTCTAGATACAGGCCCAATCTATTGCCTAATCTATTATCAAAAACATATATATGTTAATTCCTAATGATTGCTTTAATCATTTTTCGTTCTCAAATCTAATAACCGCTTATAATTAATCAAGCTAATCTTTTTCTTGATGATTTGAACATGTTTTGGTGAATATTTGAAGATCCCCTTGAACTTGTAGTGAAAAAAATTCTTGATTTTTCTTCTAATAGTCAGTCATCTTTAACTCAATAGGTAAAATGTTTTACGTTCATCTTCACCCTTAAAATTATATGAGCTTACCATCAAACCTCAAGAGTAAGATATATATATTTTTTGGAGAAGTGGAAGACAATGAAATTTTGGATTAAAAAAATAAGGATTTTCTACAAGAGGTTAAGGCGAGATTAAGGCTGAGACAAGCTCTCATGTTATTTCTGCACCACTTCTTATCAATAATTTTTTGCTAGAAGTTGAAGATTAGTGCATTTAGGTCATATTTCATTAGTCTACAAGAAAAGACCTCTGTCAAGGAGGCATGTCATCCATTTGAAAATATTGAGGTATCTCAAAAATTCACCAAAATGTGGAGGGGTATGTCTTAGTCACTTTATTTATTTATTTATTTAATAAATAAAATGCCCATATAGAAATAGTCTGAATCTGTTTAATTTGTTGGTGGGTGCCGAAGAAGTTGGTAGAGTTGTTTTCCATGCAAACTACACGTTTCTCTTTAGAAGTTGGTAGATTATTTTGAAATAATCACAATATCCTCCTCAGATTCTTCATAAAATCCCTTGATTTTTCTTTTTAAAAAACTTTTCATCTTCTTAACCTCCTAAAAATTCTATGTTTCTTTTGGAAATTTGAAGGCCAAGGAGATAAAGGTCTTGAGATTAATGATTAAGGTAAACATTTTTCATGGATAGGAAATATCCATGATATTTCGAACATTTTCTATTAGTATCCCGTGAACTACAAATGTCAAGGAAGGAACATCATTAGTTTGAAAAGTCATCGGTATATCTAATTTTCATCAGAATGAAAAAAATAAAGTACTCATTTTTAAGAAAATCCCGTTATTTATGAACTTTCTTAGAAAATAATACTCACCATCATTGCCATCCATGATTTTAAATCTCGTTTGAGATTGAGATGACTTGTTTGAGTCGTTTCAGTCTTATTCAACAACGATACGGATATACATAGGGTCTCAACAGTTAAATCATCATCTCGCGAGATAAATGAGATGGCTCAGACAATATTTTGAAAATCTTGGTTGAGTTTGTAAAACTCAGTCAAGTCAATTGGGATTGTGTAGATTTTGATTAAATAATTATATTTTTTTAGAATTAAAATATTTATTATATAAATAAACTTTCTAATCTATCTTATTTTATAAAAAAATATAATTATTTAAATTTACATATATGTAAATCAATCAATATAAATCAAATTCAATGGATTATCTCATCCGAGATAACTTGTTCTCGTTCATGAGCAAGATGAGACATCAAACCGAGTTTTGAAACCATGTTACCATCCTCATCAAAGTTTTGTTCTAAAGATTTGAGATTGGCTAAACAAATCTAATTTGAACTTTCTGCTTGTCAAAAGACACATATTCTATTATAGAAAATAAATTTATATCAACCTGTACTATCTTCATCCTTATTCTTTTTAAGCTCTTCTCTTACTCTTTTAAAATGGTTGGTTCGATTATTTCTTCAAAGTGAAATATGTTGATCATTTCAGTGGATTTTCTCTTAGTTTATCGTTTATTAAAATTACTCTTATACTTTTAATTAAATTATTTAAATTTAAAAATGAAAAAAAAAATCCTTTTCTTAGGAACAAATTCTTTCAAATCATGATAAAAAAAATCTTGGGGCTCAGTAGAAATAAGATGGAAATTAAGTGATTCAAGATCTAGTATGGCGTGGATGCCATGTCACACTCAGACCCCAATCTTTAGACTTTTGTTCCTCTTTTCAAGGGAATGTGTAACATTAACTCACCCATTCTTTGAAAATGACAAGTGACTCTTTTGAAAATGTAAAGATAATAGATTTCCACTATAGACTCATGCACCATATTCTTTTGTTTTCTTCCACTTTTATGTGAGTTTGAGCTAAAAGATCTTTGGGTATCTGATCACAGAATCCCTTGCAGTCTACTCATGTTTAAAATGTTATGGACCATGGTCTATAACTAGTTGAGTCGACTCGACTGGGCCATCCTATTCAGAAACTCAAATTTTTTTTGGGGATTATATTTATTAATTTTGCAAAGAAGAAAAATAAATAATTTTAATTTTAATTTGAAGTGCTAAAAAATATATTTAAATTTTTTTGAATTTAATATATTTTATTTGACTCTTCTTAATCGACTGACTCGACTTCATGGCCTTCATGAGAGTTGAATTGAGTTTTTGAGTTCTAAAACTATGCCATGGACCACTTCACCCATAATCATTTAAGTCCATATATCCAAATCTAATACCATTAATATGAATGGGACTTGATAATTCAACTTTTGTTTTGAGCCATATCTCCATTAAGGAACTTGTCTTCATTTATTTTCATTTTTATTAATTTCATTTTGACCTTACCCATGTTTCTTACATGCTTCAACCTTTACCACAAAAAAACACCATGTATTGTCGGACACTCTTTCTTTTGACTTTTTTTCACTCAAAATTATTATAGTCAGTGATTTTCTGACTCCCTCTCTGACATACTCTCCCGACATGGCATGTAACAGATGCATAAATTTTCTTTTCTTGAGATGCAAATCTGCACATCCTCATAAACATGTGCAATTGTGTATCTCGAGAAATAAAATCTATGATTCTATCCCATGCCACATCGGGAGAGTAGAGGGAAAGTCAGAGAATCATTATTCAAATTATTACTTGAATTTACAAATAATACTTAATTTGAAAGCCATGATGTCTCATTACGTAAAATAACACAAGTATATTGATTAATATTAGTAGCACTTCGGGGTCAAGGGTTTTGCTCCCCCTATGGTTTCAAGCTCGATTCCCACCGGTCACTATTATTTTGTGGGTGTTAAAATTTCACCCTCATCAATTAAGAGAAATATTATAGTTGTCGATGTTGAACAAGTATTGATTTCTCGATCAGATGCTTAAGTAAAAAAAAGTTATGCTAATTAGTAATAAATGACATCTCAACTTGGTGGAATTTGAGGAACTGAAATTCTTTTCTCGATATCTATTTGTTGAAGCTTCAAAGACTAGTTATATTTGATCTTTTTACAAAATCTAGAGTTTTTTACCTCGTAAGATTTAAACGAAATAATTATACATCAACCAAGATGTAGGGCTGCAACTTGGCCGGATTGGAGGGTAAACCTAGGCTCCACCCACGTAGCAGAACCCTAAACCCGATCATTGAGCCTAAGCTCACTAACCAAAGCTTAACCCGAGCTTAACATTATAAAATCGGATTGAGTTCTGATTAACCCAAGTTTAAATAATTTTGAGTGGTTTGGTCGGGTTGAGCTCGTTGAATAACCAAAATTTCATTTTAATTAACAAATAAATTTAGTATTTTAAAAATAGATGTGCAAAATCAAAAACAAAACTACTAGTAAATAAAATCACATACATCCTTCTAATCCATCATTCAGAGAATATTTAGACAAACCATACAAAACCAAAGTTCATACTAATATTAATTAATTGTCCAAAAATCATAATAATAATATGGAATAAAAAAGTTAAATAAAATTTTTATAATTAATATAAAAATATTTATATATTAGTATATGGCAATGGATTGAGTCAGGTTGCTCGTACCCTCAACCCAAGCTCAACCCAAGCTCAACCCGAATTGAAATCAGGTTGAGATATTCTAACCTAAGCTTAACTTATTTTATACATAGCTCAACCTAGGTTCACCCATCTATCGGGTTGAGCCCGGATTGAGTTCAGGCCAGTCCGCCCAGGTTGCAGCCCATCAAGATGAACACTAAATTTGATGAGATGAAAGGCATCGTCGTGTTTTTCATCAACATTGAGACATCCATAATGCATTTTTGGGCTGGCCATATATGGGCCCATGTTTGCATAAATACAACTTAATTCAATCAACACATCATCAATACAAAAAAATTCATGTCCTACATCGAGTGTTAATGTTGCTTATGCCTTTAGTGAGCATAGAGCCGAAATGGGTATGAATATGGGCATGGGTATGGGTATGGGTATGGGTATTGGAGCCTTTGAGTAGGGCCAGAGGAGTACCATCATATTCAAATATACCTTAGGGTGTAGAGCACCTCTGGAACATTACATACCAACTAACTCAATATCTCTATCATATAGATATGGGTAGGGATCCGTAGACTCGTGGAAGTGGAACTCGTATGTTCACTAATGATCTTGATCATGCGTACAAGAAATCCAACGATCGAGATAATTCATAGAGATATGTGATGGATGCTCGAGATACATATCCTATCTCAATGTTGGATTTCATATTTACACAGTTAACATTGTGAGTGAAGAAATGAGTTTCCTTTCCATGAGTACTAATCCTAACTCTATAAATATTAACCAGTTGTCATTGGTACCCATTTGCTTTAGATACTCTCAATAATTAAAAATGAAAATATATCTAAGAAAATAAATCAGTTTGGTTTTTATTTATTTTTTAAACTGAAGTTTGTTATTTAAAGATAATGATGTACTTTTGTTATTTAAAGATAATTTTGTTGTCTCCTCTCTCACCCCTTGTTAGCATCTCTTGTTTAATTCTTGAAATATTCATGAATTTTTTTATTTTTTTTTAATGAAAATATTATTCTCCGAATTATTGAACTATTCTAAATAATTCATGGATTTTAAATTTTAAAAGAATAAAAGGCTTATTTTACAAATTTTATGAAATTCGATGGAAAACAAAAAATGTTACCATAACTTGTTGTATGTTGCAATATGTAAACTTGAAAATTGTGACGTGTAACACAAGTCGGCTTTGAAGCGTTCATGCTTCAAAATTTTGGAGGAACCCACCTTTTAAAATGACAAATGTCCATTTTATCTTTAAAAGAATAATGGCATGTCCCTCAATATTTATTTGAGATTATACCTTAATTTTTCAAGTTGAAGATTTATCCCTTGACTTTGGTCTTCTTTTAAAAATCAATAGAACAATAATCTCAATATCCTTATTATCACCATCACCATTAAAACCACCAATTTCATTAGCATCATCACTATCATATGGCCGAATTTTTTATTTTCGAATTTTTAAAATGAAATGGATAATACACATATGAAGCATATGCAGCATATTTTCCATTTATCGAATTTTAGACCGGACTTTTGCAATCCAAAATCGAATGAAACTCGAATTTTTCACGAATAGAATTTTTGCCATATTCCGAATTGCTAACAAGACTCTCGCCATTGTAATAATTTAAAAGTTGTGATTTTCTAACTCCCCCCAAACTCTCCATGTGGTTGGGCATAGAAATATAGATTTTTCCTCGGGATATACTTCCGTACATCCGCATAGATATGTACAATTTTGTATCCCAAATAAATAAATAAAACTATGGTTCTATGCACAATCATGCCTGGAGAGTTTGGGGGGAATTTGTGAGAGGAGTCATTGTATCATTAGTGATAAATGCACACCGTAAATCATCCACAGTCTCTACACAACTGATGTGACAAGGGCACGAAATCGTATATCTTTGTCTTTGTGTATCTCGATGAAAAAGATCTATGATTTTGTACTTTACCACATCGATCACGTATGATTTATCGTGTGCATTCGTCACGACTCATAAAAATATATTAATCTTATAAAATTAAAAATAATTTTAGTATTTTTAAAATAAATAATAACTTTTTTTTAGCTTTACAAATTATTACATATAATTGCATTACTTTGTCAAATTTTTAGTGAGTCAGTTCCATTGAGTTTTGGGTAGAGAAACCTCAAAATCCAACTGAGTCAAGTCAAATTAGTTGAGTTTTGATTTGAGGAATTTTACATGTTAAAAATTTGCAACATTTAATAAACATGATATGTTGTTCTCCTTTTACAAATGTCTTGTTCCACACATAGTTGGGCATGTATGTACTAACCTATAATATTGACACTATCTCTCATATATCGAAACAATATAAGAAAAAAATCTACATAACTTTTATTTTTTAATAAAAATAAATCAAAATAATGATTAGGATTCAATCATGAAAAATTATCAATTTCAATAATTAGAGAATTCACTTGAATATTATGTACAAGTCTATTAAAAGCTCTATAGTGAAAAAAAAAAAAAAAAAAACATTGAGTTTATGTTTAAGTAGATAACAAGAAACATAATTTAGAAACACTCCCATGTAAAATTGGTGATATTAGATTTACCCCCTTGCAAAATGCAAGATTAGGTTTACTCACCATGAAAGGAAGTCAACGTTTTTTTTTTTTTTTCTCAATTATTTAACAGTAAAATTTTAATATTTTTCAAATTTTGATTTAGTAATTTAAGTATTTGAAGAGTATTTAAAAATATATATATATATCAAAACTTTACCATAAAATCATCAAGAAAAGTCAACATTGACTTATGATTAAGGAGGATAACGCTAATCTTGCATTTTGTAAGGGAAGGTAAGCCTAATATCATCAATTTTACAGGGTGGTATTTCTAAATTACCCTAACAAGAATAATGCAGAAGTGACCTCATGATTGTACCTCATATCACACATCTTAACTTGAAAGTGTGCAGGAACCATTACGAGTGAAAAACATCTATAGTTCCTACACACTTTTACGTTAGAATGTGCGATATGAGTTATAATCTTGAGGTCACTCCAGCATGACTCATATAAGAAATTAATTCTTGAAGTAGCCTTATCTTTCCACGTGTGAAGGTGATCGAAGGTGACAATGGATAGGATCAGATTTAAATTCCAACAATTTTTAATTTGATAACTTTTGTTCTATATCGATAATTTAGATTCTAGTAATGATCGAATTTGATAATCTGTCGAATGGATTCTATACCAAATTAGATAAAATAGTTTGTTTAAATATGCTACTGGGTGGCACGTGCAAATCCATATGAACTAAAAAGTTAGAACTTATATGTCATTATAAATCATAACTACTTAAAAAAATTTCAAATAAATAATCTAATTTTATATCTTATTTTATCATTTATATATTGTAAGGGTCTTATTCTAATTTAAAATATTGAGTAAGGTGAGTTTGAAGATAACATAATAAAAATGGTATTTTTCTAAATCTGAAAAGCTAACTAAAGCGATTAAAGGAGTGATGGGACTCTTATTGTAATTTTATATTGTAAAGTCCATTTGCTATTGACAACCCCACTTTTACTTATTACACCCAAATTTCTTAAATCTAATTTTGATCCAATCCGAACTTGACTTGATTGTTATTGGATCAAATTTGGAATCTAACATTGAATTTTGATTAGAAAAAAAGAGACCTACCAAGGGTATTGTAGATGTAATTTCTTGCGCTATCTCAAAATCTATAACTCTGATATTGATTTTGTCCGTCTTGAGAGTGGTGGGGGTGCCTGCACCACAACCTCTCCGACGATCTAATAAGAAAGTGAGTATAAAAATTAGCAAAGTCTCCCCCTCCTTTTCTAGAATCAAAACATATATTTTGTTTGTTCTTCCCCTCTTATTTATAGAAATCCCCTCACGATTTGAGCATGATTTTCCTTGATATTCTCTCCTTTCAAATCCAGTGTATCAATTAGAATGTTTTTCTTTCTTTTTTGGTCTAGATTCATAGAACTGTATTTTAGTAATGTCCTCCTTAAATCTAGGTAAATTCCTGGATTTTCGCCACATTGACTCTGTGTACTTTGGGGTTTGATTTTTGATCTACTTCTTTAATTAGATATCTCTTGGATTCAAATCCGAGTATCTCTTTCATATCTCTCGGACTCGGATCCATGTGTCCCTTTGTAATATCTCGGACTTGAATTGACACATATCTTGTGTCCCTTCAACATCTCTCAGACTCGGATCCATGTGTCCCTTCGTAATCTCTCGGACTTGGATCCACGCATATCTTTTAATATTCTTGGGATTTGTGTCATTGCCACATGTCATGATCTTGAATTATTACTATAATGATTATTCACAGGTATGATCTGATTCTTATTGGATCTTGCTTGGTTCATTATGTACCATGTTGGCTAGTTGATAATGGGTGGGGACCTTTTTAACTTAGTCTCGTTGGATTCAATGACTAGATAAGATAATTATCATATCTAAAATGTTCAAGAACACAGTGTCGAACGCCTAACAAACTTGTACCATGTGCATCCAAGAAATTGATTCCCAAAGTAGCTCATCTTCGAACGACTTGTCAATGGTTGATGTGAGGGATGACAATGGATTGGATCAAGCCTGAATTGCAACCTAGTTTGATTCAACGACTTCGGATCTATATGGAGGATTTGGGTTCTGATATGGTCTACTTTTATAACCTATCGGATCAATTTTGGATCAACCTGTCCCAATTCAATAAAATGTGAGAAGTTATATAAATTACATAATATATTTTGTTTAAGAATAATGATTTTTTGACACCCCCTGCACTCCCCCGTAACCTCGTGATATGGCATGTGCTAGAATTTTAGATTTTTTCTCGGGATACATAATTGCACATATTTATGGAGATGCACAGATATGTATCCCGATGAAAATCTATATTTCTAGCACATGTCATGTCAAGAGAGTACGAGGGAGTATGTCAGAAAGAGGGAGTTAGAAAATCATGACTCCTTGTTTAAATATACTACTCGGCAGCACATGCAAACCAATGTAAATTACAGAAATTAGAATTAATGCATGATTACAAATTTTTGTAATCACTATAAAAAAAAAAAAATTTAATTCCAAGTAGTTAATCTATTTGTATATCATATGTTATTATTTAATAGATTGTAAAGGCTTTCTTTTAGATAGATGGTCTCCATCCATACGGTTTAGTCTGTTATTTTAGGGAAAATTACTTTAAGGATCCTGAAAGAGGGACTTCTTTCTAAACAGTCCCTGAGCTTTGGGCTTGGAATAGTCCATTTAGTAAACATTTTCTTTCTTAATGGTTCTTGGACCTCATCTCCCATATTTTTAACTATTGAAACCTAATCATTTGAAGTTATCATTTTTATCGAGAAAAAATTTGGGTTATTGACATTTCACTCAAGTTTCAGTGACTCTATTCCGTTAGAAAAGATTTAAGAAAATAAGCCATTTTCAAGGGTTTTGTTCACATTTTTTCTTAAATTTTTAATGAAAATTGATCAAGAATGGTTCTTTTGGGTTGAAAATATCCAAATAAGTCGGTATCTCAAGTTTTTAATCGATCTTTCCATGTATTTTAGTCGAAAAAACTCGAAAATCGAAAGTGGGTGAGTTTTTACCAATGGTGAACTCGATAATAAATAGTGGTGAGTTTGATAATAAAAATTGTGAACTTGACAATAAATAAATAAAACGTTGAGTTTGACAACAAATAAAAAGTAGTAAACTCAAAAAAACAAAAAACAAAAAACGGTGAGCTCACCAATAATGAGGGCAATAAGAAATAAAAATTTTACTAAGTGTCCTATCAAACTACCACCCAAAATTCAAGGATTAATTATAAAGAAATCCCTCCGCCAGGATCCTTTAAGTAATTTTCCCATTGTTTTAAGAATCACTTTCGAGTGATTGTGGTCCTTGGCATCTCACCAAATTGGTGATATCTTGCTTCTTATAATAAAAACGTTCATTTAAATATGGGAACAATAGCTACAATATCATGATCGGCGTAATCGTTATAGTATCATAAAGATTTTTACCATATGCACCCCTTTATCATCTATAGTCTGCACTAATAACTACTTTCCAATCAATCACCATATCATCTATTTTTGCTTTTAATATGATGTTAAAATGATTCATACCTACTTTTATATTTAGTTTATTGTGTAAATCTAGACTTCTTTACATTTTTAGTGAGAATAAAAACCTTATCATCCGTTTGTAATGGAATTGGTTGCTTCATCATTGAAGTGGTCTATTGTTTAACAAAATGATCATTAATCAGTCTGCACAATGTTGTCCTGGATAAGTTGCTTATCTATTATACAAAATAGAGTATTTGTCCTAGTCATAAATTGTAGGGAATTCAATCCGAAATTCCTAACCCGTGAGAAACAAAAATAGAGAAAAACACACATTGAAAAAGAAAGTAATCACATGCACAAGATAATATTTACGTGGTTCGGCAATTTGCTTATGTTCACGGAGTTGCAGGGATTTCACTAGTATCGAGAAGAATTACAAAGTGTGGCTCAACTCTCAAAAATGACAACCAAGACCTTAAAAAAACTCTAATCACCAAAAACGAGTTCTATATATTGCGCACATGATTCACAATAGGTTACAAAACGGGTCCAGAAAATTTCTCATTAAAATATCACGCAACATTATTCGAGTCGGGTCGGATTGTTAACCGGATCAAACATAACTAAGCTCCACAAAGTCCAACATAAACATCATCCACAATGTGAATTGTGTTGAAAAGATCTGAGAGTTAAGATCAATTTCCTCTAAAACTGATTCAAGTGTGTGAAACCACTCCCACAAAGATATTTGATGGTGACAGATTGTGTTGAATACATCTAACGGTGGAAAACACTTCCTACTATTATAAATCTAACTACTATAAACCACCCAACTTCTTAAAATTACCTTTATCCATCTCTTTCTCTCTTATTTTTCTTTTAACAATTTTGGTTTGAGACTCCAAATGAAGATACGTCACTCCCTTCTTCTTTTTTCTTCTAAAGAAAATAAGAATTGGAACGTTGTGTATAGCTTTTTTTACACCCTCTTTGTTGTTTTTTCAAAGATAAAAAAGAGGGGTTATTTGATAGTTTATCGATTTAAATTAATTTTTAGGAATATTCAACATATAAGGAACACGTGCACGTGTCACAAGTGTCATTGGTATGGGCATCCGCTAGTTTATGTATAAAACACACATTTCAATATAAAGGTTGCGGCTAGAGGCGTCCACTGTATTAACAAGGATGCCCACGAACTATTGAAAACTTAAGTTTTATCATGATTAGAGTACCCCACCGATGTCGACATGAACATGTCGACATGCCTCCAAAAGATTTTTTAGCCTATGTCATCATGTTCATGTGGACCTTGCTTTGTCAATGTCGACATGTACATGTCGACAAAAATATATGGGGGTGCTTTGATTAGTTGGGGTGCCCTAATAGTCAAAACAACTTGTTGGAGTGCCTTAATTAATAATTGGGGTGTGTATAACACTGGCCAACATAAAAACAATCTCTTAGTATCAAAATGTTCTCTATATTATTATAGCTACAATTTCGTACTAATTATTATTATAACAAGCTCTATATTCATCTTCGCCAATTACTCTTTTTAAATCAATCATAATATAACAGATTATTTCTTTAAAAAATAACTTTGAAATATTATACACTTTAAAATTGTGAACGTTATTTGATTCCATCAAGATCTAGACTTTTCGACAATTTTCCTTTTCTTGAGAAAGTAATGTTTACGACTCCAAAGGATGAAATTGACTATATTCCCGAGGACAATAATAGATCTCTTATAAGGAAGTCCAAGAAATGCTTCATTACAAGAGTTGCCAATATCTTAAATACCATTTAAGGCGTGTTTGATTGCAGAGAAATATAACCTATCAAATGATTTGTTAGGCAAATCATTTGATAATGTTTAAGCATAATATTGAAAATTTTGTGAAAAATTATTTTTGTTATTAGAGTTGCATAAAAAAATATTATTTTAATTTAAATTTTGGGATAACTATATAAAAAAAATATATGATAAAATCATTCTTTTGTGAAAAAAATAGAATTATCACATCTTGATTTCTTAAATTATTAGAAAGTTACTATTGGCATCACAAATTTTAATTATTACACCCCAATTTCTTAAATTGTTAGTCACACCTCAATTAAAGATTAAAACACACTCTTCAAACATTACAAAGGTTTGGCTCAAATTATAATCTCAACATTACAACACTCGTTCAAAAAAAATTAGTAGTTGTTTACAATTATGATTAGGCTCATATAAAATTCTAAACTAAAAAAAATAGATGATAGTCTAACAAAAAATCGAGAGAGTTTCTATTGTCACCACAAATTTTATTTATGATTTTTTTATCTAAGGTGTAATCAATAAAAGTTGGGGTGCCAATAGCAACTCTTTATTTTTATTTACTTGACTAAGCTAATTTTAATTTTTCTTTGATAAAAAATAATTAATTTTTATCAATTGGAATATTTATTTTACATATAAAATTATGATTTTTTTTTAAATATGTGTTTTTTTTTTAATGATGCGTGTGATGACAAATCATTTTCCTAAGGGAGAGGGTAAGAAAATGATTTGCCGCTGATGAAGGAAAATCATGCTTGTTGACAAATCATTTTCCTGACAATTTTTTAATTTATGACTCACCAAATACTTGGAAATAGTAATTTTTCAATGAATTGCAATTTCTGCCTCATTTTCCTTACAATCAAACGTACGGTTGTTGGCATTGGGATAATTTTATCATTTCTATAAAATTTTGGTGATGAGGTAAGAACCAAGACTAAAACCTTTATTTTAAGGAAAAATTACTTAATAGATCCTAAAGGAAGGATGCGTTTCTCAATGCACCCAGAGTTTTGGGGCATTATCTTAACGACCTTGTTAGTAAAAATATTTCTTTTTTCCTCAAGCGATATTTGAGTGGAGAATGTGTTCAGATGCACTTTGTGAAGCGTAGTTCTCGATGTTTCTTTTAGCTTTTTTATTTATTTCTTCAATATAAAGGGCTATCTCAACCTCTTTTTAATAAAATTGTACTTACCAAAAGACATATATTTATTTATCAATGCCACTTCATTCCCCCTAAAACGAAGAATTCAAATCGTCTAAATCGAGATTCAAACCATTCAAATTATTGATCTTGACAATTTCAACTGATCTCAATGATTCATGTTGAATCATTGAGAAAGGCCAATCTTGACGATTTACGTTTAAACATCAAGATCGATTTATAATCATTTACTTGGATAATTGGAAAAGAGGTTGATCTCAATGATTTGAATTGTTAATCTTGACAATTTGAGTCATGATTTCAACCATTAAAAGGAGGTCAGGGGGCATAAAGAAAGAAAAGTCCATACTACAATGGATCATCAAATTATAAAAATTAAGAGATTTAGAAAGAAGTCCCTCTCACAGGGTGAATCAAGTAATTTTTCTTATTTTATTAATGTTTAAATACGTTTTAGTAATGATTAGAGAAGGGCAAAACAGTAAAAAAAACAAGGATCACAACGGGTGAACTCGCTGATTCTTCGGAATCCGGTCTGAATCTTTCGATTCGAATCGGATTCAACCGAGTTTTAAGACCAATTCTCTACTAAAAGGACAATAATACCCTTTAGCTGTCGCCAATGATTGACAAGATAAACACGTAACCAATAGTAAGAGAGAGAGAGAGAGATGCAGTGAGTGAGTCATCGGTGTATATTGCATTTTCCTACTTAAAAACCATCTCCAAACCCGAAAATTCTCGAAATAGTCCTTCTCAAATTGAGATTCTTCAAACCAAAAAATACAAATTAAGATGTTTAGATGACCCAAAAAGCATGGAAGCCGATGTAATCATCCATAAAATTCTTCTAATTCTATCCTGAATTTTTTCTCAATTTTTTTTTCGTTGATTGAGGTGAATCATTAGGGTTTTTCTTTTTGATTTCGTTTCATAAATATATATGGCGCTTGGAATTTCGAAGAAAGTAGGGTTTAAAGAGGAATCGTTGTTGTTCATGTGTTTTATTTCTCTACTGGTTTCGACAACCACTGCGAGTATTATCTTGATTGGGCACAACGTATCTCTAGCGTTTGGAGACATTGAAGCTAACTTCGGTAAGTTAAAAAATGTGTTATTTGATTTCTTGTCTTAATTCTTTAGAGTTTGGTTAAAAAGAATGAGATTTGTAATCGTTAGGGTTTTAAAAATTGCTTTTTTTTTTTTTTGTGGTTTTGGATTGAAATTTGCAGCTCCTTCAGTTAAAGGATCTGGTGAATTGGGGAATTTGATTCTAGCCGAACCTCTTGATGCGTGTTCTAGGTTGTCTAGTAAATCTGGTTCAGTCGAAGGTTTAAATTCTTCATTCGTGTTGATAATTAGAGGAGGATGCACGTTCGAGGATAAAGTTAGACGAGCACAAAGTGCGGGCTACAAAGCAGCTATTATCTATGACAATGAAGATAATGATGCTTTGGTTGCAAGTAATGTGTCCTCCCCTTTTCGAAAGCTTAGTAATCGATTTTAGCTTTTCTTTTCATGTGTCTGAATATGAATTATGCTGCTATCTTTTAAAAAATTGGAATTTTTTGCACTATATTTGATTCATGTTATATTCCCTGGTTACATTTTAATGGTGGGGACCCAATATTCGGGAGACCCTTTTCTCGAACCAATATATATTTTCGTAGGTGTTATCGTAACATGTTTCTTTGGAAATATACATACCAAGAGTCCCACCTACCCCCCAAAAGATGTGCCTATCGTGCACTATAGGTTGATAGGTAGGTGGATAAAGATGGGATAAATGGGGTTTGATACGAGGTCGATGTTACAATAACTCAGCAGACTATACCAACTCACCAAGTTGGCACCTTCAAAGAGAAAAGGTCAGTGGCCATTACAAAATATTTGGTAGAGTAATCTCTCAAGTATCTTAAATACCACTTGGGGTACATATCTAGGCATTTGCATCTTCCAACTAGGTTGAAACACTTTTCAAATCTAGTCAGCAATAAGTTAGGGATGCTAGTGTCTAGAAGTGGTTATATATAGAGTTAGTCTATAGTCGGGGTTTCAATGGGTACCCATTTAGTTGGAACCGAATTGGTATCGGAACTGACAAGATGGTTTTAGGTCCCTTTTTCTATTGGAACTGAACCAGAACCAACCCATGGACACCCCTAGTCTATGCTTCATGTTTTTACTAACTGTTTGTACTCCCAGGGTTCATATATATATATGTATAGATATAGTGAATTTTCTATATTTTGGAAACCATCCTCAAATTATGCAATACATTTTGACATTCTTAGCATCATGAAAAGATAACATGAAGTTGAAAAACCTAGGCTATTCATCTAAACCATTGTTTTTAGTGGAACTTTATATAGTTAATGTTATTAGTGGATTCCAAAATCATGACTTTTGCATAAAACTTCCCAAAAAGCAATCCTATTTTGTCTTTTTGTGAGAAAAAGCAAGGGGTTTTAGTATCATTGTGCAATGGAATTATTGTAGATAATTTTCTGAGGCTTTGTGTTTTTTACAAAAGTTGCCATTATACACTCAAACCCTTGCTGTTTGTCCCTAAAAAATGGGGTTGTTTTTTCACCTTCATGCTACTAAGCTAAGATGAAAGTTGCCATTATACACTAAAACTCTTGTTGTTTGTCCCTAAAAAAGGGGGGTGTTTTTTTTTGCCTCCATGCTACTAAGCTAAGATGAAAGGACTAGAGTGGATGGTACAATGCCCTCCAGCTTTTCATACCTTTGGAGAACTTCCATTTACCAAGGAGACGAAGAGCTATGTGAAGTAAAAAGAAATGCAGGTTCCAGCTAGCTTGGTAAAGTCTTTGGGTGATGATACTAGAGACCTAGTTCAAATCCCACCAGCACTGAGTTATTGGACTCATTAGAAACAGGCTTACCGAGCAAAAACAAAAAAAGTAAAAGAAGAAAGCTCACCCTTCATTCTCCAATGGTTGTCTAGGTTCTCCAAGAACCCTAGGCTGGAGAACTATTGCATTACCCTTACATTAAGGCAGTTGACATAAATATAGTTTGAAATGGAAGAAAACTGCATGAAAAGCTTGAAATACTTCCTATGAGTCTATTGATCTTCTGCACTCCTTAAGGATGAGGGTATTCTGTTATATATGCTACTGATCTGATGGTGCCCTTTCATTATTCTCTGCATGTGAGTGCTCAGTTAATTTTTAATTTTATTCTATAACAACCTGGTAAAGTTCTGTATGCATGTTAGAATTCTGATTTCTTGCCACTGTAGATCATGTGACATTTTGCTATAAAATGGCGTAATCAACCAATCTTCCAAGTTTGCTTAAGGTTTCACATTCTCTTGAGCTTTAATTCTTAGTTCTTTTCTCATGCAAAACTATTTTCCAATCTTAATATTTTGAATTTTTTTTCATTAATTGAATTAACTTTTGTCCATCGTAAAAATACCAACACATTATGTGATGTTGAATCTGCACCCATCTTAATTCATGATCCTATGGAAATTGCAGTGGCAGGAAAGTCAAAAGGTATCAAAATTCATGCTGTGTTTGTATCCAAAGCCTCGGGTAAATTACTTAAGACGTATGCTGGCTTTACCGACATGGAGCTATGGATTATACCCAACTTTGAAAGCTCGGCATGGTCAATCATGGCCATTTCTTTCGTATCCTTACTTGCCATATCTGCTGTGCTGGCTTCCTGTTTCTTTATTCGTAGAAATCGTATTAGACAAGAAAGGCCTCGAGCTCCTCGTGTGCGGCAGCTCCATGGGATGAGTAGCCGTTTAGTGAACGCCATGCCCAGCTTGATTTTCACAGCAGTTTTAGAAGATAACTGTACCTCAAGAACATGTGCCATTTGCCTTGAAGACTATAGTGTTGGAGAGAAGCTCAGAGTACTGCCATGTCGTCACAGTATGTGTTCTTTGAACCTTCCAAACACCATGTTACTAGACAAATCTCTATATTTTTGGTTATGTAACATAAAATGAACTTCTGTTTCTGTGTTGAACATCACGTGACAGTTTCAGGCACACAGTCTGATAAACCCTATAAGTTCAAATTAGTTATTATATAGTGAGATTTAGTTTACAATAATTTCGTTCAAATAAACATGAGTGTATAGGTAAAATGTTACTAGATAAGGTGTCATACCGGAAAGTCATGTAAACCAGTTTCTAAGTAAACATGAGTGTCTAATATTCGGTAAATCAAAGGAGCATATATCTGAAATTTTTGTGGGAAGAAAGTATTTTGTCCATTGTTCAATACCATGAGTCTTAGTTACTAGAAGCACTAGGAAGCAACTCATGTTGGAAGCGGGAGTGCAGTAAAAAATTAGAAATTGAACTATTATATGACTATAAGCTGGAGCAAAAATGGGGTTTTGGAGAAGGTGCGGCATGCTAATTGCTAAAGAAAAGATTCTTGCTACGAGGGTGGGGGGTAAAACTCTGGGTTATCGTCATTTCCTCTATTCATACCAACACAATAAACTCATACTACAAGAAAGAGAAAGGAAAGAGAGGGTGTAACAATTTTTGCCAGGTTCGTTGTCCAAATCACAATTTCATTTCCGATTCCCTTGGAGCCATTTCTATAGAAACATCCATCATGTTACATGTCACATTTTGTCTACCATGGCCAATCTCCAAAATGTCATCCAAATTTCCTCTCCTATTCTCATCCCTCTCCATTTTGCCTTTAATTTTTTTCCTTTTTTAATATAGTTCCCAATGTAACTGATCAAAAATTAAATTGCAATAGGTTAGATTAAATCCATTATTGATCAGGGATCTTTCTTTTAGTTGATTGAGCAAATCTTATCAAAAGTCACGCATTTGGCAGGTTGGTCATCAATTCACCTAGTCATGGTATACTTTTAGCATAAACTCCTCACTTCACACCATCTTGTGCCTTCAATGCATGGGGTGTTTTATTCGAAACTGGGTGGCTTCTTGACCTACTATGTTGCACGTTAGGAAACTTCCTTGGGGTTGGGTTGTGCTACCGTATTACTGGATTAGTCCATATCTCGAAAGGGATGTGGGATACCCTAAGTTATCAACAACAATTACAACAACAAAAAATGCACAGGGCACTTCTTGGTAAGCTAGATATGTATCTGATACATCCCTGAGTAGTATCCCTTTTGAATAGACATTAGGCTGTCTTTTGAGGACTGGGCTTTCTTCTAACTAAGGACTAGACAACCTCCCGACCAGGGACTAGATTGTCTCCCAAGGATTAGGTAGCCTCTTGACCAAGGACTGAATTGTATCTCGAGTAGTTACTAAGCTGCCTCTCAACTAGGGATTGGGCTATCTCAATTTGGGCTCTACATTTTTGGATGCATGATTCTCAAGGTTCAAGTGTCTAGCTTTGGTCAAGTGTAGTTTTTTCACACAATTAGACCCCTCAGTAGTGTAGCATAATGCACTCATGATCTACCCAATAAAACAGACTTGGATGTTATCTCCTTTGGCTCTACATTGCGTTGGAGCCTCCTCCCATTTTATAGAGAAAATGATCTTGAGGACTATGTTCGATCTGCTCCCTTTCTCGTGAGGAAAAATATACTTTATAAGAGTATGTTTGATCCTCCTCTTGCGCCCAAGAGGAAGAGAATTCCTCATATGAGTGTGTTTGATCCCCCTTCACTAGCCTAGGAAGCCCCCTTGATCCAAAAACACGGCACACCCCCTTCAAAGCTCAGGAGGGAGAGACCACTTGATAAGCATGAGTTCAATTCCCTTCCCGTGCTCGTGAGGAAGAGAGCACTTGATACGAGTATATTTGATCCCCCTTATTTATGAGAGGAAGAGAATACTTACTATTCATGCTTGGAAGGACAAAACGCTTGAAAAGGATGTGTTTGATCCCCCTTCCTGGCTCTAGAAAACAACTTGTACAAATGTGTTTGATCCTTCTCATCCAGGAGAAGAATGCTTGACACTGGTGGGTTCAATCCCCTCTTGACCGGGGAGGAAAAGAGCATTTGGTATGCGTTTGCACGTGGTCCCATCCCAAAATTGGGAGGCGGGATACATGGGTTCATATTGTCATCGACAAGTCCCCTTCAACTGGCATGGACGGCTGACTCGATGTTCACTAATTAGATGGATTTGAATGATAACTCAATATTCAAGGTGTGATAGCTCGGTAATCATGCCTCAATCATTCAGATTTCCAACAGTGCATTATGGTAGGACTATCATCTTGTCATAACAACTTGGTGAATATGATTTAGCCATTAGGTGGAGTTGCGAGCCCTCTCTCCCCAAGATCTCCTTTTGGTCTCTATTTCCCCTCTTTGGTTAATATCCTAGTGTGATGGGTAATTTATCGCATTAATACACCATGCTCAAGGCAATGAACCAATGAATACGATAGGTGATATGACTAATCTATGTCAAATCAGGAATTTCTCTTTTAGTTGTTTCAACAAGTCTTGTCCCTGATTTTTCTTTTAGTTGGTTCAACAAGTCTTGTCCCTGATTTTTCTTTTAGTTGGTTCAACAAGTCTTGTCAGGGCTCATGCCTTTGGCAAGTTGGTTGTTGATTGACCTGCTCGCATCATATTTCTATTAGAAATTCTCCTTACCTCTCACCATCATGTGCCTTTTAATGTGTGGGATGACTCCTAGCTAGGGAGATAGATCCTGATACGTCCCTGGGTGGACTCCCAACTCTCTTCTGACTAGGGACTGTAAGTCCTCCCAACTAAGGATTAGGCACTTCTAGATGACTAGAGACTGAGTAGTCTGCAGACTAGGGACTAGGCGACCTTGAATTCTATGAACTCTGGATGTCCACATATCGATTTGGCATATGTTCGGCCTAGATTGAGAAATTTTTTAAAGGAGCACACACTGCACATGGTCTACTGGCTCATTAATCTGCATCATTTATTAGCGAGCATCATGGATGGCTAGATTTTAGTTGTGTTGATTGATTGGTCCCAAGTTTGATCCACTTAATGCATGGACTTCCATCTAAAAATAATTAACCAAATCTTTGGTCTTTGATTAGAGGTATGATTTTGGACCATCAAGAATGTTGTGACTAGCATCCGGCATACTTTTTGTCTCTTTTCACTTTTCCTAGGACTGTGGATGCTAGGTTGGAAAGGTTTTTTTCGTGATTTTCTATGGCATGATAAGGTTGGAATAGGAAGTTCCACCTAGTTTGTTGGAAAAAGGTATGTTGTCCAAAGGTGCAAGGTGGTCTCGGCATAAGAAAGCTTAATATTAAGGTAAGTGGCTTTGGAAGTTTAATGTTGAGGAGGGTAGCTTGTGGGAAAAGGTTGTTGCAGCAAAGGTTGGGGTAGATTATTTTGGATGGGAGAGTAGAAATAATAGATTTCCATACGGTGTGGTATTTGGAAAGGGATTCTCAAGGTCTTACCTGCTTTCCGTAAGAGAATTCCCTTCAAGATGGGTTCTGGGAGGATAGTTAGGTTTTGGGAGGTCCCTTTCATGGTGAGGTTTCCATAGCTTTTCTCTTTATCTTTAAAGAAGGGTCTCCTAGTTACTTCCTTCTTGGATCAGTATGGGGGGGGAGCTGGGAGCCATACGGTGTGTTATTTGGAAAGGGATTCTCAAGGTCTTACCTGCTTTCCATAAGAGAATTCTCTTCAAGATGGGTTCTGGGAGGATAGTCAGGTTTTGGGAGGAGAGTAAGGTCTTGGGAGGTCCCTTTCATGGTGAGGTTTCCAGAGCTTTTCTCTTTATCTTTAAAGAATGGTCTCCTAGTTGCTTCCTTCTTGGATCAGTATTTGGTGGGTTGGGGTGGGCGCTTATGGGTTGGTAGCCGCTCGGGGTGTATTTTCTGTGAGCTCTTTCTATAACTCGTTGGTGCAATCCTCTTTCTGCTCTTTTCCTATTTGAGTGGTCTGGGGTCAAAAGGTTCCTTCTAAGGTGACTTTTTTCATTTGGTGCGGTGCACCTTGTTGCGGAAAATCTTGACCTTGGATCAAGTTATTAGGCAAGGTTTAAGTGATCCCAACATTTGCTTGTCGTGCTTGAGCAATGCAGAGTCGGCAAATCATGTGCTTCTTCATTGTGCCTTCTCTCGGCAAATTTGGAGATTCTTTTTGGGTTTGTTTGGAGTGGGGGGTTACTTTCCAACATCATTCCAATCACTTTTTCAGTGTTGGACCGAGTGGGGCTCTTCTTTCTCTGATGCAAAGAGAGTGCTTTGGAGCCTTGCTTCTTTTGCGATTTGTTGAGGGATTTGGAAGGAGCACAATGGCTGGTGTTTTGATGGGAAGAGGTCACAATGTCCAACTTGATCTTGTCTATTCTTTTGGAAGGAGCACAATGGCTGGTGTTTTGATGGGAAGAGGTCACAACGTCCAACTTGATCTTGTCTATTCTTTGTTGTCTGTTCTTTTGGTACAAGGTCTTCAAAGAATTTAGTGTGCCTTCGTTGACAACTTATTTGGTAGATGGGAGTGGTTTGTAGAATTTGTGTTTCGTAGTCGTGTTTTTTTGGTTTTTTTTCCCTCTTTGTATCTTTGTTCAGTTGGTCATCTCGACCACATTCTAAATAAAATTCTTCTTGGTTTTCAAAAAAATATGCTACCACAGGTGCTTCAAATGATCAGATTTTATTGGAGAAAATTGATCATGGTTAGGTTGTGTGGTAATCCAAAAGTTAAAGGGTGGTAAATGTTGTATAAAATAATTGTCAAAATGACTAAGTGTGTTTTAGAAAATGAATGCTTTCCATGTGCTGATAGATGTAACTATTTCTCTAAAAGAAGAAAACTAGGTCTCCACCTTGGCGGCAAAAAATACGAGAAGACCACACTATCCAGTGAATTTCCAATTGTAAAGTATACTCTATGGCTAAATTTCATTATTGTTCTGTATCATTTGTGGAAATGTCATCATCTAATTTCTTATTGGAATTTTTTACAGAGTTCCATGCCCTTTGTGTGGATTCTTGGCTTACTACGTGGAGGACGTTTTGCCCTGTTTGCAAGCGGGATGCGAAGACAAGCAATGGTGATCCTCCAGCATCAGAGTGCACTCCATTGCTTCCATCGGGCCAAGCTTCTCCGTCCTCCTCTGCTGGTTTATCATCCTTAGGGGCATCATCATCATCAGCCATACAAATAGCCCCAACTTCATCACGATCCCCATCAATTTCTCGTGGTCATTCCCTCTCTGGCACTTCTTTTGTTCATCCGCAGTCTCGTAGGTCTTATAATAACTCACCTGTCTTAAGCTTAAGTAGAAGCTCTATGGACTTAAGGGATGCATCTTTTTCCCAAACTACTCTTGCCTCACAATTAGTGCCTTCATACTCGGGCTACCCGTCCTTATCATCTCTTAATTCAAGGCACATATTACCCTCATATGTTCCTAGTTCAAGTAATGCCTCTCCAAGCTATGTTGGATCTTCTAGTCGGCAGCAGTCGTACTTGCTGCATTGTAGTGAATCAACAGCAAGTTTGTCTCCTTATGATTCTACTCAATAGCTTCCTGGCTGTTAAAATATAAATCCTTCAAGCAATCATGCAAGCATTTTATTTTTTATTTCTGGGGGGGGTGTTTGTACTTGTTATCTATTACGTTGCAGTTTATTTGATATTTTGACTGATTGAGTGGTTTGGAGCTGATTTGTTATCTATATTACTAATTTGATTTTAAGTGATAAACTGCATGCTCTGATGATTTTGTTCACTGGGATCTTAACTACTATATGTAAAAGCATTGCTCTAATTGGTTTTTTGTTTATTTGTTTTTTATTGACTTGTGGTAATTATATTAATAATAATTTATTATTCTAATTCACGATGCCTAGAAGACATGTTATGGCATAGGCTACAATAAATACACGTATTATAGATGCTCTTTCTGTGTCACTCATTCAATTTTTCGTGCCAAATGATGGTTTGCAAGCAAGATTGTTCCTGAGAATTTTTGGCTCCAATGATCATTCTAAGATAAATTGCTTATCATCTCTTTTAGGCATGTAGGAGTGTATAAGTAGATGTTTAAGACCAGAATGAAACATGTACTTTATAACATTGAATGTGTTGTTTCGTCTTCCACTGATTTGTAGCTTATTGGAATATATCAGTATAAAGTATTAAACCATTTCAGTTCTCAATATCAAATCTGTATAGAAATGGCTTTAAGAATCTGTGTTTTGTAAACTAGATTCAAACACTGGGGACCCATCTCTCATTCTATCATATTCCCTAAAAGCAATTTTTTATAACAAATAGGATAAATATACAATCTGTCATAATTTTTCACAAAGCAGATGTTTTCTAAACAAAAGTTGTCTTCATCCGAACCCACACCAAAAGATACACGTAATAGTTTTCCAAAAAAATTATGATGCAAGGTCTCACTCCAGAAAATGAGTGTCAGGAGGAAATTCACACAAGAAAACCTCGATTCTTCATTTTTTTTCTTTCTAAAATGTGCCTTGTTTAGCATGTTAGATTGACACAGTGAACTCTTTCCAAGTGTCTGTAACCTTCACCGCATGGGAGGAGGATAAAACGAGGAGCCTAGTCAAGGCTGCGCTTAGTCTTCCTTGTCCTCGGGTCGATACACTTGTCTACTGCTTTCACGCTCTGCAACAGAGCTAC
The DNA here is from genome assembly GCF_017979445.1 of Akebia trifoliata. NCBI lineage: Eukaryota > Viridiplantae > Streptophyta > Magnoliopsida > Ranunculales > Lardizabalaceae > Akebia > Akebia trifoliata. The sequence continues at coordinate 18,399,091 of NC_141378.1, forward strand.
TCGCATCATCATCATCATCAGAAGCATCACCTACATCTGGTTTGCTAATGTTTTGGATAAGCATGAAGACCCCAACCAAAAAGACAATGATGTATACAGTTCTGATGCCGATTAGCGAATTAATGTAGCCAAAAAACGAGGGACCATTAATTGTTTTCTTTACTGTTTTTCCTTCTTTATATCCTTCAAGGAATCGCGTTATTTGTGATCCTTGATCTTCTTCATCAAGACTTTCTGAACCTATAACCTTTTGCAAAGAAATCCAAATAAACTCAGTAAAAATTCTTTTTCACATTAAACGTAAAGATGAAGAAAAGAAAGATCAAAACTTACTAAAGAGTATTCCTCATTCCTATCCCAAACCACCATTTTGGGAAGTTTTGTCTTCTTATTAACCTCGAATGTCTCTGCGAATTCTTCCCACTGCTTGACCCCAACATATCCAAATGCTAAGTTATGATTTGCCGATGCTGCAGCTCTCAATAACTTGACCAATTTCAGTGATTTCTCATCTGAATCGTCTTCCACAATTGTTAGAACGATTTTCCTGTCATCGTCTCTCAACATCTTGAGCGTCTCATAGTTTATGGGCATACACAGTGGCAACAAATTTTGTTTGATAAAATCCTCCAAGAAATCTTCTGCATTATCAATCAAAAAATGAAAAGCTCAAATATATACTATATATGTAGCCAATTTCACCTTTATTCATGACAGAATTAGTTCTCAAAAGCTTAAAACCCTCATTTTTACTTTCTTATTTTTCATACCAAACTCTTAACTCTCTAATGGTGTGTATGGAAAATAATATGAAAGAGATGCTTGTACTAGAAGAATTAAGTTTAGAAAACCTCAAACAAACCAACCTTCAAAAGGGCCATAGAAAACACTCCGTTCATTATAACTCGGATGCAAAGCAACCAAAGCAGGGACTTTGTCAAAATCATATGTTATCATAACTTCCTCTGAGAAATCTTTTGCTACAGAAAACCATGCTTTTTTCTTGTACTTGATGGCAAATGCAGATATCATGGATTCATTCAAACCAAAGCCAATATAGATAGGAAAATATGTGCCAGCCATTTCAACAAAGTTACTGATAGCGGAGTCAGACTCAAGAAGGGAGACATCTGGAGCAACAAACTTCTTCAGGTACCGAGTAAGCAAATCAGCTTTCCTTGGACCAGAATATTCTACAGGGAGACCATGCATAAAGAGCTTGAGTGTAGGAAAGCCACTGCATCACGCCATCAGTGTAAGATTATAATCATGATGAGTATAGAAGAAAAGAGGGCTCCTTTCCAAGGGGCTATCATGAACTCACAGATAAGTATCGGATCTCAATATTATGATCCAGATCCAATCCATCAACAATTGGATCAGATCAAACCCAATTTTATATATACAATCTAAGTAAATTTATATAATTTACTTACTTTCTACCATATGATCGGATCGGGGCATGGTTGATCCAGATCCGATCTCGGATCAAAACCTTATCGAAATCGAAAACATCAATCCAGACCCAAAGTAATTGGATTGGAACAGATCAGATTTCGGGTCTGATCCAATCCATTGACAGCCCTAAAGTCACAAACACTAAATATTTGTGTTAAAGCAATAACCTAATAATCTAGTCAGAGTGAACAACAAAACTATTAATGATGTGTTAATGCAGTAACCTAATATTTGAGACAAAATGAAGGTCAAATGAAAACCCAATGTCAAGAATCAAGATATTAAATCACTTTAGTTTATGGTCAAAATGCATGCAAAAATTTAAAGCTGGCGTAGCATACTCAATGTCGTATTTTGTAGCAAGGCGTCTGAATTTGTCAGCATTTATTTTTGCAATCACAATGGGCTTGTCCAATTTGGCAAGTACAGGAGCAGCTGCATCCAACTGCAATGTAACACAGATTAAGAAGAAAAAAAATTCATCCTTGTTACCTCCAGAATTAGTTGCAATGGAGATGAGCTCAAACAGTAAGAAAAAAATAAAATGGCATGGGTTTAATAACTGTTAGATCTACAAGGATCGACAGGTAAGAAAAACTTCTCACCATAAGAATCTACCTTCAACTTTCAGCACACGGTGACATGACAGACTGAAGAGTTCTATTGGGTATGAAGGCCAATGATAAAACATTAACTATGGAGAATACCAACAAAGGAAAGAAAAGTCACATAACCATAATTTTTGTTCACTGAAGAAAGATATACATGCCTAGTAGCATTTCCTACATCCACAATAGAATTTCAGTTCGAGGAAATATATTTGTGACTAAATCATGCAAATTCAAAACGAACAAATTGAAAAATGGGTGTCAAATTTAACCACTCAAGATAGGACCTGAAAATCCATTGACATCCGAATCTGTCTAATAAAGCACTTTGGTGTTACAATCATGATTGTCAATGGAGACCAATTTGCTTGCTAATAGAAATTATTTACAGTTTATGAAGATGTTTCAGTAATTTTAACATGCTTAATGAAGTTTCTGTTTGTTAATTGTTTTTTAGCAGGTTTATCATTTGAAAAGAGAATAAAAAAACAGAGGAATGATAATATACTTATAATTAGGAAAGGTATAATTAGTCAGAGTGATACAGGTCGTTAAGTTTCTATTGTGTTTTTTTGCCCCCACTTTACCAGATAGAGTAACAAAGAAGCCTCTAAGACTTCAATCCAGATACCTAAAATACTATCTCTTCTAACAATTTTAGCAGTGTAATTAAGAAGATGAAGGGTTAAAAAAATGTGTATGGCTACCGAGGCAGGTACTATGTGCGACTCTTTACATCCTTGGATGGTGCTGATTGCATCCTTCACGGCTTTACTTGCTAGTAAGTCTCCAACCACTAAAGATACAAGGCTAGGTGAGCCTCCTAGCAGTGAGCCACTTTCTCTTTCAATTTTTCTGTTTTCTTCAAATTTTGGCACTAAATAACCAAATCTTCCATCCTATAAAACCTTTAATCAGTCCTGATTTGTTTCATTAGATTCTTCAATTCCAAGTAGTCTACTCTACCATCTTAACAATTTTGGGAACCCCATATTATAAATTAGGGATAATTGATCCTTAATTTATCCCTGCAAAGGCCTACTTTTTGAAACTATGTACCAAAAAGTCCCCTCATAAAGAATATGATCCATTTAAGACCCACTCTATAAAATATTAGTCTAAGGACATTTTGAAAGTATTTTAAAATAAAAATATATCTAAACTACCATTTCAACAATTTAGAAGTTTAATCATACTCCAGGTTTTGGTGTATTTGAGATACCCCTATGTTTTAAAATTAATGACAAGCCCTTTGACCTTGGTCATCGCTTATTTTTTGATAACCTGGTCATCACTTATTTATTAATGAAAAATGATTTAAATGACCGTAAGCCCTTATTTTTCTCAAAACAACCCATCTTTAACCCTCTTAGATGATGATGATGACTACAATGATTATGATCAGGATGAGAATCATAATCATCATCGAAAAGCTCGACTTGAATGTCCATTGAATTAAATAAAATTATATTTATTTTTGTTCTCCATAAAAATATTTTATATAAATAACTCTGCCAAGTTTTTTTTACCTATTTTTGAGATAACTTGGCCAAGTTGACTTGGCACGTTAGTTCCACCAGGTTTGGGGCTGCGCCACTGTGAAATTCAATCGAGTCGATAGCAATGTATAAAACTTAGTTGGTTGAGTTGACTTGATTGAATTTCATGATGATTAAGCCCCAAATTCAACGGACTCGAGTCAACTTGAATGGATTTAAGATGACTCAGCCCCAAACTTGATGGAGCCAACTCAAAAATGGAATGAGTCAAGTACAAAACTTGACCGAGTTATTTGGTTATATTAATATTTTTGTGAACGAAAAAAAATATTTTATTAAAACTATTTTTAAAATATTCAGAAATTTAACCTAATTTAATTTGACTCATTTGAGTTGTGAGTTCTTAAATTGATTCAATTCGACAGACGTTAGTCAAGTTTTAAAACTATTGTTAAATATTTTAATAAATTTAACACGCACGCATATATATATTTGAAAGGGTCTAAATATTTTAGACCTTATATTGGTCTACGAATACACCAAAAATCAGTTTGATGATGGCCGTTCTCATCCACATCCTCATTATCATTGAAGTCATCATTATCATCGTCATCTAAGAGGGTTGAAGATGACTAGTTTTGGGAAGAAGAAACAAAGGCCTTTCGGTCATTTAGATCATTTTTCATTAATCTATAAGTGATGACCAAAGTCAAGGGGAATGACATCAATTTTTAAACATAGGGTATCTCAAATATTCACCAAAGCGTGAAGGGGTCACTCTCTTAAACAAGTGACAGTTTCTTTCAACTTTTAAAGATGTTGAAAGGGTATTAAGGTATATTTCTTAAGAACTCTTCAAAAGATCCTCCTTAGACTAATATTTTATAAAGTAAGACCTAAATGGTCCGTATTCTATATGAGGGGACTTTTTGATACATAATTTTCAAAAAAAAATATTTGTACACATTATCCATATAAATCATGACGCAAGCTAGATCGATTCTTTTTTTCAATCCTTGTACGTACAATTCCCTTGTCACTGAGTATGAGTCGTCATATTTTTTCAAACATAATTCTTCATACCCCCATTCAAATTCGCTAATAGCCTATCTCAAAAGGCACACTCTAAACAACCCACAACTCTGCTGCCCAGCATATGGATCAGCGCCTTAGTTGAGGTCTGATCCATCTTTGGCATAGACCCCAAATCATCCCTTTACTCTAGACCCTAAGTACAAACTAACGACATATGTTCTAAGTTGTGTTTAATTCATTGACAATGTTGATCTCAAATCCAACCTTCACACTTTTACCAATCAAAGGAAAAAAAATGATAATGGCGACCTCATATAGATCAAAACTAGAATTTTGCGCAATAAGGTGACACATTTTGAGTCTATCACTTAGTCAAGGATGACATTAGTCTTACATTCCAAAGCACTTACTCTCATAACGATGTCAAACTCTATGAAGAAACCTCCTCTTTCCTTCCGATAGAGAGCTTTTTTCAAGCCATATCAAACAATGGCTACAGCAAGAACAATGAGGAAACTAGGGTATCCTTGACAATTACCCAACATCTACACATGCCTATAATACCCAAACCCCTGACATAGTGCGTGGATCCCTCCTCCAAGGAAATCTTCCTAAGTTTGCAATCGGCTTGTATAATAGGGGTAAAAGTTATGGTGATGATGATGACTTAACATCAAAGCTTGCAATAATTATGATGATGATGATGATGAAATAAAAGCTTAGCAGTTCTTCATTGTTACCCAATAATAGAATCCTGTCAATTTAAATAAAGGATTTTTTTACTCCGAACTAAAGATTATATGATCCGGCCGTTTAGTCTGTAATTTACTTGAGACCACTCTCACACACATTAAAATAAATCTTAGATATTATCTATCCAAGGAAGAATTTGCCAATCGAGAAAAATCGGTAGATTTTCTACCCAGGAACCTAATTGAGATCAGAAATTAGTGAAAAAGAATATTGTATCATTCACACTGTACGAAAGAGATCACTAGCACTAATCAAGAAACCCTAAAAAAAAATTGAACCTTCCTATTTTTAAAATAAATCTACTAGAACAATGATTGTGTCAAACTCATTCACAAAAATGCCTTAAAATATACTACATCAATAAAAAAAATAACAATTAAATTAGTAAAACATATAGAAAATTTCACAAATGGATCCAAAACGATATAATTGAATTTCTGAAACTCAGATCTATCAAAGATCCAAAACAAATAACCATTTTTCTCGGTTTTTCTGCGTGAAATCTCATACCTCAGGAGAGAGACGTTTGCAGTGGCCACACCATGGAGCGTAGAAATCAACGAGGATGAAATCAAAAACAGAGATCGCTGAGTCAAAATTTGACTCGACCAACTCGATCACGGTTCCATCGAGTTCGAATGGTTGAGAAGAAACGCAAGAACTAGGATTTGGTTTCAGAGAGAAGAAGGCGAGAGAGAGGACGAAAGGGAGAAAGAGAAGACGCATCGTTGGTTGTGTTCTTCGTCAGACCGGCAGTCTACGGATTTTATTGTTTTGAAAAACCGGTTTTCGGATCAGATAGGTTTGCCGCCTAGTCCGGTTTGAACCGGTCATGTTTTCAAACTGATGACACGTCCCTTGATGAAGTCTTCTCTAATATACAACTAAAATGACTTAAATACCCTCATCTTCTCCAACCTACAAAGAAAAACCAAGTTAGCTGGGGTAAAAAATTTACCCTATTTTTCAACCTTCCAGGCTTCAAATTCCATCTATTTCAACCTCAAAAATATTTATGTCTTAAACCTTACGATTCCATCAGTTTGAAAACACAGGGGCATCTCAAATATTCACCGCTTCCTGGCCTTACGGGAATTTAATTTTATGAGTCTTTTACTAGACAAGGCCGAAACCTAAATATTATTTGTAGATTCTCTCTTAAAGTTGAAACAACTCTTTTCAAATCTTACTTTTTGAACTTTGTTACATATCATTTATTTGTAGACCCATTAATTATTTAATTATCTCTGTATTGTAGGTATGGGTCATTATATCCTTTAAAGAATTCTCTAGCAATCTTGAAAATAATTTACTATCCGATCATTTGATGAACGTGATTGACAAGGCTCATGAGGTATTATTAAATTTCTATCGAAACCTCATTGTTGAAAGGTAAATAAGGTTCAACTCAAAGGCTTTTTTGCAAGTGTAATGATTTTCAGATGCCCTCCTCTGCCACACGCCACTCTACACCCTCACCACAAAATTATAGATCATTTGCATCAGGATACACAAAATAATAAATATTTTTCTTGCATAAACCGATGCAAATGATCTACGATTCTATGATGGGGCATAGGAGGGGCGTCATATTATCACGACTCTTTTTGCAATATCTCCAGTCTATGATTTTGAACCATTATATCTCAATGATAAGATGAGAAACTATAAATAAACATGGAGTCTCAAGGCTTAACCAATTTTTTGCACCAAAACTCAATCAAAATTCATTTTCAACTCTTCCACCCTTCTTCTACGGTGAACCCTTGAAGATCCACATCAAAGACTCAAGAATCAAGAAGAAGAAGAAAAAAAATATCAAACTAAGCCTACAATTTACTTTATTTTCCTTTCTTGCATTTGCATTCACCTTCCCACTTCTACCTCCCGCCCTCTATTTTATTTATTAGCTACATTGGAGCCTTAATATACTCAACCCCTTATCACATCTAGTAAACCAGTCAAATCCATTAGGAAGTGAAAGTCAAATGGAACCTGGAAGAAATGATGAATAGGATCCTCAAGGACCATTTTAGAACCCCATTTTCATGCAATTTAGAGTATTATAATGTCATTTTCATGAAGTTTAAGCATCTATAATGGAAAAATATGATTAGAGAGCCTTCATGAGGTGATCCTCACCATTGTAAGTGGGAGCATTTGCATTCTCCGTATAGTTAAGACACTTAAGTGGCAAAGATATGGTAGGGAGTAAACCCTTTTCATGAGGTGATCCTCACCATTGTAAGTCCATAATAAGTTCTATGAGAGCATTTGCATGCATTTTCACACAGTTTAAGCACTTGGAATGACTAAATGAGGATAATTCCCTATATGGAGTGTTTCTCATCACGTCGAGCACATAAAACATCTCTAAGCCAAAGAACACTCCATTCGCCCATGTAGTTTAAGCACCCTAAGGTAAAAATGACCAAGTTTCATTGTCTTCATGAGATGATTCTTATCATACTTAGCGCACAATAATCCTAAATCTAGAGACTCGCCCATGTCATACATCATCATTCCTCATACATGCAAATAGGAAAAAGAGTAGTGATAATATAACACCTCCACGCCCCCTCCCCCCCCCCCCCCCCCCCCTCCCCTCCCCTCCCCCAAGCGAATGATCTATGATTCTGTGATGAGGGCGTGCTAGAGAAAGGGGGCGCACAATAATCCTAAATCTAGAGACTCGCACATGTCATACATCATCATTCCTCATACATGCAAATAGGAAAAAGAGTAGTGATAATATAACACCTCCCCCCCAAGCGAATGATCTATGATTCTGTGATGAGGGCGTGCTAGAGAAAGGGGGGGGGGGGGGGGGGGCGAGGGGGGGGGGGGGGGCGTCAAAAAATCCTTACACTAAGCAAAATGATTCAAAAGGGAGAGGTCTCTCAATGAGATAAACTCAACCATGCCTTAGCCAACAAAAACTATGTCCAACTTTGGACGAACTCATCTTCCATACATAGTCATCAAAATACTAGAGTCAAAAGAATGTTTCCCTCCAGGGATGGCATTCACAATTCTAAGCAAACTTCATATAACTCTAACTCTTGGGAACATTTTAGATTTTTCCACACTCCTCGCACACAAGCCATCACTTACCCTTCTAATCATTTTGGACATTCATTCATACACAAGCCATCACTTACTCTTCTAATCATCATTACATGCAAAATTGGACTTTAGGGATTGGCCAGACCCATTGAGTTAATCTAAACTCTCAATTTCAAATGTTTTCAAAACTAGTCTAGAAATCCTCACAATTGGCCCAGTTCTAAGTAACCATTTCCAATTGGGTAAGATGGGTACCTAAAACCTTTTCCATTCTTTAACTAAACCTCCCTTCCCGAATCTCATGGTTAGGACCAATTAGAGTCACTATTTTCGTTGAAAATTAGATTTAAAATATTGACTTTAGATGACCATTCACACCTAAGAATTTTAATGAATGGTTGTAGGGGTGTCAATGGGTCGGTTCCAAAGGAACTTAGAACCATAACTATTATATTTATTTCAATTCTGGTTCTTGTCAATTCTGAACCCGATTTCAAAATAAATGGAATCGGAACCACACAAAAAAAAAAAAAAAAATGGGTACCTATTGGTTCAAGTTCATAAGAATTGAATAAGAAAAAATGTATTTCAAATTAATATAAAACTTTTTTCCTTTAAAAAAATTAGCATATTATCCACAAAATTATTAACTTAGTTATAATTTGTTATATTAAAGGTATAAGTTGATGATTTTTTCAAAACTAAAAATTTGTTAAATTTATGTTATTTACAAGTAATAAATTTTTAAAAGAAATAGCTCATATAAGTTCCAATGGATATTTTTTATGAAAAATTGAAGAACTTTATAGAATATGCATTAATTTTGAAATAAAAGAATACCTAAATCATTTATAGTATAAAAAGAAATGAAATAAATCAATTCTAGGTACCTGTGGGTACCCATTGGATAGAACCTATCAATTTCAGTTTCTATTGGTTCGGTTCCATTAGACCAGTAATTGGTTCCAACAAAAAGGAAACCAGAACCAACGTTTTCGGTTTTGATTTGATTTCAGTGAATTGGGTATCCATTGACACCCCTAAATGATGGCGACTTTAAAATTAAGTAGTATTGGGGTTTCCTAATTGAAATCTACATATTTATAGAATGTATCAACTAGCTTAGTCGGTAAACTCTAGGGATGATGATACCATAGAACTAGATTCAATTCTCACCTTCATTGAGTTACTCACTCATTAAAATTAGGCTTACTTGGTGGCAATACCCAAAAATTTTGTAGGTACCAACTATGGCTTAGTTTGTAAAGTCTTGGGTGATGATACCACTGACCTAGGTTCGACTCCCACTAACATCGAGTTATTTATCTCATTAAAATAGGCTTATCTTACGGAAACATCGAAAAATTTAGCAGGTTTCAATACAATATGAGTCCATTGATCTCAATAGAACAGGCCTACCGATCGAGAAAAAATAATAATATAAAAGCTCGCAATATTTCTTATGAAAGTAATAAGTAGCAAAGTGATATGTGTGATGCACAAGTAATTGCATAATTTGATTATTTTAATTAGTCAATAGATGTTTAATTAGTAATATTATCTTTCAAGAAATATAGATTAGGGTTGATGCCCAAACACACTAAAAAAGTGGGGAAAAAAACTATAAGGTATTATAGAAATTTTAAATGAAATAATTATTAATAATAAGTATCATTGAAAAATCTTGATTAGAGCTTATTTGGGTCTTCAGTGTGTGATACATTATGGTATCTATAAAGTATTCTCGATGCTCTGCATTTGCATCCAAGTTAAGTTTTTTAATTCTTTACAGGCCGACTCCACCTTAAGGCAACTTAGGCGGTTACCTAAGACCCCTACTGAGAAAAAGCACCCAAGCCCAATCCATGTAGGATTCGAGCTGGAAGTTAATTAATAAAAAAAAAATGTCTTGTTTAAATAAAAATTACTAATTTTTATTTATATTAATATATGAAATATGAATCAATTGGATAGAAAGAGTGTGTCAGGCAATCTGAATCAATGGTTCGACCAAATCAAATTCCATGTTATTTTGTAATAAAATCAATTCGGTTAGTAAATCCTTCGTTATTTTTCTAAGAAAATAAATCCAAGAAATTTAAGGGAAAAAACTACATGGGTATGTTCAATTTTTCAATTTTCCAATAAATATAACCAGTCCAACCAAATTAAGGGGAGGTCCGATCATGTTTTAACTAATTTGATAAATTTTTCGGTTTTAATCATCAATTCTATTTTTAAAAGAATCCAATTAGCCTTACTAAGTTAGTAAGAATTTCACCCTGGTCCTTGGGCTCACTTTGTGGCATCCAAAAAAATGGCCTGATGCTTTAGGGTTATAGGGAACAAATTTTTATGAATTTTAAAAAAAATTCAAAAAAGTTTGCTTTTCACCATTGAATTTCAATTTTAAGTTTGGTGGTTATGTGGAAGATCGATAGTCGTCCTAGGGCAGAGCTAGTAAGGAGATGATGGGGAAATTAATCCCATAGAACTTTGAGAGATCCCGTATATATTCAATTAATTACATGCCCCATTTGTCCTCACCTCCCTCCCCATTTGCCCCCGCCCTCTGACCTCCCTCCAATTTTTGCTCCTTCAATTTTTTGAAGATAGCATTCCCTCTTGATTGGGCTTTCTTTCGTAGAATAATTGGAAATGACTTAAATATCATTTTCAGTCAAAAATCTCAAAATTTCTCTTGAAAACCATTTATCTTCAAATTCTTCAAGTTTACCATTAATTATAATTTGCCAATTCTTGAATCCGCTCTTGCTGTCATTTTCAAAACTTTGTATTAAGATCAAAAGAATTTGTTTATTTATTTTAGATTTGGATTTTTTTTTTTTTTAATGAAATGTAAAGGGTCGTGGTGTTGGATTGCTGATGTGGTAATCGAATTGAGTAAAACGACCCTAAGTAAGGCTTAAAATCTTACTTATGTTGGTAAGGGTAAGTATTTGGCTTTTTAATAAACACATGTCAGCTTTTAAGGGACAAATGCATTTTCCTCGGGATTGACTATACATATCTAGATGATTATATACCGGTTAGGACATTGGGATGGACAAAATGCTCCACTTAATTCTTCTAGGGTGGATGCTACAAATCACATAGGGGTGTCAATGGATAATCGAAAACTTGAATCCAATTTGAATTCGAATTCGAACAATCGGATATTATAAAAAAAAATTGGATATTGGATTCAAATTTAGATAGTTTTATATATTCGAATCCTTATCAGATATGGATTCAGATTTTAACATTTCGAATCTAATAATATCCGATTCGAAATAATATATAATATATTTTATTTATTTATTTATTATATAAATAATATAATATATATTTTAAAAAAATTAATAAATAAAAATTAGTTGGATAAGGAAAAATTATGTTTTCTTTTTATATACAAATTATTCAAATTCTAATCGGATACTATTCAATATCCAACAAGATAATCGCATTCGAATTCGAATTCGAATGTGGCTGTATTCAAACCGATAAGCATCCGTTGACAGTCCTAAGTTCACGTTCAAAATAAAAGATTTTAACGGTGCAGAAAGTCTCTTATGGCTCATATGAGGTGTTCAATCCATCATTTCGATGGGACCCTGACACCACACTTTAGACGTGTCCAATACACTCGTCAACATATAAAAAACACTTTCCTTACTAGGTTAATGAGGAAATTTACATGACCACATCTCTAATATTAGTCTCATCTGAAAATATAATTCTAATTACAAACATTTTAAGCCTTAAAAAAAATAAAAACGACCCTTTTTTTCCCCCCTAAGTACATGATCTAAGTCATAAAAATTTAAGAACTTATTCAAAAAAAAAAACCTTTTTAACATTGGATTTAAATTTTTGTGGCCAATCCATTAATTAAATCTCTGGCCAAGCTAAAGAAAAGTTTTTTTTTTTGAATTTTTTTCAAATAACTTGTCCAACACGATTAATAAAAATAACAAAATCAAAATAAAAAAAACACGAGGATTTATTGTGGATTTTACTAATCAGACCTACCTTGTCATCAAAAAAATTATTGTGATTTGGCCTTGAAATATATGTCCAATTGGTGTAACCGAATCTTTTTCGCCATGAGAATTGATGGAGTACAAGGCATGAAAGGCACTCAAGTTTAATCATTGAGCCAATGAAGCTCTTGTACATCTCTCTCTCAAATCTTAGATGAAAAATATTCAATAATGTAAGATCATCCCATATAAAATTCATCATAATCGTTAGATTAAAATCCATCAAACAGTTGGGATAAATGAAGAGCAAAGATTTTGTGACATACCCCCTCCCTCCCTCCCTCGATCATTTGCCTCGGGATATATAGAAACTCTTTTCTTATGTATCTCAAGGCAAATGATCTACGATTTTATGATGGGGCGTATGTAAGAGGAGGGTGCCCGATTGTCATGACTTATAAATGAAACATAAGTACTATAAGATTGTAGATTTTTTTATAAAAGTCATTGAAAAGTTACATAAATAATAAAAAACACAACCTTAGTAGAATAATGTTGAAGTGACCTCAGGTTGGAATCTTATATCACACTTCTTGACGTGAAAGTGTATGGGATCCATAGATGTATTTCATTAAGATATGAGTGAAAAAGCATATATGGTTCCTACCCACTTTCACGTCAAGAAGTGTAATATGAAGTTCCAACTTGAGGTCACTCCAGTACGATTTGCCTTAGTATAATGACTTCTGTGACTCATCATACATGACAAAAGTAACATAAAAAAGGGAGATTCTATCACCACGTCAACTTTTGCTAATGTCAATTCATTCACGTGTAAATCACTAAAGAAAAGCACACATTTTGGGGTGGCATTAGCAAAAGTTGGTGTGGCAATAAAAGTTTTCAATACAAAAATAATAATCTGACTCAAAAATTTTCACTCAATCGACATGGAAAGTGCACAGAACCATAGATCTTTTTTTCTTATATATCCTAAAGAACATTTTCCTTGTGTATCCCAAAGAAAAAGATCTATGGTTCTGTGCACTCGCCACGTCGACCGAGTGAAAATTTTCGAGTCAAAATATCACAACTCAAGATGTTTAGATGGCCAACCCAAGAATGGGAAAATTAGAAAGTAATTTATTTGAGATAGTTTGGATCATAGTTTTAAAACTTGACTCTACTCAAATGTCTATCACGTTGATTCAACGAGTCAAATAAAATAAATTTTTAGTGGTTGTAATAAATAAAAATATTTATAGATATTTAAAAAAAAAGTTTTACACTTAAAATAAATAAATATTTATTTATTTTTTGTTCTTTGCAAAAAAGAAAAAAAAAAAAAAAAAGACCTGACTTGACGCGAAGAGTCGGGTCTTTTGAGTTGTGGTTTAGAGTTACCACAAATTCCAATTGAGTAAGTCAACTCGACCGAATTTCAGTCGATTCAACGAAATTTAAAACTATGGTTCGGATGCGAGCAATGGAGACCAAGTGCACCACCACTAAAAAAAATCATGTTTTTTTCTTAAAGGTTAAAAAATTAAAATATAAAATCATGTTTTTTCTAAAGGTTAAAAAATAAAAAATCATGTTTTGGTGCTAGCTAAGATCAAAAACAAAATAAAAACATTAAGGATGACGAGGAGTCTTTAAATTTTTTAGACTTGTTCAAAGAAATTGTTCAAATCTTGTACGTGTGGGAGTTGAGTGGCTACTTAACTTTCCCTATTTTTACACCCAACTTGTTTGAATGTTTGACCCACCTCTTCTTGATGGTCTTACACACCAAAAGTCAAATTTATTGATTCATCTATATCTCATCATCATGAGCTTATCCATTCCCACAAATATTTACTAGGCCAAACATCTAGTAAGTAGCCCAAAAGAATTTGGATCCCTTTTTATTGGAACCGATTAGAGTCAAATATCTTAAAATCAAGCTAATTAAGAATCAAAATCGATAATAATTGGAAATCGAAATTGTTTAAAAATATAATTTGATATCGAAATTGATAGAAACTTGAATCAACACAAATATAAGGATGGATCTGTATCCGATTTGAATCTGACTAGGATCAAGGGACATCAAAACCGTATTCAACCCATTTTTTCATTTGGATGAGGACCGACCCATTGACAACGCCACCAATGGCTGGTGAAGGTTTTAAGGGTCATGAAATATTTACCTTATATGGATGGATCCATATCCGATTTGGATCTGACTAGGATTATGGGACATCAAACCATATACAACCCAATTTTTTATTCGGATGATCAGGACCAACCCATTGACAACACCACCAATGGCTGGTGAAGGTTTTAAGGGGGCATGAAATATTTACCTTATTATTTAGGGAGGTAAGTTAGGAAAAAAAAAATCTCTTTTGCAGAAATTGAGAGAATACATTGTTGACAATTGGGTCAAAGATCAAACACTGTTGGAGAAGATGAGTTTGATTATGATTGATAGTTACACCTAGACTTTAGGCATGTTGTTTCTTTCCCTTCATTCAAATTACTATAGTAATCACAAGAAGAAAATAAGACAGATTCTGTTGGCACAAAAATAAGTTTACTTACGACACGCCAATTCTTGTGAAATTAAAAGAGATATTTAAGAAAATATTCATGACTTTTGTTCTAATTACGATTTTGATATATTATTCATTTTATTTATGAAAGCATGCACGCAGTACACTATTCACTATTATATATCTACAAACTCATAAATTTAAAAGTTATACACATCAAAGGCTAGTTGAGATGGTAAGGACGATTGGATTTACTCCTAGTCCACACCTTCAAATTTTTATATGTTCATCTATATAAAATAATATATTTAACTATTGTACACGTGCAGGTCGATGATATGTATAGTCAATCAAAATTAAAAGTGACAAACTTACTAATTGTAAATATTAAAAGTGATGAACCTATGAGTTTGTAGACACGACCACTATACCACGTGCATGTTTTGAGAATTAAAATGAATAGTATTCCAAAATCGAGATTTGGACATATTCAATGCATGATTTGATGATTCACCAGAACTAAAATGAAGGCATGTTAGATTGGTGTGTTAATAGCCGCAAAATGCTATTGAAGAGTAAGAAAACGACACGTTTATTTTCGCCATGTTGTCCTCGTTTATGAATGTCTGGTCGAGAGTTTTTGTCGTACTCAACGTTTTGTTGAATATTTAAGATACCCTCATTTTTTCTTCTAATTGATGACTGCCCCTTGACCTCAATTTATTCCAATGGACTAATGAAAAATGGCTTAAACGCCCTCATCTTCAATTTGTAGCAAAAAAATCCTTGATTTTTCTCCTAAAAATCCAGTATGTTCCAGTTTTTCAGTTACTACAGTATATAATGACTAAAATATCTTCATCTTCAACTTCTTGACAAAACCTTTGATTATTTTTAACTAAAAATTTGTCATCTTCAAGCTTTCAACCTTTATGATATATTTTTTTATTTACATAATCTCATTTTCAACCTCAAAATTTTGCCATTCTTTTACCCAAAAATATCCTATTTTATTTTTGAAACTTCGTTAAAGCAGATAGAATCTTAAAGTTGAAGATGAATAAGTAAAAAAAAAAAAATCTAGAAATTAAAAATAACTGGTTTTCGGAGAAAAAAATCAATGATACTTTTCGCTAGAGGTTGAAAATGAGGGTATTTAATTTATTTTCTTGAACTCGAGGTATCTGACCGTTTAGAGCACCTGACAAATCCTTAAGCACATGCAATTAATCCCCTCCTCTCACACGCATCGAGTGATTTTCTGGAATAAATCCCTAAAAGTAGTCCCTGAGGTGTGCTTTTGCCCATCTCACTAACCCTTTTAGGATATTTAAATAATTTTTCCTTAGTCAATTAGAGTAGACTGAGGTCAATGGGCATGTCACTAATTTGAAATACAAAGGGTATCTTAAATATTTACCAAAAAGTAAGGGGCATGTTCTAAATTACCCAATTTCTTTTGAGTAAGGGATGGAAGCTTGTGTTGCATTAAATAACTGTTGTCGAAGACTCACTGACGCCATGTGCCACCAAAGCCTCTTTTAACTCCGAATCCGAACACAAAGAGTCAAAAAAAACCAAACAAAGTGTATGTGTGCATGCATACGTGAGGACTTCAAAAGTCCACGTTGCATGCGGATCATCTAGACTTAATACGCCCACATCTTATACCAAACTCACTCACCTTGATCTCCATCCATGTGGCACAATTTCCATGATCTATCCTTTGATTGGTGATTTTTTGTTGCATTCTTTTTCATCATCATAGGTTTTATGATCCAATCAAATGTTCAAATTGATTGATCAATCTTTTTTCTATCATGTAGATTTTCAAGTGTTATGTGACTAATATATAATGATTAAATTAATAAATAAATAAATTATAAGATGACAAGAAGATCAACTATGCTTACTGAAACTGAATGTCAAAAGGCCGAGAAAAAAAAAATTTAAAATAAACACATTCGAAAAAATGAGATGATTGATTTAATAAATAATTATAAATTAAGAGAAAATCGATTGAGATGGTTTGATCACATTTAATGAAAACTGATTATAATCTCAACTATAAAGAATATATAAATTGAAGATTCCAAAAGATTGAAAGAAAAATCCAAAAGAACACATGAATTGAGATAGCGAAAGTTGATATGAGTGTATATCATAGTTTTAAAACTTGTTTTGGCGTCTTATCTCATCCATGAACGAGATGGAGTCATCTCAAACAAATTTTTCGAAACGCTTGAGTTGTCTCGTTCAACAATAAGAAAAATAAACTGTGATTTTAAATCTAATCTGATACGTTTGACTTGTCTATCCGTCTCGTTCGTGGATGATATCGAATGAGATTTAAAACCATAATATATGTTCAATGATAGAAGATGTGCCTTCGGACAAACGTTAAATTGTTTAGTCTATTCAAAATTTGAGGAATAAGATGTCAAAGATGATAGTGGTAATCTTTGCAATGTAGGTCATGAGAGAAAAGCATACTTTGTCATCGTAGTTCTAACGACCAGAAGTGTGGGACCCACCCTATATTGATGATTAGAAAATGATTGATTTCATTGAAAAAAAATTCTCTAGTAGGCTAATTTTTAGTGTGTAGGCCACCAAAAAAGAGTAATAGAGCTAAAAAGAATGTGCTACATGGCAAAAAAGGAAATAGGGAGCTTGGTAAACTAACCAACTCCTAGAATATAGAATCACAACTCCACCTTATTACCATTTTCTTGTTACCGGCCTCATCAACACCCATTTCTCTTTCTACCTTATCTTTCATATAATAGAGGGCACACTCTCCAACTCCTATATATATAATGAACCCATTGCTTCTCTTTCATCAACACAAGTGCTTTAATACAACAAGTTAAGACATCTTCATTATCATTGTCAGCTTCATCTCTTTGTATCTTTTATCTTCTTTCACTTCTTCTGACTCTTGTATAGAGATGCCAAAGAGAGAAGAACATGAAGTGGGGTTGAGAAGAGCTCCAAAAGGTCATTTTGCAGTATATGTGGGTAGTGAAAGGAGGAGGTACGTTGTTCCCATGTCTTACCTCAAGAGTCCTCTCTTCCAACAATTGCTAGAGAAAGCTGCAGAAGAGTATGGGTTCCATAACAATAAGAGCATTCTTTTACCTTGTGATGTATCATCCTTTGAAAAGATCACATCTTTATTGGCCTAAGTGTTCATAATCATTTCTTGCAAGCAACATATATATATTTGTTTGTAGAGAGAAATGTAATTAGTGATTAATTTTAGATCAATTGAATAACGTGGATTATTGTTTACCCGCGACGAGATTCTATTAAATAGAGAAAATCTATGTACAAGTAGTTACATAACTGCATAATTACCTTAATATTGTATCAATCTAATTATAATTATTAAACCCATTTTTGCAAAAATATTATAATTTTATAATGCAACAAAAGTATAATATCAAATGACAACGCTGACAAACGGTCGAGATGGGAAGATATTTCTAAGTGTTCCAAGAAAAAAAAATGTTTTGGAAATGTGAATTGATCTCTAGGAATCTTATATTTCTCCTAAATCATTAGTACATTCTTTTAGGGTTATTAAAAAAAGTTAGTGTTTCTTTATAGACTTTATAATATCTAATGAGTTTGGATACCAACAAATGGTTGGGTTGGAAAGCAAAACACAAGTTTCCTAGGAATTACTAGAGGAATATCTTTCCATCTCGACTGTTTATTCCAACAAACATGATTTTGAAAATTGTTTGAGACTAATTAAGATGATTCACCTAAGTCATCTCATTATTGTTCAGGAACGAGATGAAACATCGATATGATCATCAATGAGATCTGTAGTTTTCTCTATCTTCTTCTTCTCTCTCTGATTCAAAGATCTAATGAAAGCACTCGTCAAAATACTGAGTCATCTCCTTATCGTTCGTGAATGAGTGAGATGATAAATCGAGATTTTAAACCATGATTCAAGGGAAGTATTATGCATACATGACTTTTAATACATGGGAGTTTTTACAATAAAAAAAAATGAATAATTGAGATGATTTGATCTCTGATGAGATTCTATCAAATAGAGATACATGGGACAAGTAGTTACATAACGTCGTAACTACATTAATTACATGATCTAATCGTAATTTCATTAAGATAATAATCCGGTGTATCAATCTACACCTTAACAATTCAACAATCTATTAATTTAATATACTCCCTCCTGCAACTGCATGTTCCTTTGAATAAAGAAATTTTTTATTAGTTTCATTTAATATCAATATCTTTGATATCATGATTAGATTATTATTATTTTTTTTTATTTTTTTTATTTTTTTGGTACTGCCATTGATAAGTCTAGGTGATCGTGGGACTTTAACCTAAGTTTATGCTAACATCACCCATGGACTTTACTAGGATTTAAATTTGGGAGAGCCAAACCCAAATCCGTTGGGTTGAATCCGACCTTTGGCCCCGACTTCAAGTATCAAAAAAAAAAAAAATGCCTAATTCAAATCAGG
The DNA here is from genome assembly GCF_017979445.1 of Akebia trifoliata. Classification (NCBI taxonomy): domain Eukaryota; kingdom Viridiplantae; phylum Streptophyta; class Magnoliopsida; order Ranunculales; family Lardizabalaceae; genus Akebia; species Akebia trifoliata. The sequence goes on from NC_141378.1 coordinate 18,418,541, forward strand.
TTGGGTCCGAGCCTAGGTATTGAAGAATCCGATTTGCCCATACCAGAACATAATATGACTATAATTTAAAAATATTTCTTATATCTTGATTTCTTTGCACTCCCAATTTATGTTTCAATAAATATGCATGCCTTTGTTTATCTATATATCATCTATCACAACTAATGTGTGATCGTTTTCCTCATTAAATAAATGATTGCTTTATTATTCATGTTTCTATTTAAGTGTAATTTCATATTGTCACATAATGATTATATTACATTTTTAAATATATTTTTTTGAAAATTATAATTAATAGTAAATAAAGATGATTGTTTTAATCTTCATCTTAAAATTTGTTTATAATTTTATGGATATAAAATTTTGAAACACATTTTTAGGACAAATATTTGTAAAATTTAAGTTTTTTTACATGCCACTTATCTTCATATAAACCCACTATCAATTCTTAATTATCTATTATAATTAAGAATGAATCAACCCGACTTGGGTTGGGTTTGAGCTGAGCATTTCATGCCCAAGGTTGGGATGGGCACAGGCGTGGGTTGACCCCCAACCCGTCCGAGTTGCAGCCCTAGACTTTACCAGCTAAGCTACAGTTGGCACCTTCTCATGCTCATCGGAGGCTAATTATCAACTCAAATGGGCCTCAATTAAGCCATTATCAATTTAAACTTGATTGAAAATTGAAGGATTTTAATCCAAAAGTGAAATAGAACCAAGTGGGCTTGGTCATTGGCGATGCCCCGATTGGGTTCAACTTAAAATTAATTGATGTGCTTTCAGCTTACTTGTAGTACCCTAATATGCAAATAATTTAATTTAAAAAATTTCTGACCATTTTGGAAATCGTATAATTTCCAATTTCTCAAATTTGCTAACCATTTTCAAGATCTTACAATTCAAAAATCTCAAAATTTCTGCCTGATAAATTTTTTTTTTGATTTTTTAATGACCTACTGTTCTTATTAAGGACGAGAAACTAGAGAGTATTAAAATCAATTTTGGTTTCAAATAAATTTGGCTTTAGTTGAAAAGCATCATCACTTAGATCAGATTCATGTGAGGATTACACTCAACCACCGGTGCCTCAAGATCACACTAATTAAAACCACCGAGCATTAGGCGTAATGGCCAAAGCCTCCCTCCAAAAAGTGAGAGGTCTTGAGTTCAAGCCCCCTCGTTGGCCATCCACACAAATTTTCCCGACTTACCTGGTATGTGGAGTATTGCATGTACGGGGGATTTGAGTGAGATATGGTGCTTTACGAGGCCAATTGCCTAGCCTCTATTAGTCGGGCTGATGGTCTGTAACCCTGTCAAAAATAAAATAAAATATTGTATTTGAATGTATATACTATATAGTTGGAACAAATATACACACTTTGATGATCAAAACAACAAATATACACACACACACTAATTAAATATATCCAAGGCATAAGAATGAAACATAAAACATAATGACACACAACATAAAACCATACGATGGAATCAATGTCGATAAACATGGAAGCTTAATCCCATCTAAGGGTTAGCATCAATGTGTCCAAGAAAATTTTCAAAAATCATAATGATATACATGCTATTGCGACTGATAACAGTGATGGAAAAAATTAATCTGTCGCTACTACTCCCACAAAAAAAAATTAAAATTCGTAAGGGTCTTTGTTGCCCCCATGTAAAATAAAATCCTAGCCCCACCCCTAAATGGATCAAGGGAAAAACCAATTCAGAATATAGACAGCTGTGATTCTATAAACATATCTTTTCATTTTAAAGTTTCCACTATAAGAAACTCTTCGATGAAAAATATTAAGGGGTAATCCTAAGCAAAACACGGAGAAAAAGTGAGGTTTTGTGGATGTTGTCAAGGGCACAGAAGAGCATTACCACACGTTCCAACCCTACTCTGAAACCACCATGTAACGGTGCACCATACCTATCATGACATTGAAAATAGAATACATAAAAATTTAACGTTTTAAGAATCAAATAAATTGGAAAGGGAAAGGGATCAAGCCAAAAGAGAGTTGTATTCACACACAATTTATTTATTGTACATCTGCATTTAATAATGCATATTTATAAATTATATATACAAAAACTGTTGAAGTATGGCTCAAAAATCAATTAGGCCTGGTCCAAGTGTGTGTACTGTTAGGTCGGTCCAAGGTAATCTGGGTTGAGCTAGTAACTTATGTAAGTGACCCACTTATGTGGTGCTTCTAAAAATGATTTTATTCTTTTGTTGTAAGAAGTAAAGAACTTAAAGTCTAAGTCTTTTCTAGATAATAGATTAGAGAAAGAAAAAACCCAAAAGAGGAGAAGTTAAGAGGTTTGGGAAGATTAAGATCTAGAAGAAGGTGAATCTAAGTGATAAAGGGAGTCCTTGTATTAATTTGTGCCGTTTTCTTCATAGTGAAATCAAGCTCCAACGCTTATACCTTCGTGGTCGTAGCCTTTGGGTGAACCACGTAAAATCTCATGTTGTGGATATTGTGTTCTTACTCTTTTCTTTGTGTGGTTGTTTATCTTCTTTACATTTTCTACTATTAATTGGGTTACCTTGCATTGCCATTATCAAATAAAGTCTTGGTAGGTGTAGTATATAAAGTGTTTAGTTAAATATTCAATAGGTGTTTAATCAAATTACTAAGTGAGCTTCACAAGGGTGTTCACATACATAACAAAAATAACTCAAAATTTCATGACATGTAACAAGGACAACCTTTTATAGAAAATGTGATCATTTGGACGTCACTTATCGTTAATTAGGATCACACATGCAAGCATTCTTATTTATACAGTATCTAACATATCAATTTATTTCTTTGCATCTGGTACTAAGCTACTAGTTTACATGATTCTCATACGCATGCATATCCACATAAGCTTTTTCTACAATACACCTACATGAAGAAAATCATTCTTAAACACATCTCATGATATACTTATTGGGAAAACAAAATACATATCACGACACAGAACAGGTAATAAGTTAGTTCCTACAATGTCTGTATTTGCAAGCAACCATCCTTACGATTGCTACTGGTTTCCGTACACTAATCAGCAAAAAAATCCCAGCCAAATGATTTTTCTTTTTTTTAAATGAGTGAAAATTTTATTGAAAAGAGGATAAAGATGTTGAGTAAAAGAGGAATAATCGAAACAAAACACCAATCACGTACAAAAAACATAGAATTTTTACGTGATTCCCTCAAAATTGAGATACGTCCATGGATCACACTGATTCCACTATGAAGAGAAGAATCATAGCTATAGATTACACCATTTCACCAAAAATGAGAAACATAAATATCCCAAGAAACCTATCTAGGGTTTTACATAATAATAATAAAATTACAAAAATACCCTTAATTTACAATATCTCCTTGTTGACTAGTACCATCAGGCTCCGCAAACCACAACAAAGAAGTCCTCAAATTTTATCCCAGCCAAACCAAGTTGGCCCAACCAAATTCAGAGTCAAGCCAATGTTACCTTTTGAACATTGACTATTAATAGAGTTCTAATTGTCGCGCCCCCCCCCCCCCCCCCCCCCCCCCCCCCCCCGCGAAAAAAAAAAAAAAACAATTTTTTTAGGAGTATTCCATGTAACAAGAAGATTTAGGCGAGATATGGTGCTCTAAGAGACCAGTTGCCTGCCCCTACCAGTTGGGCCTATAGTCTAGACACCCCCGTCATAAAGAAAAAATACAATGTGGTTGTGGGCAGTTTTTATATGCTTCCCAAAGGACATTCTTGCTTGTATTTATATTAAGAATATCAAAAGCATGGCCTCAAATGGGAGGTGTCAAACATGATAATCTGAGGCAACCCAACAGTTAGCATATTTTTCCAGCTAGACAATTTATCATTAAATGAAAATTGAGTCAACACAGGAAGACACCAAAAGAGGAAAAAAAAAAATACAAGACAAAATATTTATTCCTACCTTGTAAACAGCCCAAGCCTCCAAACTCCCTTTCCAGCAAACTTAGTTGGTCAAGTCTACGAGTGAAAATACCGTGGACCTAGGTACAATTCAGGGTGATTTACCAAAACATGCACTGAAACTTGAAAATTTACCATAATGAAAAACTGTTTATTTTAATTCTGAAATCAGTAATTTATCATTTTTGGAATTAAAATATTTTCATTAAAGTGAGGGGAAAATCACTGTTTTATAAAACAGAAACTTTTTTTTAACTGTTTTACTTAGATTAAAACAGAGAATAGTATGCCATTTTGGTAACATTTAAATTTTAATGTGCCGTATTGAAGTTGATAGACATCAACTTACTTTTCTAGTACTAATTGACCCAATTTTCTGTGTTTAGATCACCTAAAGGATCCACTTCTACTCCAGCTTCCTGATTTTTATTTCTTTTTTATTTTAAAAATGTCAAAAACTCTAGTCATAAAAAAATGAGGACCGGAATCGAATCAAATTGCCATAGAACCAAACAAATCTGAACCGAGCTGAGATTAGTTTGATTCGGTTCGGTTCTATGGATTGCCAATATCTTCAAAACCTAATTAAATCAACATATTTTTAATAAAAATAAATAGATATGAATGTGAAATTTCATAAAATGAGTCATTAATCTATCCATCAATAATAATAATAATAAATCATTAACTTATCTATTCAAAAACAAAACAAAAAAAAGTCGATAGGTTTTTCATCAATTAAAGAAAGTCATTAATCCCATCCATTCAAAAAAATGTCATTAATCTATTCATAAAAAAATAATCAATTTATCCATAAAATAATGGGTATAGTTTATTAAATGGATTAATAATATTTTTTTATATTTTTTTTAATATAGGATTCAGTTCTCGGGTTCGGTTCTTACAAGGCATGAACCGAGAACCGAACCAAATTGGTCGGTTCTCTATTTTGTTAACCTGGAACCGAACCGAAATTCATTATAAACTGAACCAAACTAATCCAAAGCTCTCGATTTGATTCGATTCTCGGTTTGAACCAGACCAAGTTGCACCCCTAAGGCTAAGTACTCCACAAACCTGGAAGATATAGGAAAAAAAATTTATTCCTCGAGACAGCTAGAGAGTTTTTATATATAAAAAAAGTTGTCAAATATCATAACAAATAAACGATCCACAATATCTAAAACCTGCATAAAAAGCTCAATCCCTCATTATAATGTGGATAATATATGTTACTAACTCTAGCAAGAAAACCACCAAAAAGTGCTTCACTTCGCCTAGTAGTGAAGATCATTTTGTTCAACTTTTCACTCTCATAAAAAACATTTTATTGGAGATTTTATTTTTAACTAAAACAATTACCATTTTGAATATATACGTATCACTATTTATTTGTAAATTGGGACACTCAATTGGACAGCAAAAATAACACAAATTAATTTAGAGAGATTCTATTGCTACACTAACTTTTGCTAAGAGCACCCTAATTCATATGAAATCACCAAAGAATTAGCACACATCTTAGGGTGCTCTTAGTAAAAGTTGTTATGGCCATAGAAGTTCTCAAGCAGCTATTGGCACCCCAATTTTTTTCTACTTATTACACCCCCAATTTCTTAAAATTATTTATCACACACAATTAAGGAGTAAAACACTCTTCAAACATTGTAAAGGTCTGGCTCAAATTATAATCTCAATGTTCCAAAATATTATATAACACTCTTTCAAACAATTTCAGTAGCTGTTTACAATTATGATTAGGCTCATATAGATTCCTAAATCCAAAAAATAGAAATCTAGCTAAAAATACAAAAAATCGAGAGAGCTTCTATTGGCACCCCAACTTTTACTTATTCTCAACTGTTCACTTGTTTTCTAAAGGCGTGCAAGCGGTTGGGTACGCAGCTGACGTGGCAAGGGCACAGAACCATAGATTTTTTTCATCGGGATACACAGGAAAAAGCTATGCAATTACTTATTGGAGTGTAATAAGTAAAAGTTGGGGTGCCAACAATAGTTCTCTTAATTTATCCCCAATTTAAATAAATTCAAAATTTACAAATTTACCTCCAAAGCTTTCTCGATTTCAGCTTCACTTCGCCAAACATCCTCTATATTAAAATAGTAGATTCTCCACAGCTCTGCTAATACAACGATCGACATCCACCATGGAAGAGGACCAATCTAGGGAGAAACGGGGAACATCCAAGTCGGTAGGGAAGAAAAATAGATCAATAGTTCATAAAAAAAGGTATAAGAACGCAATTCAAAGCCAAGTCTTTGGATAGGGGAGGCATCTGAACCACACCAACAAGGGAGAAAAGTCGAGTTGACCAAAACAAGATTTCTCATGGTCACAACAACTTCAAACTAGAAGTGAATCAATACATGACTGAGGAAAGAAGCTGAAGATCAAGGACAGAAGCCGAAGCACTCAACCAAAGAGGTCGGTCATAGTGCCAAACACAAGAAAAGAGAAACCTCGGATCATTAGTTGAGGCTAGTAGCAATCCGTAGCCCGAGGTTTGGAAGGCCAAAAGACTTTTGGGCCGATCTAGAGTAAGCAGGCAGGGGGTCCCAGACCGAGGAAGTCAAACAATTACCATTAATCGAAATGGTCTAAGACCAAGGTTGACCACCTCACCCATTCCTTAATCCACGACCGATGAAGAAGGCATCAAAGAAGTAGAAGAGAACTGAAGTTCATCTTCATGGAAGAAAAGACAAAAAAATCAAGATCGAGCTCATCATCTAAGAGTCACACATCTCGATAAGTGGAAGGGTCTAAAAATCCTCTCCACAAAAAACATTGCATAAGCTTTCAAGTTCTTCAAAATTCTTTTCTCATCATTAGAAATCCACGACAATCAGGATGACAAATTGAAAAATTGAACGTATGCAAAAATGGGGTGTCTACAAGAAATTGAAAAAAAATGGCATTTAAATCATTTCTCATTAGTTCATGAGAGAAGAACCAAGTCAAAGGACAAGTCATTAATTTAAAAATAGGGATCGAGTGGTTGCTCATCACTTAGTACCTGTTGCACTCCACCACTTCAAAAAAAACCCCTTATGTTCTCCACTATTATGATTACACTCCAAAAATAAAAAGTTACACTCTTCTTCTTTTTGAAAATCAAAGAGGAACTATTCAATCAAAGCTTCAAAAACTACAGATTCAATCTTCAAAGCTTTGTTATCTAAAAGTACGTTGAAAATATACAAGAGCTCCTACAATTGATGGGTTCTTTATCTTTAGCATCAATGTAAAATTCTTTCATGGGGAATAATTGTACCATATAAGGATAGGATGGCAGTTAAAAAATAAATAAATAAATAAATAACAGGCAATTATTTTAAAGTTGAAGTGCAATCGGTATGAGGTGACGTGCAAGTAGTTGATCCCTATAAATATATATAAGGATCTCAAATATTGACCAAAACACTAGCATTCTTTGTGACCTCAATCTTCTCTAATAAATTGACACAGACGACCTCAATACCCTCAGTTTCAACCTAAAATACAAAAAGATAGATTCTATTGCCACACCAATTTTTGCTTATGCCACCCCAATTCATATGTAAATCTCTAAAGAATTAGCACACATCTTTGTGTGGCATTAGCAAAAGTTGATGTGGCAATAAAATATCTCTAAAAAACCACTTTGATTTCTCTTCTTATAGGTAAAAGTTTTTACCCTAGTCTAAACCATAGGACTAATCTACTTTAACCTTCACCAAACCCAAAGAGTAAGATAAGATATTTCAAGTAGATGATGGAATTTTTTTTTTTTTAAATAAAATTCTAGAATTTTCTGCAAAGGATTAAGGTGAGGCTCAAAACGATGATTCAGAGATGAGGTTAAATAGATTAAATAAAATTAATTTTCCATAAAAATTAAAGAGTTTGAAGGTGATTAATTTTACAATAAAACTTAAGGATTTTTAATTATAGGTTGAAGATGAGGGTACTAAGATTTTTTTGTTAGAGTAAAATGGAAGAAGGAGGTCAACAGAGCAGAGCGATATCTCAAATATCTAATATATTCAATAAAATGTGGATAACATGGCTCATGACCTGGGTATTTTATTTTAGATTGATTGAAATGCTCTTGATTTCCACCTTAATAATCCAACACCACAACCCTCAAAATTTCATCGAAAAACTCGGATAAAAAAATTCTTTTAGATTTGATTTAAAGTTTTGAAAATGAACAACTATCAATGTGACAAATAACTTTTCTTTTTTAGTGTGAATTATGAAAAGGCCTTTGACGCTAAGATTTTTAGAAACTTGCCTAGGAAAATGTCTTTGAACGCTTAAAATAATCGTCCAAACAAAGAATGAACCAATACCCAAGATTTCGACAAACTCTTCGTATCATGGGTCCTATGCCTATTCCACATCGACAAATCACGAAAAACATGAACTATTCTTTTTAATGAATTATTTACAAATATCCGATCCTATAACACCCCACAATTTCGAGAAGCTCGTTTTAATCGAAATATCTTGTCTTATGGTAAAACAATAATTCCTCCACTCAATAAAAATTTTGGAATAACACCCTTAAAAAAAATAAAAATCTTTATAAACATTAAAAGTAATTAACAAATAAAATTTTAGCAAAATTTAAGATTTTTTAAAAGGATCTCTTAACAAAATTTTGGTTCAAATTTTAAACCATAATCAAATAGAACAAAATGGTAACTTTGAGATTCAAGCAATGAGAATAATAATTTTTTTTCTTTTTCACCCCATGTGGTGGGCCTGTTTTTAATTATTATTAATAAACCCCACTCACAGAATTTTAAAAAGTTAAAATGACAATAGCCAATTAAAAGAATTTTGAAAATTTAAAACACAAAATCGACAAAAACAAAAAAAAAAATCCTGCTAGAGTGACCTCAAGCATGAACCTCTCACATCGCACATTTTGATGTAAAAGTGGATCCACTTTCACGTCAAGATGTGTGATATGAGGTCCAATCTTGAGGTCACTTCAGCATTATTCAATCCTAAATGACCCAGCACTCTCTTGGCCGAATTATTATTACGGTCCCACCAAAAGTTGGTAAATGTCAAAATTCTGAAATTTACGAATTAAGTTCTAACAATTTGAAAATCTGTAAACCATAGTGTCGTTGGCTTCATTGCCTGTGAAGTTTCATAATTCTGTTTCCTTGGTTTGTAAACTTGAAGTTGAAGGCTTGAATGTGAATGATGCATAAATCCTCATCATTTAATGCGTCTAAGGCTTTTTGAGTTGACTCAATCTTTTAAAATAGAGAGAGGTGTTGACATGTTTGGATTATTTGAGTGCAATTATTATGACTATTATGTCAAGGCAACTAGTGAGATGCACTGATTCTCTTCACATTATTAGTCTTAATTGTCTTGAGTTTTATTGACACCATGGATTGAGTCGACTCGTTGAGTCATGTGGAAATTTTCAAGTTGCTTCCATTTAAAATTGTTGGATTATTATTATTTTGTTTTTCCTTTTCATTTTTGGTTTTGTTTCATGCACACATATAGGGTTGGAACTGAGACTTGTTGTTTTGAAAGTTATGTACTAAGCTGATGATCTAATGGCATGATGTCATGTGTATTAAATTAGCAAAAGTGAATGGCCTCCGAGGAAAAATTCCAGGAGAAATCTTGGGAGTAGTTTAAGTGCTTTATTTTTAGTAACTTTTCAGTACACATGGTGTCGTGCCATTCATTCATTAATTTGGCACATAACTTTCAAAACAACAAATATATGTTCTTTAGGTTGCATTTATTTTCTTTTTGAGATAAATATAATTATTATTATTATTATTATTATTATTTTTGCTTCATCTTGATTATTTTATGACATCCAAATTAGTTTTTAATTTAGTTGAAGTTGAAGTCAAGTATCTTATGCTAATTTGTTTGGTTCCCTCGTGGATTGATGATGAACATTTTTTTATATTTTATTGTACCATAATCTAGCATCTTTCACCCTAGTCTCTCTTTTATTAATCTTAGTGCAATTGATGGATCATTTAGAGATCGACTTTCGAGCCAGGTAGGTTCGGTGCCTAACACCTCCTGAACTCGTTATCCAACACCTTACCCATGATCTCTATCATAGACCCACCTAAATTCATTTTGATGTCACTTATTGGTTCTTAATCCTAAATTAGGTGACAACTCCTGAAATTGTATATGCACGCTAGTCGAGGCACTTTCATCTCTAACAAAAATAAACAAATAAACCCTTCAAATTTTCTCCTCAAAATCACTCATCTGCAAGCTCTTCAAACTTATTGGTCATCCATAGTTTGTCCCATAATACAAGAATATATTTGCTTTGCCCCTGCTTCTAATCAATTCAAATAAGAAGAAATCTAGAGGTGAGATGGTTTTGATTATGCTCTAGTTTAAATGGTACCCATTGACACCCCTAACTTCAACCTAATAAGAAATGAATTTTGAAAAAAAAAAAAAAAAAAGTAGTAAAATTTTGAGTAAAAAATTTAAGATTTTTTTTTATGAAAAGGGTTAAGACAAGGTTAAAAATAATGTATTGAATTTGACTGACAATGATTTGAAATGTACTCGATGTTCGAACTAATCCGATCCAAAAAATATGAAAAATTAGATTAAAATCTTAGATCCGATACAATTTCATATTAGATTCGGATATACTCCAGAAAAAAAAAATTCAATCTGAACACATTTAATATTTTTTTTATTCTTAATTTCATATAAATACATATAGATAACTCGTTTTAATCTGTTAGGTTTTTCTCAATGTTTGTAGTTTAAAAGTGAATTTTGTTTTTCAAATTTTAAATATTTTGAACATTGACAATTTTAAAATAAGGCATGTGTTGTGGGATCAGTTTTGGAATAAGGATGAAATGAAATAAATCAGATTCAGTTCACGTATTCATTAATCCGATCAGATCAGATATATGATTAAAAAAATTCGGATCAATATTGGAGTGGTACTTATCCACTGTCAATCGTAATATTTAAAGATGAGATTGAATAAATTAAAAAAATAATTTTTAGTGAAAGTGGTAGAAGATGACTATTTAAATAGAGGTTGAAGGTGATGATGATAATGATGACATTTAGATATTTTTCCATGAATCCATGATTGAAGACTGAGGTCAAGAAATATGTCATTATCTTGAAACCAGAAAGGTATCCCAATCAACCTGATAAAAAAAACAAAAGAGAAAACTATTAAGAGAGTTGGCGTGCACATTACGGTGGACAAGACATCATTTTCAGTGGGACCAACTTCTCTCACAGACAGACAGACAGAGAGGGAGAGAGGAGAGAGAGAAGTGGTGGGGGCGTTCTTCAGCTTTTGAGGAGAGTTTCGCTTATAATAAATAATTAAAAATTAAAAATATGCGGAAGACAACAGCGGAGCAAAACCACAACATCCAAAGCACCACCACTACTACCATCTCACTCTCATGCACATGTTGGACTGATTCTTCAACAATGTTAGGGTTTCCAGAGCTTCAAAACTTCTCTAAGAACTCGAGATTTATCCAGCTCTCGATCACTGTGCTTCGTTCTTCATCTACGACGACAGTGGAGGAATCATGATGAAATTGGGTGAGTTTTTTTCTTCTTTCGATCATTACTTTTCAACAACAAAATTGAAGAAAAAAGCTTTGATTTTGCAGAATTTTTTCAATAAAAGAAAGATGTTATGGTTCATGTACTTGTATTATTTTAAGGATTATTATTAGTTATCATAGATGTTTGAAATCGAGAAAAGGATGAATCTTGCTAAAGAAATTGATTGAAATGGAGAGATCTTGAACCATAATAATCTTCATTAGTTTCTTGAAGCTTTGATTCGATGAGGAATAATTAATAAGAGTGGAAGGAACTATGCACTTTTGAGTTAATCTGAATTTCGATATAGGGTTCATCGAAGAAATTGGTTATGGAAATAGAGTTGGAAACAATATTTGTTTCGCTCCCACTATCAATTACTATGCAACATTTGACAACACTTGACAATCCACTTTAACTAGTTGTTCCAATAATGTGATTTTCTTAGATTATTTTTTAGAATAATTTTACTTTATTTTGGTAGTACCCGTGGGGGTAAAATTTGGGTTGCCCTTGAGATTTCCCCTTAACAACCAACATAATGAATTACAAGAGAAATTACTAGAGATTTGTTGAGGGGTTCATTGCAAATCTGTCGAACAGATCCCCTGGTTCTGGGTTCTGGAGAGTTGTTTGACTAGATTCCAACAAAATTAAATGACCTTTACACATTACACCGTAGCTCTTTGGCCATTTTCCTCGCTCTCGTCTCCCATGGCAAAAGTTTTCTTTAAACAAATCAAAATCCCCCACTCTAAATCATGTCAATCGACACTTTAGGATTTACATTGGATGAGTTCATAAGCCTTCTAATCCGGGCCTAATGGACAAACCTTATGGCGTTTGCCACAGCAATGCGACAATGACAAGAATCCGTAGATAGTGGCAGTTGCTGAAATCAGTGGTTGCTTGGTGACAACAAGTCACTTGGGAATTGGGATGGCTGAAATTGCTTTGGTTTATTGAGCTTGAAAAAAAAATAATCCTCCCCAAAAAAGCATTTTTTGGTGATGGATCTAGAGTTTAAAAAGGGACGGTCATTGAACTCCTAGATTTAAAATTTAAGTCCATCGGTAAAAATCTCTTTTTTCGATTCTGTTTTTTTGAGAGATCATAAAATTTTATGCTTTACATTCTCATGTGGCACCTGATGGCGTATTTGGGCGTCACGTTGACATGTGGTCCATAGAGATGGATGGTCCTTTGGTCCATATAACCCCATCCCTCTCTCTCCCTATATATATAGGGGGCAGTTCATGGGACATAAGTAAAACCATATGTAAAAACAATCATTTTTCAAAATATGGGTTAGAAGTTTTGGATTGAGCTGATTTTTTGTGAGGATGATCTCTATGATGAGAAGATCATCCTCACAAAAAATCAACCTAGTCTGAAACTTCGAAATCCATCAAAAGTGGTTACTAATTATTGGTAAAAAAATCGATGGTCCACATTTTAAATCACTTTTGATAGGGTTAGAAGGTTCAGACTAGGCTGATTTTTTATGAGGATGATCTTCTCATCATAGAGATCATCCTCACAAAAAATCAGCTCAATCCGAAACTTCTAACCCATATTTTGAAAAACCATTGTTTTTACATATGTTTTTACTTATGTCCCATGAACCGTCCCTATATATATATATATAAGCTCATAACAACTTATTCTCACAAAAGTCTCACAACAAATTTTGTCCTATATGGCTTAAAAGTTTCGGATTGGGCTGATTTTTTTGTGAGGATGATCTCTATGGTAAAGAGATCATCCTCACCAAAAATCAGCTGAATCTAAAACTTCTAAGTCCATCAAAAGTGGTTTACAAATTTTCGATAAACAATCGACAGTTCACAATTCTAAAACCACTTTTGATGGACTTAGAAGTTTCGAAACTTAAGAGTTAGTGGATGTAACAGAAAGAAAGAGAATTTATATAGCTTGTTTGCAATTATCTTTGGGATAAGACTTTGGTGAAGATGATTTGTATAAATCCCAATTATGAATTTGTTGCATAAAAATATAAAAATACTTCAATAGTTTTGAAGCTAATTGGTACTTCAGTGCATGTGATTGTGTAATTTGAGTTTAAAGGATATTGAGAACATACATGACCATACATGACTTTTTTTTATAAGTAAGCATACATGACCTTTTTTAGTAAGTAAGCAGAGCATATATATATATATATATATATATATATATATATATATATATATATTATATATATATATATATCCATGGTATTATTCTATACCTTTATCAATTGTCCCCCCCCCCCCCCCCCCCCCCCCAATTTGTTCCAAGTAGTAAGGTTTTTTTCCCCTGCTGTATTTTATTTTCCTTGAAATTCTTTTAACTTTCAAAATGAGGTTTGTGCATGTATCTTACTAGTCATGTTTCTCAGGTTTTCAACAAAAAGATTCAGATTCATCCCAAGGGCAAAGTTTGGATGGAAGTTTTAGGAGGTCTAGATCTGGTTGGTATTTCATGAATGATCTTCCTGTATTTACATATTTAGTTCTCTATATTCTGGTCAAGAGTAACATCGATGCAATAGTAATTTGACTCCTTATTTGTGATTATATCCATGTATTGCTTCTTGTCCTGTTTATTATGTGCAATGAAGATCTTCACTAAGAAAATGTCGCTGCCAATAGATCTTAACTTCAATTTAATCACCATAATTTTGTGAAAGTAATTTATGAAAAACTAAGTTTTGATTCTTTATAATGATTATCTTCATTGTTCTGGTACTACAAAAGAAAGCCACAATTAGTAGGAGGGAAGTTATAATTCACAGTTGACAATATGACCTATAGTGTCTCTTCAGAGACATCCGATAAAAAAGACAATATGAACCATGGTTTAAGTTTCTTACCATCTTGTACAATACGTTCCTCCCTGTCCTGTTACAGTTACAATGTAAATGGGTTGGGTATTTATTTATTTTTATTGATATGTTTGTAAAGGGGTATGTATTGATGCATTTTGTAAAATTACTTCTAACAATTTTAATTCAGTAATCAAGCTTAAAGGGTTATATTAATTCTATAAACATCATATTTATAATCTACACATTAAACACACTTTAGTGTATGTACATGTATCGTATTGTACTGTCATCTGACACACCTTTTTCCTTCAGCTTACTGATATACTGAATGATACTGAGATTTTGCACCATGATTTGACTTCCTCTTCCAATTCCTGTAATACATTAGTTGACTTAAAATTCACTTCGATAATGCACGAATGAGCTTTTGTTTTGATGGGATAAAAGAATTTTCAGGAGTCTGTCACTCACATATGCAGGACTGTGTCAGCTCCCAGATCGAAAACAAGATTGTTCACTTCATTGGTAGGACTGGCATTGGCTTGATGAAACCGTGAATTGCAAGTATTTTTGAAAAACCACAACTATCAGATGCATAAGTGCTTGTCAGAAAAAAAAAATGTCAGAAGAATGTATGCGGCAAAAGCAAGCCAAGAAACACAGCCCATTCATGGAAGGCATGAAATTCAGGATCGATTAGGGGAACGTTGAAATGAAGTAACTTCATTTCCCTCTATTTGTAATTCCCTTCCTATTAGGCTCCACTGCTTTTCTCCAGTGGCTCCCATTTCCCCATGCTTCCTATTTTCAGGGGAACCCATTCAAATTCTTCTGCCTCTTGCATTTGCTCTCTTTAAAGTGTTTTCCCCTTTATTGGTTGAGTCATATTTCTATAGTATCTAAAAGACATTAGAACCTTAATTTTTTGAATTCAGTTGGTTTGAATCCTACACACTCCTACTCAAGGTATTAAATTTCAAGTTCAGTGTCTATTTCAGTTAGTCTAGAAGTGGAAATATTTCGATCGTTGTGGAAATTATTACAATTTTTGGAAATGACAAAAATATTGAAGAATTTTCATTGACCATGTAGGAAATGATAAAATAGACATTAAAACACACTAATTAAGTCATCAAAATCCAATAAACAACCATATGGAGTGTGAAATTGAAGATCAAACAACATTTTGCTACACATATGCGCAAGTATTCAGAACCTGGCGGTGAAAAATGATAATATTTTGATAAATTTGGGGGTCCAACTCTAAACCAATTGGCAATGAGTGGAGAGGCCTAGGTTCTTATAAGGACAGAGACAAGGCAATTTGTGTCTGATGTGGGACTAAACTCAACATGCCCTCACACGTGTGGGCAGGACTAGGCCAAAGCACGTGGAGATAAGAACTGAGTGATGTGGAAAAGAGAAAAGCCCGTTCTGATACCATGATAAATTTGGGGTCCAACTCAATACCAATTGGCAATGAGTGGAGCGGCCTAGGATCTTATAAGGAGAGAGGCAAGGTAATTTGTGTCCGATGTGGGACTAAACTCAACATATTTTACATGGAAATAATAATATTTTGTTGGAGAGGAAGCTAGACTTGAACCCACGACTTGAAAGTTGATTTGCAATGTACCAAACCAACGTAATGTGTAAAACACTGAAATGAAAAAAAAACTATTAAGTATTGCATTCCCTTGTTATTATATTTCTTGTATTTTTTTTATTAAGTAATAACATACTATTATGCTTAGAATTCATTAAAATAAAATAAAATAGATCACTAACTGCTCATAATTCATTTATACTAATGGATGAATGTTACATGCAATTTTTTATTAGTAAGTATTACTTGTGATATACAAGTTCTAAAAGCAATTATAAGTTTTTTCAAAAAAAAAAAAAAAGGAATATTTCAATTGAACTTTTCTATTCATCGAAATATTGCATTTTTCTACCTAAGATTTGATAATTTCGGTTGAAATTCACTATCCATCGAAATATTTCATGAAATGATTGTGATTTCCACCGAAATATATACAAAAAGAAACTGTTGGTTCAATTGTGTCAGAACTTGTGGAAATGGAAATATTTCAGTATATTTTGTGGAAATATGTCAAAGTTTAATCCTATGTTCCTACTTTTATTATGGTTAGGGCATTCATCTCTGGAACTCTCCTTGCACGTTTAGCATTTATACTCTTGCCATCAAGATGATGAAGTGTATGTGATGCAGGTGTCTCCCCCGATAGAAGGTCAGGAGTTTCAACTTCAAGCAAGTATATTCCTTCCTCTAGAAGAGTGTTCAAGGGGCTAAAAGACTATGCAAGGAAACTTGTCGACATTGACTTATTTACTCAAAGTCTCGAAGATTGGATTTTGGAGAAGACCTGCTCCAATTCTGTTGACAAAAAGCAAATTTTCAAATCTCCTTTTCTGATCGATGAATTGCGCAAACTTGATTATGCATTGGAGGGGGTCTTGTTTCAGCAACTCTTTCGTATGCCTTACTCACTATACACTTCTGATGATCTAAAAGAGGATGCGTATCTTGCTCTAGAAGACTTCCTACATGCCGCTATAGATGGCTTGTGGCGTACCTTTTGGCATAAAAACGGACCTCTCCCATTCTTCGTCTCTTGTCCACGTCATCCTGGATCCAAGTTCTATACTGTCGAAAAGGCAATATTGAGGGGAAGGCTTCAGAAGCTCTGTGGAGCAGCTTTGGTATCCAAAACCGGGAGTGATGTACAAGTTCAGTGGGATCAAGTAGTGGAGTTCGCGTTATTTAAGCAAGACATTCTACAAGGAAATGAATTAGGGTTTTCTACAACAACTATTTGTGAGGCCCTCTTTTATGGTTTCCACATACTTCTCTCTAGAAGTTTGAGCAAGTTCAACAGTGCTAACGGTGATTCGGTCTATTTGATGGTTCTTGATTCTAAATTTGGAGGAGTGATCAAATTTGGGGGCGATCTAAGCAAACTTGAAGTTAATTCGAGCAACCCATGTCACTCCGTGGTTGAATGGATCAAACTTCATGCCGAAGTCAGCGTTTCACCAGTTGACCGGATATGGAACAAGTTAGGGAATCCAAATTGGGGGGACTTGGGAACTCTTCAACTACTTCTAGCAATGTTTTATTCGATCGTTCAGTGGAAAGGACCACCGAGAAAATCGATAGCCGCATTAGCGGCAGATCACAGCCTTCGTCTTCAGAAGCGGATGGTTGAGTGCCGATTTATAGAGAATGGAAACGAGTTGATCCCCTCGCAACACAGTAATCAGAAAGGAGAGATTGTCGAACTTGACCATGAAGAAGATTTGTCTTTCAGACGGCAAACTTCACGTTTGAAACTAAAGCACGGTGAGATTATGCTATTGGAGGATCAACAGGAGCAGAAAGGGTTTCATATACAAGAGTCTCTGCTAGACGGGAATTGTTTGTCCTACAGTGCTGTATCTCCGGAGCACCCTAATGAGTTGTTGACTGTATACGTGGGTGCTCATCCATCTAGGCTTGAGCCATCTTGGGAGGACATGAGTTTGTGGTACCAAGTACAAAGACAAACCAAGGTATTAAACATCATGAAGCAACAAGGGGTCTCAAGCAATTATTTACCGGAAATTGTTGCCTCTGGTCGGATTTTGCATTCTGGCTCATGTCAGAAGGAGAGTCCGGGAGGTCGATGTGATCACCCTTGGTGTGGGACCCCAGTTCTCGTTACACGTCCATTTGGTGAACCACTATCATCTATCTTTGCCCGGGATGGCCCGTTTTCATCTGAGGAAGCTCTCCACTGCTGTCGAGACTGCTTATCAGCTTTGAGAAGTGCTTCGATGGCCAACATCCAACATGGAGACATTTGTCCTGAGAACATAGTACGTGTCATGGACACCAATGGGACTAGAGCGAGGTCACTATACGTGCCCATATCGTGGGGGCGTGCAGTTTTGGAAGATAGAGACAGCCCAGCAATAAACCTGCAATTCTCCTCAACCCATGCTCTTCAACAAGGGAAGCTATGTCCCGCTTCAGACGCCGAGAGCCTCATTTACCTCCTTTTCTTTGTCTGTGGGGGAACAATGCAGCAGCAAGATTCCATCGAATCAGCTCTGCAGTGGAGGGAGAAATGTTGGGCTAGGCGTTTGATTCAACAGCAACTTGGTGAGGTTTCAGCTTTATTGAAGGCATTTGCCGATTATGTGGATAGCCTTTGTGGGACGCCATACCCTGTCGACTATAACATATGGTTGAAAAGACTGAACAGAGCGGTCGATGGTTCATCGGATAGGGGAAAATTTATAGAAGCTGCAGCAACAATGAGATTAGAGGACGTGGCCGAGTCTTCGGGAACTTCTGGAGGTGGTACCAGTACTTCGTTTTCATGCTGACAAGGAGTATGGGAATTCCTATCCGATGATTTTGGGGACTTATCTAACTTTATTTTGCGATGATTCCAGTGTTTTTGGTAAGGGGTGTTCTGTTTTGTAATATTTTTTGCATCTTGATTTTCCATCTCTGCAATGTTATTGTTGATATTCTCCGTTTGATTGTTTATTTGTGTTATTCAGGGAACTTCTCACAGCAAGATATCGGAACACAGATAAAATTATCATTATCTTATTGTGATTTTTCTGTTACATCTTCCTTGGATTCTCATTTGATGCAAATTGAAATACACGCCCCAACTTTTCAGAATAAAAAGAGTCATTCATACCACCTGAGTGGGGGAACAGTGGTTCAATAACTTAAGTGTGCTCTCCGTGATTGTGAGATCGAGTCCCCACCCATGACTTTACCCAATATACCTATTTGTGATGGCAAGACATATTTGCAAGGATTAGTCTCACTTTCAAAGGGTTGGAGACACCCTATCATGTAAAAAGAAGAGAGAGATTCATGGAAAAAAAAGAGGAAAAAATATATATATATAAGCAGGGTAAATACTAGACCTTCAGACCAAATGCATTTTGGTCTGATACTATTCATCGTATCGAACAATCATTTGATATTTGTTGGTATATGTTTCCTACGCAAAAAATTCAGGCCATTGAACAAAACATATTCATCTCCATTCAATTCTGTCTTAAGGCCATGTTTCTATTAATTGAAGTGTGCTCATTAATTCGTGCTAATCTCACTGCAGTTAGTAACAAGTTCATCATAAAATCTTGAATGCAATTTTAAATGGAAACTTTCAAATCAATTTAGGGTTTTTATAAATGATTTTGGTATAGACCTAGGTTTTGAAGAGGAGAATTAGAAGAAAGCAGAAGAGAGAGGGTTTCTGGGGAAGCGCCGCTCTAGTTGCACCCACCACTGGATGTAGATGCACCTTAATAAGTTGCAACACTTTAATATATATGCCTCCCCTACTTTTTATTAGAAAATTCCTATCGTTCAGGGCTCTTCAAAGGGACTTATGAAAATTTACAATTATTTGTCCTAAAAATATATTTCATAATTTACATATATGAAATCATAAGCAAATATAAAGAAAAAGGTGATGATTTATTAAAGTTTGAAATGTGAATTGGGAATGAGAAAGAAAGAAAGATATTTAAAATTATTTCCTGTCGGGTAGATAGAAAACTGATGTCTATGCTTAAACCCAACTGGAAAAACCTAAACGCCCTTGCGTCTTGAACATCTAGCTAAGGACCCTTCATTTTTTTTTTTCTCAAATTCAGTCATCTTTAACTACTTTGGATAAAAAAAATTAACCCTTATCTTCAACCTTAAGGTAACATAGGATTTTGTATAATGGTTAGGACAAGTTAAAAAAATGATGATGAATATCATTTATAATTATTAGGTACAAATGACCCAACCCGTACAACGCGTATATAACATGTTTAATAAAAGTCTAATTTAAAAAATAAAATAAAATAAGTTTCATTTCCACCATAAAAATAAAAATATTATTATTAAAAATAAAGTTGCACAACAATAAACCAATATCTACCAACATAAATTAAGTATCATAAAATAGAAATTAAGTTTTATCAACAAAAATGTATCACAACCAAATAAAGGGCCAAGAAATAAATAAATAATTAAGAAAAATATTTTGATTTTCTTTCCCAAATTAAAAACTTAATCATTAATTATTTGAAAAATATCTTAAAATACCCTCTATATTTTATAGAGTTGGAAAAGAAAAAATATTATGAAAAAGTTATAAGAAATTCTAACAAAAAATGGATAATTTTAAAATTTCTCAAATAATTGTTGATATAGTTAAAACTACGTTAATGACAACATAACTAAATGTGTCAAAACGGATTAACCTGAACCTGGCCCATTTAATAACTATGTTAAATGGGTTGACACTATCATAATCCAAACTCAATTAGGCTTGTCCTAGACCCACTAATTTCCTGTTGTTTTCGAATTGTATTCACAAGTCAGTGATAAAATTGTCACCCCTATGGTAGACATTGGTTTATTGTTATGTGACTTTTATTTTTAATAATGGCATTTTATTTTTATGGTGAAAATAGAACTTATTTTTTTCAAAAAAAAAAAGAAAATTATTAAACAAGTTATATATGGGTTAAGTCAGGTATACCTGCTTATAAATGGATTAGGTTTGAGTTTAAATTTTTCGTACGATTATTAAATGGGTCGGATTTGAGTTTGGTAAATTTTCATAATACCCTAAGCTCAACACAACACTGACCCATTGCCACCCCTACATGAACGGATATGTCTAATTCGTGGCTCAATATTGAGGAATAAAGCAATATTTTAAATGAGGTCTATTTGATATTTAATATATTAATATTAATATAAATGGCACTAATCAACTTTCTATATATTAAAAAAATATTTAAAATCTATCCAAACATTAAATTAAGTTTTTTTTTTGTCTTTTTTAAATTTCCACCGTGAGATCTTCCAACGTGGGTTCCATTAAGATTATTTTTTCTTTGGTGATTTATGCATCCTTCCTCGTTTTTTGGTGAATATTAGATTTACCCCCATGCTTTGAAATTGATGAAATGCTTCTCTCGACGTTAGTCTTCTTAATAGATTAATAGGTAAAGACCTAAATGCCGTCGTCTTGCACATCTAGCCAATAACCCTTGATTTTTCTTCTCAAAATCAATCATCTTCGACCACTTTTGGTAAATTTTTAACCCTCTTCTTCAACTTTAAGATTCCATCTACTTCAACCTTCAAACCTTAAGTTTAGATAAGATTTTTTTTTTTTTTGAAAGTATAAAATGATAGAATTTCAAATACAAAAATCTAGGATTTTTCACAATGGTTAAGGCAAGTTATAAAATGGTGGATTGAAAATAAGGTTAAATAAATTAAAATTAATTTACAAGTGTAATTGAAGCTAAATGATTTTGGGAAGAAAATAATGTATATCTTTTTTTGGAAAATTAGAAAAAATGAATTTTTTTTTTTTGTAGAATAATCTGGGGTATGGTATAAAATGTTAGTATTACCTTGAAAACAATGAATTAAAAAAAAAAAAAAATTAAGGGTTTTGGTAAGCGGTCGAAAAGGGTATTTAGGCCTTTTTTCATTAGTCTATTAAGAAGATTGAGGTTAGGGAGGCATGTCATCAGTTTCAAACCATAGGGTACCTCTAATATTCATCAAATGCAGGATATGTCTAAATTAAATTACTTTTTTCTTTATAAACTTGAAGATTTAATAAGATTTTTTTTCCTAACTTTCAACATAAGGGTTTATTAAGAATTTATTTTCTTTTGAAAACTTCGAGCTCGAGCTCAGGAGATTTATTAAGAGTGTTTTTTTTTTCTTCAGAAATGTGGAATGTGCTATTTATTAAGAGTGCTTTTGTTTAGAAAATTCTCATCGTCAAAGACTCTTCAAAGGGACCTATGAAGAGTTCTTTTATTTTTAAGGGCCCTAATATGAACCGAGGCCTTAGACAATAGTGTCACTCGTCTTATGCTAGAGCCAACCTGCAAATACAATTCCTACCCACTTTCGCCCACCCATTTGCTTTCTCAAGAGAGTAAAAAGACCCAGACTCTAACATTCATCAAAACATGGAGAAGTATGTCTAAATCAATATTACCAAGTTATTTGTTTCGTTCGGTTTGAATTAGGGTTGTGGTTTGTAACTCTAGAATGAACCCAATTCGTAAGGGTAGGTAGAGATAATTCATTTCTTGATTTGCTTTAGTTCTTTAGCTTGGCTCGCTAACTTGGTTCGCTTGTACATATAAATAATTTAAACATAAAAAACAATATATATATATATATATATATATATATATATATATATATATATATATATATAGGGAGCGGTTCAGCAGCCCCATCATGGTGCCCCATATGGTGCCATGCATTTTTCAAAACATGGGTTACAAGCTTTGGAATGAGCTGATTTTTGGTGAGGATGATCTCTATCCTCACCAAAAATCAGCTCATTCCAAAACTTCTAACCCCGTCAAAAGTGATTTACAAAAATTGGACGGTCCACGATTCTTCAACTTGTAAACTAGGGTTAGAAGTTTCAAAATGAGCTGATTTTTTGTGAGGATGATCTCTTCACCGTAGAGATCATCCTCACAAAAAATCAGCCTATTCCAAAACTTGTAACCCCATCAAAAGTGATTTACAAAAAATGCGTGGCACCATAAGGGGCTGTTGAACCGCTCCCATATATATATATATGGAATATTAAATTAAACAAATAGAAATATAGGATACACAAATCCACAAAAGTAACCAAAATAAAATCAACAAATATTTATATTAAAAAAAATGTGAAAATTAAATGTTCATTGACTGCCAAAAAAAAAAATATGATGGAAAGAATCAAGTAGCCTCTTCATTCGATTAAGTCCATCTCATCTCTTCGAGTTTTGGTGCTTGAATCATCAAGTAATCCTTCATCATGATCAACATCCTACTTGTTGAATGGACCTTCATTATACTTCTCACCGAACTGTGCTATCGATCCAATTAAAAAATTGTTGAGAGCCGGCATGCTTTAGTTCGTTGAGCCCAATCAAAATTTGGTGGATCCGTGATTTGCTTGATTTTACGAATCCAGTCCGAATCATATCATGAACTAGTTTGGTTCGTACCGATTCATGATTTAGACTAGTACCAACAAATGGGGTAACAAAGGTCTAGATCACCAAGAAAAGAAAATGGTAGAAAGATTTCCTCTTTCCAAGGCCAACATACCTCCTACCCACCCTTGTCCACCCTTCTATTTTGCCAAGAGAGTAAAAGGACCCACCCTCTTATATGGAGGGTGTATGTCTAAATCACCAAGAAAAGAAAAAGACTAAAATGACCCTTTATCTCTTTTGAATCGGGGCGAGCTGTGCGAAAGTATTGTTCCATATCAAACAGGAAATTTTCTAATTCCTTGGCATCGCGGGCGCCACCGTAAGCTCGTGGCTCTGGAACACGCATTCTTTTCCAAAACACATGTTGATTAAAGATTTATGTCCTTTGGACTTGAAAGGGGTATAAAAATACATATGAAACCTATTGTACAAGTGACCCCGAAAAATCCCTAACACCGGATAAATAACAAGCAAAGAGCAATCTTATCAATGATAGCTAAAGATCTTGAGAGCTTAGTGTAAGGCTGGTAACGGATCGGTTCGGTTTCGGATCAGTGCCACTCCAATATCGATCCAATTTTTTTTAAATATATACTTGATTTGATCTTAACGGATTAATGACTATGTAAACCGAATCCGATGCGTTTCATTTCATCCTTAATCTAAAATCGATCCGATCCGAACACATGCCTTAATTTCAAATTATCAATGTTCACAAATTAAAGATCATATGAAATTTTAAAAAATCTAGTTTCGAACTACATATATAGAGGGGAAAAAAAAAAGAATAAATGTTTTATCTATATGTATTTATATGAAATTAAGTATAATAAAAAATTTATTGAAATATATTCAGATCGGATTTTTTCTTCGAATTGGATTGGGGTACATCCGAATCCAATCCGATCCGAAAATCCATTTTTTTTTTTATGTTTTTTGGATTAGGTCGGTTCAAACATTGAGTATATTTCAAATCATTGCTAGCCCTAGTTTAGTGTAGGCTATTTAGGTTTCTTTCTTGAGATACTAGCGAAAACACCTTCATTTTCTCTTAAAAAACGTTGTTTTCAAGTTCTTAAATCTCAATGGTAAGTTACTTCTAATCTATTCAACCTCACTTTCAATTTATCATTTCAGCATGGCCTTAAATACTTTAAAATTTTGAAAAAATCCATCATCTTCAACATCTCCAAAAACGCTATCTTGTTCTTGGGTCTTGAAAGTTGAAATAGATAAAATCTCAAGGTTGAAGATGTTTAGTCTAGAGAAGAAAAATCAAATATTCTTGGCTAAAGATTGAATTAGAGCATTTATGTCATTTCATTAGTATATTAAGCAAGACCAAGGTCAAAAGGGTATATCATTAGTTTGAAAACAGAGGGGGTAATTCAAATATTCACCAATTATGGAGGAGGTATGTCTAAATCACTCTACTATTTATACCAGCTCCTGCAACTAAGAATATTTTTTTCCTTCTACCTACTTGTCTGTCCACCGTTCGATTTCAGTTACAAAGTCTCCTCAATTCTCATTTGAGATCTTCAAGCTTTGCTAAATTTTGTTTTTCGTTCGAATCTCTCAAGAAATCGACTTCTTAGTTTCAGATCTAATCTTGTTTGCGAGTTCTTTTGGATCAAAGCTTGATCTTACCTTATTGAATCTACATTGTTTGAGATCTGTTCGGATCGATTGAAAAAGTTGCAAAATGGCGATCCAAACATGCCTTTAATATCTCTCGAATCTCGATTTGATAATGTGGTTTAATAATCTTCTAATAAAAATTCCATAATTTTATGGTATTTCGAAGAAATTAAAAGGTTTCTATAAGTGATTCAAGTTTCCTGAATCGTAAATCGCTCTGTTCCACAGATTATGAGTATTCGATCCTTAGATTGAGAAAAAGAAAGAATTGTTGCAAAGAGATGAACCTTCGAAAAGTAGATTCACAATGTACACTTTCAGAAACCGATGATCGTAGGCTTCTCGATAAGCCAAGGCCAGAGAACATCGAACGGAAGAGTTCCTTCGATGAGAGGTCTCTTAGCGATTTATCGGTCGCTCTAGGTAGAGCACTTGATAATCTTGATACAATGTGTTCGCCTGGCAGACCATCCGCCTTCGGTACTCCTATGTCGTCGTCGAGTCGTAACTCATTCGAGCCGTATCCGATGGTTGCCGAAGCTTGGGATGCTCTCAGGAGATCTTTGGTGTTCTTCCGAGGTCAACCAGTCGGTACGGTCGCGGCTTATGATCATTCAGAAGAAGCATTGAACTATGATCAGGTTTGCATTGTTTAAAGATTTCTGATCTATGATCATGTTCTAATTGTTTGAATACTTAAATTAATTATTGTTGAGATTTGTGATGATGTTCTGTTGAGATCTATGATTAGGTTCTCATTGTTTTAAAGATTTGAATTAATCATGTTTAGATATATTATCAGGTTTTCATTGTTTAAAGATTCGAATTAATCATGTTGAGTGTTAGGATCCTTAGGTTAAGACTAAACTTTTTGTTTTTTTTTGGAAGGTTAAAAATCAATATATGGTATTTTTGGAGTATTCCTTTGGGTCTTAACATTTGGTACAAAGCCAACCCCATGTTCAAGGTTTGAGTCATGGGGAGGGATTATGGGGTAAAAAAAAGGTGCTTCCCTATAGCATGGACTATGGAAGGGGTCCTTAGAAGAAAAAAAATATATTATGGGATAGGGAAGGGTCCACCATGGTAGGCCACCTATGTTACCTCGTGCGTGGGTTCGTGCATTTCGAATTCGGGTTCGTGGTTCGCCATTCTAGAGCGAACCCGATTTGTAGGGGTAGACAATGATGGGGGCATTTGAAGATTGAAGTCAATAGTAAGGTAAAAAAGAGGTTGAAGAGGGCATTTGGTGATTTTTCATATGTCTATCAATAAAGACCAAGGTCAAAGGGTATACAAATAGTTTAAAAACTTAGGGAGATACCTCAAATATGATATATAAAAAACGTCGAGGGTCGTATAAAGGTATCTCAAATTAACATAGTTGGCTACATTCACGAACCTACAAACCAAACAATGAATTGGTTCAATTTGAACCGGTTCACAATTCACTACAGTTCCAACGAATTAGGTAACCCTGGACCAGCATGATTAGTTTGGGAAGGGGCAACTTATGGAAAAAAGATAAAGGGGTACCTGGTACTTGGGAAGAAAGATATCAGGGGGCTCGCCATATGTCGGTCAATGATGCAGGACATCTACAATTTTAGTTAAAGAGTCTTAAGTAGTTTTCTAATTCTAATAAGATTTCTATTTCAACTTTAGAAAGTTTCTATTTTGTCTAGTTTCTAATTTGTTTTTAGGTTTCAATTTTATTTTTTTCTTAAATTCGTTTTTATTATTTAGGATATAATTAGAAGTTTTCAAATTGAGTTATAATAGGATTATAAGGTTAGTAATATGTTATACATAGATTAGAAAGTTACTTTAGAAGGTTTCTAAGTTGTTATGACGAAATTATCTATAGCAGGAGCTTCAAAAATGAAATTCGACAATCAATTTATAACAATTCATTCAATTTAGCTATTTTTCTTGTCACAATTTATTTTTTTCCTTCTTTTCCAAGCTTGAATCTGTTACTTCAAATTGGTTTTGTCTATTTCATTGAAGACAATCTCTCAATTTATTTCGAATCTATTGATTCACACGCTTCCATTACGTCAAGTGGTATCAGAGCTCTTGCTAAGATCCACAAAAGATGGTTGGTGAAGATGATTTTGTCACAAAATCTTATCTAGAAACTCAATTTGAGAAGTTTGAAGAAAGAATAATCAACAAAATTATGGCTAAGTTGAGATCCCGTATTCAAGGCATGGTTCTCACACCATTGAGAATGAGAAAGGTAAGAAAACCCTTGAAGATAAAGACCCCAAGGATTTCCACCATCCCTCCCTCAATTCCCTCAAAATTCAGTCCTTGGGATATCGATTAGTGAGACTGAACCTACCAATTTTCAAAATCCTACCCAAAATTTTTATCATTCCCAAATCACACCCTCTCGATCAACTCAAGGGTTAATCATAATGATTCTCGGGTTTTTATTCTTTTGGAGCAAGATTTTCAAAGAGTTCAAAGGGGATTTTTTTTAGGACTTCGTTGTCTAATGGGATAGCATTTGTAACATCTCAGCCTCCTAAGTTGTTGTTTTTCCTTTTTCTTTTTTCTTGGGTGGGTCATCTTGACCTGCCCGGTTGTTGTTGCTGTTTTTTCTTTCCTTGTCAATCAAAAAAAAAAAAAATACCCCTTCAAAGCCCTTCCAATAATCCCCTTCCCCCACCCCTCATTGGTGATTTATCAATTTGAATGTCTGTTACGAAAGAACTTCTGCCACATGCTAATTTTATCTTAGGTGTTAATTTTCCTAATCATCCACCTCATCAAACAAGCCACAAAGTGGCTGTGGAAAAATTGTATCTTGAAGAAATTGTGAAGTATGATTGCATACATTATGTCAAGTTTGTTAACGTGTACGAAAGATGGAATTTGGCATGCCATTAAGGAAAGTTTGAAGATCGAATATCACTGGAAGTGGATTAGAGCAAGAGATGAATGGAAAACAAGAAAAAAAAAAAGGCCTTCAAGAACAACTCCAAGACGAGTTTTCTCAAAGAAAAAGGGGTTTGATGTAAGGTATCTACAATTTTAGTTAGAGTCTTAAGTAGTTTTCTAATTCTAGAAAGATTTCTATGTCAACTTTAGAAAGTTTCTTATTTGTTTAATTTCTAATTTGTTTTTGGGTTTCTATTTTTTTCAAAATTCGTTTTTATTTTTTAGGATATAATTAGAAGTACTTAGAAGTATTCAAATTGAGTTATAATAAGATTAGAAGGTTAATAATATGTTATCGATTGATTAGAAAGTTACTTTTTAATATTTTAGAAGGTTTCTAAGTTGTTATGATGAAGTTATTTGAGGAGCTTAAAAAACGAAATTCAACAATCAATTCATTCAATTTAGTTATTTCTCTTATTACAATTTATTTATTTTCCTTCTTTTTCAAGCTTGAATCTATTGATTAAAACTGGTTTTATGTGTTCCATGGAACACAATCTCTCAATTTCTTTAGAATCTATGATTCACATGCTTTCACTATGTCAGCCAATGAGGGTGTCGGTCTTGAAGCATGAGGGTATGTTACGATCCTTAGGTTAAGACTTAAACTTTCCACTCCATTAGCACTTAGGTATTTTTGGAGTATTAGTTTGAGTCTTAACATTGAGATTTATGACCAGGTTCTCATTGTTTAAATACTTGAATTAATCATTGTGAGATTTATGATGAAGTTCTTATTGTTTGAATTAATCATGTTGAGATATATGATCAAGTTGGTTGTTATTAGTTAAATAATGTTTTTTTGTCATTGCAGGTCTTTGTTCGAGACTTTGTACCAAGTGCTCTTGCTTTTTTAATGAATGGTGAGCCTGAAATAGTGAAGCATTTCCTCTTGAAGACTCTCCAACTTCAAGGTTGGGAGAAAAGGATAGACAATTTCAAGCTTGGAGAAGGTGTGATGCCAGCAAGTTTCAAAGTGCTTCGTGATCCTATTCGGGAAACCGATACTATAGTTGCAGATTTTGGCGAGAGTGCTATAGGAAGAGTTGCTCCTGTTGATTCTGGATTTTGGTGGATTATTTTGTTACGTGCATATACTAAGTCTACTGGGGATTTATCTTTGGCTGAAAAACCCGAGTGTCAAAAAGGGATGAGGCTTATACTGACTCTATGTCTGTCGGAGGGATTCGACACATTTCCGACCTTGCTCTGTGCTGATGGGTGCTCTATGATCGATCGAAGAATGGTAACATTGTGTTTCATGTCCTGATATTATAATCGCTTCATTTGAATATTTGTTCGTAGAAATCTTCCCGAATCTAATATGAAAGACACTTGTTTCCAAATGTGATCAAACTTTTATCATTAAAAGGAAAATTTTATAGGATGGTAGAAAGACCAGCTATGCTTTATGGAGATGAATATCGGGCAATCAAGAAGTATTATGTTAATAAATTGAATATAACAGAGACAAGGATGTTGAGATGGATGAGTGGAAGTCTACAAAAGATTAAATTGAAAAGAACGCATTTGGGATGATGTAGGAGTTGCTCCAATAGGCTATAAAGGTGTAACTCCAATGATCTTGATTACATGGTAAAGGAGGACGTCCCGCTTTTGTGTTTATGCATTGTGCAGAAGAGCAATTGAATCTAGCTATGCAATTACTCATTCTTGAAGACAGCCTTTTAGGATTCGTACTCTAGGACCCCAAGGAGAAGAATAACATGATACATGAATTTGAAATAATGGTCACATAATGCTTTTTTCTTTGTTGGGTTGAAACATGAGTCTTCTGCGTAGAGCTTCCTGAGAGAATTGAAGACCACCTCTTGAATGACGGTACAAAGTAGCAAGAATTCAGTGAAAAATATAACCAATCACCATATAATTAAAAATTCAAACTACAAAATAGATGGAATGGTCATGTTGAAAGATGGGAATAAAGGGCTAGAAACCCCTAAAATTGACATCATTGCCGCCAAATCTGGTGATGCCATCATGAAGCACTGATAGAATCTACTAGTGATTATTATGTTGTATGCAGCAGAATTTTCCGTGGATTGGATATGCAAATTAGATGAATCATCTTGATTTCAGGAATTTTATTAGTATTTTGGACGGTTTTAGGAAGTATCTGTTTTAGTTTTTTTGGGCCTCAGGAAGTTTTAGGCAGCATAAAAAGAGTAACTTTGATCTAAATTTGAGTCATGATTTTCTGACACCCCCTCTGACATACGCTCCCTGACGTGGCATGTGCTAGAACCATAGATCCTTTCCTCGGGATACACAAGTGTACATCCCCATAAATGTGTATAGTTGTGTATCCTGAGGAAAAGAATCTCTGGTTCTAGCACATGCCACGTCAGGGAGCGTATGGGGGCGTACGTCAGAGGGGGTGTCCGAATATCATTATTCTTTAAATTTTAGAGGTAGTAAGATTTAGATAAAGAAAGGGCTTTCATTGGAATTTTCTTTTGTTGGTCTATTTCTCTTACGACTTTCCTTTTGTCAACTCTACTAAACCTTTTCAAGATTTGAAGCTTGTTTTTTTCTTTCGGTAGGCAAGCAGATTAGCGGGTGAAAATGAGTTTTAGTTATGGCCAGGGGCGGATTTAGAGTGGGGGCTGTGGGGGCACTTGCCCCCACAAGAATTTTCAAGGTCTATGGATTAGTGAGCTATTGTGACAGATTTTAGCGGCGGATAAAAAAAATATGCCACTATTGCCCCCACAATTTTTTTTTCCACTCTCAATTGCCCCAACATTTTTTTTTTTTCATTCTTAATTGTCCCCACAAAAAATTTTCTACTTGGTTGCCCCCAGATGAGCAAAATTCTGGCTCCACCCCTGGTTATGGCTATAGTATCTCACACAACTGTGGAGCTTCTTTTCTAGTTATTTTATATTTTTGGTGAAGATTTTGGATGGTTTAGTTTCTTCTTGTAGTTTTCTATTAGTTTCCATAGTAGGAGGTTCTTAAGCAACACCTACTACAAGCATCAACAGCCCAATTTTGAGCATGGACTTACTTCAGAGCACAAACATGTATTCTTGAAGATAAGAGACACACTTCACATGTCGAGCATTTAGTTCAGCTTGATCATTGACCATTGTGAAGGTCTCATGATTCGAAAGTAATGAAATTCTGATTGCAATGTACCTATAAGTAAAATATGGTTGAATGGTTTAGTGCTTCATGTCAAAAGTTGGATAAGAGAAAATATAATTGTGGAGAACACCTATCTTAGTAAGACAAGTGCCACTATACACTTCAGAGGTCTTCTTCAAGTGTAGGAAATTAATTTTTCAGTTACCATTTTCTTAGCTAACTGAGAATCATCTTCTCTGGATAGAATCCATTTGAAACTTCATGCAGTCCCTACTTGATAACCTATGTACAATGGCATGAACATGCATCAGTGTTCGACGTGTATACAGAATGTTGGACACATTGACCCCCACAAACTTGATTAGTTGACATGTTCATATATTTTATTCCAGATGTTGAGAGATTTTTTTAATATAATTTAGTTCGTATAAAGTACACTATGGAAAATTTATTTATCTAAGCTGATATATATTAAAATCGTATAAGCGATGTATTATAGTAAATGAAAACATGTTAATTTGAAACTCATTTATAAAGTCTTAGTTTCTATCCATCTGTTGAATAATATTTATGCATAAAAGTAATAAATTCATCGTTAGTTTATGTTCCTGTTTATAGCAATATGTTAATTTATTACTTTACTGATGACCTTTGGACACTGCAAATTTACATTTTTTTTTTGGGGTGCAAACTCACATTACAGGGTATTTATGGTTATCCTATTGAAATTCAAGCACTTTTCTTTATGGCCTTGAGGAGTGCTTTGGCACTACTTAAGCATGATACAGAAGGGAAAGATTTTGTGGAAAGAATTACGAAACGCTTGCATCCCTTAACTTATCACATGCGAAGTTACTTTTGGCTTGACTTCAAGCAACTCAACGACATATATCGCTATAAAACAGAGGAGTATTCTCACACTGCAATTAACAAGTTTAATGTTATTCCTGATTCAATCCCAGATTGGGTATTTGATTTTATGCCAAACAGTGGCGGCTACTTTATTGGAAATGTCAGTACTGGGATGGTGGATTTTCGATGGTTCGCATTAGGTAACTGTGTAGCTATTCTATCCTCACTAGCAACTCCCGAGCAATCTATGGCTATAATGGATCTTATTGAATCACGTTGGGAAGAGTTGGTTGGAGAAATGCCATTGAAAATAGCTTATCCAGCAATAGAAAGCCATGAATGGCGCATTGTGACAGGTTGTGACCCTAAGAATACAAGATGGAGTTATCACAATGGAGGATCTTGGCCAGGTTAGATCAAGCACTTATCCTTGAAATATGTTATGGTTTGTCCAGTATATATACGAGTCTAATTCGGCAGCCAACCTTTTTTCCTATATGGGTTCGAAGCTTCGGAAAAATCATCCCATTCCGAAACTTCTAACCCCTTAAAAAGTGGTTTAGCCTTTGGATTTAAATGCCTTGTTTTTTAGTAAATACTTGACAGTCAATCCCAACACAATAAATGCATTTATTAAGGGCATAATAAATACATTTATTATGTAAAAGACCAACATACCCTTGTCTTTTTCACTCAAAGACAAAATGGGTAGGAGTATTATTTGTTGTTCAAAATGCATAAGCCACTAATTTTTTTGTCATCTTTGCATCTGGTGTCTTGGTATAGTGCTTTTGTGGGTGCTGACGGCCGCTTGCATCAAGACGGGAAGGCCACAAATCGCAAGAAGAGCAATTGATCTCGCTGAGAGCCGGTTATTGAAAGATAATTGGCCAGAATATTACGATGGAAAACTTGGGAGATATGTTGGTAAACAAGCAAGGAAGTTCCAAACATGGTCAATTGCTGGATATCTGGTGGCAAAGATGATGTTAGAAGATCCATCACACTTGGGGATGATCTCTATGGAAGAGGACAAGCAAATGAAGCCCTTGCTCAAGAGATCAAGCTCATGGACTTGTTGAGGGGGAAAAAAAAAGAGGGGTCTTGTTATTTACTACACTTGGAGGTAGGAAAGGAAAAGAAATAAATTTGGAAGGGTATTATTGGAAAAGGATAATAGAGGAAAGACAATAAAGTTTGTGAGTATTCTTGGAAAGGATGGGTAGAAGAGAAAGGGAAATAAAGTTGGAAAGGTCTTCTTGAAAAGTAATAGAAGAGGAATGATAATAAAATAAAAAGTTATCCTCGAGATTCATGGCGAAATTAAATCTCAACCCCTCTTTATAGGGGAATAAAGAGAGTGGTATCCACTTATGTTGTTTTATTATATAGATTATTCTTTGAGAGTTTCATCAACAAAACCTTGTCCCAAAGATTTAGAATCAGCTAAACAAAATATTGTTCCACCATGCAATTATGTCCAGAACCACGTCTTCTTCTCCTCTTATCGAATGGTATCTCACTTTTCATATAAAAACCCTTTTTCATATGTTACGACTCACCCATTGATTGTAAACTCATCATTTCGGTGTGTAATGCATGGTTCAGTACTTTGCGGATGTCTCATTGTTCTACTAAGAAGGGTGTCATTTGTTTCGAGATGAAAATTATTACACATAAAATAATAATTTTTTTGGTGCAAATTTTTCTAGGATTTTTTTTTTTCCTTATAGAATTTTCAAACTTTCAGGTGATTAGTTGATTTTAGGTTAGATGATTATAAAACAACTCCAATACTTTGCGGTTGTACTGTGAATTGGACCGATAAGCGGTTAGTGCCCATAGGTCATGAGTTCGATACCCATTATGAGCATTAATTCCTCAAGGGCACACCCTCACTTACTTGGTGCATGTGATGTGCGGGTGTTGCACGTACCTTGATACTAGTCTTTGGACAAGACCATGGTCTATGGATTGGGCAAAGCCTAGATACGGGATTGGTCTGCTATCTAGAGGCATAACCGGCTATCAAAACAAAAACAAAAACAAAAATTGTGAATTGGACATGTAGGCTTAATTGTAAATAGAGTCGTGATAATATGACATCTACCTCTGACACACGTCTCATCACAGAACCGTAGATCATTTGCCTCGAGATACACAAAAAAAAAGATTTATGGTTATGTCTATCCCGAGGCAAATGATCTATGGTTCTGTGATGGGGGTGTCAGAAAATCATTACTCTTGTAAATATGCCGAATCATATTATCCATATTTTTAATAAAATTCAATCATCACTACTAGTGTTCAAGTATTAATCCCCTCCAATCATTTTGTAAAATCTTCATCAAGTATCGCTTTAAGGGTCACATCAAAATATTTTTGACATTAGAAAATTCTTTATAAAACAGTAAGATTTGTAAAATAAATTACAACCTCACAGTCTAGAATGTGCGGAACTTTTTTAGCCAATTTTAAAATGTCATACAACTTTGGAAGCGTTTCTCAAACGTGATTACCTAAAAACAGTGTTCTCCAAGAGCTAGAATCTTCAAATTTAACATAATAAATCTCCTTCGGAATTAAAATGCCAGCACTCTAACAATCATTGAGCACATTACTAGATTTTCTTTAACTCATCTTCAACGTTCTGAACATTTTTTTTTTTTTAATTTAAAATAGATTATTATTAGAGAAAATTACTTAAAGGACCCTGGCGGAGGGATTTCTTTTTACATAGTCCCTAAATTTTGGACAATCTCTTAATAGTCCATTTATTAAACTTTTCTTTTCTTAACAGTCACTGGATCTCATCTCCCATGTTTCTCATGATTGAATGCCCTATCCATTCTAACTCATCGTTTTCATCTTAAAAAAATTAGATTTTTAACATCTCAATCAAGTTTGAAAGACTTCCATTTCATCGTAAAAGATTCAAGAAGGAAGAAGAAACCATTTTCAAAGATTTTTTTTCTTAGTTTTTGAATGAAAATCAATCAAGAATGGTTCTTTTGGATTGAAATCATCTTAACAAGCCATTATCTCAAGTTTTTAGTCTATCTTTCCATGTATTTTAGTAGAAAATAAATAAAAAAACATCGAATTCAACAGTAAAAATTATGAATTCAACACTTAATGAAAAAACAGCGAATTTGACAAAAAAATAAAACATGGTGACTCGACAGTAAATTAAAAGGCGGTGAGTTGACAAATAATGAGGGACCATCGAGAATAAAAAGTTTACTAAATATCCTATCAAACTACTGCACAAAACTTATGAACTAT
Source organism: Akebia trifoliata (assembly GCF_017979445.1). Lineage (NCBI taxonomy): Eukaryota > Viridiplantae > Streptophyta > Magnoliopsida > Ranunculales > Lardizabalaceae > Akebia > Akebia trifoliata. The sequence continues at coordinate 18,453,859 of NC_141378.1, forward strand.
TTAGAAATAAATCCCTCCACCAGGGTCCTTTAAGTAATTTTCCCTTATTCCTATCCTTAACTTGTTAATACCACAATCTGCAATATAAAATTCTCTTGTTACTATCGTTGATGCGTTCTCATAATCAATGGACTTCAAACTTCCAAACCCTTTAGTAAGAGATGAATATCATAAAACCAACAAAATTTAAGATGAAGTGATCGACTTAACATCCACACCAAATTCACAAGGGGAGGGGGAAAAAATAGTTGAATCCTTAAATAGTTGCCACCATGAAAGCATTTTCATCGAGTAAACCAGACCTTACAATGGCTTCAACACTTTGATTATAAATATAAATACATTAAAACCCACTACACATTATTGCCCCTCGTTGGACGACAAACATGATTTCTTTTACGAGCATGTTCTTCGCTGTGATGCTGTGTACGACAAGCATAACCATACCAACAATCTTCTCTTTTAGATGCATCAGGTGGAAGATGCTGAACAAGAATACAAAGATCAGCAAAGCAAAAGAAATAATCCTTCTCAAAATCAAATTAATAAATTTTGGTAAAGCAACCTTACCTAATTCAACACAAGTTATCACAGAAAATAGAGTGCAACAGAAAGCAAAATCTTTGTGGGCATTTATATAATCTACCAATTATTCTTGAACTACATGCGATACTTCTTTTTTTTTATCAGAAAGCGGGTTAGTGGTCAGAAATTAGTGGGTGAAGAAGGGTTTTGAACCAAGGTCGTGAAGTAACTCCCCATTTTGTTCGAACACGTCTTAAAGAAGAGAAAAAAGAAGAAGAGATCATTCATTTGGTCCAAAAAACCAGTCTCCACTCAATGATCTCGTCACCTTTGAACCTATCTGGCTTAAAATGATTAAACTGTGTATAGCTTAAATTATAACCTTACAATGGTTCCTCCTTAATCTTTTGCTCCACTAAACTATCCCATCCACCACAGCATACGAGATGTTATTGTTCCTTCTTCGAGAAATGGCAATATTATAGAAGAACTAGTCTATCGCCTTCTTCTAACCACCAGACCCTAAAAAAAAAATTCTCCTAATTGATTTCGAATAAACTGGCAAACTTAAGGAACTCATTGTCCTCTACAATCTTATAACCAAATGTATGAATTAAGTGTTGTATATAGATTAGCCTAGTTATAATGGTTGACATACATTCTTTTGAAATGAAAGCACTAAAGATAGGGGGGTGGGGGATCTCACCTAATTTATTTATATTTTCATGCAATTCCTCTTAAATACACATAACATTCTTTGATTATAAACATGAAAAGCGTAAGAAAATAATAATTTTGCAGTTGATTTAGACAATAAGTTTGCAAGCCTAGTAATACACACCTGTCACAAGATATAGAATCAGATGTTTACAAGCCACACATGATTATTTCTAAATAATTATACCTGAAATTGGAAAATACTTACATATTTAGGTGTTGCAATCCGAAACCAATACAAGAGAAATGAGACCAACTTTCCATAACAATCTCTGCATTCAAATACATATTTAGGTGTTACAGCAACTAACAACAAAAAATCTCATCAATGCAAACTATTAAAACTAGCATTCTCAAATAAAATAAACATAATTGGACTTTATTCTCGAAGAGGAAAATTGATATAACATAATCACTATCAGAATGGAACTATCTATAAACCAAGTTACAATTTGGCCATTATTACATGAACATAGGTATGGAGTATTTAAAACACTAAGATATGCAAAACAAGGGACAAACCCTTTCTATATAGAATAAAAACAGAAAAAAAGGGTCAGTGAGGAATAATCCCACTGTACCCAGCCCTACAAAAGATAAGCCCCACGATTATGTAGTTTTAAACTTTTCCTCAATCCAAAAATCAGTTCTTCAAAGTGAATGCTCCTCAATAATTGCATGATAGAGGACCGCGAATATAGCGGCACGGTGACTAATAACCACACCAGGGCTAGTTTAGTGTTTATCTTAGTCTTTTTCATAATACCGTTCTACCATTCGTGAGGTCGATATATCAAGGGAGAGATTGTGTCAACTAATTGTCCTCTCAAACCATCTTTGCAATTACATTCTGTTCGTCCTCGCACTTGACTTTTAACTTTAGCCCACGAAACTTCAGTAATATAAATTAGGGTGTATGGAGGATGCATACTTGGTCTTTTGATTGCTTGCTTTATATTATCATGCAAGCTATCTTATTCCTAATCGATGCAACCTCCTTGCTCTCCACTGTGACCATAAACAAGCCTTTGATCTTCTAAAATCCTTCATAGGACACTCACACTGAATTCCATGATTTTTCTCGTAACACATAAAAAAATGTTTGCTAAAAATGTTGATCCCCTATGGAAAACCTTTAAAACCACTGTTGTCCTCCATCTAACATCCGTTTTTTATAGATACAAAATTTTATTAAAAAAATGCCAACATCTTTTTTAAAGCCAAAGGATACTCAACATGTGGTTTTGTCCCTTCTTCCAGATTATTGAGGATCTAGAGATAGTATTAAAATTACCAAAATATTTGTAGTTATGTGATACTATAATTCTCATTTTCAAGAAGCAAATGGTTGTTTTAGGTGTCAGACTCTTAGATACTCGTGCCAATATGTATTGGAACATTACTAATCTTCATTTCCATAATTTATATGGTCATTTATTATAGCTTGATGACTTACAAGTGTTTTTTTTTTAATGTATGTTTTTCAATTCCTACACTTCCAATGCAAACTTTTCATAAAATTTCCATCACTTCCTTAAATTTTTATTGATTTCCAAAATGGTTGAAATATTTCCATTCCAAGATGACTGAAATACTCATCAAAATCAACCTTGTTCCAAACGCATCTTTGTTGGATCAACATTAACAAAGGTTCCCCAGAACCTACTATGGCTTAAAAAGAAGCTATAGATGTACAAGGGACTAAATTTTTTTAGTCCTCTGATCTGCCAACTTGAACAATTCTAGTTCAATGGCTCCAAACGTCATGAACGGAGAATATGGCCCCCCATGATTCTCTTCCCTTTCATTAGAATTGATTTAGAACCCTAAGGGCTTCTTTCTCCGAAGGAAAGATGAAAAGGAGAAATCATTGCACATCCCCCTCAACCAACTCCTCTAGTGATTCTCTTCCTGCTAACCCACTCTTAGACCACTTTGAGGCCGAAGCTCTGTCTAATGAACTACGTATAAGAAATGATTTCAAGAAATCAATCCAATCTGATGCAGGGAGACCCAACCATTTATCTTAAAAGCCGCAACTGATGAGAAAGGCGGTATCAATCCCTTTATCCCACAGCCCAGGGTTCCAGTCAATCAAGGCGGGACCCACATCAGTGGAGGATGCTCCTGCATCATACGCCAACATTGGAAGAGTCTCGAACTTGAGACCTCTTGCTCTGATACCATTTGATGCAGGGAGACCCAATCATTTATCCCAAAAGCCGCGACTGATGAGAAAGACAGAATCAATCCATTTATCCCATAGCCCAGGGTTCCAGTCAATCGAGGTGGGACCCACATCAGTGCGGGGATGCTCCACACCTAGGATGCTCCTGCATCATACACTCACACTGGAAGAGTCTTGAACTTGAGACCTCATGCTCTGATACCTTTTGATGTAGGGAGACCCATCTATTTATCCCAAAAGCCATGACTGATGAGAAATGAGGAATCAATCCCTTCATCCCATAGCCCAGGGTTCCAATCAATTGAGGCAGGACCCACATCAGTACGGGGATGCTCCTGCATCACAATCCTTCTCGCATTTTATATCCTGCACTAGAAACCCTTAGGGTGTTGGACTAAGATCATTTAACCTCCTTCACTGGGCCATGCTTTCAACTTGGCAATCTTGTGACTTCTTCCTTTCTTGATCCTCTCTAGAACCTCAAGTACATTGTCAGGTATAGAATATTACAACATAAAGAGATGCTACAAAGCAAGATGAAACTTACTTGCATATAACTGAACTATGGGCTTAGACCCATAGCTCAGTTGGTTTGACACATTGCAAAACAACTTTGAGGTTGTGGGTACAAGTCCAGCTTATCCATAAAAAAATATATTTAAAAAAAAACTTACTTGCATATGTGTGTCCCAGCAGATATCATCTCAGCATGGTTCAGAGGCATTCTTGTTCGATCTGCAATGAACGAAAATAATAAGCATAAGCAGAATTTATAACGTTATCTAAGCCACCCACGCATGTAAAGGCATAGAATATACAACTGACTTCACTAATGCACTTTCTGAGGAGGGATCGCATAAATTGATGACATCAATTGATAACAAGTTGTACAATTTCTTATTTCAACAGTCTTAGGCATAGCAATGAGATTGAAGAAGATGTAATAGAGAACTTTATTTTTCTTTTAAAAGAACTCAAGAAGAGGAAGAAAGGAAGACGATGAATAGAAAGTAAAACTGAATCCACTAAGATTAATTAGACCAGAAATAATCAAGAATTGAGAGTAATGTTAATATGCAAGAAGAGAAAGAAAGGAGGATGATGAATAGAAAGTAAAACTGAATCCACTAAGATTAATTAGACCGGGAATAATCAAGAATTGAGAGTAATGCTAATATGCATGAGTTTTGTAAACCCATACATGAAAAGGGAAGGGAGGAATGCTGTGGGGCATTGTGGATGAAAAGGGAAGGGACGAATACTGTGGAGCATTGAGGTCTGTCCATTCTTACAGAGCCAAGAGGAGAATATAGTAGAAAAAATCCAAGATAGACTCCAGAGAACTAGATGAAGAAACTAGAGCCCCAAGAGTCAAGTGGAGCAAATTATGCCTTAAAATAAAAGAGCTGCTATTGGCACTCCAACTTTTTACATATTACACCCCAATTTCTTAAATTATTTATCACCCCCAATTAAAGATTAAAGCTCTTCAAACATTACCAAGGAGTGGTTCAGATTATAATCTCAACATTACAAAACATTATAACACCCATTCAAACGATTTCAGTAGTTGTTTACAATTACAATTATGCTCAAATAAAATCCTATGTATAAAAAAATAAAAATCTAGCAAAAAATTAGAGAGCTTTTATTGGCACCCCAACTTTTACTTATTTTCATCCATTCACTTATTTTCTTTATTTTTGATTGGGGTGTAATAAGTAAAAGTTGGGGTGCCAATAGCAGCTCTCTAAAATATGTATAGGAACATATCTCTGTAGCATCATTCTTTCTGATAGTGGATGGAAGCTTTTGAAGAAAACATGTTACACCAGCGTATCTGGCGTAATCGCGTCATAGGGATGCAACACATTGATGAGTTCTACTTTTCAAAGGACACAAAAATGAAGATTTGACACAAAATACAATTACCAATTTGTCTGTTGTTCAACTTTACTATCCATTCTGAAATAACATCTTGCAATGTTTTCCCTGTCTGCCTAATGCACCTTTCCGTGATCTGAAAAACCAAGATAAAATGTCAAAAATGAGACATCGAGAATGGAGTTACGACTTACAACTATACTAGTTTCACACCCTAGTATAAAGAAATCCATACATCTTGCTCGTATTGATTATTTTCGTGCGCCAACAATGGAATTCCCGTGGTAGTATGTTCAGAAATCTGCAGATCAGATTTTCAATGTCATGTTTCATATAGTATTGGTATAGAATAAATATTTCACATTTACACCAACATTATTAGCATAAAATTTTTCCAAGAAATTAAAATAAAAGTGGTTAATAAAAAAAAATGCACTGCATAGCTACTCAAATCAAATGAATTGGTACGTTACTTTATAAAGATTAGAAAAATTACCGAATATTCGTGACATAGAGGTCAAGGCAAGACCATTAACACCCCTTTCTATGTATTGGAAAACAAACTGAGGTCAGAAGAATACGGATTTGGTTTCTTGCTCCATGACTGGTAATGGCATGAGACTCATCGAGTTTTTAAGATATTGAGGCAATACGAAGATGAATGCAGCCACTTCATCTCACCGGTGAAAACTTTTGAAGGATATTAATGAATTAGGGGTGAATTTCATCGATTTATGACCCGACAAATTGAAGTTTACTGTTTACCAATAAATATTTTAGCAATTTTTACTGTTCCCAATCGAGACTTTAAAACAGATGATATGTGCTCAAGAACTTCCATCCAATTGTTTTCCATATTTTCTTGCTCTTGTGAGGCTGTCAAGTAAATTAATCGCTCCATTAATTGCTCTCTGAATAATAAAACAAATTTTACGGGTCCAAATGAAAAACAAAAACACCTCGGGTTGCAATTCTTTCGTGTGTGTTTTCATATATTTTAAGCCATATTAGATTATTACAGATGTGTAAATGCAGCACATCAACAAATCTCTGATGCATTCATACGTGGTTATTCGTTACATTAAGATTTTGAGGTAAGAAAACCAAAAGTTTGGGGAAAACCCGGTTTCCTTAAATTTAACTCTAAATGCATTTAGGGTTGTAAGTCAATATGGTTATGAAAGGTCAATGATCTAATTGAAATTTGATTATTTTAATGGCATTATCTTTAACAATTAATAACACTCAAATCTATGAGATACTTGTGCTAAATAAGTGTTGAGCACCATTCATCTTGGATGTGTTACTACAAATGGTTGTTTGTGATATTATAAGTATTGCCATGAAACTTGTTCTACCATTTCCTGCAATACCATTGGTTTTTCCCAATGCTTTGCAATAATTCTCTGAAGTTGTTCTTGGAGAACTAAACTTTCTCGAATTAATTCCAAATTTTAAATAAGCAAAGTTTAGGATGCAGTAGAACTTTAATTCATTGGGCATAAATTATTCTACTTCTAATAAATATAATGGCAACCATCTGATCCATTTCTCAAATAGAGTCCATGTTTACATGTAGGCAAAATACATGAACTTGAGAATATGATCACTTACCAACATGTTCAAGATTGTAGTATTTGAAGTAAAACTTCTACCTATTTGGCTGTTTTAATGAAATATCTCAATAACCTTGTGTGGAACACAAAAGCACATAAAGCATGGACATGTTATAGAATTTATAAGTACTTTTGAAACAATTATTGAAGAAGGAACAAGTGCATACTGGCTTGAAGTTCTCATGACCGCAAATTGTGTGAGAGTCACTTACAAGCACCCCTTGTGCCTGCCAATAAGCCCCACAAAATACTCTCTCACATCCTAAACCTGCAGGAGGGAAACTGCTAAAAATGGAAGAAAATAGTTGCAATGTGTGGATATTTAGAACAATTCTTGTGATAACCTTATGCAAAAACAAAAAAAATATGTGGATTCAGCAGGATCTAGACTGTCAGATGTTCAAGAAAAACGGGTTTGAAATCTCCTCAGTCAGAGAAAATAAATGTACAAGGACATGTCGAAAATTTATCACTCCGAATGAAGAAGATTGAATAATAAAATTGCTTCATGCCTGCTATGAAGACCCTAACCAACCAAAAACAATCTGGTGTGTATCTCAGAAAAATAGAATGTCAGATTCCAGGACACATGAACCGTCATTGAAAAATCGTGAAATGATTTTTATGAGGAATCAGTGCTCAGAGGAAAGATTAGTATTGAGAGAAACAAAGATAAATAAATTTTTATGGTGGATAAAAAAACTGAGTGGTGAATAGGTTTGGTGGCAAAACACACATTATCACCCACTGCTGCGATCTATTTAGTTCAATTTTCTCATCTTCCACTCAAATCTCCCATTCCACGGTCACTATCATAATGATTTTCATTCTTTAATTTTCTCACATTTTGAACAACCGAAATGGAATTCAATTGATGGACAATGCGTATTGGTGCTAGCTGCATATTCGCAACTTATTTGTTGAACTATCCCAAAGTAATAACTGCCTCTAAAAAAATCAGGCTAGTGATCTCCAACAAAAATTCAATCTACTAGGGCAAAGGATGTGCCATGTGAGAGAATGACATGGTAAACTAAGATATATTGTTCAGACTTGTACAATAAAAAGTAGGGAATTGGATGTTTATTTTCATTCCTCCGTACTTTTTTTTCATCATAAAAAAAAAATAAGTTTCTTAAAGAGGAGAAAAAAATGATGGTACAATCATAGTTTTAATTAAAGATCAAATTCATCCATGATTGTAGTGTATGACCCACATAGAGAGCTTACAGTGTTGGGGCACACTAATGTCAGTTCTGGACGGCATCATTCCCCCGCATGCATGGCATTGTAGATGGGCAGTGGTCCGATTGCATTGGAATCCACCAAATTCAGCGCCTGTTGATTGTTTCTGAATCAGTTACGTATATAACCCAATCAAATATAGAGTAAAAAAGACCAAAAGAAGGACCACTTAGCTAAGTGGTAAGACCTTGTGGAGGTTGTTCCCAAGGTCTTAGGTTCAAACCCCTTCTTATACTAATATGCTAACCGTTAACCACTAACCCCACCAAGCACAAAAAAAAAAAAAGGGTAAAAAAGACCATAGAGTGTAAGTGTACATCTAAATAACTTAATGTTAAGTGGTAAGACCTTGTGGAGGTTGTTCCCAAGGTCTTAGGTTCAAACCCCTTGAACCCCTTCTTATACTAATATGCTAACTGTTAACCACTAACCCCACCAAGCCAAAAAAAAAAAAAATTGGTACAAAAGACCATTGAGCAAACCAAACTTATAACACCAAGTAATATTAATTAAAGTTAATATTACACTTAATACTTCAAACAGCAGTTACTTTCCAGATTTCAAAACTAAATAAATATCAAAGGTAAGTGCTAACAAATTACAAAGCATAACAGCAAGGCAGAGAGGAAATATTCCTCTGTGCATCTCAGATGCCAAGAGCATGACAAAGCAAAGATTCTCAAGCCCTAAAATAACAATCCCCTAGCAGTTTTAGTATTCAAGAGGTGCTAAAAAAATAATTGAACAATATTGTTTAAACCTTAGTTACAAAAACTGGAGAGGTTGCAAGAGAGGACTCAGGTAAGGCAGCATTGTAAAGAAGTATTTTACTGCTCTGTTCAGGTTGGAGAAAGTGCAAGAATGGTACCTTGAGTAATGGCCAACGGATTCTTGCAACTAAGGAATACATGTTTAATGAGAACATCAGAGCTCCATAAAAGCTAGAATGTGATTGGTACCGAAGATTAGATTAGAATGTCTGTTAGCACAGAGATACTTTGGTCCCGATAATAAAATCCTTAATTCAAAATTCAAAATTCAAAATTACTCGTCAAGAAAAATGGAGAAAGATTATATATTCATCACCACCAAAGCCTTATCCCAAAAGTTAGGGAGTCAGCTTAACGAATCATGTTCCTCCATTCAATTCCGTCTAAATAAAATATTTCCTATCACATATTATGTATTTCCTACCAACAGTGGAACAAAAGCTTCTTATTTTACAACTGAAAGTTCCCTCATTGCAAGTTCTATGGCAAATGGTTTTGTGAAAGCATTAATGCTTGATGGAAATTGCTTCCTTTGTTAAATGGAAGATTCCCACACATCGTAAATATTTTTTGTTATAAAGAAAATAAGAGAAAAGATTAACCGCTTCGAAGGGATCAATATCCTTGTTTATCAAAAAACAAAAGGATCAGTATACTTGATTATTCAAGGGGGCTAAATGTTACACTTCTCTTTTGTTTGTTTGTTTGTATGCTTCTCTATGAGCGTCTTTCCATTTGCTATATCTATGGTATGGTTAGCCGTGTATGATGTTCTCTGAGGTGAACAACCTCCTCAAGGATAAAAAATTGATTTGTATTTTCATAATGGGAATAACTCATGTTTACATCCAATAAATGGATCTCCACAAGCACACTAACAACTTACCCAAAAAAATCCTTCTACGATACGTAACAAACCCTACTATCTATAGCCCTAAAATCCTGAGCAATGATAACCCTCAATCACAATAAAAGGAAAATTCAAACATATGATCAAATACCTGACACAAGAGAACCCAACTAAGTGAACCCTGGAGCCATGAGGCTGGTACGTGTAGGAATGCATACATGGAACCAAAAGTGGCAAGTAGAATGTGTTGGATGTTTTCCAAAATCTAAGGCAAGGATACAAACATGGGCATCTTACCTATTTCCTGAAGTTTATAATATGGATACTTTCTGATATAATGTTGTGATGAGGACACGCATAGATACACGTGCTTATAAACATACAACAAAAAAATGTATGACAGTCAACTAAAAGCCATAAATATTTCAATTTATATTAACTATAAATTAATAGTGTGGTAGTACTGATTTAAACTAATATTCATATTAACACGTTGTTTTTGTGAATTGTGCTATAAATATATACATGAAGTATCCATACCCATATTTGTATTGTATCCCACTGATAGTGGTCATCATCATCAAAGCCTTATCCCTAAAGCTTGGGTTTGGAATCCTACTGGTATTGGTACTTTGGTTATTTACAGCTACCCTAGTATCAAAGCTCCCAGAATTACAATAGAGAACCGTTATAGGCCTGAGTGATGTTGGAGCATGCATTTCATGATTTTTTGCTTAAACTTTGGATTTCTCTGTCTGGTTCAAACAAGTAGAAGTTAAATGGGAGTAACAAGGAAAATCCAAGAAATGGAGGCTTGAATCATACAAACCAGTGTTCTTAAATGTGATGGCAAAGTTATTCAGGTTCAATCACTGTTGCATCCATGTCGTATCCATATCGAATATTTCAAAATTATATGTAAATGGTGTACACCCATTGTATCAATCTCAGCATAGTGAACGCAGCATTGGGATCTCGGGATGCATGAATGTTAACATCTCCCTATCCCGTTTTAAGTTTTTAAAAGAACAAAAAAGTTACGATATATGCCAGAGAAATATGTGTGCCACAGCACTTCAGGCGCGCACCCAGCTGCCTAAGGCATTCACTTCATTAGGTATATGCTTTCCAGGATATGCCTTGAGACCCTTAGTAAATGTTGCATCAAAGTAGTATTTTTTATGGCTTATATCAAAAGCGTATTCCATGACTTGCATAAGCTAACTGTTTTTCTCTCATTTACTTTTCCCTCAAAGACTTAGTTTTGCAATATTTGATCCTTTTCTATAAAATTTTCCATTACAAGAATCTAAATGCAATTATATGCCATAAAACTTTGGCAACAATTACTATGCCATATCACGCTAAGGTATAGGATTAAGTACCAATCACTTGCATTGACTTCAAGGAAAATGAAGTGTGAAATGGCATTACGGACTGTGCTAAATTTCACTCATTAAAACAAATAATTTCTTTGCAAGTGAACTGTAGGAAGCTAATATTACCACATTGAGGGCAAGAATGATCTATGCTGTAACTTTCCTCATTTGAAGATGAATGTGGCCTTTTCCGACGTGGCGTTTTTCCATTGCCGATGACCTACCACAAGTTAATGACTAAACATATCAATAGAAGTTATGAACATAGTCATTGGTAACACATAAAGACCTAAGTACAAAGTCCAATGATGTATGGTAGTAGACCAAAATATTAATCACCATGAGAATATCAATAAAATACAAAATTATAATCATGTCAACACATTCATGCATATAAGGGATTAATGTTTTTTACCTCTTCTTGATAGGTATACTTAATAAATGTAATTTAAGAAAATAACATTTGTTTTAACAAAAAAGCATCAATTTGGATGCATTTTTAACATATTTGTAGAATGCACAAGATCACGATAAACATGCCACGGTGATTTTACATTTATCCAGCAGGTTTCTAGTCATACATCAAGAAAAAATTTTATTTTTATTTTTCTTATCAATCAAGTGAAGAATGTTCAAACAGAACCAAAGCCCTTTCACAAAAGTATAAAATAAAAAAAAAAAAACAGCCTCGATAAACTCATTATGGTCTTTTGTCTCTTCTCGTTCTTTTTTTGTCAAAATTTGTGGAAGGGATTTACTATTACTTAGACATTCCTTTCCTAAGGCATCCGACTTTGGTACGTTCTAGCGAAGTAATTTTTCTTTTCGATTTCTAAAACCCCAAAAGATTTTGGTTTTCATTAATATGGATCTATTAGAAAGCTCTCGCCATGATCTATCAATGATATCTTTTATTAACTATTTCTGAATTCCAATTAAGAATATAACTGATATTCATCTTAAATTCAAAATAAATATATTGCTCCGAACAACTTGACATTTTATGACTAATTGTAAAATATATTAGTCTAATATAATCATTCAAGTAACTTACAAACCCTTTCAATAAAATCTCCCTTATTTTTATTTTTATTTAAGAACTCACATTATTTAGAATGAAAGTACTAAAATTTCCATAATTTCCAAAAATCAAAAAATGATTCCCTTTCTCCAAGTACCAACATCTAAAGGCACCTACATTTTATTACTGCAAAATTTCCATCAAAATCACTGTTCATTTTATGAAATTTTCAATGATACGAGCATTTCCACTGGAATTCTAAAACTGTAATAGATAAATTGCATTATTTCCTAGAAACTATCAAAATTTTAAATCGAGAGAAAATACTTTCTCAACCTAGTAAAACCCATATAAACACTATTGTTTCCTTAAAATTTGGCTCCCACACACATTCAGGGAAAAATATAAGATAATAATTCTATATTCTAATTATTTCAAAGTATTAGTATTTTATTGATTGAAAATAAAAATAGAAAAAGATGAACAAACTAAAGAGTTTGCACACAACATAATGTGTCTTAACCTAATAGCTCTCCTACATAAGATATGGAAATGTTGGATCCCACTCCTATGTTTACACCACATGTTAAGTATAAGTGCAACGTCATTGCTTGAGTAGCAAGTGGATCACAAGCCCCCCCCCCCCCCTCTCAACCCAAAAAAAACAAACAAAACAAAACAAAAACTGATTAAATGTACGCCTATTGCAAAAATAATTTGTAGTCCATATAAAACAAAGTTAGCAGGGAAAAAAAATCCGTACTTGTTATAATGGAACATTTCTTAGCAGCTCAACAAAAAAAAATTACTCACAAGGTTTGATTTAATTGATGCAAATCCATCTAAAAGTGCAACTTCTTCAATGGAACGTTTCAATGAAGGATCACTTTCCTGTAAACCCTATACAAAGCAGATAAGCAAAATGAAAGTTGAAACACGGCGTGAGCTAAAATAAATAAGACCATTAAATTAGATGGAAGGATATTATTTTGTAGCCCTAATCGAAGAAAAAAAGAATCATGTAGATGTATGCTTGCATGATGAATTAAAATGTAGTGTTTAGAAAAAAAAAAAAAAAATGTTGACTAAGTCAACTAAGGTTGACTCAAGTCAAGTCAACTATGATTGACTCAAGTCAAGTCAAGTCAATTATTGTTGACTAGTCAAACAACTTTGACTAAGTCAAATTAACTAAGATATTTGTAAGAAATTCTAAAAGAATTAGAATTTTGTAATATCTAGATATTTAAAATATCTAGATATTTTTTTTTAAAACATCAAATAGAGATATTAGCTGATTTTTTAATTGTTGTTTCATTTTCTTTACACAAAGAAAGAAGAGAAAAGTAAGAAGAAAAGAAGGAAGAGAAAGAAAGAAGAAGAGAAAGAAAAGAAGGAAAGGAAAAGAAATAAGGTAGGCCCTTACAACTATTTATAATGGTTTTAGTAAAGTATATGTATGTATATATATATGTATATTGCTGATTTTATAGTTATAAAAATTCAATTTGTTTTGTTTTTAAAAATAATTTTGACTTAGAAATTTTAAAGTTAAAATTGTTTTGTAAATTTTTAACAACATGCATATTATTTATACATATTTATATTATTGTTTTTATGATTTTAAAGCATGCTAGTATTTGATATTTTGTTTAAAAGGAATTCTTACATGTTTGTAATTGATTTAAACATGTTTATACGTAATTATATATACTAAAAACAAAATACAGCAACTATGAAAGTTGCTATTTTGTATTAAATTGACACCATGATTGTTGGATAGAATATAAAAAAAAAATGGTTGCTTTATACGTACGTTATACGTGTTTATACGTACGTTATACGTATTTATACGTATTGAAAATAAAATACAGCAGCTTTAAAAGTTGCTGTTTTTATATAATATATTACTATGTTTACTTTAGTTTCATGCTTAAAAATAATTGTTAATTTATACGTATTTTATAAGTACTTAATACGTATTTATACGTATTTTGTACTTGTCAAAAAGAAAATACAGCAACTATATAAGTTGCTGTTTTTTTTTACACAATACATATTTTGTTCACATTGTTATAAACATACATGATTTTTGAATAAGTTAAACTGGTGGACAGTTTACTTTAATCATTTTAGTGATGGATTTCCAAGAAATGTTTCTAATTAAAAGTTGGGTAGAAAAGTAATTTATTAAAATGAATATGAGAACGAGTTCTCAATTGAATGTCGTGCTTTTAAAATACCCAGTTAGTGAGATGCTTCGGCGTATGCCGTATAAGACACGAAAAGGAGAGAAAATATGAAGTGATGCTTCAGTCATAGACTGTGTAAGACACGAATGAGTGAAATGCTTCGACTAAGGGTCGTGTAAGACACGAAAGAAAGAAAAAGAAAAGAGAGATAAGACTGTACATTTAAGAGTGGACTGGGTATTTAAAACACGTGTATGTTTTATTTTTCATTACATTTTGAAAAGAAAATAAATACTTATATGTAGTATTTTAGTGATTTATTAAAGAGATTGTGAAAACCTATAAAGAATAACATGTTGTGATATTTCCGGAATGACGTGTTATTCTAGGATAACAGTTGCGTTGTTTGAGTTCTTATGTATTATGGGATGCATAAGAACACAACATCACAACAGGAATTCGGGAGTTTCTTTTCTATCTTTAATAGAGAACAAGATGTAGATAGTGGTATAATTGATAGAGAATATCGAGGATCACATGCACGCCAGATTAGCATAGATGAAGATGGCTAGTTAATGATCATTAATAGTCTAGAGTAGTCAAGAAAGAATGACCTACTTGATTTGGCCCGTTTCTTAAGGCCTTGGTCAACGGCCAACCTGAGCCGGAAAACAGTTACCCAAATTGTGGCAGAGGCTGGCCATAGAATCAGGAACTAACGGTGGGGTTCCACACTGGTGAAGTATTGGAATAATCATATTTTGACTGAGATGTTCACATCAGTCGTGACCCTCAACTCTCTATTATAGTACTCTATTATTTGATGTTATATTATGAACAATTGTTTTCTTCAGATTTTTAAGTGTTTTAATTTCCTACTAAGTTTTATGACATCGGAATTCAATTATTTTTAATTGTGTTGAATATCAAATATGCATGATTTATGAATTCTTAGAATGTTTAAACTGCATATAGGATGCTGTTATTTAGAATTGTAAGATTCCCCTATTGGGTAACTCCCCTGTTACTCACCCCTACGACATCAAATTTCAGGCGCACCTGGTTTAAGTGATCCTTCCGAGGAGGCTCAGTGCCAGGGCCTTATAGATGATCAGTCCAAGCTTCCAGGAGTGGAGCATGGGTATTACTAGTTATAAGTCTTAAACTAGAGTTAGGTTTAAGTCTTTAGCTATCGTTTTTGGTTATGTAATTATGAACACTATAGTATGTCATTACTGTTTTATGTATATATGTCAAGTGTTTTTTATGTTTGAGGATACGTGTCTGTTCTGTTGAGAAATGATCAGGTATGACATATAGTTATATTATTTGCCGTTTACGTTTATGAATTGATTATCATGATACGGGTTTTATATCATGCCTCTGGATTCAACTTGGGAATCATGAGGATTCGGGTTGAGTTTTTGGGGCGTGACATAAAAAGATTTTGAAAATTAGCTAAACAACGCATATATTATTCCGGAAATATTTGCAGAAGCATGTAAACTTAATTTCTGAGTTAGATACTACAAATTTAGAAAAGCCACCCATATGTATGGAAGGTGGCATACTATCAAGAAGAATCATGCTCCTAAGTTAAACAAAAAGAATTAGAGATAATAGTAAGAAAAGCGGACATTGAAATATGCAGCAACACTCAAATATCCAACAGGACTGGCAAATTGAAGGTATTATTCCAGCAACATGAAAGAGGAAAGCAAACTCAGACACTTAGATAGCATAGCATGTCAAGTATACAAACCAATTTTATATAATGGATTAAAATTAAGAAACTACCTCCTCAATATTACGCAAAAAATGGTTTCTTCCAACAAATTGTACAACCCCTCGACATTGGGGACAGAGAACAGTTGGACCTTTCTTCTGAGACCTTCTTAACCACTCTGAGAAGCACCCATTGCTAGAAAAAAAAAAAGCAGGATTTGATTATAAACTAAACAAAAAAAATGACTTGATGTTACGAGAAACAAGCTTGTTAGGACCATTTGCCATATGTTGAGAATTTTGAAAAAGCACCACAGCCCAGTTTTTGAAGACAGGTCAATTATGGAGTCGTATTGGAATATCGGTCCTTCACTTGTAAACGGGTCATCAATCTTAAAAGAGTTAAGGGGTGTTGCTGTTGAGTGTATATTTTCCTCAACTCTCAGGTGTGCGTACCCCAGTTAAGCCACGTGACCCTCTTACATTAATAATTCTCCCCCTCTCCAACAGATCGGTCTTTTGGAGTAGTTGATTGGTTAACATGGTATCAAAGCTCTAGATTCATATAGGTCAGGGGTTCGATTCTTTCCACCCTTATGGGTGAGGGGGAGGGGGGGGTGTCGAGTGTATATTTTCCTCCACTTTCGTGTGTGCCATACCCCAGTTAAGCCCTGTGACCTTCTCATATTCATAGTTCACCCCCTCTCCAACAGATAGGTCTTTTGTAGTAGTTGGTTTGTTAACATTGTTATCAATCAAAAGAAAAAGACTGGAAATTACACACCAGAAATTGTGGAGACAAGGGGCAACAGTTACCACATCATGCCATAGGTTGATGCAAATGCTGCATTTTGCATGCTCAACATCTAAAGATATCTAACATGCACAAACAAACAGAGATAGGAATAGTCAGCAGTTGTCATATTCAAGGCATAAATAGCTGACAACCCACAAATATCAATTTATTGTTACCTTTAACTGTTTCTTGCAGCCTTCTAAAGTTGGCATTAGTTCAAATTTATAACTCACGTACCCTAGAAACATCAAAAGAATTATAGGTGAACAACAACCAATGCATGCCGGATAATATGAGCCAAGATTAATGCTATATTACCATTTCATCAAACATAATAGTGTGTTAGCACAGATGTATTCTGAACAAAACTATGGTGCTCAGTTTATCAGTTTTTTTTATTATTATTGTTAAGAGAAGGAAAGTGAACCTGTAACGGAGATCACCGGTTTATCATTTGCACAAGCAACTTGACCCAAATCTCCCATAGCGATAGTCAGTTCATGCCTACATTTTTGCTTTATGAATCCTCAAATTATCCATCGTTAATACTTTATCTAATATTGTTATCCAAATGAAGAAAGAAACTTTTGAATTAGTGATTCTTCCTTTTTTAAGTTTAAAATTATGTGAAAATAAGAACCGGGGGGGGGGGGGGGTATCTAATCTGCATCGCCCTCTCGGTCGAGTTCAACTCCTACCTACTTGGTCTTTCATGAAGAGAAGCAAGGGAGTCAATCCCCCGATCATCAAGATTGCACGTTAAACCATGATTCCAAGTAACATTCCACTCTCCCCATGAACTAAAACATCAAGAAAGGTATTTTTATTCTCAACCATTGCATATATAGAAGGGAAGTTGACAAGTCCTATTTAAGAGCAATCTCACCACACCACATATTTTCCTAAAATAAAGAAGGAACCACCCTACCTTAGACCAGATGCCCCCATTAAAGTTTTCTCGGATATTGGAGGTACCTTTCCATACTCCCTTACCATAAGATATCAAAGGAAGCCTAGAATTCCACCCTTGGTCCCTTGTCCCAATTTTCCTGCGATAATACTTCTCCTTAGGTCATTATTTACTTCATGAATCTTTAGAGCCATTATGCTAGTAGAGCTTGGCTCATCTTTTTAAACTATTTACAACGGGTGTTGTTATTGCCACAACAATTTTTTTACTATTGCCACACCAATTAATAAAATTACATGTGCCACACCAATAAAAAAGAATGTGCACATCATTTTCTTTATTACACACCAATGCTCTAGGACAAAGAAAATCTGAGATGAAGTGGAAATCTGTAGAAGTATTGCCCAAACAATGAAGTGAATATCTCTGCTAAGTGACATCAAACCCCGTCAAGTCAACAAGCTGTTCTACAGTGAGACTCTCATCAATTTCATTTTTAACTAATAAAGCTATGAGAAACAGTGCTGTGAAATAGAGATGTCATTGCATCCATTCTTCTCTTACATAATTCATCAAACACCTTTGATGCCTTCTAAATCAACATATATTCAAGTAAAAAAAATTACCATAGATTCAAGTAAGTAACTACTTGAATCTCTAGTGATTGGAATGAAAATTGGAAATGAAAAATAAAAATAAAAATTTGTCTAAGTTGTTCTTGCAAAATATATATATATATATATTTATCTCCATGTAACCTAGTCCCCAAATCACAAGAGAGAGAGACATGGAAATGCAAGATCTTGCAAATCTAAACACTAAACCTCACTCTCAAAATGCCCAAAATACAACAAGACATAGATGCTTGGAAACTCCATCACCTCTTTCAGAGGCTCTCGCCATAGAAGGGCACACTCCGAGGTGAATTTTCGATTCCCTAACAATCTAGATCTTCTTGGAGATCCCTTCGTTGCCTCCACGGCTAATTTCGAAGAGATTGGATCTGAGGACAATCTCTTCTACACTTATATGGACATAGGGAACCTTGGATCTAGAATTAATGATTCCTATACTAGTTGGATCAACAATGCTAGTGGTATCAATGGAGGGAATGGTGGAGGTGTACTGCAAGAGAGAGAGAGAGAGTACCTCATTCAGCTTGTTTTTCTCTTGGTCGAAAGATGAGAAGAAGACAGACAAAGAAACAAGATTTTTTTTAGAATTTACTCCTCACACCCCATATTATTTGTTGGAGATTTTAAATTGGTGTGGCAATAGTATCCTCTTTACAACTAAACCCTCTTTGTTCTTGACCCACCTAACAAAAATGAGATTTGAAGCAATCCTCGCTGTTACCCTATAAAAAATCTAAAGAGATTGAAAACATGGATAGAAAATAAATTGATGAGCAGGAAAAAGTACATTTGATTAGGTCTTCCCCTACCCCCTTTACATAAGGAAATCATATTCCATAGGACTAGCCTTTTTGAAACCTTTCTATTTTTGGGTCCCATAGTAACTTGGATTTGTCGTCGGCTCATAGATATAGGCCCAAATATGTGATAGGGAGCCCCGCAATGGAACATCCCATAACTTGTGCCAGCATCCCAAAGTTGGAAACCTACCTACAGCATACACAACTTTTTTCTCAAAAAATGGAGACCAAAAACTGCCTCAAAGCACAAAAGTGTGAGACAAAGGCTTTGAATCTTATCCAAATGAACCTCTAAGAAGAAGATAGCATTAGGGAAAATTGAAGTGAAATCTAAAGTACTTCCACTGCCACCATATACCCATCGATGAACCAGTTCTCTAATATTCATCATTTAATTCTACAAATGGCTATTGTGACCATAATAAAAGAAGGAGAAGGGGGGGGTCCATTCCCATCAACAAGAAATGTGTTAAAGATATGCATGTGCAGATCCAACTCCACCATTTCTTCTTCCTAAAGTTCGACCTATGATCACATTGCCCAGAAACCTCAACATGGTCGTATGCTTTCTCCATGTTGATCTGTTAGACGACACATGACATCCCTTCTCGACCCCCTATCTAAGACCCCTTGACTTTCTAAAGAATCCAGTTGGCGATCCATTCACCATCAACAAGAAATAAGTCGAAGATATGCATGTGCGGATCCAACACCGTCATTTCTTCCTAAAGCCTATCCTACCATCATATAGTCTAGAGTAGAAACCTTAACATGATCAATACGCCTTCTCCATGTTGATCTTGCAGACTATACACGACATTCCTTCCCCCAACGGTTCAATGCATTCATCTACAATGACTGAGACCTTAACATTTTCTCTCATTTCTTTCGTTATTATTTTGTTGATTCATTTAGTTAAACTTTTAATAATTTACATGGACTTCTTTAAACCTTCAAAAAACTCAAGCATTACAACTCGCTGGAGGCAAAGAGTTTAAAGGAGCTTTTGTTTAGATGGGGCCTCTTTTGTTCCCCCTGATTTTTTTATTTTTTTGTTGTATTTCGGTTCCCCTCTTTGCCTTGTTGAGTGGCTACCTTGGCCGCTCACTTTTTCCTTTTCTTATTTAATAAACTTTTATATCTCTTAAAAAAAAACTTATATAGACCCCTTTCTTTTTCAAACACTAGTTGCAACCACAGTATTAGGCCCGCAATTCCATACTTAACACTAACTTATATGTTGAAGTCTTTGAACAAGATTATAATCAACAGGATCAAAGAAATACAAAGGTTTGCATAATTAAACAAATGCTAAATATTAGCCTTTCATAATTATAATTAGAGGGATAATGCAATATTAACTGAAACCTTGTACCATACTAATTTCACAAACACCACTTGAGAAAGTGAAAGATGTCACCAGTATGTGTAAGAGCCAACCTTCTCTATCAGGGCCTGAGACAATTTCAGTTCCACAATTGATGACCGTTGTATCTTCTTTCCCAAGAACAGCTCCATTAACAATTATTGTATTTGAACTTTAGCAACAAAATAAACAAAAAAAAAAAAAACAAATAATTCTACTGTCAACTAAAAATAAGAAAACAGTTTCAAAATAATTCTTTACCCATAAAAAAAAAAAGGTGACATTGAGTGTCGTGATCATCAATAAGTAATTTTTTACTACCTCTGTTAACCTTCACATCTTCAGTCAATCAAAAAGTGAAAAATAGAATATTTGAAGGGGAAAATGTTCATCACAATCAATTACCATCTTCTGCTGCTATGATAATTTAATTGCTTGAGAGCACAATAAAAGTGCAATTATTACCACAATAAAAACAACATGAAAATGAAAAAAGTGTCTCATAGAAACCAAGCACAAATTTTATCAAATAGAAGGAAAATGGTCAACAGGAAAAAATTCCTTTGGACTGTCTCAGTGGCATATCAATGGGACCAACTCGATTACAAGATGCCTGATGTGGACAATTAATGGGTTTTACATGAACTTGATGACCAAAACTCCTTGGGTCAGGAATCAAGACAAAGGAAATCATGGGGTAGTCAGGAGTCGGGACTACTTCAAAAGATGAATCAACAACACAAGAGGTTGGAAGTGGGAGGTGGGTGCTGACTGTATCAGGGCATGGCGTAGAGAATGGTCAATTAGGGAGATGCAAGAGGCTATAGGTCAATGGGTTCTAAAGAACAATGTTTTCAGACGTTGAGGCATGAGGCTGACCAGAGTCTAGAGCCATAAAGCTAAGCCTCACATGTATGGAGTTTTGAATAAATAATATAACATATATAAAAGTAACTAATATTTAATATATATATATATATATATATATATATGAATTAGGATAGCCACCACACATTTTCAAACTTCAAGTTTCAAACGAAATTGAATCCCAAGTTTTAATCCTCTACGTTAATAATCATATACAATATCACTATTTTATATTTCAACGAGAAAAAAAATATTACGTATTTGAGTAACTAAAAAATTTTGCAATAAATAATTACTTTTATATTTATATATTGAAAAAGTGTGGTTCTTCAAATGATTAGCAACCCTTGACAAGTTACCCACCCTCGATCATTTAATCAATCGAGGATTTGTGACTCCAAATTATTGTTATCTTTGCAATTCGAATGGTGAAAGTGTAGACCACATTTTGATGTATTGTCAACTATCTTATTCCATTTGGTCCCACTTCTTCAGTTTGTTCAAAGTTTTCAATGTGTTCACAAATTCGTTGTTATCCTTATTCCAAAGTTGGGATTGCTCCTTGTTCATGGGGAGAAAAAAAACTCTTTGAAGGTCTCTTCCTTTAGCTATTACTTGGGGATTATGGTTGGAAAGGAATAGGAAAATCTTTAAAGGGGTGACTTCTTCAGTTCATGATTTGATATTGAGTGTCTTGGGTTTGATGTATTTTTTGTGTACGTTATGTCCGGAGTTTAAGGGTGTATTTTTTGAGGACTTCATCTTTAAATGGGACTCTCTTTGTAACTGTTAGCTTTTCTTGTGGTTGGTCATCTCGACCACCGTTTGTATTTGCTTTTCTCTCCTCTCAATAAATTTATAATTATCACAACAAAAAAAAAGGTATAACTAAATATAATTTTTCCAATAACTTTCTCTATGTAACACTAAGTACTAGGAAAACAAATTTATGAATCAACTCAAATCAAATCAACAACTTTCTTTGCATATATTACTATTTCATATTCAAATATATTTATATAAAATGTAATATATTGCATGCCAACAGAAAAAACAAATGGAAGAACCTAAGAAAGAAAGGAAGGAGAAGAAATTGAGCGAGGCAGAAAATAGAAAGTACAGTTAAATGTATAATTTTATAAAAATAAAAAATTTAGCACCTCAGCCATGCCTCACACCGAGGCGTACGCCTTTTGGATGCCTCTCAATCTAAGGCGTAAGACTCAACTGCTTTTATGGTTCTTCTGACTATGAACATTTTTTATGAACCTCACCCTGAATTGCAACTTGAAGCATAAGCCTCACAGACCTTTAAAAAGACTACTAGAGAACATCGTGGAAATAGAATTGGAGCTGGGTACTTCGGCCAATAATAAGGGACTATCGGTGTAGGACCTGCTTAAAAGTCTAGTGAGTCAAAAAATGTTGATGAAAAGTTGCTCCTTTCCCCGTTAAGGTTTGGTCTGCAACCTTGTAATCTTTCAATACTTCATTTTCCAATTAGGCCCTATAAGGGGTCCAAGACAACTTTTCCTTAAAAGGAAATTTCTAGTGTTTCAAGTTTCAAATAGTTATTTAAATAGTAGAAATTTCTTTCTAAAGAAAAAATTATAGGGAAAAATACTAGGTTTCGATGCAGGGCCTAATTTTCTTTTAGTTCTTAACATAACTGCAGTAATAAACTAAACTAAGCTCATTTCAAAATCAAAAGTAGATTATTTTGCAATAAGGCATCACAATTGAAACAAGGATTGACCTTCAAAATAACTAAATCAATGAAAAGCAATACAAACCTCAAATTTTGCATTGTTGCTGAATATAGGTTTGGACTCCTTGTTATTTTGCACCATTCATGTTTGTCAAGTGAAGAGGATGTGATCTCCGAGCTTATTACAATCTCATTTGACCTTATGTCAACATCTGAATATTTTGAATCTAATGGTACTATAACAAATAAAAATATAATATCAATATGACAACACGCAGTCGACAATAAGACAATGGTAAGGTGGTTTCATGCTCAAAGCAAAATAAAGACTATAAAAAAAAACGTAAAATATGACTATATATTTGCTTTGCCAACAATGAAAAGGGAAAAAGGATTCTAGAAAATCAATCTAGGCATCTCTATGTGTACATGCACAAATGTTCTTACAAGTGTCAAACATGGTCACCAATTTTTGATGTCCGAACCATTTAATTGATAGAATAGCACCTGGAAAAGCCAAGCACTGAAAGTCCTAAAGCAGTAAAATTCCTTGTTGGGTAAGTTTTGACCCCGCCCAAAAGGCATGACCATACAGGCACTACCTAGGATTCACACAGCTTTAACAATGATGACTTGACCAATGAAATATAATACTAAATATAGGGCGGTCGGGAATTTTTCTACAAACGACGCCACTAATTTATAGATGACTGAGATCATTTGAAGGGTCTGAAAGTGGGCTTGTGACCAATGCAAGAGAAGGTCTAACAGAGTGCAGATGTGTAAGATACATTTTTTTGGTGGCAATGCTGATTTTGTACTCCTGCTAATTTGTTATTTTCTAAATTCTCTCATCAGTCATTCAAAGTTTCAAACAATGTAATTTTGACTGAAACTTAGTTTGACAGAAGATCCTTTAGTAACTGGGGGACAACCATTATAAGGGATAACTTATTGTTAATACGTTTTCAAGTTTAATTAATGTTGAAGGTTTTAGCAAACGATATTTTGGGGGCTTTTTTTTGGTGGGGTGGGTGGGGGTGGGGGGGCTTCAAAAGGTATATAAGTGATAGAGAAATAAATTAAGAAAAAAGTGAGGCCAAGAATAAGGTATATCAATTTTTCGAAAGAATTGGAGGCTTATGCCATTAGGCTCTATGAGATTTTGACTAACATGTACACTTATGGGGGATGTGTTATATTTTTTTCTATCTATTTTTGTAGAATCATCACATAGTGATGAAATATATAGACACACACAAATAAAACCCTAGTCGATTATATAGCCATCTGACTCTTCTTTGTCTTCTTCTACTATTTTATTTTTTTTCATTTCTTCCCTATTTCAATTTCTCTGACCACATTGAAACTACTCATCTGCTTCTTCTTCTTCTAGAGTTAGAGGGGCATTATTCTTTTTATAAAATGGTTGTTACACTCTAAGATGCTGATTTTTGTTCAAGGGATTGAAATTTGGAAAGATAGAGATATGAATATATAGATGTGGTTCAATACCAATTGGATTTTGAAGGGTTTGGAATATTCGATATGGATATTTAACTATAGAAATATTAAGATGTAGTTCAATGTCTCCGCTTCTTCTTCTATTTATTTATTACTCGTTTAGTTATTAATCTATTAAAAAATGCATGCCCATGAAACTTACGCTTGAGGCCTTGAGGCTTTGACTGGTGAAGCGCCTCACCTTATGTGCTAGTGTTTAAAAACACTCGGGATTATTATAACTACTGTAGTAAGTTTCATGGATGAAAGGATGAAAAGACATTTACAAACTAAAAATATTGTCAGAGAGGAAAAGTATAGCCTAATCGAAGCATGTTAGACATATCTAGCACAACAATCAGAAGATCTTTGTGAGGGTTTATAAGACTGGAAAAATGAATGATGATGAATCAAAGAAACGTGGACATATTCAAAAATGCTTAAAATTAAGATAAAAGGCCTAGTGAACATTTAAAACTATTGCAAAATCAAGGTTATACAAATGACAAACTATAGCAAAATCAAGGCTATATAAATGACAGACCATCCTACAGATATTTAGCAAATAGAAGCTTTGGGACCATATAGTGCTTTGTAATGGAAAACTTTGGGTTGCCTAATTGACAAAACTTATCAACAAAACTCTAACGACAATAAACAATTCAAATTAGGAATTACATAACAAAGGGAAAATACAATGTCACACCTAACACTAATGATCAAGGTTGCGATTCATACATACAAATATACATATATGCATAAACATGCACGCATACACTAAGGATCAAGCTTATGATTCATTCATATGCCACCATACAGCATATACACATACAAACACAAATGACATACATACGGGCATGCATACATATTTACTCACATAATCGCATAATTCCACTAAATATATTTATAGTAAAATTCTACAAATAAGGGATTAGCCAATTAAATAGACAAATTAATTGGTAATTTATCCATTGATCGTGGAATATGGTAACATTCTTACTCTTCACCCTCAAATTTCTATTTTCTTCGACATTCAAATATCAAGAACAAAATAGGCTTTTCTAAGGAGATTGAAGATGGTGGGTTTTGATAGGAAACCCAAAAACATTATTTGCATATTCGCCAAAATTTTCCCGATTTCTTTATCAAACTTTTCCGAATTTATCTAAATTAACCGAATTGAACCCTCACCATCCAAATTTTGTTACTGTGTATACACGTGCAATGCACATAAATATATGTGTATGCATACACACATACGTACGTACGTACATACATACGTAGAATTGTGTAAAGTATGCAACGAAATTAAACATGTGTATATGATGGATTAGGGCGAACGAGGGATTTAAAGGGACTGCTTGTGCCCGTTCATAGTCATTGAAATCTAATCATATAGTCAAAACCCTAGATACTAAAATTAAAGAGGTTTTCAGAAATTAACAGAGAAAACGAAGGAGGCACAAAAAAAAAAAAATTTCTCGAATCCTACCAAGCTTTGCCCAGGGTTCTTCAATGGGGTTTGCTGAGCCAGAAGATTCTCCAGGCTCCATTGTATCTGATTCTGAAAAGCAGAGAGGGGGGAGGAGAATGTAAATAAGGAGAGAGTTGCTTCTTGGGGAAGATGAGAAGATCTTTGTAGAGAATAGAGGTAACCTGTGACGAAGGTCACACTAGTGCTGATATTTGAACTAGACAGTCTTCACTCGATCGATACTCGGCTGACGTGGCACGGAGTCAATCGGCTTTCTCTTGACCTTCCTTCTTTGGGAAGATGAGAAGATTCTTTATAAAGAATAGAGATAGAATGGGACTGAGGTCACATCACAAGAAGTAGGCATTACAAGCCCGTTTGGTGACGCTGTCAATTTTTACTGTTAGATTTTACGATTAGAAATAATTATAAAAAAAAATTGGAGTACTAGAAAATTTGTTGGATAGAAAAGACTTGTAAAAGTGTTGTATTATTTAAAAATCTGATAATTATTATTTGATATGAGTTGTTAGATTTTATTATATTTTATTAAAATGATCAAAATATTTTTAATATTAATAATACATCTAGAATACATATAAAATACATCGAATTAAATAGCATAACACTAATAAATATACAATTACATTAAATATAATAAATTTATATTAAAATTTTATAAAAATAATTATCTCTAACCACCCATCCGACCCCTCATCGATTGCATCAAATGTGTCAATCTCATGATCATAAGTCACACTAGTATTCGTGTAAATCTTATTTCAACATCCTCAAATGTCATTTTGTCTATCTTATTTATTTTTTATTTGTCCTCTATTATAATAAATATCAATTTTTTAAAAACCTCCCTCACTAAGATTTCACACAATCATTAAAAAAGAAAGGAAAAAATTGAAACATTTAGAAAATTTTTAAAAGAGAAACTCGGTTAGATGGTTGAAATCAAGTTACTTTGACAACTTTGCAAATTTTTAGTACTCAATTCTCTTAAACATAATAATCCACATATATATTCTAAAGGTATTCTAAAATAACAAAATTATCCCAAATAATAATACCACCATAAGTTGACGATATTGGGTTCTTTGAACATCAAAGGCCCAGTTTCATTTCACATGCAGTTTGAACAACAAATTACAAGGTGGCAAGTTTATAGTAGTGAAAAAATACAACTTCATCTTGTTTGAAGTGGAGTTCCCATTAGTATTCGTGTAAATCTTATTTCAACGTCCTCAAATGTCCTTTTGCCTATCTCATTTATTCTTCATTTGTTCTCTATAATAGTAAATATCAATTTTTAAAAAAACTCCCTCGCTAAGATTTCATACATAATCTTGTCAATAATTTTACGTGGTCTCCCTCTCTTCTTAACTAATTCGTAGCATATCCTCGATCAAAACTTCATTTTGTTTTGGTGTGAATCTGCTTTCACATCTTTTGAATTGTTATCCTCTATCTACCAATGATAAAAAATGACTTTAAAAAGAATCCATTAAATTCTATTTAAGAATCGATCACATGAAAATGGATTGAAAGCATTTACATTTAAGGAAATTAACCACCAAATATTAGTTGTGAATCCACAAAATTTCATATTTTTTCATTAATCAAACCAAAATAAATCATCAAAATTCTTTTGTGTTTGCAAAACGAAATTTTTTACCCAAATTTCAGTTTTTTTCCATCAATCAAATCAAAATAATTCACCACATTTGTTTTTTGCAAAACGAAATAATCCACCAAATTTCAGATTTTTTCAACAACCAAACCAAAATAATTCATCACATTTGTGTTTGCAAACCAAACTAAAATAATCCAACAAATTTCATATATTTTCATTGATCAAACCAAAATAAATCACCACATATATGCATATTCCATGGATTACACAAAGAATTGAAAATAGAGTTGGGAATTCTTCACAAAACGACATTTCGACGGTTGATCACATAAAATTGTTAAAAATAGTTGGGGTTCTTCACAGATCCGCATATTTGATGGTCAATGCGAAGTAAAACCCATTAAAGATCATAATAAAACCGAAAAATGGCACCAGACCAACAAATAGATCGTATAAGACTTGAAAATAGAGTTACGATTCATCACAGTCGAAAATAGAGTATGGTTCTTCAACAAATCAACATGATTTAATGGATTTTACTTGGAAATAGCCCCGTTACTTGCTCGGTCGAAGTTGAAGTTCGATCAAAATACTGCAGTTCAATCGTGTGTTTGATGGCAAGGTTCTATTAGCTCTTCGATGGCAAGGTTCTATTAGCTCTTCGATTGAGATGTTTTAATTCGTAGGGTGTTACTTGGAAAAAGAGTATATGTTGAAGGGTAGAAGAGACTTTTCAGGCGAGGCATTTTACGAAGTTTGCCTTTCTTGCAAACACAAATTGGAAAAAGCTCAAATATATCACTCGTCAAAACTGGGGTTCAGAAGTGAATTTTGACTTTATTTTATTCATATCAAACAATAATCATGTTAACTATTTGCTTTGAAAGGCGAAAATTGTGCAAAAAAGTTGTTGAAAAGCGTTACCAAACAGCATCTACATGATTACAAGATCTAGGAATCACTCAACTTTTTCTTGACCTTGGTCTTCTCTTGTATATTAATCCAAAATGACTTAATGGCCCATCATTTTCAATCTCATCTTGGCCCTTTGTAGAAAATTCTTTATTTTGTTATTTGCCAAATTTGATTGTTTTCAACTTTTTTCCAAAATCTAATATTGTCTTGAAGTTTGAATGTTGTTGTAGATATAATCTTAAGATTGAAGATTAGGGTAAACTACCTTTTAGGAAAAAAAAAAAAAGCTAAGAAGAATGGTTTTGGGAAGAAAATTTGAGGGCCTTAGACTTGAGTTGAAGATGGGGGTATTAAGGTAACTTTTTTATTTATATGTCAAAAAGGTTTAGTTCAATGGGGGCATATCTCAAATATTCATCAAGACGTAGAATTACCATAGGCTTGTCAATGGATATTTGAAAATTTGAATCTGATTCAAATTCATATATGATTTTAATATTCAAGTATATTTCGAATAAAAATTCAGATGTAACAATATTCGATCGGATTAAAATTTGATTCAAGCGTATCGTACTTCTCCTTTGTAAATTATAATTTTATATAATACTTGATAGGCTATCAAGTGGGGCTAGTGTCATTCTTGCTAGGCTATTAATGTCAATCCAATATCATAATGCTAGAATTTAAAAACATATTTCTTTTACTACTTTCAATTATAATTTAAAAACATATTTCTTTTTCTACTTTTAGTACTAGCTACTTATCATCAATTTTGAGAAGTCTTTTACCTCTTCACCTTCATTTCTATTCCTCCATGAGAGTCTGTTTTGATTTATCAAAAGAAAAGATTTTTGCTGGCATGATCTTTTTAAGCACCATCTCACCTATATGAAATTTTCTTCCAAGGAAACAAAAGTTCGCTCGACCATGCAAGAGTAGGTCAACAAGCTCAATTACATCGACCCTCAAATCAAAGGAAATGTCTTATCATGCATGCCATTCCCTATTCTCAAACTTCTACTTCTAAGGGCCTCATAGTGGGGTAGTTTAAGGATATGAATTCCATTGAAATTACAGATTCACAATCGAGTTGCTATCAAGAAGAAGTCTATTAAAAGAAGATGATAAAAATGAGAGGAGAAGGTTTTTGAATATATTTTTACAATTATCAAAATAAATAACGAGAGAAACATAAGGCTAGAAGAAGACAATGGAGAAGACGAAGATGAGAGAGAGAAGTGTTAGAAGAAGACGTCGTCGAATATGAGAAAAATAGAAGGATTGCTTCTTTTACAAGTATAAGATTCAGATTATATATATATATGTGGGAAATGTTCAGTAACAAACATTTTGGCAAAACATTTTTCAAAACATGGGTTAGAGGTTTTGGAATGGGCTGATTTTTTGTGAGGATGATTTATACGGTGAGGAGATCATCCTCACCAAAAATCAGCCCATTCTCAAACTTATAACCCCATCAAAAATGGTTTACAAAAAATGGACGGTCCACGATTTTTCAACTTGTAAACATGGGGCTAGAAGTTTTGGAATGGGCTGATTTTTGGTGAGGATGATCTCCTCACAAAAAATCAGCCCATTCCAAAACCTCTAACCCATGTGTTTGAAAAATGTTTTGCCAAAATGTTTGTTGCTGAACGGGACCCTATATATATATATTTCACAAGTTCAAGACGAAACAAGGGTGGAAGATGATTGGATTTGAAAAAAAAAATATAGGATTTTTTACACAAAGATGAAGATTCATCAAGGGTGGAAGATGATGAAACTGAATGCGAATAGATGATTGGATTAAAAAAGGGTTTTTAAAAATTGAATTCGAATTGGATATTATCCGAAAAGTTAATTGGATTCAAATTCGGATTGTGATTATGAATATTCATCAGATTTCGAATTTGAATGTTAGTATTTTTTTTTTCGAATCCAAAGTTGTAAAAATGGACGAATTTCAAACTTCCACCCAACTCTCAAAACTTAAAATATAAAAAATTAATTTATTTGAATATTTTTTTAAAAGGTCCTAGAATTTGATCCTTGACTACTCCGAAGCATTGGATCATGTTTTTGGATGACACAAAGTGAGTCCAATGACTTCGAATAATACAATAGTGTGTATCTAAAAAATGTTGACATGTCAACTAAAATTTTGAAGTAGGTTAGCTACTAGGGGTGTCAATCGGTTGGATCCTATGAATATTAGAATCATAACCATTATATTTTATCGATTTTGGGTCTTGTCGATTCCGATTCCGATTCCTATTCTCAAGAATTGAATGAGAAAAATTATTTCAAAATCATTATAAAAAAGATTCATTCTAAAAAATAACATATTATTTGTAAATTACCAACTTAATAATAATTTGTTCCACTAATAAGATGATTTAATGACTTTTAATTTTAAAAATTAAAAATTATCTCTTTTACAAGTAATAAAAAAAATAAAAAAAATGACCCATTTTAACATCAAATATATAATTTATATGAAATTTGAAGAATTTTATATCACATATGTTAATTTTAAAATATGGGATAACCTTCAATCATGTATAATGTAAAAAATAAATGACAAATAAATTGGTTCCAGGTACCTATTGGATAGAACATAATGGTTCCGGTTCCGGTTCCGTTTCCTGTTCCTATCGGTTCGGTTTCATATCAGACCTGGTTCGAATCAATTCCAATAAAAAGTGAATTGAAACCGGAGTTTTTGATTTCGGTTTCGGTTCGAGTTTGGTTTCGGGTAAATGGGCACCCATTGACACCCCTATCAGCCATTCCAAAGATTTTGGACTTTTTTCCCCCGTTTCGGAAAGACCGATGTAAACGTTGTTTCTCATTGAGAGACCAAAATCACCCAAAAATGTAACAAAAACCCTAAGAGCGTAAAGTCAAAACCCACTATTTTCAAACCCTTCTCAGCTCCCGCTCTGTTGCGGTGAGTAAAGAACATACTACAGACCACAGCGGGAACGAGGAGATGTGAAATGGTTTGAGATGCAAAAGCTGTTGCGTCGAAGCACTTCAGGCCCCACTTCTCGAGGGCTTAAGTATAATAAGAAATTAATTTTTGCCCCCTCTTTCCTCTTTCCGCCACCACAAATGCTCGCCACCACCACCACCACCACCACCACAACTCTCTTCTCCAAGAAACCTACTTTCACCCCTTTCACTTCCTCTTGTTCCGGCATTTCCCATTGTTCGGTCGATACTAGACCGCTACCCGGTCGAGCTTGGGTGGGTTTTAAAGAAAACCGGCCGGTATCATCTTGGACCGCTTGGTTCCATAACAAGTCCGAGGGTTCGAAGAATTTGGAGACAGAAGAAGAACCATCATCATCGTTGCCACTAACATCACTGGGTTGCGAACATAAGCCTTTGAGGTTGCAGAGGAGACATAAGGGTTCCTCTAGTGGTGGTGGTGATGATGGTTCTGTACATGAGAATCCTGACCTTCTTAAGATTCCGGGTGTCGGACCTCGGAATCTAAGGAAGCTTGTTGATAAGGGTATAGGAGGAGTTGCAGAGCTCAGACAACTCTACAAAGATAAGGTAAATCATCTACTGGTCCATTTATTTATTTATCTCGTTTTTGAATTGTAGTGGAAAAATTCCATTTGATCGTTCAAGAAGATTCAAACAGAGAAAATAAAACAGAACACAAGAGATTTACGTGATTCGGCAATATTGCCTACGTCCACGGGTGGTGATGATAATTCTTTATTGACGAAAACTGCGAAAATACAATACTTTGGGTTTCTGAACTTGAAATATATATGGCATCCTAGGGCGAAACCCGCATTTTCTAAATACGAAAATACCATCAGAAGTTGTAGGGCCGTGACGCCCAAAAAAATCCCAATCTTGGGACCCAATGATACTGCTGGCATATGCACAAAGCTTACCTTTCATGCTCTCATCTATCACAATATTGATCAAAAGGGCCAATGAGATGGTTTAGGCAGCCATTGGGGCTGCCTCATCTAGTTAATCAAACGTAGGATTCTTGTAGCCACCCGTATCAGCAATACAATTCAGATATTAGTATTTTTTGTTTGTTTGTATTTTGCATTATCCTACACTCTTTATCTAGTTATCTTGTACATATTCATTATGTGAAGTATTTGTTAACTAAGTGAAACCCAATCTTGAGTTGCCCGTACTTTGTGTAAATAGAGAGAACCCATCCTAAGATATTTGGTGCTTTCTAATATGTTCTTCTATGCAGTTTTTTGGAAAGTCTAGCCAGAAAATGGTTGAATTCTTAAAGAGTTCCGTAGGAATCATTCACAGAAACCATGCGGAGAGCATTACCTCATTTATTAAAGAGAGTGTGGATGACGAGTTGAAGGAGGAAAACCCAAACTCAGATGCGAAACCTTCCCATAATAAACGGCTCACTTTCTGTGTTGAGGGAAATATCAGTGTTGGAAAGACAACTTTCCTTCAGAGAATAGCTAATGAAACACTTGAACTTCGTGATCTTGTTGAGGTAGTTCCAGAACCTATTTCCAAGTGGCAGGACGTCGGACCCGATCACTTTAATATACTGGATGCTTTCTATGCTGAACCACATAGATATGCCTATACCTTTCAAAATTACGTGTTTGTGACAAGGGTCATGCAGGAACGAGAATCCGCTGGTGGAGTTAAGCCTCTTAGATTGATGGAAAGGAGTGTTTTCACTGATAAGATGGTATGCACCCAGTTCTTTATTAATCCTTGATAAAATGAACCATAAATTATTATAATTCTTTCCAAATTGCGGTCTCTACATTATGATTAATTTTTGGTCCTTCCCATTAGGGAAATATAACTTTTGAAAAATAATAGGGTAAATTAGACTTTGACCCCCTATGGTTTGGTGTAATTCTATGACCCCCTAATGTTTTGACAATTGCACTTACTTCCCCTATAGTTATGTAACAGACTCATTTACCTCCTCCCTATCTACTTGCTGTCAAACAAACAATTAAATATTAATTTTAAATTCTTATAAAGACAATTGACCCTTTTTAAAATGTCATTCTTTTTCATAATCATAAATATCTTTGTGACAAAATGGATTCATGCAGCATTAAGGAAGACCTTGACTATAGACCAGTTGATGGTAAGAGGAATTCATGGACCAAATGTTTGCTTGCTTTGCCTAGGAGATTAGGAGTCCATTGAGCATGTGCTTCTTCATTGCGTTTTTGCGAAACAGATTTGGAGTTTCTTCCTAACTAGATTTGGTTTGGAGGGATGCTTCCCTGCCTCTATTTTGGAATTGTTCCAGTCGTGGCAGGAGTGGGGTAAGAAAGTGCTTTGGAGGAACACTCCATTTGCGATCTGCTGGGGGATCTAGAAGGAAAGGAACAACAGGTGTTTTGAAGACAAGAGCGTGGACTACTTAGTTGTCTCGATGTTGATCCTTTCGTGTATCTTTTTTTGGTGTAAGGTGTTCATTGAATTTAGGGGGGTGTTTTTCGCAGATTTTGTGGCTAGATGGGATTGAGTTTGTAATCTCTTTTCTTTAGTCTTGTCCTTGTATCTTCCTAGTTGGTCATCTCGACCACTTCTTCAATAAATCTCTTTGCTTATAAATAAATAAAAAAAGGATTCATGCATAAAAGTGTGAAAATGTTTACATGAGGTCATTTTTTTCAACGAAAAAAAGATAAAATAAGAGGGTAAAATAGTAAAATGGCATTTGAACCTTGACAAATAACAACGTCATTGATAGGGGAGGTAAGTGCGATTGTCAAAACGATAAGGGATCAACATAGAATTATGCCAAGCCATAGGGGGTCAAAATTTAATTTACACATTATAATAATTTGGAGGTTCACATACCCATGCTTTTGTTTTACATTGTTACATAAAGGTCTTTGTACGAGCCGTTCATGAAGCAAAATGGATGAATGAGATGGAGATCAGCATCTATGATTCATGGTTCGATCCAGTTGTTTCATCTCTGCCTGGACTCATCCCCGATGGATTCATTTATCTTAGAGCGAGCCCTGATACCTGCCACAAGAGAATGATGTTACGCAAGAGAGAAGAGGAG
The DNA here is from genome assembly GCF_017979445.1 of Akebia trifoliata. Taxonomy (NCBI): domain Eukaryota; kingdom Viridiplantae; phylum Streptophyta; class Magnoliopsida; order Ranunculales; family Lardizabalaceae; genus Akebia; species Akebia trifoliata. The sequence goes on from NC_141378.1 coordinate 18,488,651, forward strand.
GGCGGTGTTTCCCTGGATTATCTACGTGATTTGCATGAAAAGCATGAGAGTTGGCTTTTTCCCTCCCAAAGTGGTAATCACGGTGTATTGTCCATCAGTCAGTTACCACTTCATATGGATAACTCCTTACATCCTGATATAAGGGACCGTGTGTTCTATTTGGAGGGTGATCATATGCATTCAAGTATTCAAAAGGTTCATACTTTGGAACTTCACCATCAACTGTTTATTATTATTAATTTTTTTATAAGTGGGGACTTCACCATCAACCTCTCTTTTAACATTATGTCTTGCGTGTCTATTTATAACCAGGTTCCTGCTTTGGTTCTGGACTGCGAACCCAACATTGATTTCAGCAAAGATATTGAAGCAAAGCGACAGTAAGATTACAATAACTTCTTCAGATTTCTGGAACTTGTTATTTTCTAGGGAAAATTACTAGAAGGACCTTGACGGAGGGATTTCTTTCTAAATAGTCCATAAGTTTTGTACGATAGCTTGATAGTCCATTTAGTCAAATGGTTAGGTTTTCAACGGCGATTGCAATCATTTCCAACTATTTTTTATTGTGAATGACAAATGGAAATGTATACTTCTAATTTTGAACATTTAGATGTATTTTTTGATTTATTTCGACGATTTATAACAAAAAATGAAGGACAAAGTTGAGATTCCAAAAGTTTTATACACTGTCAAGCTCACCACTTTTTACCCCCCCCCCAATAGTTTTTATGTACATTTTCAAAATGCTTGAAAAAACCTTTGAAAATGACTTCTTCTTTCTCAAATCCTCTCCGTTGCAATGGAGTCTCCGAAACTTGACTGGGATGCTGGAAATCCAATTTTTTTGGAAAATAAAATGGTGAGTTCGAACGGTTAGGAAAATTTCAACATTTCAATTGTGAGAAATGTGGGGAGTGGGGTTCGGGAAATTATTAGAAAGAAAAGTTTTACTTAATGGATTATTAAGAGAAGCCCTAAGACTTATTGACTAATTAGAAAGAAATCCTTCCACCAGGGTCCTTTAAGTAATTTTCCCTATTTTCTATATACAATTGGTAAATAGCAGTACATACTGTTAATCATTGCACCTATCGGGCTTGTAAATGGGAGTACATATTACACCTTGAATGTGAATTTGTAAAATGCACACTAATGCAGTTCTGGTTTGAGCTTTTGTGAAGGTATGCTCGCCAAGTAGCAGAGTTCTTCGAGTATGTGAAGAAAAAGAAAGAAATTCCATCTCAAAAAGCTGGCAATGTTGCAAATGGTTCAAGCCAACATGTGCTACTGCCCCCTAAAGGATTGTGGGTACAAGATGGGAGTCGTTTTCCCGAGTCATCGCTGAACTCTCTCAATTTTAGAAGAGCAATGTCGTACCTTTCCCGATCCAAGAATTGTATTTGACTTGTGCCAGTGTTATGCTCAACCTATCTTGCTTGTAAATGTGTGCCAATTGTTGACCGTCGACTCTTCTGATCTCTAAATGCCAATGAAATGGTTACCAATGTGGATTTTAGAAGGGAAATGTCGTATCCTTTCCGCTAGCTGATGTGTTTAAATGGATCCAACATTTGTATCTGACTTACCCGCGTGCCACGTGTAGCTTCTTGTGCTTGTAAATGTTTGCTAATTGTTAACCATTGAATCTTTTGATCTCCAAATGCTAATGAAATGGTTACTAATGTATTAATGTTCTTGAGAATTTTGTCTGTGCTTGTCGGAAGATACTATTTGGTCTCTAGTACGAGATTCTGCTTGTATTTATAATTATGATCTTATGTAATATATGGGCAGGCATCCGTAGACTCATGGAAAATAAACTCATATGTTCAGTCACAATTTTGACCGTGTAAGCATGAAATCCAACGGTTGACATAAATCTTAGGGATATGGGATGGATTCTCAAGATACATATCTTGTTACAATTGTTGGATTTCATGTTTACACAGGTGGGATTGTGAGTGAACATGGGAGTTAATTTTCCATGAGTCCACCGATCCCAACCCGTAATGTAAACCTCTTGATTGTCTATGTAATGTATTTATCCCCAAACAACACTAAGGTGTCCTTTTCGGATGGAGACACCCTCGCCAGTGCACTACTGGTTGGAGGGGTGGAATAGCAGGGAGGAGGATGAAGTTAGTTCCACATCAACCAAACATTTGAGATTTTGGATTATAGGTAGTTTAATTCTCGTACCTTTTAACAACGCGTTTTAAAGTTGTGAGGGAAAATTCAGAGCGGACAACATTATTATTTGGTCAAGGATGAGGGGATTACAAATGGTATGAGTTGTCCATTTCATGAACTCGTTACATCACATTTACTCATTACAAATCCGAGATGATTCATTTGATATTTTGAAAATATCGTTAGGTTAATGAAAATTCAGCCGAGTAAACCAGGTTTTGTATTCTTTTGTAAATCAAATTTTATGTTTCTTAACTACACAGATTTATTTATATATACATTATAATTATTTAACTACAAATATATATTAATTAATAATTTTAAAATCGTTTAGATGGTCAACTCGTCCACTGATTTGGACGAGTTATCAGCATGGTTTTAAAACTCGATTTTACGTCCATGAATGAGACTGAGTTGCCTCAGATGAGTCGTCCAATTTATTTGGGTCAGTCTCGTTCAACAATAAGACAATGGACTGAATTTTGAGAAACACGTCAAGTTTTAGATGACTTGTCTATTTGTCTTATTAGTGGACGATACCCAAAATTTTACTTATTACACTCCAACTATATTTAAAAAAATTAGTACAATAAACATATCATTCTCTCACTTTAGGAAAGAACATTAAGTCTGGATACTTTCTTTCTTTGATGGAGAGCTATCGAAGAGCAATGAACACGAGATCAAACCAATCGACTTGTGGCGAAATTCCCAAACACATGAAGAACATATCGTATGTTTTTTCGTGTGACAATCTCGCTAATATAAAATAACGAAATTGCTTATATTTTTTATTTTTCAACATGATAATCTCGTTGGTTATAAAAGTGACGAACATGTAGGTTCACTACTTTTTAGTAAGATTGTTGTAAAGGGATAAAATCGTCTTCTATCTGGATCGCTTATTTGTATCATCAACATGCATCTTGAGGTAATCATGTGGTATCATTTGAAGATGACTCTATTTTATTAGAGAATAATCTCAATTTAAGAGGATTATCTTATTTTTTTATGTAATTTATAATTTAGATAAGGGGTAATAAGGTCAATTGTAATTAAGTATGATTAAGATTTTTTTTAGGATTTTTCTATTTAAAGATCTTGAGGCTATTTTAAAAAGAGGAAAGGAGGAAAAGAAGAGACCGATGTAAGGAGGTCATGTAAAAAAACAAAGATTTATGATGAAACGACTCTTCGATCTCGTGGAGTTAGACACATTTGTCAAATCACGTAAAAAAATCTTGTGTTTCTCTTTTTCATATTATTTATGTTATTTTATAGATTTAATGATTGAGATCAATTTATCACAAAATCGACCTCTACAAACGTCATTATAGAAATCAACGAAATTGTCACTTTGAAAAAACCTCACTATATTTTATTTCAGTGAGCGAGATGCCACTTGAAAAAATCTGCGTTTTGGGAATTAAAATGAACAATAATAGCCTTCCATTCCGTGCATATAGTTTGGTGTGTCATAAGTAAAAGTTAGTCCGTCAATAGAAGTTATCTATGGGAAAAAAAAAACGAAGCTCGCGTCTCGTCGAGATAATCGAGATGATTTACCGAGTCAACGCGGTGATTAGAAGAGAAGAGAATCGGTTCAGGCCCCAATGCCAAGTCCCATGTACAGATGTAGTAAGAGGAGGTCGAGTGGGCGAGCAATACAGATGACATGAAACGTGGACACTACCAAACATTCCAATGTGATTTTTTTTTCTTCTTCTTCGAGTCTCTCCCTCGAAACCCTAACCCTAAAATCCTAAACAACCAAACCAGTCGTTCTTGATAAAGAGAGAGATGGAGTTTCAGACGAACCACCATTTTTTTGAGAAACGTCCGATTGTCAAATCTAAGACTCCTGCTGTTAGATGGTTCAAGAAATGGTGAGATCTTTTATCTTCTTTTAATTTTTTTAGGGTTTGAAATTTGGATCGATTCATTCCTTAAAGTGTGATTTGTTTTCTAATTCCTTTCTTCTGGACCATCGATTTCATGCTTTTTAATTATATATATTTAAAAAAAATAAAAAATTCTTTTGTTGTTGTTGTGGAGTCTTTTTTTGGGTTCCCATATCAAATTATGAATTACAGCTATTGAATTATTTATGTGAAGTTGTTTGGGAAATACTAAAGATGTTGAACAGATTCAACCCCAAAAATACAAGAAAAATATTTCAAATAAAAAAATAGCTTGTTGGAGATCATAGATTAGATTGAACTGAAAACAAACTCAAAAAACGTCATGGACAATGAATTGGTTGTGATATTAAGAATATAGGTGATATTTTCTAAAACTTGAATTGGGGTGCACCTCAAAAGTAATATCTCAGATATTTTCTCATGCCCTTTTTTTTTTTTTTTTTCGAGAGAGAGTTGAAAGACTGTTTCACTCTCCACAGAAGCCCACTTCTCTAGAGAAGGGTATAATGCTAATACTTATTGGAGAGTATTACTAGAGTATGCACGAGCATTCTTTGGGGTTAAGGGGGTTAAAAGAGGAAAAATAATAAAGTTAGAAGGGTATTATTAAAAAATCTTTGAGGGTTAAGGGTGGTAAAAGAGGAAAAATAATAAAGTTGGAGAAGTATTATTATAAAGAAAGGGAGGAGAAGAGGAAAGACAATAAATTTGGAGGTGTAATATTGGAAAAGGGTAGAAGAAGAAAGAGCATAAATTTGAAGATTACCTTTGTGGAAAGCTCGTTATTTGTCGAAAGGGGGTAAATTAACTTTTAGAAAAAGTACACTCTAGTATCCCGGCGTACTTTTTGTCTCTTTTTACAATGCCCGTTAGTGTGGAGGCAAAGTTAAGGAAGTTGTTTGGGGATTTCTTGTGGCATGATATGAAGGGGAAGAGGAAATTCCATTTAGTTAATTAGAAGTGCATTTGCCGGCCGAAGAAGAATAGGGGTTTAGGGATAAAAAATCTTAGAGTTATGAATAAGGCGCTTCTTGGGAAGTGGTTGTGAAAAGAGTAGTTTTTGGAGAAAGGTGATTGCGACTAAGTTTGGCGAGAGAGCTTTAGGTTGGGAGAGTGGAACGACGAGAGCTTCCTATGGTTGTGGTGTTTGGAAAGGTATTCAACGGATTCTTCCTTATTTACAAGGTAACATGTGCTTTAAAGTTGGGAATGGTATTTTGATCCATTTTTGGGAGGAAGTGTGGTGCAGTATTGAAAGTCTCAAAGTTTGTTTTCTGACTTTGTTCTCCATTTCTTTGAAAAAAGAAAGGAGAGTGGTTGATTTTTTGAATTTCTTTGTTGGAGGGGTATTTTGGGATTTGAATTTTAAAAGATTGCTTAATGATTGGGAGATAGAGGATGTATCCGGGCTTCTAAGAATGCTTGAAACTTTGGTAGGTAATTTTGGAGGTGAGGATGTTCATGTTTGGAGGTTAGAAAAAATGGGTGTTCTCAGTTAGCTCTCTCTACCTTAATGTATTAAATCCGTCGGGAACTTTTCCTTTTAAAGAGGTGTGGGGAGCTTCGGTCCCATCCAAAATTGTGTTCTTTATCTGAGTGGGAGTTCAGGGAAAGTTGTTAACCTTCGGCAATCTCATGAAAAATGGGATTATTTCGGTTAATTTTTGTAGCTTGTGCAAATCGGATGGCGAATCTATGAATCACATCCTACTTCATTGTGAGTATGCTTTCAGGGTTTGGTCCCATTTCTTTTACTTATTCGGATTGTCAGGGTGCATGTCTAGGTCCCTTTGAATTGTGTTTGAGTGTTGGTCTCAATGGAGAGTGGATTTTCAAGCGTTAAAGAGGAAGTAATGGACCATTTTTCCCTTTTCCATTTGTTGGGGTTTGTGGCGTGAAAGGAGTGGCAGGATTTTTGAGAATAAGGAGCATGAAATCCATGAGGTGACCATTGACATTCTAGGCCTTTGTTTCATTGGAGTTTGGTGTTCATTGAAGCGAGCGGGATTTCTTTTGAAGACCTCTTCGGAAGGTGGGATTGGGTTTGTAATCTTACAGGTAATTTGTAACTGTTTTTGTTTATTGTTGTTTTTGTTTAATACCTTGTTTTGCTTCCTTTTGTACTTTCTTTGGGGTTTTAGGTCATCTCGATTGCCCCCGTTAATATATTTTTCTTTTTAATCATCACAAAAAATAGAGGAAGAAGAGAAAAGGTAAAACATGTCATCGAGATACATTGTTTATGGGGTATAAATCTTGAGATAGAGAGTGGGACGTACTGTTGTATTTTATTTATATAGATATATCACGATGAGATTACAAAAATGATCTCATATGACCAATGCTAAGTTAAGAGAGAGAGAGGCTAAAGGGTATTTTACTGCCCCTAGATGAAAATGCGGGAAAGCTAGAGTAACTCGGACACTCAACGATGTGGTGAATGATCTTACTGTAAATGAGCTATCACGACTCCTCTTCAAAACTTGTTTATCCTTGTCTTTGTAAGAAATAGGGTGCTTTAGATGCATCACATGTGGGGGTCGGTATAGAATTTACCTTCGAATCGTTGAAATTGTTTCTAAAGCAGTGGTCTCAAAAACCCTTGTCAATGACCATAGCCCAACATTTTGAATGGCTAGACTTTTGTTATTTTATTTGAAATGGATTTCATATGAGAGAACTAGGTCATTGATGGAGAATTTTTACACCTAATATCCTCAATATTTTGAATCCCATTCCCTTTTCCTTTTTGAAATTAATGCACTTCTTACATTATATAGCAGCACATTTGTTCCATTTTAAAGATATATATATATATATTTGTTTTTGTTTTTGTTTTTGGTCAGTAAGCCTGTTTTTAATGAGATCAGTAACTTGGTGATGGTGGGAGTTGAAATCGGGTCTATGGTGTCATCGCCCATGGACTTTAACCAACTAAGCTAGCAGGCGCCCTCAAAGCCCTACTTGGTTGTTTGACACCTTTTTACTTATCATTTTTTTTTTTTTTGAGCTACGTGTTATAGATCTTGATAATAGCCTAATGTTATCTTCTAGGGTTACCCAAGATGTTGCATCAACTGGTGGGAAGTGCTTACTTTTGAAATGGGTCACAGGTAAATTGTCTCTCAATTATTCAATTATTAATATTTCCTATTCTCAAATATAGTGAGTAAATCAGATTTAGTGTTTAGTTCTCAGATGTTTTCATTGAGGTTTTTATGAACCGCTTGAGTTGAAATAAGATCCTTGTAAAAGATAATATTTATTGTGGGTATTTCTCATGTCAAATTTAAGATCCACCTTCGCCAATTCTTAAAATTGATAACCAATAAAGAAAGAGCTATAAGAATGTAGAGGGTTTGGATTTACTGGCTACGTGTTTTGTGGCTTTAATTTGCACTCCATATTCTAGTTTGGAGACGGAAATACCCACATTAATATAAGGTCAGATTCCAGCGTTGAATAGATAAATGGACAAGCGCTGTTGAGAGCTTTTGTTGTCTCTTGGACTTGCTCCTTGTGCATCACCTAGAAAAAAGAAGTTTAATGAGTTAAGTTATTGTGAAATTAGCCATTTTCTAACTTGATCATGGGTTCTTACTTCATTCAGTTAGGCATCGTACTTGTTACTCTTTTTCATTTTGGCTTATATTTCTTGTTGGATGATAGAGCATTGTTAATACACAGCCTGATGAGATATAAACCTGTCAACCTGGATTGTAGAATGGTAGTCTATGCTCATACTTGATGCATATTATGATTTGGGAAGCCGAAATTGAACTGACCAACGATGACATTTTATTGCCAAGGGATTCCGATTTTGTATTAGGGGTAAGATACAATATGTTGGTGGCATTAGTAGTCATATTCAAATTTGAAACCATACAATTAATCTGTTGGTCACCTTTAAATAGCTTAAGTTTACTTTTGTAAAAAAACAAGTACAGCGGTAACTGATCATACTTGACATCTGTACACATGCTTATGCAATTCTGTAAGAGCATAAAAAGGCTAAGCTTCTCTCATAATGTTACACACTTTGTAATGGGATTGACATTATCATTTAGAATGCACAACTTGAGTTCTAGTTTGCCATCAAAGACTCAAAGTTACTGGTTGGCTTGAACAACTCCTTTCACCTGACCATGTATTTTGGTGGTTTATGAGGTTTCTTTCATGAATGGATATCAGTAAGCCTTGTAATTTGATCAATTTCCCTCATACTTATTAAACTTGAAGCTTGACATATTTTCCTTATGAACTATCTCCAATGGATTGGAACAAAAGTAGGAAACTTATTACTATCAAGAGCAAATTTTTTTTTTTCTTCTGTCATGCAATATTATTTCTGTGACAAACCTTATTAATATTTTGTTTAGAGGACATGTTGAAGGTAATAAAAGACAAGAATAAAGAGCCAGAGCCAGAAGAGCCAGAACCAGAACCAACTACAGAAGTTCTTTTCCTTTGCAGCTATGAAGGCTGTGGTAAAACTTTTATTGATGCTGGGGCTTTGAGGAAGCATTCTCACATCCATGGGGAGAGACAATATGTTTGTCATTACGAGGGATGCGAAAAGGTAACACGTTTAACATCTTTACAGTATTCAGCATTGTTTTAATGGCACGTACATGCAACGCTCAACTACCATATAGACCAAAGAGATAATATTGTAAGTCAAGGAATTTCATCTTGAAGTTATTGTTATTTTCACTTGCATTCTAGATCAATTTTGCATATTAGTATTTTGTAGGCTTTTTTGGTCCAATTAAGTTCTTGGATCATTCGATAAGTTTCAAGCACTAATCGTAACATGTGTCTCTGTTGCAGAAATTTTTGGACAGTTCCAAGCTGAAAAGGCACTTTCTTATTCACACAGGAGAGAGGCATTTTGTATGTACACATGAAGGCTGTGGTAAGGTGATCATTCTACCCTCTCTGAGCTTTTCACCAAATGAGATTTTTGTTTACTTTGTTTCTTGTATTTCTAACTTCAATGCTTTGCTGTCATGTGCTAGTAACTTGAACAAGTACTTGTTCGTGAACTTTCCAGACACTCCTTATTGTCTAGTCATTTTTATTTACTTGAAATTGTGTGTGAACTATTTGATGCAATCTCTTATTTATTTGTAGAACGTCTATAGATGATTTATTGGATATTCATAATATCATTCTACAACAAAGAGGAATTCCACGAACCCAGATTCATGTAAAAAAGAATACAAATAAAGTTCTAATATTTATAAGCCATTGTTGATTTGCAACTCCAACAATGTTTGGCTATTCTTTCTACTACTTTTTTTCTCTCTCTCATTACTCTGGCTCTCTCCATGTCAAACAGACTTTTTGTGCTTCTTCCAGTCTTAGATTGGTATTATGCTGTTTTTAGTTAGAGTGGTTATTACTTATTACAGGTTTTACATTTTGTTTGAGTGATTAAGAACTCAGAAAGTTGGAAATATGAAATTATGAATGTTTTGTTTGTTTTTTATTTTTATTTTTATGAGTTTGGAATTTAGATTTGAATGACTTATAATATATATATATATATATATTTGAATGTTAAACTTTTGGAATGTGAAGTTCTGAATTGTTATAATTTCCCCCCCCCATATTTGTTCCCTGATTTTCTTGTTTATTTTAATTTTTGCCCTTCGTTATTTATATATCTAATTGCTTACCTATGTAAAAATACTTGTTTGCTGGCCTTGCACGTTATGCCTTGAAGTTTATGCACAGTGCTTTGGCATTTAAAGACACTGTAATGCCACAGTGCCTTAGCTTGTGAAATGTTTTGCCTCATACCTTTGCATTTAAAGATCCTGGATCCAGATTTATACATCTGTGGCACAATTATGTGAATCGATTAATCGAGTATGGAGTAACAACGTTGAATTATGCCAAGTCAAAAGAAAATGCTTGAGGTCAAGAGTCGTTGAATTTGCATTTAAAGATCCTCAAGAGTCGTGCTTGAGGTCACTCTAGCACGACTCTTTATAATATTTGAAATCATGGGGCATTATTAGAAAAATGTCTGTTTTAAAAAAAATTCTGAGTATTTTAATTTCTTATTGTTTGGCAATTAAGGAGCCAAATGTGGTTGTTATTTTACTTTCTCATTTACTGAGAGCCAATAGTTGGTTTTGGGTCTCATCTAAAATTTTGGTGTTGAAATCCCTTATAACTGTTGTCTAAGGAAAAAGATCATAAATTAATTTCTCTTATGGTTTGCTTCTTACTATTGTTCCTGCCTCACGCGTTAGCGTCTGACATCACTGATGATTTACCATTCAAAGAATTTTTAAGACAATTCATAATTATATTTGAGTCTCTTATTGTATGCTATTAAATGCACAGGCGTTCTCCCTGGATTTCAACTTAAGGGCACATATGCGAACTCATTCACAAGAGAACTATCATATTTGCCCCTACGTGGATTGTGGGAAGAGGTACGCTCATGAGTACAAGTTAAGAACTCACATTAAGGCTCACCATGAAAAGGTACGTGTCATTCCCTTTGTAACTTTGCTTCATGTTGTACCGGTTGCATCATTTTTTCTCTTTCTTTCTTTCCTTGCCTTTCGAGTGTATTCATTTTGAGAACTTCTATTAACGCACCAACTTTTACTTATTACACATGAAACTATATAAGACAACGGTTTAGTTTCTCAAGGATTCGTGTGTTGTAAGTAAAATGTGGTATGCCAATATAATCTCTCTTCATTTTTCAGTCAAGAAGAATATTTGTTGAAGTGTGTGCACATTTACTGGACAACTTTTCTTCATCAAATCAATAAATACCTATGTTTTTATCTGGTAATTGTTTATTTTAACTCCCTGTAGATTGTAAGTGTGGGGTTCATTAGGTGATATTAATTTAAATTTAGAGAGCTGATATTGGCACCACAGCTTTACTTACTACACCCCAATTAAAAATAAAGAAAATAAGTGAATTGTTGAAAATGCGTAAAAGTTGGGGTGCCAATAGAGGCCCTCTATTTTTTTGGGTTAAGGATTTTATATGAGCCTAAGCATAATTGTAAACAACTATTGAAATTGTTTGACCAACTGTTATAATGTTTTGTAATGTTGAGATTATAATTTGAGCCAAACCTTTGTAATGTTTGAGCACTGTGTTCTAATCTTTTAATTGGTGTGATAAATAATTTAAGAAATTGAGGTATTATAGGTAAAAGTTGGGGTGCCAATAGAAACTCTCCAAATTTATTTACTTTTTGGTTGTAAATACTGGAATTGTTTACATAAAAATACATGATTTCAGGGATCAAAACCCATTTTTCAAGCTAAAAACTTCATTCTGCATACCAAAATCCGCCGATATATTTAAAACTCTTCTTTCTCTGTTATCTAGAATAGATCGATAGTTGGTTTTAATAGTATATTTCCCCATAATATCACAGAACATGCCGACAGATATTGTGAAACAAACCCCACCTTCAGAGAAGCTACCCACTTCTACAAAGCCCATGGCCGTGACTGTGGCTTATGGTTCTGCTTCTTCTGACCGTCCTTACGCCTGCCCTTACCAAGGATGTGAGAAATCCTACATTCATGAATATAAGCTAAACCTCCATTTGAGAAGAGAGCATCCCGGTCATAACCCCGAGGAGAATGGCAAGCACACTTCCGAAATTGACAATGACATGGATGAAGGCAGTGATCAAGATGTGTATCCCGGAAAAAGTGGCAATGGAAAGAACTCTAAACGAAGCAAACAGAAGCCGGTCTTGAAGATGCCACCTTCGAAAACTGCACAAAGGAAAGTTGTCGGTCCCTCTAATATGGATATAATGAAAAAACAGTGGCCGAGCAAAGACATGTATGAAGAAGAAGAAGAAGATAGCGAGGAAACAGAAGAGGATCGTGAAAATGTTGAAGAGGATCAACGGAGGTATGTGGAATCTGAGGATGATGAAGAGACGGAGGATGAGGATTAAGGCATTATCCTACTTCAAGACTAGTTAGTGCCATCCATATATGTAAGTTATTTTATCCTTTTTTCTGTGAACTTTATCGTCGAAGAAGCACGGATTCAATTGTAATAGTTTTAACAAATTTGATTTGTATTTTTTTTTTTTCCTTCACCTTGATTGGGTAATTTGAATGTGATGTTTTTCATGGTTGATTCAAAAGTCCCCATATAAATGTTTTTCATGGTTGATTCGAAATTGTCAAAGTTCTTATAAAAACCCTAGAGGCTGAGCAAGATTTGCACCAGTGGGGCAAATTAATTTTCATTCAGTGCATCTGACATATTAATAATAGAGAGCTTCTATTGGCACTCCAACTTTTACTTATTACTCCCCAATTAAAAACTAAAGAAAATAATTGGTTGAGAATGAGTAAAAGTTGGGGTGCCAATAGAGGCTCTCTCGATTTTTTTTGTTTTGTTTTGTTAGATTTCCATTTTTTATTTATTTAAGATTTTACATGAGCCTAATCATAGCGACATCTACTGAAATTGTTTGAACTGAGTGTTATAATATAGAGGGAATAATTTGAGTCAAAACACTCTAATTCAATCTTTAATGGAGTTGTGAGTAATAATTAAAGAAATGGGGTGTAATAAGTAAAAGTTGGGGTGCCAATAGCAGCTCTATAATAATATTATTGGATATTCCCATTAAACCCATGGGATTTTAAGAGCATAGATTATTTCTAGGGAAAAAAAATGTCATTTCTCTTAGGAAATACAATTTTCAAATATTATTTTCATAGAAAATGATTTTCTGATCTCCTAATGGTAATACATGATTACCCTAAGTAGAACTAAAAACAAACTCTTTATTTGACATTTTCCTTTCCTAACTGCAATCAAATATTACAATTCATTTTCCTCATAAATTCATATTTCCCTTAAAATCAGATGTAAGAGTTACAATTCTTGTGGACTCAACTCCATTTGGGGTTTGTATTGTGAAGTACTAAGAATTGTTACTCCCTCCCTCCCCCGACTCACACTCCATTCTATTTATGATTCCACCCCTTCAACTTGCCCCCACGTGATAAGAATAGCTTAATCAAATACGAGGATGAGACTTCTGTGAAAACCTCAAATGGAGCAATCCCGACGCTCCTCATTCCTTCTTGATTTGTTTCATCATCGTATTCAAATTTATCAATAATTTTTTTTTCTTTTGATTTAAGGGAAAATTTTACATTGATCCTAGGAATATGAATAATACATGGAAAGTATATTCTTTCAAGAAATAATTTCATAAAATAGTTCTATTTGCTTGTTATTCAATCACTTATTTATTTTAATATCTCTAAAATATTTGTTTTTTTCGACGAAGGATAAAAATGGAGAAAATAAAGAGAGCAATATCAGAAACTTGTGATATTATTATATGTGCTCAAGTAGTAAGAAGTTCTATATTAATAATTCAATCGATTCTTAGAAAATAGTATAATATTGCCTTCATTGACAATAACCAAAAATATCGACCGTTTGTTATTATTTCGAGTCCGAAAGTTGAACGATGATATATATATATATATATATATATTGCTTATCGTGGGTATTCTCACCCTTCGGGTGAGACCAATTCTCCAATCACATGCACCACCCCCTTGAAAAGTCCTATGTGCAATTGGTTGAGTCGAGGGTCAATCAGGGTGGCCCCAAGGAATTCATTGCTTCATGGGGTTTCAAACGGTTGACTCACTCTTTCTGAGGAACTTATCAATGTTCGACTTGCCATTAGGCCAACTCCTTGGGCCTAAGTGGTCAACTAATACGTGTGCATTATTGGTGGTCGCGTGGACTTGATGAGGGGAGTTGGTTTGGTGGGGCTTGCAGAGCCCGATCGACCCAATAAGCATTTTACCTATTAGGTGCGACTTGGCCTTAGGGTTTAGGTATCGTGACAACTTGATAGTAATGTCAAAGATGACGAAAAAAGAATTGTCACGACGTATTGACGGGTCTTATGAAACATACTTAATGGTTGAACTATTGGAATGGCTCATCGATCGTGATAATGCCACACTTGTGGATTGACCTGGTGATAGGTTGTATGGTAGTCTTGTTAACCCCACCGACCATGAATAAGTAGGTCCCATGTATAAATGCTTAAATGGTTCAATAGTGAAACTTGAATACTCACTAAACCAACATAAATTAAAAATCAATCTTACAAGAAGGACCACTTAGGTAAGACCTTGTGGAGGTTGTTCCCAAGGTGGTATATACCGGACCTTGGGAACAGCCTCCCCAACCCCACCACCCCCTGCGCGCGGCGCCTAGCAACAAAAAGAAAAAGAAAAAGAAAGAACAAAACGGAAAATCAATCTTATAATTTTAATTATTTTGAAATATATTCAAATTTAATATGTTTTGAATACGAAAAAAAATAATTTAAGGAACTAGCAGGTGGCACGTGCAAACTCACATGTATTACAAAAATAGGATTTTTGTAAAATTAGTTTTTATTATTAATTTAAAGGATTATTTAAAAAAAAATTAAATAAGAAATGGGATGTTATATAATATTTTACCATTTAATATAATGCGAAGGTATTTTTGTAATTTAAATGATTAATTAAAGAAAATTTGAAAGTAATATGATAAAAAGATATATTTGTAATTTAAAAAAAAAAAATTATTAGTCGATTGTAATTTATTTATTTATTTTGACCAAAAAAATCCTATATAATTTATGACTAATATAATTAGAAAGATCTTATGAGTTTTAGTGTTAGAAATAGGACTGCAACCTGGGTGGGTTGGAGGGTCAACCCAGGCTCAACCCGACCATGTGATTAGAGTTCATTAACGCAAACTCAACCTAAGATTGAGCTTTTAAAATCGGGTTAGTCCAAGTTAGACAATTTTGGGCAAGTTGGACTCATTGAGCTAGTCTAATTTCATTTTCAAGTTAGGCAATTTTGAACGGATTGAACTCATTTTTCTCTTTTCAAAATTTATGTAAAAACGATTCATCATCTTCAAAAATATGTAAAATATTATACTTAAATATATATAGCAATAAAGTTTAATACAGAAAGAAAAATTCATAAAAAGATTTTTTTCCTTAATTTTACAAATATATTTAGGAAAAAAAAATATTTTTTTAAAATAATAATAAAAAAATAAATATTTATATGTAAATATATAGCATTCGATTCAGGTTGAGTTAGGTTGCCTTGAACCTCAATCTAAATTCAATTCAGGTTTAGATTTCCTAGCCCAAGCTCAACAAATTTTCTATATAACCCAGCTCAGACTCGCCCATCAATTGGGTTGAGCTCATGTTAGCCCGCCCAAGTTCAAAAGACTTTTATTATACCATGCCTCCTTGACCCGATGACCATGGTCTTCTTGACTGATTTGAAAGTAATCAATTAATCTTTTACTTTTCACTCGATTTTACTTTGTTGATGTGGCAAGGGCACAAAACGATCGATCTTTCTTAGATCAATGGTTTTGTGCCCGTACTACATAAATCAAGTACAGATCGAGCGAAAATTTTCAAGTCAGAAAATCATTAGCGTTTGGCAAAATCATCGAACATAAATGTTTATTATTTTTTCTCATTGATTTAGAGGACAAATTCATGACACTATGGTTTGACTCATAAGAAATGGTATGATTCAACTTGATTTGAAGGGGAGACAAGAAAATTATTTTGTTTTAGGAAATATAAAATATTTCTAATTTATTAATAAACTTATTTTAAAATATTTTTTTAATTTAAAAATTATAATTTAATGTAAATTTGCGTAAACAAGACTTACCTTTATCTCACTAATTATGAGAGAATAGTCAAACTGATTGAGATAGTTTCCGAACTATTAAATAGAAGGGACCACGAAATTAGGTAAGAATAGAGAGGCCTCTTGTTTGGTTGTTCTAGAAGAATTCGGCTAATTTAGTAAATATAATTATTGTTCCCAATGTCCACAGACCTTCACATACAAATCAGGCTAATTTATGTTTTGGGTGATTTAGACATACGCCCCTATGTTTTGCTCAATATTAGAGATACCCTCTTATGTTTTTGGACTGATGACATGCATCCCTTGACCTCAGTCTTCTAAATAGGCTAAGGGGGAAAGACTCAAATGCCCTCAAGATTAATTTATAGTCAAAAAACTAGATTTTTCTTCTCCAAATCCATCATCTTCAAGCTCTTCAACTTCCAAGATAATTTTAATCTATTTAACCTTATTTTCATCTATCATTTTCTATTAAGCCTCCTTTTTGTAAAACATCTTAGATTTTTCTATCTAAAATTTCATCATTTTATATTTTCTTAAAAATTATATCTTTCCTTGAGAATGATTGTTGAAGACTTGAAGTAAATACACTCCTAAGATAGATGGTGAGGGTTAAATTTTGTATCCAAAGAGGTTGAAGATGACTGATTTTTGGAGGAAAAAAAATATGGGTTTCTAAATAAAGATTATAGATGAGGGCATTTGAGTCTTTTTTCGTTAGTCTATTTAAAAGACTAAGGTCAAGGGATGTATGTCATCATTTTCAAAATATAAGGGGGTGTCTCTAATATTGTGCAAAATATAGGGGGTATGTCTAAATCACCCTTATCTTTTCCCATTCTTATATTAGTATTTTTCATCAAGACGTAGAATCAAGGGGTAAAATCATAGCGCCAAATGTATGATGAAGATGAGAGATTATTTATGTGGTTGTCAAATCTTTTCCTGCTTCAATTTCCTTGATCTCAATGTGGCAAAGTCCAAGTGTCGACCAATAGCTTTGTGGTTCCTATGATTGCACTTTGACGATCGATCAAGATAATATACATTTTTGCAAAATGTAGGGTTTCTTTTTATTGAAATGACATATATCGCTTGCTACATTTATATAGTTTCTTTGAATTTCTGGTTGTATTGTACGACATCCTATCCATATCACATTTATAAAAAAATCAATACATGTCTATTGTGTGAAAAACAGAATCCAAAATTTTGGAACTCCGTTTCTCAAAGAATGTGGAGACACGCTATCCCAAGACTCATCACCAAGAAGAAAGAAGAACAATTACAAGATGAAAATGGGAAGAGTCGTGTTGGAGTGACTTCAAGATTGTACCTCATATCTCACTTTCTTGAGATACTTTTCAAGAAAATCTTATAAGTTAAAAATGAGACCTTCACTTGTATAAGATATGAAATTTGGAGAGTTGATGATTTCTCACTTGCTTTCTCTTCTCTCAAGGGCTATTTTATGCATGGACTTGATTGTGAAGGGGACTACTTACATGTACATATAGGTAATGGAGGAAGTTTCTAGCATGTTAGAGTATTTTTTCAAGAAGTTTCAAGAGAGGTTTTTGGTGGGTTCAAGATGGAAAACGAGTTTGCATTGGGATTCAAGATTAGTTGCATGAGAAAATGGAGGTAATTAATGGCAATGTACATTCTTCGTGAAGGTGAAATTTTTTTGTAAGAGTCGTGTTACATTGTCTACGTTGGACACTGGGTTCAACATTAAGTTGGCCTGACAATGCATAGATAACCATAAATTTATTTTTTCGAAATACAAGTTAGAAAATCAACGGGTCTCTATGCACTGTTAGGTCAGCTTAATGTTGAACTCAATATCCAGCACATGGAAAATGTAAAGATGATGTGTAGACGAGAGAGAGAGAGAGAGAGAGATAATGTGACAAATGTTAACCACACATGTGAAGTGGGATCATATAAAATTACATAATTATCCTCACTACATCTCCCCCAACTAAATAAGAAAATATATTTTTTAACATCTATTTCAATATTTATTGTACAAGTTTTTCTATGCAAAGAGTATGTGTCGGTGCAATGTTACGATCTATCTATAATCATATCACATCCTTAATTGTAATATGCAATTATTATCATTTTGCATTTTAGATATTTAGATGAGTTACTAGGATCATCTCGACTCTTAATCATGTGTTGCAGACTAAGTAGTCAGGTGTTTGCTCCACAAACTTTGCAGTCATCTCCTCATCAGATCACAACTTTCTCGAGAATCAACTAGTCAATATAACTTTCAAACTCGGATCAAATCTTTTTTGCTCCCACAAAATATATCCCTAAGTAATCTCTCGAAAACTTATGTTTTCTTCCTTATCTAGTCCCAAATGTTTGAGGTTTAGATGTATTTAGAGTTTGAATCCTTGGATCAAAAAAATAAAAATAAAAAATGCTCAAAATCCAAAAATGAGACATAATAAATATATTTTTTTAAGTTGGCCAAAGAATGTTCCTTGGAACACAGACGGGAGACTTGTATTTTTGACTAACACTTCAAATTTCCTCATATATTTTAATAATTAATAATAAAAAAAAGAAGATTTTTTTTTTTTTTTTTTAATATAAAAGAAATAAAGAAAGAAGAAGCCAACCCGGAATTGATGGGAAGAGACAGAGTTAGTTGTCCTTCTGACGTTATCTACCTACCAACCTCCACCGCTTAACATGTTCTTTCCACTTCATATATCCAACAAACGCTCTGTCGCGCTTTCTCTTGTTGCACTACGATAAAGACATCCGTACCAATAAGTTGATAAAGACATATTAGAACTCCACTACAAAATACAAATCATCTAAATCTAGTAATTATAATTCTAAGTACGTGGGCCATGAATTAGTGGGCCTTATGACCCATTTTATAGAATGGATCGAACATTCAAATGTTGTTGATATTTGATCTTTATCTCGCTTTTTCCACAACATTTTCATCCTGGCTTGTAACAGACGAAGGACTCCTTCACTAGTTGTGCAAGTCAAGGGCATCGAAGGTGTTAATTCGCTTAGTTAGTATACTTCAGGGGTGATGATATATGTACATGAGGATCGTTCAAGGGCCAAACATTTTGCCAACGTATTTCATTTTATATAATGAGGAGATCATCCTTACAAAAAATCAACCCATTATGAAACTTATAAATCAATTAAAAAAAATTTACAAATAATTGACAGTCCACAATTCTTCAACTTGTCAACTGGGATTAAAAGTTTCAAAATGAGCTGATTTTTTTTTAAGGATGATCTCTGAAATACTTGGCAAAATGTTTGGCTCTTGAATAGTCTCCTATATATTTCGATTCAATTTTTACTATAATTGAGTTACCGATTTCATTGGAAATGGGTTTGGGATCAAAGTCATTCATCCATCAATCAAGGAAGAGAAAAAAAATAAAAATAAAAATCCTTGGAGCCATTCCTCTTAGATGATTATTTTGATCAAGAAAAGATGAGTCTTAGTTATAACACCAAGTTAATTCTTGACATTTCAACTGGCAACAATTACTATAGATGGACCCATGGCATTTACGATGGGCCAAAATTTGATTGAAATGACATGAAAGTTCCAAAAGTTGTTCAGAAGCAATAAATGCTCAGGTTTTTTTAGTGGGGTATACAATGACATACTTAGCTTGCGACATGGCAGAAAAATGTGCATTTACTCTAAAAGCATTAATCGACGTAATAGTTGATACATGGCTTGGTATGTGCAAAGATAACGAGACCAAGAAATGTAAATTAGCAAGCGTGACACAAAAACAATACACTTATTAAGTAACAAAATAATCAATTGAAAAGACTAAAAGTCTATAAATAAAGAGTCGTGATAATCTGAACTAAAAATCTATAAATTAAGAGTCGTGATAATTTGACACTCCCCCCGACAAACATCCCATCACAGAATTGTAGATCATTTTGCCTCGGGATACATAAGAAAAAGATTTATGATTTTATGTATCCCGATGCAAATGATCTACGATTCTGTGATGAGGGCATACCTCAGATGGCAGGTGTAAGAAAATTATTATTCATAAATAAAATAAAATAAATAATTTTGATATGCAATTTCAATTAAAAATCCCTAAAACTCTATCGGATCAAAGACTAATTTTGATTGTTAGAGTATTTACATGATTGCCAAGATTCAACGTAGAAGAGAGTTACAAAAGTAGAAGGATCGGTCCTCAATGCAACTAGTATTTCCATGGTATCTTTATTTTGATACAGATATTCTCGTACAAAGTTGTCCAATCCAAGTTGGTAAACTTTTCTTCTTTTTTGAATACGTTTGTAGCCCCACCACAAAATTTAAACTGGTTTGATGGAGCCATAAACCGGACTGATTCAACTCAATCATTTCAAAAATTTCAATCGAGTTAGTTGATTCAACTCCAACATGCCTAAATAAACCATGGGTTCAACATTCAAGAACCACATTTAAGGATATAAAATGGATACCGACCCCAATTTGGATCGGTCAAGTCAATCCGTTCCAAACCGATTCAATATTAACTACTCGGATCGAATATGGGAACTATATTATAATGCGAGGAGGATAAGAATAAAATGGGAGGATGGAAGTACTACACGTGTCACGCTGACAAAAAGATAAGTCTTTACACGTGGACAGATCGATTTGAGGGAACAAAGAAAGCTTTTCGGTATCGTGTGATGGTCGGTTGGAGATAAGTGACGGTGGGATTCCATTCCCAACCAACCTCTTGTCCTCATGTGCAGAGCTTAGTCAGCATGAGAGGGGATGGTTGCTTTAGTCTCTCTTTTATCCACAATAGATATTCTATTGGCATACTAACTTTTACTTACAACACACCAATCCTTTGAAAGTTAGATGATTTTTACCACATTTTTTGGTGTGTTGTAAGTAAAAATTAGTGTGTTAATATAATCTCTCCAATTTTATTTATGATTGATTCATGAAATTACTAGAGTTCTTGCATCCTTTCCCGGGTTAAGGGGGTAAGAGTGATAGAAAAAATAAAATTGAAGGGATATTATTAAAAATTGGTAGTGAAAGAGATGATAGATGATAAATAATAAAATGACTTAAAAGGTTAAAGAAGAAATATAACAAAGTTAGAGAGAGAGAAGAGGAAAGTAAATAAAGTAGGTCTCTTAATAACGATAGGTAGATGGGAAATTAGTCCCCAACAAAACTGTACCGAATGGGATGCATCCTCTTTGAAGGTTAAAAGGGTAAAAATGAAAAAAACTAAAATTGAAGGGATATTTATTAAAAAAATTTGAGATTAAGAGATAAAAAATAAAAATAATAATAAAGTGAGTTAAAAAGGAGATATAATAAAGTTAAATGAGTGAAAATGATATATATATATATTTGTCGGTTGATGAGATATCTGTTCAACCATAAAATTGTAATTGAGGAAATATTTATCTTCAACCCAAAATACACAAAATTATAGTATCGATGAGGCTTGTGAAATTTACGATATTAGAGTTACTCTTGCAAAATGCAAGATGAGTGTGGTTGACAGGTTAAATGATGACAAATTTAAAATTTTATGCAGAATTATCCAAAATACCCTTTCAACATTAAAATTATTAAAATAAAATAAAATATTCTTTTTTAAAAATATAATTTTTAAAATGATTTTAATAAGGATTTTGTCCAGCTCATTATTTAGGATTTGTCATTGATAGGATTCTTCACTGAATCAAGTCAGCATTTAGGGTTTTTGTTAAATATTATTTATCTATCATTCATCTCTTTTGCCTTATCTCCATTAAAATCTTGAAGCAATCTGGTAAAATCATGCTTAAAAACTATTATTTTGTAGGATGGATGGTAGTAAAAACTTTTAGATGATTTTTTATATAGATATTTCCAACTCAAATCTCCATTTTATAATAATAAAAAATAGGGTAATTTAAAAACACCCCTCGTAAAACTGGTGATATTAGGTTTATCCCTTTATAAAATGCAAGATTAGTCTTACCCCCCTTGACTGGAAGTTAACATTGTGTTTTCTTGATGATCTAATGGTGAAATTTTAATTTTTATTTGGAAGATATCAAAATTTCACAGTTAAATCACTAAGAGAAACAACATTGACTAACTATTAAGAGGGTTAAACCTTATCTTGAATTTTGCAAGGGCGTAAACCTAATATCAAAACTCGTGCAAAGGGTGTTTCTAAAATACCCTAAAAGAAAAGTATTAGGGATTTCTTTTTATTTGAAAGCTCAACAAGATTAGGGGAGACCTAGACCCAAACCGGCTACAACCTCAAGAAAAAGACACCTTTTCTATCTTGAGCCAAACAAGTAACAAGGTTCAAAGAACCTTCTATCAATCTCGAAACACCCCATCACATCTTGAATAACGACAAGAGAATCAATGTTAGGGATTTAAGTTTTGTTTCTAATTTTTGATTTACATGAGAGAAATGGGGGGGAGGGGAGAGTAAAATTAATTTTCTTTTCGTGTCAAGTGAAACTCTTAAAAGATTAAAATTGAAATTGTGACAGAGATTCTCTAATATAGTGGGGTAAGAATATCCTTTTGGTAGAATAGAGCACATCACCTCGAGATAAGTATAAGCTTACCATCAAATTAGGAACTCGAGAATCACTCTCTTAATTTGCGATTCAAGGTGATCCCTTGAGCCAGGTGATTGAATTGTAAAATAATGTGCAGATCCTTCTAATGTCCTAAAAGGAACAAAATAGGTCTTAGTAATTGATTGAATTGAATTTCAAAATTCCTCAAAATGAGATAATCTATTTAATTAGCTACATAAAATTTAAATGAGAAAAGTTTGATGCATTAATAAGTGATTTATTTGAATTGTAAAATCATATTGCATTGGGATGTCCTATTCTAGATTACAAAATCAATCAATTAACCCTCGAACTAATTGTCCCAACAATTAGTCGAGCGCCGAAGATAAAAATAAAATAAAAAGCACACCAACTTTTACTAATAGCACATCAATTCATATGATACCATCAAAGAATAGTGAATTACCATTTCGTGTGCTAAATATGACAAACTTCTGAGATCAATACACTATTCATATTAATTCCGAAATCATGCATGAATCATTTTTCAATGCATTCGTTGGTAGGTATTTTCCACCTTCTGAGTTCGGTACAACATTCATATTAATTCCGAAAACGTGCATGAATCAATTTTCAACGCATTCGTTGGTAGGTATTTTTCATTTAAAGTGACAAACTCGTTGATAAATTACCAACGAATTCACCATTAAAAAATAAAGATATTTTATCTTTAAATTTGCCATCGAATTCGTCACTTTATTACCAAAAATTTTGTCACTTTAAAATCAAGGATATTTTGACTTTAAATTTTCGAATGAATTCGTCACTTTAAATTAAAATGAAGAGCGCATCCAAACCCGAATTTGGACAAAAAAAAAATCCCACCAAAGAAAGAGCACACATCTTGGGGTGCTCTTAGTAATAGTTAGTGCGGCAATAGAAGCTCTCTTAAATAACCATAAAATTGCCGACTCTTCGCCTAGCATTAGAAGTTCACTTAAAATACAAAAAAAAAGAAAAATGTTTTTTTGATAATTAAAAATACATATCCAGTTTTTTTTTTTATATCACAAAAGAGGATGGATTACACGAGGCAGCGTCTACTGAGATCTAAGCACCATTTTCTAATCTAACAATCCAACGGTCTGTAATATCTATGAAGACTTATCACTTGGCAATTGCATCCTTCGCTGTTGGCATCAAAAACATATCGATTGAGTTTTAATTGGCTGTCGCTGCTGTTGCTTCGATTCTGCTGTGTTGGCCGAATCCATCTGAGATCGAAAGGGAAAAAGACTTATAGAGAGATCAAGATTGAGTTCTTCTCGCTGGTGTTGTTGTTGTTGTTGTTGTTGTGGTTGATCTTCCTCGGTAATTGTACCACTGTTTGATTCTTCGATTGAATCAGTAGCAACGGCTGAGATGTTAAGGTAGGAATTGTTGATGGGACGGTGAGTTAGAGGATCGAGTCCTCTACTAAGAAGCTTTCGTTTGATGTGAGTGTTCCAGTAGTTCTTGATCTCGTTGTCTGTTCTTCCAGGTAAGCGTCCAGCAATCAACGACCATCTACAATAACAAGTTACAGCTGAGTTCGTAAGATTCTACTCCGAGTCAACTCATATTTCTTCGAGTCGAATATTAAACTCTACCGAGTTATATTTAAATATTTTTAATTGGAAAACGGAAAATATAATTTTTCAAAAAGAGAACTGCTATTATTAACACACCAACTTTTACTTATACCACACAAATCCATATGTAATGCCTAATTTCAAAAGGACTGGTGTATTGTAAGTTAAAGTTGGTGTGGCAATAGAAGTTCCCAAAAATATGCAATATCAAAACCGAACCAAACTGGTGTTCCGACTGGATTTGTTATAATAGTAAATCAATCAATGAATATTGAACCAGGATCCGACCATGATCTATGCTAATCCCTAGGAAAGCTTTATTACATTTCCTCAGATCGTCGGACAATGGAAATCCAACGAACGGCTGAGATGGAGATAGATAAACCTAGAGATCTATTACAAAAAAAAAAAAAATTGATCTCTAGGAAACTGAAATTTCTCTTTCCATCTCAGTCTCTCTCGTTTAAGAAAAATTCCTTTTTCCCCCTGATTTCAACATGTATATATATTTATTGACTCGCCCGAGTTAACTCGAGACTCATAGGGTTGAGACTTGAGGGAGGGAGAGATAGAGGGTTTACTTATTTCCAAGCAAGCTGTGAAGTTTGATGATGAGATCGTCTTCATCTTGTGTGAAATTTCCTCTTTTGAGATCAGGTCGAAGATAGTTTATCCATCGAAGCCTACAACTTTTACCGCATCGAAGCAAACCTAGAGAAAGAGAGAGAGAAAAATAAATAAATTAAGATTGAAAAATGACTGACGATTAGATTTAAGATTGATTGTTGAAATTTAACGAACCTGCAGCTTTGGGGAGAGATCTCCAACAACCTTCACCATGGGCTTTTATGTAATTTATGAGACGATGATCTTCTTCTTTCGTCCATGCGCCTTTGTTTGTGTGAGCTTTCTCACAACAAGGAGATCGACCCATTTAGAGAGAGAGAGAGAGAGAAAGAGAAGATTATGAGAAAGTGTGGTTGCGATGGGAAATTGTGGAAGAAAAAGGCAATTGAGGAAATTTATATGTAAGAGAGAGAGAGAGAGAGGGTCCACAACCACAACAAGGAGTGAGTAATTTTGACTAAGTTGGTGAGATTGAAATAAAGAGGAGTGAGTGAGTAGTTGTTGTAAAAAAAAAAAAAAAGTAGAAACAGAGAGATGGATTTGGTAGGTGAGGGAGTAGGAGGGAAATAGGTCTACTTTTCCGTGAATTGGAGTTGGGACCATGGTTTTTAAACTCGGTATTTGGTCTCGTCTCGTTCACCTCTGATACCGAGTTGACTCGGACGATACGTCTCGTCTCGTCGAGTCGTCTCGTTCAACATTAAAACAATGGTTTTAACCATTTAAAAAATCTGAAAAAATCAGGAAAAATTCAGAATTGATTCCTATTAAAAAAATGAACCCCTCAAAAAATATAAAATTAAAAAAAATTATAATATACCTATCAATCAAATTCAAGGTAATTAAATAAGGGTCCCGTTCAATGGCTAACTTTTTGGCAAAACATTTTTCAAAACATGAGTTAGAAGTTTTGGAATGAGCTGATTTTTGGTGAAGATGATCTCTACGGTGAGGAGATTATCATCACCAAAAATCAGTCAATCCAAAACTTCTAACCCCATAAAAAATAGTTTACAAAAAATGGACGGTCCACGATTTTTCAACTTGTAAACATGGGTTAGAAGTTTTGGAATGGGCTGATTTTTTGTGAGGATGATCTCCTCACCATAGAGATCATCCTCACCAAAAATCAGCCCATTCCAAAACTTCTAACTCATGTTTTGAAAAATGTTTTGCCAAAAAGTTAGTTATTGAATGCTACCCATTAAATAAAACACATGTTTCCTAAAGATTAGTATAAATTTCTATGAAATTTTCATCAAAAAACTTCTAAAGAAAAAATAAAACAAATTATCAAAATACATTTAAGTATTTATCACAAGAAAGTAATAATATCACTCAATAGCTATTGCTTGTAAAAATAAAATAGAAATTTTCATTTTTAACTTTTTTTTTCACAAAACTCGGTTGTCTCGGTTAACTCGGACGAGATTTTGAAAATCTCGTCCGATACAACTCGTTTGTCTCGCGAGTTAATGTAAAATCTATAATATCTCGGATATCTCGTTTGTCTCGGACGAGTTTTGCGAAAATATCGTCCGAGACGACTCGCATAACTCACGAGACGCGTTCGTCTCATAACTCATTGTGAGTTGGTCTCGTTCACCGCTGATACCGAGTTAACTCGGGCGATACGTCTCGGTCTCGGACGAGTTTTAAAACCATGGTTGGGACTTTAATGTTTTTAATTTTTCTAACATATAATGATGTTGGACAATAAATGCTCAATGGACATCTAAGATTGGTATATCTAGGCTAGGGCTATCAATGGATCGGATCAGACCCGAATCATGACCCGATCTGATAAATACTCCATTCAATTCGATAATATGTTTGAAATTATATTATATATTTGTTGAGATATATAAAATCAGGTTTGGCTGGATCCATTGGTCAGTGGATAAAATCTGGATCTTAATATTGAGATCTAATTAAAAACCCGATCTGATAAGAGTTCGATCCAATACTTATCGGATCGAGTCCTAGGTATATCAAGGGAGTAGCTCAATTGGTTTTAAAAAACGGATCGGTCACTAACCTAAATAATTAATTAGGTTAATCCAGATCCAAAATTGAAATATTAAGTAAGTATTTTTTTTTTCCTTAAAATTAGGCATTACAAATCGAAAAATATGATTTGATGATGTATAACTAGATCACGATATTTTAAAAAATTTAACAAAAAAAAAAGAGGGAATTTTTTTCATTCTTGGATTTGATTTTTAAATTTTGAGAGTTTAGTGGATGTCCATTTTCAAATTCATGGATCAAACCAAAATAATTTTTTTTTTTTTTTGTCTTTGTTTTTGGTGTGTGCCAATGTGGCTTTTCATGTGGATCCAACTCCTCAAATGGTAAGTTAGTCACACGAGCGTGACTCATTTGGGAGTAGGTTTGACTATATAAAGACATGTAGATCATTTTTCATTAATTTATAAGAGAAGACCTTAGATAAGGGCATGGTCACAAATACGTAGTATGGATTTAATACGCTAAAGAAAATTTTCAAAAATAAAAATAAATGATGTAACATAAAATATAATTTTTTTAAAAAAAATTATGATATATATATCTAATCAGTGTTTTTAGAGGTGTTTGAGGCATACCAAAAGAGTGTGGAGGTGTACCAGAAGGGTGTCGAGTATGAGGATTGAAACTTGAAATTTTAAAATTAGAAATTCGTGCTGGTTATTTTATTTTTTATTTATATATTTAAATTATTTATTTTAAAAAATACATGCGCATGAGGCTTACGCCTCAAGGCATTGGAGATCCCAATGCCTCACCTTAACGTTTGAAAACATTGTATCTAATAATAAATAAGATAATTATTTTAATTTATTCTATATTTTCAATGTAACATGTTCTCAAACGTAATTATACATGTTATGATGCCAAAAGAAGTTTGCTCATCAAAATATCTTTTGTTCAAAATAATAAATTATTGAAAAAATGAAAAATCATAAGATCAAAATATTATCAGCAAATCCCATATTTATACATTTATGAATCACTAAATTTTATTATGTATCAAATCCCACATTAAAAAAGGTGTTTATTATTATTATTCAAAAAAAGTGAAAAAAACTTGTTTAAAATGAAAAAACATGATTTTTTCAACAAATAAATAAATAAATAAATAAATAAATATATATATATATATATATAGGGTGACGTTCAGACGACAACTATTACGACTCACATCGCAACAAACCATCCGAGCCGTTCGATACATGCAAGATCTACGGTCCACATCCTATGTAACTTAAAAACAATGAAGTTTCTAAATTTACAACTACCTCCCCGTTAACAAAAAAAATAAAAGTATTATATATTTCAAAAAGTCACTTTTTTTTTTAATTGTTTTAATCGTCATGGGTACAAGACACATTTTTTTTCCACAAAAAAGTTGTTTTCCACAAAAAAAAGTTGTTTTTTGTTATTATGGATAAGGGGGCATATCATAATTCAGAGAATGCAAAAGAAAAAGGAGATAAAGTGTGTATCCCAATGCCCCATAAGTAGATTGAAAATATTAAATACATATTTTTACCTAATCCACTTGAATTATTACATTAATTATTATTTTAAACAAATAAAAGTAGGGTTGGTATATTTGACTTAAATCTTTTTTAGATTCTAAGAAATAAAATAATGGAGTAGTAAACTTGTAACTAAAATTGAGAATAATATCTCGGGATTTGGATTTTCGTGTCTTTTAAAAAAGATAGATTTCAAAATTAGATGGATTCATGGATTATTCATAAATATCTGACATCGTGGTTGAGCTAGTTACACACATTTTAAGATAATAGGTCAAATCGACTTTTCTACAAATATAATTGAGGCAATGATCTTGCAATAAAAGTTGGATAAAATATGTTGGAAATTGACTCTTGATTTCTTCTAAAGAGATGTAGATCTCGAAGAGATCTTCGATTTGATATATACTATCAATATATTTAAAAGTCGAGTGAGAGAGAGATGAATTTTACAACTTTAGTACCTTCAACAGTGGTATTTGAACTTAGAGAGAAAATATCCACAAAAATGATGGTTTGGAATGATAGAAGAAATAAAAGACGAAGATATTTATAGGATTTTAGATTAATGTTGATCCATATATCATATTAAATGTATACATGTCCTACAAATCTAATTAGAATTGGTAATGATTCGAAATATACCTGATGTCTGAACTAATCCAAATCGATCTGATCCGAAAAAACATGAAAAATCAGATTTTTGGATTGAAATCTTAGATCTAAAATAATTTCGGATTGGATTCAAATATACCCCAATCCGATCCGAATATATTTCAATAGTTGTGTTTTTATTCTTAATTTCATATAAATACATACAGATGAAATGTTTTAGTCTTTTTTATTTCCCTCTATATTTGTAGTAGGAAAGTAGATTTTTTAAAATTTTATATGATTTTATATTTTTAAAATTTTTGAATATTGATAATTTAAAAATAAGGCATGTCTTTAGATCGTATCGTATCGATTTCTAATTAAAGATGACATGAAAAGAATTGGATTCGGTTCCCATATTTCTTAATTCGTTCGGATCGAGTACAGCTTTAAAAACAAATTCAAATCGGTATTGGAGTGGTCGTGATCCAGTATCGAACCGATCTGTTGCCAACCCTAAATCTGGTTAAATTTTAGGTATGTCACTTACATTGAATACAATGTATCAAGGTGTACATACAAAAGTATGTCACACTCACTATAAATGTGATTCATCCTCCCTCTTTTTGCGCATGAGAATTTGATTTTTAAAGTGGGTCCCACATAATTGATTTGTCCAATAGTAAGATGCCACATGATACTCATAAATTGTGTGAAATAAAATTTTAATTACATCATCGTAACATCAATTTTTCATATCTACTAATTAATTCAGTACACCAATACTTAATTTAGTTATACCAAACTTTATATTCATGCTTTTAAAATAAGACATTGACATATTATAATATTTTTATGTATAATAAAAATATTGGTCTTCACAAGTAATCTAATTATAATTTCTAATTAATCGTAATTTTTAATAAGACAAATATTTTAAATTGTAATATAATAATTGTATAGTAATATAGAATAATTGCATAAATAAAAATATTAATAACAAAACAACGAATTATTTAACAAACACGAAAACATCAGAACAAGGACTCTTTAGAACTAAAACCTAAAATAAATGGTATGTTTATATATAATCTTTAAAAAGAAATGATGTGTGGTTGTTATGTTATAATAGAAGTAGATACTAACGCACTTTCAATAACAAAAGACGTGATACTTTACATTATTCAAATAATGGATTCTAAAGATGAAATCGAGGATTCTCGTTTCATTCAGTGCAACTGCCATCGACCGTCCTTAATAATTGAATAAAAATTAGACGAGGAATCATCGCTTACCTCCATCATCAACCAATCAAAACCACGATAGAGAATCAACTAGATGTGGTTGGAAAATTAAATTATATATTTTTTAACTTAAATATGATTTCGACTCGATCGGGGCCCACAAGCCAATGGTTGGATCATGGGTTATGTTTCTAGAGAGAGAATACAAACAAGGAGAATCTTTAAATTTAGTTAGGTGAAGCACCTAAGCCAGTTACCTCCTCATCATATTCAAAAGCCTTTTATTTTGTGGTCCTCACATGCTATTCTCTCACTCTCTTTAGGCTTTTTCATTGAATTTAAGTCTATTTCTCTATGATTCCTTTGACCCTAATATTAATTTATTATATTGTTCAAAGAAAATATTTATGGTGAGAGGGGGTTCCAAGGCATGTTAGGGTTAGTCCATAAAATAATTATTAAAAAAAAAAAAGCCCATTTAGTGGTTGAAGGTTTACATAACAACCACCTATTATTGTTTCCACATCCCTCATAATTTCTAATTCTAGAACCTTCTAGAAATGTGAAGTCTTCTTTAAATCAGAAGAAGGGTTTGGGGGATTACTACCTTTAATTAGATTTGACAATAAGAAAAGGTTGTTGAGAGGATTTGGTCAAAATCAATTTCTCATTGGCTTGGGTATCATATTATATTAGGTCAAGAATTAGCCCAAGGGTTATGGTTGACTTCAAATATTTTAGTGTTTATAAAACATGGCTGGTCCACTAATTTAAAAAAAATAATCTACCCATTTTGGTAAATAAAAAAAAAAACCCAAATCAAGGTGAATTTGGACTGTAATTCTGATAGATTATTATTTGGATTTGACAATACAAATCCATGTTCATGCCCTACCATGTTATGGCATGTTAGCTTTAATTCTTAAATGGTAAATTTTCTTATGGAGATGGATAAGGTGGTCCAACATGAGGACACCCTTTTGTCCCCACATTTAAAATTTTTTGTCCAAGTTTGATAAGTCCACCCACATCGAGGCCCTATTCTTTAAAATGTAAAGAAATTACTAAAACGGTTGTATAAAATTTTATTTTGTTGTCATTGAAATTATTCAACTAGTCAGATTTTTATATTTACCAAAAAAGCCATATAACCAGTTTTATAATAAATTTATCTTTATGCCCTTGAGTTGAATGTGGGCTTACCTTACGTATCAATCCGGCCCGTAGGTTGATCAATCGGGCCTGATCCTCTAAAAAGTTTAGGGCCTTCATTTAAAGCCCGGAAAGATAGGTCTGGGGTCAAAACAATTCCGCCCATTAATCGAGGCAACCCATAATTTTTTTTGGATAGAAAAAAATATTTTTATCTATTTTAAATATTATTTTTGACTTTTTATTAACTAATGCACTTTTATTCTTCTAGCGAGTTTTCAACTTGACTCGTCTCAGTGGAAAAGTGTAGTCAAGTCAAATGTTTGAGTTTTAAAACTATGGTTTTATTTGTTTCTTGGTAGTTTTATTGACAGTTTCTATAAGAAGCATGGTTTCAAACCTCGTCTGGGATTGAGATGACTCGCCTGAGTCTTATTGGATACTTCACTAACGAGATGGATATAGGCATCAATTTATGAGACAAATGAGATGACTCGGATGAGATTTTGAAAATATCGATGGATCAGAAAAACTTGGCGAATCAACTAGGATTTTGGGTTTTTTATTTATTAAAATAACTATTTGTTTTATGATTTAAATAAAAATGATTTTGTGACTAATGATCTTATAATCTACTTTATTTCATTAAAAAAAGCAGATAATTATTATATGTAAATATATTTTAATGAATAATTGTAAACCGAGTTAAATGGGTTATATTGCTCGAGACGAGATGACTCATCTGAGATAACTTGGTCTCGTCCATGAACGAGACGTCAAACCGAGATTTTGAAATGGCGAATTTTTTTTTGACTTAAGCTTCTTATTCAGTGAAGGATCTTGAGAAGCTAAACAACTCCTAACCAATGTGGGACTAAAATCCCTTAAATACGAAGTCAAGGGAACCGCCAGGAGGTGTTTGCCGATGTCCTTGGAGATCCACTTTGTGCCGACTGTCATTCTGATACCTTTCTGAGGCCCCTCGGCCGGCCTACGACTAATGCCTTAGTGCCACTTTGTAAGAAACCCAACCAATACACCAAAAGCACTTATTAGGTGCTAATGGATTAGATTTGGAAAAAAAAAAATAGAATTTTTTTTTCTTTTTTCTTTTAAAGCATGTTCAGATGAATAGAAAATGAACGATCACTGAACTCTAACATTTCGACGTTAGAGGTTTTGGTTTTATATCACTTAGACGCTCTCTCAACCGTCGAACTGAACTACAAGGAATTACATGAAAGAAAAAAGAAACATTACTGAGGATCCGCTCCTAAATGAACGTATTTTATTATTTCCAATATACGAGCTTCAAGGGAATATGAATCCTTTGGAACATTTTTCATGGAAAAATGAATTCCGAGAGAAAATGATTTCCACCATCTAGTTCCAGGTAGAAAAATATCAAAAGGAGAGTTGATTTTAGTTTTTGGGTGAGATAATTGTGGAAGAAAAACATTACAACGTAGGAAAATCATTTTCTCAGGGTGGTGGGCTCAGAAAATATTCGCACCCAAGGTGGAAAATTTCTTTGGGCTTAGAAATTGAATTCCCGTAATATTGCGTGATAATTGTATCTATTGATCCACATTATAACAAAAAAATTAAAAAAATAAATACATATTTTTAAATATGTAGTCCTCAATTAATTGATGTTGAGGGTTTGGCTCGACCGGGTTAGATCGATGATTAGATTTGGTGGGCACTTATCTGGATCGAAAACCCAATTCTGAAAACCATTCAACTATCACCAATCACGCTAATTTTTGGTATTTCAGTCCACCAAGGAAGTTTTGCCACGTGGCCACTTCAAGTCCACTGATCCATGAATGTTTGGTCCTCTCTTCTATTGGGACTACAATTACAAAAAAATAAATCACCAAATAATTATCACATTTGGGGTGGCGTTAGCAAAAGTTAGTGTAGCAATAGAAGCTCTCTTAATAAATTCTTGGTGTTGGCTTTCAGATTTTCCATCATGGATTGGGTTCACAAACTATCCTCTTCATGAAGCCCATTATAAAAACCTAAGAGACTGCCAATCCAGAAAAATACACTCTATGCACGTAAACAACCCCTATGAGAGGTTTTAAATTTCCTCAGACCAACTTTTTTTTTTTTTTTTTTTCTGGGTGGGATACATTCGACGGCTCTACACCGTCGAATCTGGGGGCATAAAAAATTTCAATGACAATTGATCGTCAAAATTTGATTTTTAAAATTTGAATTTTCCAGTTTTCGTAGTGATAGGTGTTTCCAAGTTTTTCATCACTATCGATTTTTATTTATCATTGGTGAGAATAGAGCGAAGCGATACAAAAAATGGGCATTTGCAAGTACTTCATGGCCATCAATTTGTACTAAGTCCATTGAATCGACTAGCTCACCTCAAAATGAAGGGATCATACACTCGAGACTTTTTTTTTGTTTTAAATATCGTTACTTTACCGCATTGGAAACTATGCTATGGAACTCTCATTCTCTCAATGGATTATTTCAAAGCGAAGATTGAATACTCATGTCTTTCAATTGGTTATAATGGAACAAATTTTGTTTGTTAGAGAAACAAAAAGACGCGGATTGAATATTTATCTCATTCAATTAGTAACAATGGAAGACTTTTGTTTGCATCAAATCTTTTACAGGTACAAGTGAACTAAGTGGACCCATGAACTTGACTAGCTTAGAACGTATAAAGGACAATGTTGTACATCAAATTTGTAGCCAAGACCTCCGATATCTCTTCTGTTGTACTTGTAAGAGTAAGAAAGGGCTTACAATGACAATAGGACCTAAGAATCAGGTAGAGGACCGACTTCATTTAGGCCATCTGGCTTGCAACGTTGAACTCTTCATTTAGCTTTTCTATGTGATTCCAATGCAAATAAGACTAGGTCATTGAGATCTCTTTAGTAGAAACCACATAAGTGATAAAAATTAATTATCCGAGGGTTATGAATCTCGAGGTGTAAGTGAACGAAAATGACCTCCACATTCTATAAGTGTAAACAAGGGGATCCTCATCCAAGCATACACATGTCATCGAGTGAGCGAACCCAATTCAAAACGAAAGCGAGATCCTACCAACTAATAAACAATGAAGGAGATGGAGATGGAGATGAAGACGGTTGTTGGAAAGGTAAGAGCATGAACAGAATTGTTGATAAGGAAGGCAGGCATACACACTGCACAGAATGGCATCTTAACAAATCCCTGGAATCGCGAAAATAATGACAGCCACCAAAACCTAGACACACATCAAGGAAGGCATGGGTCCGAGTGTGGTGGTCTTATTTTACAAAGAATGGGTCCGAATTAAGAGATGAAAGCTTACCTTCCACTCCTAATGAGAAAGAAAGGCAACTGTTTAACAATTTTCTCTATTCTGAATCTATTCTATTTTGAATAGAAACTGAAAGAATCAATCACATCTAACTACAATTAAGTGAAATGGATGAAGGAAGATAACTTAATCTTTCATGTCTCATATCTCGAGGCATAAGGCAAGTCATCAAGCTAAAGTGCACCCTCAAAATATCATTTCTAATGGCCCTCCACATATCTTGTCATGGCCACCTACTTCACTTCGAAGTAGCTATCTAGAATTCTAATTTTGCCTTGATCCCATGAGAAAGACAACAAATAATAAATCCATGTGCCAATGTCTTTACTGATCCATACTTTTAAAACTCGAAATCTACAACCACCATGTAAAATTGAGTTATGTGGATAACACGAGTTGTGACTATTCATCAAATAGAATGTACTAAATTTATGAATATTTTAAAAGTTTTGAATTAACATACATTCGGGGAGGAGAGTTAAAATTAGGGGTGTCACTGTGTCAGTTTGGATTAGTTTCCTAAAGGAATTAGAACCGACAAATTTTATCAATTTAAGTTCCTATTGATCGTCATTCTTAAATTTATGGAACCAGAATCCTCAAAAAAAAAAAAAACATCCAATTCTTGGTTCCCATCAATTCCAATTCTCAACCAGTTTCTCTTAGAAACC
Organism: Akebia trifoliata; assembly: GCF_017979445.1. Classification (NCBI taxonomy): domain Eukaryota; kingdom Viridiplantae; phylum Streptophyta; class Magnoliopsida; order Ranunculales; family Lardizabalaceae; genus Akebia; species Akebia trifoliata. Next base: position 18,523,891 of record NC_141378.1, read on the forward strand.
CGATTTTAATTGATTCCAATAAAATAGGATCCAAAATCGGGGTTTTCCATGCACACTTATCTATCTTGCCACATAGATGTCAAAGAATTCTTAAATGCACTAGAAAAAAGAAAAAATCTTTGATATTTATGCATAGTCATCAAGTCGGAGTATAGTATGGGTTTAAATCAGTAAGAGAAAACTTCTGAAAAAACAAAACAGAAACAAATATATTTATATATATATATATAGGGTCAGGATCAAGGGACATATGAAACAACATATATAAAAACAATGTAACATTAATAAATTTTCAAAATATAGGCTAGAAGTTTTGGATTGAGCTGATTTTTTATGAGGATTATCTCTATGATGGGAAGATCATCAAAAAAAAAAAAAAAAAATCAGTCCAATCTGAAACTTCTAACCCCATTAAAAGTGATTTAGAATGTGGAGCGTCGATTTTTTGCCAATTTTTTTTAATAATTTGTAAATCACTTTTGATGGATTTAGAAATTTCAGATTGAGCTGATTTTTTGTGAGGATGATCTTCTCATCATAGTGACCATACTCGCAAAAAAAAAATCAGCTCAATCCAAAACCTCTAACCCATATTTTGAAAAACCATTGTTTTTACATATGTCCCTTGAACCTCCCCCATATATCTATATATATATATATATATATATATGGGTCAGGTTCAAGGGCCATATGAGAAAACATATGTAAAAACTTTCGTTTTTAATAAAATTTTAAAATATGGGTTAGAAATTTTGGATTGAGCTGATTTTTTGTGAGGATGATCTATATGATAGGAAGATCATCCAAAAAACAAATCAGCCCAATCTGAAGCTTTTAACCCCATTAAAAGTGATTTAGAATGTGGACCGTCGATTTTTTACCAATTTTTATCACTAATTTGTAAATCACTTTTGATGGATTTAGAAGTTTCTGATTGAGCTGATTTTTTGTGACGATGATCTTTTCATCATAGTGACCATCCTTGCAAAAAATCAGCAATCCAAAACCTCTAACTCTTATTTTGAAAAACGAAAGTTTTTTCATATGTTTTCTCATACGGCCCTTGAACCGCCCCCTATATATATATATATACATAAATTAAAAATTCTGAAAAAATGTATTCATAATCTACTGTGTTATACATTAGACATTTATTTTAAGTTTGCAATATGTTTTTGAGCGAAAAAAATGTTACTGAAAATTTATTTACAACATTTTCCCTATACATAAGTATATATTTTATGATGATAAAAAAACGCCTAACCATCAATGTATCGTTCGGGAAAAATATCACTATTGAAAGAAAAAAAATTAGAACATCAAACATTATCATCAAATCCTACATCAAACAATGAATCCGAGCACTTGCAACTATACCATAGAAATTAACCATAGACCTAGAAAAAAAAGGAAGATTATTTTTATTTTTAATATATATTTTTTAAATTGCGTGTCTGAAAACATAAAAGTCATGTTTAAAACATTAAAAGGTATTTTTTTTATTATTGTTTTAATCACTAGAGAAACAAAATGATTATTTAATGTTGTGGTTAGATACCAAGCTCCACACAAAAATCATTATCGAAATTAATATCTTCTAACAACAAATGAATAAATTCCAATAATCAAACCCCAAGAATATGTTGCAAAGCAAATGCAAGTAACAATAAAGAATATATAGAGAAAAAAAACACAACCATAACAAGATTTTACGCTGTTCACGCACAACGGTGTTACATCCACAGACAAGCCAACAAGTAGAAATGCACAAATCAAGAAGGAAGTTGTAACAACGGAGGTCTATACTTATCTCTCTAATACTCTGGTGAAACCTACCAAATCTCTACATTCAATTCTAATAAGAATTCAATTCTACCAAATCTCTAATCTCGATCCCACTCCCATTGTCACAAACATATAACAATATATGGATCATCCTTAATAAACTCGTGTTTCTAAGTTTTACAAGAGAAAAATAATACACCTAAAGACTCAATGCTTTCTCCCTCTTAACAAAAAAGAAAACCCCTTTTATGAAGAATAACAATCATCTAGGGACCCCTTTTATTTCTCATAAGCCAACGAAAGGACATTATCTAAACTACCTCACATAAGTGAAAAGAGTAGTGATAATCTGACTACCCCACGTGGCATACTCGATCAACTACCTAACGTGACAAGTTCGAAAACCATAGATCTACGCTCCTCGAGAAACACAATTCCCTCAAGATACACTTTTTTATGGGGAATTGCAGCCATGTATCCTGAGGAGCTCATCTACTATTCTTGAACTTGTCACGTTAGGGTAGTTGGTTGAGTTTGCCTCGTGGGGTAGTCAGATTAACACGATTCAAATGAAAACCCCCATCAACCCTTAGAAACAAAAGAATGTGGTGATTTTATATCACCAAACCCTACATTTAAACCGCCCTTCCTACTTGTATAACAACTCACATATAGTCTATCCTGATTTGATGCATTTTTTAGTTGACTCTGATTTTCCGAGTTGGCTCGTGGCTTTAATTCCATCCACATAAGGGTATGAGTCACCTCAAAACCAAAACAAGTCGAACTCGGCTACTTCTGAGCTGACTTGGGATGAGTTTTAAACTATTATGCTTCATTCAACATTATAAACCACAATTAAAACAAGTGCAATTTAGAAATACACCCTTGCAAAATCAATGATATTAGGTTTACCCCAACCAATTGTAGAAATCTCAAATCCCTACGGTCATGTTGATGAAGAGCCTCAATCACTTAAATTACAAAATACAAATTAGAAAAAAAAAAAAATTATATATATATATATAGTTGACTTTTGGTCAAGGGTGTAAACCTAGTCTTTCATTTTGCAGGGTAAGCCTAATATCAGCACTCGAAGTGGAGACTAGAGAGAGAGAGAGACACAGATATTTCTACAATTATGGACTAATTTCTGAGTCAAATCTTTCTAATTTTAAAAGAGAATCCCATTAAATGGGTTTTGACTGTTGACTCACAAAGAAGAAAGAGCCTAATTTAATTTAATTTCTGAACGCTCTTTCTTTCATTTTTATCTGTTAATTTAAATATTTTTCATTTTTCACAGAAACAGCTCCTAATCCTATAAAATTAAAAAGAAATAAAACACAAACACACACACACACAAATCTCACCCCTCAGAGCTCAGACTCCAATGTGTAGAGATGGTACAGCTTCTGCTTCTGATTCTGCAGCTAGTTCAGCTTCTCTTGCTTCTGGTGCAGCTTCTGCTTCGGCTTCTGCTTCGGCTTCTGCTTCAGTTTCTACATTATCTCTCCTTCTCAATGTGTTCTTATTGTTGTGCATCCACACTTTAAGCACGTGACGTTTGACACCAACCTCCAAACAGAACTGACTAAGTGCCACGTCATCATGCCTCTGTATTCTCCACCCAATTCTCTCTGCAAACTCTAACATCTTTTCCTTCTGTTCTTGAGTGAACTTTGTTCTAAATCTCTTACAACTCCTGGACCCACCACCAACCTCTCCTCCTCTCTCTTCTGGCGTTTCTGATCGTCGATCTTCCCTATTCTCATTCTGATTCCTAAGATCAACGGCTCCAAACACTCCTCCACCACTATGACGATAAAGCTGAGCAAACCCACCACCACCAACACCAACACCAACACCACCACTTATCTTCTTGTCCCATCTTTGTGTGGGACCCACAGCGTATTTTAGCACCATACCTGGTGGGTGAAGAAGGTGGTGATCTGAGCACCCCACACCGAGTACCTCCTTCCGATGAAAATTGCGGTGACATCCGCATGCGGCGCACTTTAGCAACTCTCCTTCAGGCATGAATTCTCCACATCCATCGTTCGCGTGACCTCCGATCGAAGCTGCATGGTTTCTCATGCACTCTCTATACCTCACCATCTTCTCACTGTTCTTTCCATTTGTTGATGTTGGTGTTGTTGGAGTTAACGGTTCAACCGCCGGTTCAGCCATGAACCTGCGGTTCTTCTCCATGGGTTTGGTTTCCGTCTCAGTTCCAGTACTTTCACTCTTGTTGTTCACCATTTGTCTACCGTACGGCACCACCTCCATCATCCTACAAAAGAAAGAAAAAGAGAGAGAGAGAGAGAGAGAAATGGGTTAAGGTGGAAAAACTTGAATTAGTTAACGAAGATGACAGTCTACTAACGTACGCCGAGGTTGTAAATGACTTGTAAGTCTAGGCGTGACACGGATTTAAGACGAGCTTGACAACTCTTTACCCCATCACGTGAGACTAACACGTGCGAATCATGATTTTGATATTTGATTGTGATACAGAGATTTAACGTCTATGTTTTTAACAATATTTAAGATACCCCCTATATGTTTCCAAACTGAAGACATGCCCCCTTGAATTTAGTCTTCTATCATAGATAAAGAAAAAATTACCTAGATGCCCTCTTATTCAATCAGTAGAGAAAATCCCCCTTTATTTTTATTTTTTTCCTCAAAATCGATCTTATTCAACCTTAAGATTCTATCTAAATTTACCTTTAAATCTGTAACAAAGAAAGGATTTTTTATTATTATTTCTTAATGAAATAAATGGTAAAATTTTAGGTAGAAAAATATTTTCTAAATAAGATCAAGATAGATTTGAAAATAATAACAATTAAAATATGTTAAAAGAAAAGACTTTTTCTTTAAACCATGATTGAGGCCCATCAAACAATTCCTAGAGATCAATATTCACCTTTAGGAATTTGTACTATTTTTCCTATGGATAAATTTTTCATTAAAATTATGAACATCTCAATTGAGTGTTTGATGGGAATGAGACTAGTATTTTCCAAAATGAAATTTACCAAAGTTTAGAAAAATTGAAAGATAATGGGAGAAAATCATAGGGTTTAATATGAGGGCATTTAGGTCATTTAAAAATAGTCTTCAATAAAAGACCAATGTCTAAAGGGGCATTTCATCATTCTGAAAACATAGCCGTATCTAAGATTTTGCTTGATTATGAATGCCGTCAAATAAAAGCGTAAGATTATTCTAATAATTACTATAAGACGTGGCTACAAATCATTGGTTAAATAATATTTTCACCCACGCTTAAGAGATATATTACCTATTTTAGAATAGTGGGGTCCACCAGATGAAGAAGAAAATCCGACGGCTAGAAATCTGTGTCATAAATGACGTCATCAATGTATGGGCGCCATCTCTCTCCCTCTCTCTGATTGCAGTTTCTCCACACGTCACGCTTTTCCTGCCATACTATGTGGGGCCCACAAGGTCAGCAGCGTGGTTTCCAAGGTAACAGACAACAACACCTCTCCACCGTCCATCACTCTTCAAATTTACTGACATCTGACGTACATAATAATCTCTTTCAGATAAAATCGTTATTTGCATATACAGTGGAGGGAACTACTCTACACAGTCGGAACTTTTCTAGTTCTAGGTTCAATCTAGTGGGCCGGGCTGCCCTCAACCCACCCCCCTCAAACTCTCCAAAATAAAATAAAAATAGGGCACATAAAGGAGAGGGTTGGACTCATAATTTCTCAAGTCTTATTATGATTTTAAAACTCGTTTTACTGGGTATCATCTTGTCTGTGAATGAGAGGATGAGATCGAGTTATTTGATTTATTCGAGTCGTCTCGTTTAACAATGAGACAATGGAGTGACTTTTGAGAATCACATCAGTTTTGAGATGACTTGTCAACTTGTCTTGTTCGACGATACCGAGACAAATCTTTTCAGGTCTCAGACGAGATTTAAAATCATGAGTCGTATGTACATATCTCAATTTGAATTTCATTCCATGCTTTATAACTTTATAATGAATTCAATTCGTAAAAATTGGAAGAGATAATTCGTTTCTCGGATGATTTAATTTTGTTTATTCGATTTGTTATCTAGATAAACAACCTTCGTAAAAATAAAAAGAGATAATGTGTTTATTGATTTTATTCAAGTTTGCATGTTTTACTTGTCAATGTATGTTTGTAATAGTCTAGTGAGAATAGAATTATTGATTTGTTTAAGCTCACTTTTTTTTGTTTTTCATTAGATAAGCAAATTTAGGGTTAAGCATAAAGGTGGATTACTGAAGTTCATAACCCTCCTTCTTCACATACTGAAGTTCATGATATTGAATGCAAGTCTCAAGATTGCATTCATTTTTACCAAAAGATTTCATTCTCTACTCTTATAATAATCCAAATACTAAATTTTAAATATATAAATAATTATTAAGATAATAGAACATAAAGTAATAAAATTAAATTTATACATACAAACATACAAGTATCATTTCTAAAAATCATGGCCTTGACAAGTCATATAATCATTGAATATTCATGTTTGTGAAGATATTTAGGTCAAACATAACTCAATTAAAAACCTTTGATCAACTCTAATTACCTTATTAATTAGTTGCTTCATCAATAGCATGAGCCACCGATGTAACGCTTGTCAAAGAGACTTAGATGATTAAGTTGACAAAGTTGCAAAGAAATGAATGTAGAAGATTTTAGAAAAAGAAAAAAAAAAAAAAAACTATAATTTAGAGAAGGTAATATGAAAGATTCCAAATCCTTTCTTCACTCTTGTAAACATGTATTTATAGTTGTGAAATGATTGGTGTCATACGTTAATAGTAATGCCATGTGATTTTTGTATGAAAACATCCATTGTAAAACTAACCTTGTGTCATAAAAATGTATATATATTTGTTATTTTATTTGGTACGTGTAGGTTTTCCCAAGTTGATTGAATTATAGGATTCTAATTCGTTTTTGTTCAAGTTGTACATTTTAACAAGGTATTTTGTAAGAAAAAAATAATATTATTAATATCAAGTTTGTGGTATTTTCCTAAAAAATCGAACTTAAATGTAAATTCATCGGTGACCTGGCTTAGTGAATGAAGGGATAATTTATTGAGTCAAACCAATTGGGTCCATACAAAATAGACACTTTGACACTCAAGTTAGAGGGTAGTTTTTCCGAAGTGTTGTGGCTAGATCCCAAGCCACACACGAAAAATCGACTATCAAAACCTATCATTTCTAACAACAAATGAATCAATTCCAATAATCAAACCCAATAATGTGTTGCAAAGCAAATGAAAAAACAAAAACAAAAAAGAAAGTAAAAAAATAACACACAATCACAACATAAGATTTATGTGATTATCCACTATAAACATGAGATTTTCGAGTTCGAAGAACTCTACTACTTGGATTTTGAGTCGTCGTCATTCTTTTTTATAAAAGGGTGTGAATGAGTACCTGAAAAATAATTTGGTGAATCACGTACGGATAAGAGTGTTGGTCCACCTAAGATCTAAGTAAGAGGGCCCATGTTATAGGAAAGGGAAGGTATTAGACACCTTATTTCTTTCACCATAAGTGGTATAATCTTTGTTTCGGTTGTTTTTCGAAAAATAAAAATAAAAATAAAAATTGGGAAAAATCATTTTATGCTCTCAAGTGCGAGGGACTTTGATTTTAACTTAAATCAATGATGAATTCTTTATTGAGAATGGGTCCTTCTATGATCCATGTCTTTGGGCACATTTTTAAAAATTATGAACTTATCGGTTAAGGGTTTGTTTTCATAAGAAAATGGCCTAAAGCCTTAGTCTCGAAATATTTTGTGATGGGTACAAGGGTGTAAGGATTTTTTGAAAAGGATTTTCAACTTTTACCCTTTTGACCAAGCTAAAATCCAATCTACTGGGTGTAAGTGAGGGTGTTCACTATATCCTAGGGTTATTTTAAAAATAAAATAAAAGATGAGAGAAGAGATGTAGAAATAGGGAAGATGGAAGGGAGAGAATGGGGATTAACTCAATTTTCTTTTTTGTCTTTACTCTACCTTGTTCTTACTTATTTTTCTTTGTATTTTAGAGTTTTTTTTTCTTTGTCTTGACTTGAGTAGCTTGTAGTGTAAAACTTGAAAATTGATGGACTTTTTGTGTTGAGAGTTGAGTGGGTTAAGGAGTTTTTTTTGTTTTTTAAATTGGGAGAGATGAAAGTTTAAACTTGATAGGAAATTCAAGACTTGGGAGTTTGTGAGAGATGATTTGAGGGAGGGAGTGTTCAAGCATGAGTATTTCAAAGGTGAGAGGGGTTTTATAGGGGTTGAGAGTTACTTTTAGTGGTAGAATATGGTGAGAATATGTAATGGAGGGAAATAACTTGAGACTTGTGGGTGAGGTGTATGAGATTTAAGATTAGCGGGAGGTATATGTGAAAAGTGGTGCAAATGGGTTGAATGTTATGTGGGGTTACGGGGAGTAGGTTTTGATTAGAAGAATGGTTGTGTAAGGGGGTGGTTGTTAATAATTTGGGAGGATGGAAAAAATGATGTCAAGTGTCAAAAAGGTATAGGGGTGTAGTGATGAATTGTGGTGAGGGATTTGGAGAGAATGATGGGGGTGGGTTATGACATGGGTGTGAGTTGGTTTGTTTTTTGAGAATGGTGATGGGTTGGGTAGATGAGTTGAATTGATGACAAGTGTCCTATTTTAATAATCATTAGATTTTTGTGGTGATTGGTGGTGATCATGGGTATGATCTTGGGCTTGAGTAGAGGCTTAGGCTTAGAATTGGGTAATAGTTTAGGTTGGGTTGTCTTGGAATTGGTTTAGGGTTATTAGATTTAGGGGTTGGATTGGATTTGATTTTGTTTTAACATGCATGAGGCTTAGGGTGATTAAGAATTGGTGGGCTCTAGGTAGGCTTAGAAATGAGCTTGAGACTTGATAAACGATTCGGGGTTAGAGAGGTAAGAGTTTGAGAAGATGATGGTAAAGTTTTCACCGTATTGTGAAGAATCTTTTTTTTTTAATCTTCCGTGAAACCACGCATTTAAGAGTTCTAACCCTCTCATAAAAATTAACTCTACTTTGCTCGGTGATTATATAGTCACTTGAATCTAATTCAAAAAGAGAAATCAAACTCTTCTTTAACTTCGGTACATGTTTAACACTTTCAAGTGTTCTAACCATCCCATCAAACATTATTGACTTTACTGTGCTAACTCCAAATATTTTGATAGTTGAGTTATTCTCATCAAAATCGAACCACCTTCACATGGTTTATATGAATTAAACTAAAATCAATGGGGGGCACATTCAATGAGCAACACTACTATAAAAAATTCAATTTTGATACAAAAAAATTGGATTACCTCGAGCCATGGATACTTCATCTTTCACAAACCCAGATGTCGACTTTTCAATTTGATTGATTTCTTTCTTTCTTTCGAAACCTTGTTTCTCGTCACCATTCTCATTATTTAAACTTGAATCTTTTCTTGATCCCTTTGTTTTCAACTATCATTTTTCATATGTCCTATTTTGCCACAATACCAACAACTTTCCTTGTCAAAACGACTTTTAGATTTTGATTGATGCTTAGATTTATTTCTTAGTATGTGAGCCTCCATATCAGGACTCCCGAACTTCTTAAAGATGCCTTCCTTCGAAGCTAATCAACAAACAATACATTACACACTACATCCAAGTTAAGAGCAACTTCTTTGGTGCAGTAACTCAAAGTAGTAACCAAATTGTCATAAGACTCTAACAAAGTACATAGTCAAAATCACCATATTGTCATCTGTTTCCATCCTTACACCAGTACTTTCAAGCTAACAAATAATGTTGTTAAACTCAATTAGATATTTTGAGACCTTTGTGCCTTCTTTCTTTCTCATGGAATATAATTTACTCTTCAAGAAAATTCAATTTGTTAGAGACTTTGTTTGATATAAACTTTCTAACTTCACCCATAAATCTTTTGTCATTTTTCCTTAGTAATATTGAATAACACATCATTTGCTAAATACAAAAGTAGTAGTATGTGCTTGGATGCTCTGATACCACTTGTTGTGGCTAGATCCCAAGTCACACACGAAAAATTGACTATCGAAATTAATCTTTTCTAATAAAAAATAATCAATTCTAATAACCAAACCAGAAGAATATGTTGCAAAATAAAAGCAAGAAATAACAAAGAAAGTAGAAAAAGTCACAAAACACAACACAAGATTTATGTAGTTTACCCACAATGAGATTACATCCATGGGCAATCCGACTAATAAAAATCTACTATTCAATGAGGAAATTACAATAATGAAGGTTTATACTTATCTTAAACACTCTGGCGAAATTCATCAAATTTTTAAATCCAATTCTAGTAAGAACCCAAATAAGAAATTTTAATTTCACTCCCGTTGTTATAAACTCGCAATAACAATGTGATGACCACCCTGTAGAACCTTGAGCTTCTATGTTTTACAGGAAAAGAATAATACAAATATAGATACTCAATGTTTTCTCACTCTTTAACAAAGAGAAAACCCATTTTAGAAAAAAAAATTATTTTATGGACAATAACAATCATATAGAGACCTCTTTTTGCATTTCATAAGTTAATGAAATGACATTACCCAAAATACCCCACATAAGTAGAAAAGCCCATCAACCTGTAGAAACAAAATAATATAATGATTTATGTCAATATGTACCTTTTTCTATATTTGACCTTTGTTTAGATATGATATTTTAGTTAGTTTCTGATAATGCCTTTGAATAGAGCATTTTCTTTCACAAATGGTTCTACAATCTATTTCACGATTTGTTATCTTGCTTCTAACTTCCCCACGATTGATAATGACTTTTGTCCAATACAATGTACGGTCACTAACTCCTTTAATTCCTCACATCGAGGTCTTTTTTTTTTAATGTGAGATGATTGATGTGATTGTGGTAATTTCACGAACTTTTTGCTTTCCACATGCGCTGAAACGTGTAATTTTTTACCATTAGTAATGATTACTAATGGATATTTGTCCATGTGGAATGTTATGTCTAGTTGATATTTCTATGTATGAACACCAAACAGGCCTAACCCTAGACACTCTAAGATCTTTTTTCAAACATGCTCTCATTTTGAGTTAAGAGATAGATAAATAAACACATCCCATTGCACAAAGGAGAGTGGATCAAGGGAATGGATTCGATACAGAAGAAGGAATAGTGTGCATTTTTCGTTAGGGATTCCTTAAAATAAATTGTTGCACTTTCCTTCGATTCCTTATGTGAAATATCCAGTTGATTCGAATCTTTTATATGGAAATCAGAGACAAGGGGCCATTCCCTTGACTCGTACTAATGATAATTTGACTCCATGAGCAATTAAGCAAAAAACTATTGAATCGACTTATTTCTTGTTTACCTCAACTCAAAAAAAAGGAAAGTTCGAACGAAGAAAGGAAAAAAAGGCTCACGCACGCCACCACGGATTCACAAGATTCTAAAGCCAATCAAGCAGTCAAGTCAGTCTAGTCAACCTTTCCGTTTCACTCAAGCCAAGTTATCCGAGTCCTTACTAGAAGAATAGTCCTACTATGGGACAAATAGCCCCAGAGGCGTTTTAGCCCTTTCATTCGGGCTTATCCAATGACGTATGTATTGCGCATCCTATAGAAATCTACTAGCTTCTTTATTATTTGTTTACATGAAACATACATCAATGTTTGTCTTTGTTAAGTAGGTTTCTTATGTCCTTAGGATATTGTTTAACTTGCTTAATATTACTTTTGAATAGTTCTTTATGAGGTGGAGGTTATTTAAAAAAGTTAATCATTGATATTTTAAAGAAATCCTAACCCATAAGAGATATTAATCAGGATCAGGCATAAATCACGTGAAATCATTAAGCTTGAGGAAATTTCTATCATTTTGAAGTCGAAAGATAGTACCTACAATGCTCCCAACGACATTCAAGAAAATAATTGGTTATCTTAAGGGTAGAAAAAAGACATCAGAAAGAATCAATTAGATTTTTCATTCAGTGAAATCCATCTTATCTTTTCAAGAATGGTGCTCTAATAATACAAAATAGCTTCATCCAATACGAAGAGACAAAACTAGAATTTTTCAAACAAATATCATGTATCTAAATAGCTCGGCTTACCCGAATATTATTTTAAGTTCATTAGACCTACTAAAACATTTTAGAAAAGCACGATAATTAGATTACACATATTTGGTATGTGTTGATAGTGAAAAGGGCGTTATGGCACATGGTTGTAGCGTGCTCTGGCGTTGGCATGATCTTGCTAGCACTACATGAAAATTGAAAATTTTTGACAAGCCAAGGGTCACAAATTTTAGAAATTGAATTTCGATAGTTTAGGGCCATTGAGATTTTTTATGTTCCCTATATTCAATGACTTAGAGCTGTTGAATCTCTTTCATCCTCCATTAATTTGATGATTTCGGTCCATCGAAAAAAAAAATCGACCATGAAAAATTTGACAGATGGACCATCTAATATGAGATTTTTTTCACGTTTTGGTGGTGACTTGTGAGTAGGGGATGTGCCATCTCATAGATCTAGGTAAAACGAGGCAAAAGTCACCCCATAGAGACAATGAAGAAGATGGACACTTGAGTGTGCGTGAAAAAATTCACCACATTGTCGGTCACAACGGGGACATGGATGCTAGGTGGCGTTCACGCCTTTGCATAAGGAAAAAAATCAATAAAGAGGGCGCGACGCCACCAACACTGTAGTGTGGAAAAGCTTGTGCTGCTGACCTCCAAAAGGATACCTAACGACGGAAGTTGCACCCTATCATTATAAATGGGGAAGGGGGGGCCCTTGTTGTACTCATCTTATCCATACATTACGGTATGATTTGCTAAATTTAACAAACTTAAGGTCAAAATGTACTTTGAATCGATTTATTATCTATCAATCTCAATAAATATGCTCTAAGTCTATAAAATTTTCGTATACGCAAGTTATTTTATATTTATATCCATTTATTAGTCCATATTTGAATCATAATAGATGTGTGAGATGCTTTTATTGATTCAATGAATTGTCCAATATTAAAATGAAGAGATGTCTATTATTAAGGGTATGGAGACCTCTTAATGAAGTAACCAAAAGAAGAGATAGCCTAAAAATATTAGAATTTTTTTTCCTTCATTATATCTTTTAGTTGATTTCAATTGAAAGTCTTAACATTGACATTAGAGTTTCTTTGACAAATATCACACCAATACTTAGGATTAAAGATATTGAAAAAATTAGTATTATTGTGCATCTCGGTATATAGATTGATGTAAATCTCCCTCAAATTTATTATTATTATTCTATAATAGGTGAACACGTGGCTTGGAGTTCCACATCAACAGCCACGTGTACAAAAAAGACCTTGTCTGTGGAGAGTTTTTCTGTCAACTGTCGGTGCACATGCACCTCTTGTCATCCTATTATTTTACGAATATTACATAGGAGATAATCCGGTACAAAATATCTCTCCGTAAAAGCCATATCTTTATCATTCTACTTTAGAAACGTTATTTGATTTGGAATAAATATTTCATGATTCTAATCTCCATCACGGTTCATACTGAGCTCATGTGTGGCCAACCAAATACAGAAGAAATCTTCATAACTTAAACCTCAAATTAGACCCGCAACACTTTAGACGTTTTACACGTGTCCAAGAATCAGTCAATCAAACCAATCATGAAATCTAAGATCTAAATCTTACATCTAACATTTGATGCTCCCTATGAATTTTGTTTGGTGATTGGCTATCATAAGATGTTCATGAAGTCAATGATGTCACGAAGAATCAACGGCTGAAATTTATTCTGTCTACAAATTATGATGGTCCTACGAAGCATGGTAGTTTTACTATTTGGTTGGTTTCATGGAGGCCGTAATCAATAATCATTCGGTACTCCGCGGATCGTGGGTCAGGACCCACGCCTAGCAATTAGTTTTGATTTTATGACGTCAGATACAGTTCTTCACACCTTCAAAGTGGAGCCCCATATGACCCGTATCTATGATCCAACCCGGAGGATATCCTCCCTATTTATGGACCAATAGATTCTCCTCTAGTTGGACCCATACACGATATTTTAGGATCATCTAACGGTGATGGACCAAGGAGGACACTTTACTGTGGATGACAGAATAATGATGTTGTATTACAGGGAGCATTGGAATTCAATGATCCCACCTTCCAAATAGTACCACAGTAGATGATCATTTTGGGTCCACTTGGCTCATAAATGCTTGGGTCAGTCCTTTGGGATTCTGGCAACAAAAAAAAAAAAAAAATTACCAATCAGGATGGTTTTTGTTCTTAAAATTTGTGGGACAACTGTGGGTCCAAAAATGGGTGCAAGTGGCACTTTTTTGCAGTGATATGTGGTCATTAAATTCTGACGGGTTGAGCAGTGGATCATTATTAATTTCTTGTAATAAATAAATATAGTTTTACCGGAAATATTGGATGCAATTGGGCTCAATCACGATGGATTCTGCTTCCATCAAATAGTTCAACAACAGATTTGCTGCTAATAAAAAATGGGTGCTAAGTTCATGAACCAATAACATAACGCCATGTGTAAAAAAAAAAAAAGAGTGTTGATTTTGTAACTGAACTTGATTCAAAAACTCACTAACGAAACAGGTGCAAGAATCGTAAATTTCTTCCCTCCGGATACACAATTACACATGTTTTATGGGGATGTGCAGTTGTGTATCACGAGGAAAAAAATCTTCAATTCTTGCTAAGTACACATCATTGAGTTTTTGAATAATCTTGTCTGATTGAGTTACAAAATCATTACACTTAAAAAATAGAAAAGTTGATTATTGCGGGAGAAATTTTTTGAATGATTTTCATACTTTGATTTCACTTTATTTCAATACAATTGGCGTCATGTCATTGGTTCATCAATTTAACACCGGTTTTTTGCTTATAACAAACCTCGGTTTCAAATATAATAGCCCATTAAGTCGGATTCTAATTCATGAATTCCGATATCAAGTGCTATTAGGCAAGTGGTGCAAGCGGGGCCTTAATATAAAGGCCAAGTTAAGGTTGCCTTATAATATAAGGCATGTTGCCGAACTTTTTCTGGTCAAAGTGTATCTTGTCTTTTAGAATGCATTGACTATAAAATGGAAATAGCATTTGGGGGTATTTTGATAATAAAAAATAATTTGAGAGCATCTTTGGTATAAAATTCAATTTCTAGGGTGTAGTTAATGCACTTTAATGTATGTCCTTAGGGCACACGTTACCCTTAATTTATTCAGGGTTAAGATTACTTGACTCATGGAAAAAACACATGATCTCCCAACCTTGTAAATACAAAATCAGATAGTTGAGATTTATGTTTGGAATAAGTATCTCCAAAATATGTTTTATCAAGATACTAGAGTTCGTCTATTCCTATAGCATGGACATCCACTCTCAGGTTAAGGTGGTAAAAGTGTAAAAAATTAAATTGGTGGGGCATTATTGAAATTTTTTAAGATTAAATAGATAAAAGATGATAAACAATCAAATGAGTTAAATTGGTAAAAAAGAAAATATTGAAAAATTATAGGGGGTGAAGTGTAAAGAAAATAAAATGGGTTCCACAAAATTATAATTTGATGGGAGGAATAAGAGGTAAAAGTGAAAAAAATAAAATAAAGGTGGAAGAGTATTATTAAAGATTTTTTAGGTAAAGAAGTAAAAAAAAAAAAAAAAAATGTATTAAAGAGGAGATATAATAAAGTTGGAGAGAGTGAAGAGGAAAAACAAAAAAATGTGGTGTAGATCGATGTAACATTTGTCCAATCATAAAATTGAAGTTGAGGGGATATTTATCTTTAACTCAAAAAACACAAAATTGTTGCAACTCAATTTTGTTATATTATATATACAGATGCATAAATCTCAATTGTTGGATTTAGTGTCTCATCGTGTGTTTTCTCATGAGTCGTTCTTCAAGATGGTAAATTCTAGTTGTATTAGTTATGACTCGGACATGTTAGGATCTACTTTTGAGTGAATTATAGATCTTACTTTTTCCATCTTTTACATAGTCCATGTCTATCCATTGAAGATATTAAATTCATATAATTGGTTTACTGATCAATATAATATTTGAAAAATCGAAATCAAGAAAGATTTTATTACAATTATTTTTTATTTAACAAAATTTTACATAAAGATAAAGTTAAGGTAGGACAAGAATCATAGTAACCACATATACATATATATACATTATGATATATTTGACTTTTTAGTCATAAGGTAAATCATGGGACCACATCTATGCTTTTATTGAACCTTGATGATGGATGTCAGAGAGTCTTAGAGCAACATAATAAAGTGGAGGGCCAAATCCATCTTAGGATAACTCGTTCAACGTGTGCCTTGGTCTTCAATAATTGTAAGTCGTTCTATACTTTTGATTTACACATTTTATTCTTGTTGGTTGTTGGAATATATGTATATTCAGCCTTTTTATCACCACTAAGATCCACTTTAATTATTTCGCATTTAGTTTGTTTTGCTTATAATATTCTATTTATCGTAACAATAAACACAATCGAGAAAATAATACCCCTATTAGTACTTTAATTAGTGATCCATCTTATATATAAAGTATTTAATTGAATAATCGAGATTGAAGATTTTAGCGAGATTTACCCTAGAGACCTAGCTGTTCCATTTTAAGTACATAAGCTCCTTTCAAGTTATGATTATTGTAAGGAAATCTTACTTTATGAAATTTGTTACCCACCAATCATATTCATAAAATTCAAATTATTATTATTAATTTGTTGTTTAACATAGGAGCACTACATCAGTTTGTGGCATCCAAAAACATGATATGATGACACGGGGTTATAAAGGGCAACATCTGACAACCAATCATATTTTTTTTTTTTTAAATCTTCGTAAAAAGTATATGGTGTTGGATTGCTAATTCATGTGGGTCCAACGACTCTCAGTAAGATTTGAAATCTTGCTAAGCAAGTCATGCTTTTTTTTGGTAATAAATTGCGACAGATACGTCTGCCCAGTAAATCTCTCAAGATTTTATAGGGTCTCATTGGAGGGTAATAGATAATGTTTTAGAAATCAGCATTTTTTTTTCCACATCTAGCAATCCAAAAAGGATACAACTTTCATCTTCGTCAAAGCCTTATCCCAAAAAAAGTGGGGTCACTCCCAAAGAATATTCCTCCTCCATTAAATTCTACTTAAAATCATTTCTTTTGTTGTGCCCACATTGAATGTAATTTGAAAAAAAAAAACCAATCAAGTTTCATCCAAGGACAGTTTTTACAATGGTTGGGATAATTTGATTACCCAGGTGGCATATTCAATCGACTATTTGATGTGACAAGTTCAGGAGGAATCGTAGATCTGTGCTCTACGGGATACATGATTCTCTTAAGATACACTTTTTATAATGGGGGAAGTGCAGCTAGGGGCAGAGCAAGGATTTTTCTGTAATGGGGGCAAACTATGGTTAGTTGTATAGTGAAGATGAATGATTATAGAAAGAAATTAAGAGATTTTTAGTTAGAAATTGAAGAAAATAATATTTAAGTCATTTTCAATTAATATTTGAGAAGTCTCGGTCAAGAGGTAATGTCATCAACAAAAAATTGAAGAGGTGAGGGAGTGGGGACAAATGAGGGATGTACTTAGTTGAAAATATAGAGATGTCTCAAAGTAAATTGAAAAGGTGAGGGAGTAGGGACAAATGAGACATGTAATTAGTTGAAAATATAGGGATTTCTCAAAGTTCTATGGCGGCAAAAATTAGAGGGAGGTGAGGGTGTGGGGGCAAATGGGGAGAGGTGAGGGAATGGGGACAAATTGGGTATATAATTAGTTGAAAATATAAGGGTGTCTCAAAGTTCTGTGGGGGCAATTGCCCCCAGCTCCTTACTAGCTCTGCCCTCAATGCAGGCATGTATCTCGAGCAACACAGATCTACGGTTCCCAAACTTGTGACGTCAGGGTAGTTGATTGAGTTTGCCACGTGGGGTAGTTGGATTATCACAATTTTTTTTACAATGGATGTCAACCATGTGTAAACCTCTTCCTTGGGATTGGTTTTTGCTGGATCAATCGTGTCTTGGTCTGATAAGAGGACCAAATGAGATAATATGTTTGAAAATGTTTGTGTATTAAATATTTTAGTTTGGTATACAGTGTTCATTATGTATATTTTAAAATCAAATCAGACATATTATATCAAAACGGGTTCAAAACCTAAATAGAAATTCCGATCGGGTTTGGATACTAGGATCGGACTTCAGATATAATAAATTTCTTATCATATTGATATCAATTTAATACCAATCCAATCCAAATCAAACCCTATCCATATACAAACCTATTGAGTGGAATAAGAAGAAAAATAAACACTGTACGGGAGGAGTTAAGTGATTCATCCAATATGATTAAATTTCGGAACAAAAATTCTTTTAAATGTGACCCACAATTTTGGCCAGGAAAATGCTGGAATGACACAAACAGAGACACAAAAGTGACAAAAATGATGTGGTGACACGCACATAACTGTAGATGCTTTTTACTCGTATCTCGCAAAAAAGCATCTACGATAATATGCGTGACACCACATCATTTTGTCACCTTTGTGTTTCCATTTGTGTCACCCCAGCACGACTCGGACAGGACAAGATAGATTCGATTGAGACTATAATGGGATTAGATAGGTAAAAAAGAGGGAGATGTGCAAGTTGTGGGGTTGTAGGGCCCAATAAATGCATGCGAGTTACCGAAAGGCAAAAAAAAAAAAATTGAAGATTCCATATTTCCATGAGCCAATATATTCGTATCCACTTTTAGATAAGAAATTTAAATCATCCAAAGGGCAATGATGAGCACTATTCATGCTTTGATCTAAGTTGATGAATAAAGACAATACAAGCAAATATGAATTCACTCTCAATAATGTGAGATTTGATTTCGTATATAATGGAATAAACGAACAAGATTCATTTAGCTAACATTGAATTTTTGGGATAAAGAGTTTATTATTGTTCTTTGTTACACAAAAAGATTTTTTTAAGTGCTTCTTATTTGTCAAAGTGTTTTAAAGTTGATGATGACATATTCCTCGGGACCTCTAGGATTCTATTGCGATGATATCAAAGGTCAAACATCATGCATTGAAGATAATTATAGAGAGTTTGAAGAAGACATATTTTTGGCTGGATTGACTAGTTGCACATCGCCTCATACCAATTGCATTCCAACTACCAAGCTTCATGAACTCTCGAATCAACTACCAAAATTTCTTGATCGGCAAGAACTACTAAAAATGAATTCTTTAAGTTAAGTCTTGGTGTAAAATTCTTCCGTTTGGGTAAAGTGTAATAAATAGAGAAATGATGGGAATTTAAAAAAAAAAATGAAAAATAAACATTTTTCTAGGTTTCGAATTAGGTGGTGTGCAACTAATCATTCTCAAATAAACTCAAGGGTGTTTGGCTAGAAGGCACTTGGGTCATCTTTTGTTTGCCTTTGAGACTAGACCAAGATCAAGGATGTGTATGTCATTTATTTGAAAAGAGTCCAACTAACCTTACTTAGTACGGATTTCACCCTTACTAATGGTCCTTGGGCTATCAAAAAACATGATCCCATGTTGTAGAGGAGAAAAATCTTTGACCTTTGAAAGAAAAAAATCCCAAAAAAAAAAAAAATTCATCATTGAATTTTAATTTTAAGTTTTGCAGTTTGGTGTCGGACCATTTTCAAAACCTTGGATCAAGTTAAGAAGAAATTGTTTTAAAATTTTTTTTTTTTTTTTTTTTTTTGATGTGAGACTTTCCATTAAACTTAAGAGGGCTGCGAAGTCGGATTAATGATGTGGTACTCCATTTGGGCAAAACGACCCTTAGTAAGGCTAAAAACCTTTCTATGTTAGTAAGGAAAGTGTTTTGCATTTGAAAAACGTGAGTAAAAGTTGGGTGCAATTGGTTTGGTTGAGGGCTAAATTGGAACCGATCCAATATAGGTGGGTTCTAAAAAATGAGAACCAGAACCAATGATCGATTCAGTACCATGAGTTGCCAACATCTTATAAACCTCCTTGGAAGCACCATATTTTTAATTAAAAATAAATAAACATAAAATTTCTTATAATAAGTTATTAATCTATCCATTAAAAAAAAAAAAAAAGACATCAATCTATGTCCTAACTCCCAAAAAGTAGCAATTCATCGAGGAGGTTCTATACAAACCTTGAACCTAAAATCAAACCAAATTGATCAGTTCTTCATTTTCTCAACTTAGAATCAAACCACAACTAATTTCAAATTGAACCAAGCCAGCCCAAAAGCTATTTGTTTGGTTCAATTCCCGGTTTGAATGGGACCAAGTTGCACCCCTAGTAGAAGCCAACTATGATTAAAATTCAGACTTATAATTGAACAGATACCTTACAAAGTATGATAAAAAAGAAACATGTTAATCTTCTCACTCCACCGATACCTGCATTTTCTATGATTCACAGTATTTTCAGATTTGCTCTCAATCAACGGTTTTCGGATATCACCTGAGATACAGAAAGCTGTCACACAAGACTCTAAATAAGTAAAATCCATCACCAACGACAGGTCCCCCAACCTAAGGATATGGATGATCACCAAAAATAATAAAATGGTTTAAAGATATGATCACGACCAAAATAACATGAGTATGAAAAGTTGCAAAGAAAAGATAAGAGAGATCAATAAAAGGTGAGACATTCATGATTAAGTTATTTTGATTCCAACTAATGACATTCTAATTTAAGCATCAAAGAGTTCTTCAACCGATACCACACTATTGTCAAACATCAAACGAGATGAATATTTGTCACATATCTCAAGATGTGCAAATCTCAACCCCACCCACACAAAAGCTTATTCCATCTCCTACTTGGTTTCCTCAAAAAAAAAAATCAAATGGTTTAGAACTTACTTTTCACAGATCACTGCAAGTATTTTTCAAAAGTCAAGAATGCTATAAATCAAATGGTTGTGATCATCTAATCAGGACAAGGAATAAAAAAAAATCTACCCAATTCTACCAGTTGAACACGAGGATCCCATTCACAAATACCAATCTGATATTGTAATGTTTTCATGCCCCCTACTAAAAAAAAACTGGGTGGGTTGATCGGTTATTCCCACACAATGGTCGGAGCTTAATAAATAATGTGGATTCAACATTATCGTTCACTATGATGTACTCTGCATTTATAGATTTGTCTGGAAAGTTGAGTAGGACTAAAAAACAAGATTGGAAAAATAAATTTAAGTAGCATAACTAGTTCGAAATACAGAGATAAAGAAACAACATGACTTTTGAGTTATCACCTCCGATGAGTCGCAGCACTACGATCACCAGGTGCAAGATGGGACTATCCAAAACACAGTTATTTACTTCAGTTGGAGGGAATAATACCAAGAAAGGGAGGGCTATGCTTGGTCCCACAAACATGAAACAGACTCTACAAACCAATGTGGGTGTGTGGAGGGTTAAGTGGTAATATTTTGCCATCGAGATTCAAGTGTGAAGCGGGCCATTAACTTTGTCACGACCAGAATTGGGTTCCTTGTTTTTTAAAGACAGGTTAGCAAATCGGGAATCCAGATCCCTACTGTTTGCACGACGATGGGTTGGAGGTGGTGGTTGCTGCTGCTGTTGCTGATACAAGGCTTGGAGCCGTGCGATCTCCCTCTCCAGCATCTCCTGCTCCACTGAACCCACATGATCAAAAGATTTTAGTCTCACTCCAAAATAATAATTCAGATTTCAAAACAGTTGTGGGTTATCACCTACTAGAGAAACATAACCTGTATGTTACTTGTTTTCAGTAAGTGAGACCCAATTGTTTTTTATAATTCATAGAGGTTACATTTAATGTTTTATATAGCTGGGAAACCCTAATCTCATTGGGATTAATGAGGCATCCTTAGTGTTCGAATTGAGGTCGATGCACAATATGGATGGATACAAGATGAGTTGCAGTGTTATCCTAGTCAGGATAAGATACTACAAGACACATCAGAATCCCTCTTAAGAAGCTTTTCAGATCAATGGGTATTGGAGAATTTCATTGCTTTTCTATGTAATAATGAAAATCTCCATATAGAACAATGCATCATACCCATGTCTCAGACTCACATCAAGACTTACGTTAAAAATCTGAATTCATCCAACTATTTTCTGTTCCGGATATTTTTTTTTTATGTGGTTTTAATGCATATCAGCTTATCCTAATATGTTATTTTTCTATTGTAGACTTCAATAGGAACTGGAGCATTTCAAAAACATCTCGACGCAGAATAAATAGTTAGGCCTACAATAGGTTCATGCAAGTCACAGTGACTGAAACCTAGTATTAGTGTTTGTTAGACACTACCACAAAGTTCTAGTTCTGATCTACTAAAATGAAACCGTTTACTTCCACATAAACCAAACTAAAACAGCATAAAGACAAAAACTAAACTGATTAAAGAAGGTACTTACGATACTTTATGAGTTGTTCCTGGGCTAAACTATCTAACCGTTGTTTCAAAGCTTTGTTCTCCATGCCCAGTATAAGATTCTGCTGGTCCAGAAATCCAAGTTCAGCTGAAACTTCAGATCCTTCTGCCTGTAAATTTACATGTAGACAAAGATTATATTTGTGAAATTTTGGATAATGTTTCCGTACGATTCTCTTCTTTTATAAAGAACAAATATGATGATTAACATTCCTTCCAAAATGATAATAATAATAATAAGTGCACTACAGATTCTGCTTGGACTTGCCTGTAAAGCTTGGACACTCCTTTCCAGCTCAGCTATGTACTGAAGTTTCCTCACACGCGAACGCTGAGCAAACTGCCTGCATTACATGGAATCTAGGTTATAGTAACTGACTTTTCTCCAAATAACAGTTCTATTATTAATTACTTCTTAAGCAATACTGTGGACAAAACAGAAATTCAGACTTAAATTACAAAAGACTACTTGAATATTAACTACACTAGTCAGGCAAGTCTTGAATAAGGAGAAACTTGACTTTTATTGTTTTCATTAGCCATGAGAACAGAAATTGTTTAGCCGACCCAAAATCATTGGGATAAGGCTTTGATAATGATGATTAGCAGGGTTTGAAATCTGGCTTGACTCATTCTGTCTATTGGTAAGCAAACATTATGAGAAGTCGTACCCAAGACAGAACAAAATATTGGATAAAATGGTCTGTCTCGATAAGCAACATTGAGATGTCTCAGATAACACTGTATTAACTAAAATTTAGAGCATAATTAAGCTCATAATATGCTATCTTTTATGTGTTGCGAAGGACATGATGTAAAAACAAGGTTTACAAACTAAAGGGAATAAAAAATTGAGTTCATATTGTGAGCTTGTGAAACACTTCTGTTTACTTGGCATCCATCAAGTTTCTCCCATAGGCTTACGGAACATATTCAAGGCCAGTCGACACCTTTGACATTCAAAGAAAGATTTTGGGGAGGATGGTTCCATCCATGCCTTGGTGCAATAGAAAGACAAAGTGCCAATTTTTTTAAAAAACTGAAGAGGAAAAGGCAAACAAAAAGGAGACCAAAAAAAAATGGAGAAAATGAAGAATAACAACTGAAACTTAGGATACCATTCCAACTTTAAGAAGTTTCTATATTATTACGACAAGAATGGATCAGTTGATGTGATAAAAAAAGATCAAGGCAGATCAAGTCATATTGTACAATTGATCTGCCGTTCTCAAAGAAGTTAATAAGATCACTTCACTCATTTCAGTTTCAATTGGGTTACCATAATTCATGGCAGCAATCTTGATGGCTGATTTTTTGTAGTCTTGCTTTCACCATATGTAGCCATTACACTCGTAAGAAATGGACAAACCATAAAGGCACTGCCTTGCCCCAAGAATCAAAGCATCCCATCTAAACAAAAAATAGATTTGATTATAACTGCAATTAGAACTCAATGGATATTGAAGCATATCACTTTGTTCCAGTTGGTAGTGTGAATTTTCATGTTATCGCTAATGTATCTTACCATCTTGCAACATATAAAAAGTCTACAAATTATAGATACACTAGAGTTTAAGGCACGGGCATCCTCTTTGGGGTTGAAGGGGTAAAAGAGGAAAGATAGAAAAGTTGGAGGGGTATTCTAGAAAAATGGGAATAAAGTTGAAGGGATTTTCTTGGAAATGGGGGAGAAGAGGAAAGGCATTAAAGTTGGGAGTATCCTTGAAAGGGGAAGGAGAGAAAAGGTAAAAGTATTCCTCGAGATACATTGCTCATGGGGTATAAATCTTAAGAAAAGAGAGTGGGACCGCCGTTGGGTTTTATTAAATAGATAACATCATGATAAATATTTTAAACTGTAGTAACTAGTAGCTCTAAATACAACCATGGAAAAGAATTGTTAAACCATAGTACATTTCACATCATAACCTTTAAACGTGGAGGTGCCTAATGCAAAGCTTTATCCCTATTAGCAACAATCATTAGGACCATCATGCAATTGATAAACCATCAACTGATATGATTAATGATCTTAGGGCCCAGTAGAAATAGATAAAAACAAATTTGAAATTGACCATTGAATTTAAATAATGAAACACAATTTTTTGATCAAGCACAGTCCGGATCATGACTTATCATGAATCCTCAAGCTCATGCACATAGCATGAATAGCTCATGATCAAGTCTCCAATGTCCAAGTTGTCAATGGCATCAACTATCAACTTCAAATATTTGAATTTGTTCAATTAACCAAAGTAATATCCAAATAAAGGTAATTACAAGCAATCACATAGTTATAATGACAAGCAACTTTTTTAGTCATTCATATCCATCAAGTACTATTGTTCAAGCCCAGATATGACTGGGAGGATTGCATAATCCATGAGAGTTGAGAAAGGGAGTGGGGGGAGGGAGGATTACATGCACATCCTGAAAAAATCATATGGGTTATAATCTTCTCAAAAAGAAAACCATACCTCACACCTCAAATGTCGAAACACTGCTTACTCGAACGTGGAACAACTCTACCTATTTAAAGTTGTGGAGACTCCCTTTGCTAAGAGAACTTCCTTTAGAAGATTATCATGGTTTCATCATGAATGCTCAAAGTATGAGTGGCCTTGCTCCTAATTTTCAAGGATTTTTCTATCCATTGTTAGAAGGTCAAAAAGCCCTCTATAAGCACATCATCCATCAATATACAAGTCCCCATGTAGATCATCCCCAAGATCCCAAAAGCCCAATATAATCTTCTAAGAATCAATCCAGATCATTGATTGCAATGATTTACATCCTAAAATTGATTGCAATGATTTACATCCTAAAATTGTCAAACAAAACGCCTAAAGAACGTTAATCCATATCTCCAATCAAACAATTCCCTAAACAAAATGGTCGTTGCAATCCCACTTCATCTTTACCCACATCAAGTTTTATTGGTTACAATAAAGTTTTACCTGTTCAGAAAGGAATCATTGGGTCTTTGATGGAAAGGATATGAATGAAGTTAAGTTTTACAAGTGATCTATGGTGTACAAGGAATGTATAGGCTTATTTTTCAATGGTTTTGTATTCGTATGTGGGGCCACTTTTGTATGGAGGGTAGTTGCCCATTATTTTCGGTTATGACCCGTGTAGGTCTCCTCAGCCTCCAGGTATTTTGTATATTATCTTTTTGGATTAGTCCCCTTGGTACAAGAATCTTATCCAAAAAGTTTAACCCCCTTGTGATGATGATGATAATAATAATATGATTATCATTAGTAATAACATTAGCAAATTCCAATTGCAGAAGTTCTACCTGCATAGATTATTAGATGCATGAAGAACGAAACTCCTTTCTATTTTAATATACTAATTATCTCCATCAATTTCTTCTTTGCAAGAGAGGTCCTACATCTTCCAAAAAGTTTGATTGTCTCAAGCTACTTCAAAGTTGGAAACCAAATGAACATTACTCCCCTAATCCACTAACTTGCATCTATTGTTCAAATAAGTATCATATAATTTTATTTCGTATATTGGAAAATACGAGTGCTCCAGTCCCATTTTTCGTATAAGTAGGGACCAACTAGAAATGGAGGATAAGATAAAGGAGGGGGTCGTGGGTTCAATTTTAGACTCGACGAAAAACCTTATGCTTGTGGAACCTTGCTTGATAGGCTTCCCATTCCATTGCAAAAAAAAAAAAATTTGATAAATAAACAAATATATTCATCAAGCTAAAGGAGGTTGAGAAGACCAACCACAAATACAAAGAAGAACAAGAACTACAACAAGAGAAACCAAAAGAAGCAAATTACAAATAACACAAAGAGTCCCACTTAAAAACAAACTCCTCAAAAAACACCCCTTTAAAAACACCATTCAACTTGCACCAATGAAACAAAAAACCAAGCGCTGTCAAAATCAACTTGTGGATAGAGTTCTCCAAGCCCAAGAAGATTCTCTTATTTCCTTCATTCCAAATGCTCTAGCAAATAGCAAAAGGTAACAAAGCCCAGAGAATCCTTTTCCTACTCAAGAAGACATTAAGACACAACTTTGAAAAACATCGATCAAAGAAAAGGGGAAAACCCACTCCAACTTGAACAAACACAAGAAATGAGACCAAATTTTGAAAGCAAAAGGACAATGACGTAACAAATGATTAACGTATTCCCCACATGCCCAGCACAAGCAACAAAATTAGGAGTAATGAAACCCCTAAAAATAAGATGGTCTAGACTTAATAATTTGTTCAAAACCGCAAGCCATGCGAAGAAGGAAATTTTTAAAGGAACCTTGGAACCCCAAATTACTTTGAAAGGATGGATATCTAAACTTTGAGGCTCAAGAACGGCCCGAAAATATCTTACCGAGAACCTTTTGTCCTTGCTGCAAGTCCATACCCAAGAGCCGCTCCTAGAAAGCTCTAGTCGATGAAGATCCAGGGTCGAAGATAGGTCGGCAAACTCCTGAATCTCTAAGTCGTTAAGAGCCCTTCTAAGACCAAGGTCCCAAGAGATACCGCTCCCAAAATGAATCAAGAAGTCTGTGATGGACACATCCTTTTTCAACAAAAACTCATAGATCAAAGGGAATTGTTGCGATAACACTGTCTCACTGCACCAAATGTCTTCCCAAAACCTAACGCAATCTCCACTTACTAATCTAAACACAATTTGTTTCCGAAAATCTTCAAAACCTTTTGTGATACCTTTCCACACCCCGCCCCCATACGAGGATTTCACATCACCACTCACCCAACCATACCTTTGCTTGTCAAATTTAGCCTTGATGACTTTTCTCCACAAACTATTATTTTCCTCCTCAAACCGCCACAGTCATTTACCTAGTAATGCCTTATTGGACATCCTAAAACCTTTAATACCCAAGCCAACATTCTTTCTAAGGGCACGCACCACGTTTCCAACTTAACCACAACGCTTTTAGAGATAGAGAACAAGGACAAGTGATAAAATAGAATGCTTTCCAGCGTGTTCCTAATTAGGGTCAACTTGCCTCCTTTAGATAGGTATCTTGATTTCCAAGAACTCAACCGCTTAAGTCATTCTTTCCAACAATGGAACCCAAATTGCCTTACTTCTATAGCCTGCAGCCCCAAGGGGAAGCCCCAAATAAGAAGTCAGGAAACGATTCACTTGGCACCCAAACATAGGAGCCCAACTATGGATCTGAGGAACATGACCCACCCCCAATAACTTGTTTTTCCTAAAATTAATCCGAAAACCTAAAATCATCTCAAAACAACAAAGCAAACCCCTCAGGAATTTCACTTGATTGATTGAAGTCCCCAAGAAAACGAGTATCATCAGCGAATTGAAGATGAGTAACCTGTGGAGCTACAATTTTAGCACTAAGCCCTTCTAATTCCCCCAACCTCGTTGCTCTCTTAATCAATCTACCCAAAGCCTCATTCACAATGGTGAACAATAACGGAGACAAAGGATCCCCCTATCTCAACCCCCTCAAACCCCTAAAAGGTCTAGCAAGACTTCTGTTAACTAAAATTGAGAAGGAGGTTGACGACACATTTCATTATCCACCCAATCCATTTTTCTCCAAAGCCCATGCGATACATAAGAAACTTTAAGAACTCCCAATTCATGTGATCATACGCTTTGTGGATGTTGCTTTACACACTAATCCTGGGATCCCCTTTCTCAATCTTGAGTTGATTAACTCGTTTTCAACTAGCACCCCATCCAAAAAATTTATATCCTTAATAAAAGCCCCTTGCTCCAATCCAATCACTATAGAAATCACTTCCTTTAATCTGGACGCTAGAACCTTAACAACAATCTTGTAGGTAGAGTTCAGCAAACTTAGTGGTCTAAAATCTGCTAAATCTTCAGCCCTTTCTTTTTTCGGGATCAAAACCACAAAGGAATTATATAACCCAAAATCCAAGAAATTGATATCTGAAGGTTTTTAAACACTTTGAATAGATCCAATCCAACAATATCCCAACAAGTTTTGAAAAAACCCAGTGTGAAACCGTCAGGCCCTAGAGCTTTGTCCCCACTCAAATCACCCACTGCTTTTCTAACCTCATCTAACTCAAAGGGTCTCTTGAGCCACAAGTGGTGTGCCCTGGAGATTGAATCGAACTCCAAGAGCTCAGGGAGGGGCAAAGATCGTGTTTTTGGTTTTAAAGATTTCTATAAAAGCACATTATCCCATTCTTTATCCTCTCTTCTACCTCAATACTTGCCCCATTAATGACCACCCGTCTTATGTTATTGAACCTCCTTTGAGCATTGGCCATCTTGTGAAAAAATTTGGTATTATTGTCACCCTCTTTGAGCCATTTCACCTTTGATTTTTACTTCTAACTCACCTCTTCTAGCAAGGAAATCTTTTGGAATTCCCCTCGAAGATTGACTCATTTAATCTTTTCCTCCAAGGATAAGATTTTCCCTTCGTCCCTTTTGTCCAAAAACTCCATCTCTTCCAAAATTTCTCTCTTTTTCAAGTCAACTCTCACAAAAACCTCCACATTTCAAACTTTGATTTTATCTTTAAGAGCCTTAAGTTTCCGCATAAAACAAACTTGTGGTCACCTACAAAGTTGAATTCTTTCCACCACACATCCACTCTTTGGCGAAAATCCTCACGCATCAACCACATATTTTCAAATTTGAAAGGTCTAGGAGGACTAATTTGCACTTCGGCCTCTAGAATGATGGTTGTATGGTCGGAAACATGATTAGATGCTAAAGAATGCGCAACAACCCTATAGTGATCCTCCCACTTTCTCGAGATTAAGAATCTATCTAACCTAGACATTGTAGAGGCAACTTGATTGTTCGACCAAGTGAAAGCCTTCCCTTCCAAAGGAAGATCTATGAGGGAAAAATGATTAATGAACTCCCCAAAATGACTCGTGCCTTTGAAATAGAACCTCCTCATTTCTTATCATGAGAAAATCCAACCACATTAAAATCTCTCCCAATGCACCAAGGTTTATCCCAATATCTAGCCACATCATTAAGTTCATCCCAATATTGACCCCGTTCTTTGCTCTTGTTAGGACCATACACTCCTGAGAACACCCATTGAAAATCACTCTTTAACTCCTAACACAAGATAGAAATTGAAAAAGCTCCTAAAAGAGAATCCACAACTGTCAACCTATCTTTTTGCCACATTACCAAAATCCTCTCCGAAGCTCTAATTGTCGGGATCCATTCCCACTCGATATTAGAGCCCCACAGATCCCGAATAATATCCTTATTACAATCCTTCAATTTCAATTCCTGCACAGTCACCAAAGAGGATTATTTAATCTAATAACTGCCTTAACTATTGCTCTCTTTCTTTTATTCCCTAGGCCTCTAGTATTCCAAGAAAGGGCCTTAATCATTGAGTAACTCTACCAATTCCCTAAATTTTCCTCCTCGAACCTTTTACCAGTGGAGGATGGTTGCAAATGTCTTTCACCAAACTTTCCAATTCTTTTTCCAACCCCCATCTGTATTTCTGAACCGAATCCACTCTTGGGATCACGACTTGGTTACCTTCAATTCCCACACTCTGCGCCCCCCCCCCCCCCCAAATTAGCACCTACAGGCCTATCCTTTAAAGTAAAAACACATTGCCACCCACTGCCTCTAGCACAGATTCTCGCCCACCAACAGCTTCTGATAGCATAGAGGGAAAAAATAAGCTATTACACCTAGGAATACCTAGTCTAAGCGTCATGTTTGTCAAATGTGATATGAGCCACTCGTACATATCTTTCTCCAACTCCTACCTCAACAATTCATCTTCACCGAACTCATTTTAGTCCTTAATAACCAGGTCAACATCGCTCACTAAGACAGATTTATCCCACAATTTTTCTAAATTTGAAACAACCTCTTGGAACTCTCTAGAAGCAACCTCCGAACTCTCCAAAGTCGGATCCAAAATGCACAGAACATTTTGACCTAACAAAACCATTCAAGCCAGCAGAAACTTGACCTTCTTGAAGGAGATCTTGCGTCTGGGTCGCATTTTGGGGTAAGGGTTCCCTGTTGTCAACAAAACAAGAGAGAGACCAAAACAAGCATAAAGGATAAAATGGAAGAATTGAAGAATAAAAACCAAACATCACAAGTAAATACATAGATCATTCAAATAACACTTTTTTGGCTCTTACTCCCATGAAATAAGGTGCAGAAGAAATAAGTACATACATGCCCATTAGTTTGAAAGGAGTCCATTTCAAAGTGGATAGGGAGATGGATGATGAGGGCATCACAAGCATACCCTTCATAGTGTTCCAGAGGAGGAAAAGACATTCAGAGTCATTATGGATAGATGGAGTATGGAAGTGAAATTTATTGATGAGCACCATTTCATGTACCCTTCTCATTGGGTCATCATATTTCATTTTTTTTATTTAGTTTATGTTTAAGAGAATCTATTTTAGTGTTTAGGATTAGGAGTTGGGATTATTTTCATGTTTAATGATCCTATGGTGTTAGACTGTTAGTATAGGTGTTTAGGGCAATTTGGTAACTTTATAATAATTTGTTAATGAGTTTTCATAGGTTGAAAATTCAAGGAAAATAAAATTACGGGGTTGGGGCATAGATGTTACTTTTTTTTTTGTTTTATTTACAACCATTGGATCTTATTATGTTAGGTGGATGGTTGAGGTTAGATTTAGGGTTTAGAGAACATTATAAATAAATGTTTATTGTTGTAATTTTTTATAATAATGAATGAAATAGAGATCGAGTTTTGATATTTCCAACAATGGGTGTAGTGTGAAGCCATTTTGGAGTGAGTCCAAGGTAGCATTCTTCTTCTCTATCGATTTCTCCATTGAGATAGGTATTTACTATTTTCTTAACATCTTCTTTCCCACTTTCTCTTTTAATTTTCTGCTTTTAACCTTTAAATCATCCATAAACCCTAGCCAATCCATTTTATACCCCAAAACTCCATCGAAATTCCTTCAACCATTGAAACCTAACTCTAATAACTATAAAAACCTAACCCAACCCTTCCCTACTTGAACCACTTCGTTCCAAACCACTTAATACCTATTCTTTTCAAGCCCTACTTATTGTTCAGCACCTTAAAAGTAACCCACAACCTAATCACTTACCATTTTTTTTAGCCTACAACCTCTCCAAATCTTGTTAAATTGCTGCCCAACAAATCAGCACTACTTATTTAGCTATTTTTGCATGAAAATTGAACTTAGAGATCTATTTTGAGCATCTAATTGAAACCCTAGACTAGAGGAAGACTTGTCTTTCATTGGAACTTATTGTTAGTACATGAATTGCTATTTCTGTGGGATTATGACGACCCTTAGGACTATTTTTAATTGTCGCTCGGATTCTATTGCTTATCAATGAATGTATGAGTTCGTGATTTATGTTTACACTACTTATATTAATTAAGTTTGATCTCAGGTTCATCATCCTAAGGTAACATTCATGGACTTGCATCGAGAGAGTTGCTTAAGGGAAGATTGTTGATGTGGAGAAGATCCTCTCATGATTTTTTTTCATGTACTCTTCTCAATGCCCGACTAAAAGGATTCTTTATGAAGAACAACTTGTCTGGAGGCAGTGCTTGCAAACCTAGGATTGAAAAAACAAACATTAATTATTATTTTTTTGACAACTAAAAGAAACAAACATTAATTATTGGGAACTTATAGTAGGTAATTTTATGTGTTCTTTCTATGCAACTTTAGACCTGGAGTCTTCTTCATTTCCAATTAGTTTCTTTTACGATCCATAAAAAATAGTTCATATGAGAGTCTAATGTTCCTCTTGTTGTAGTGTATTGACAAGATGGATAAGGTCTTTGCTCAGACGATGGCAAGGTTCTATAAGGGGGAGAGTTCCCACTTAAACCAAATAGGTGTAGTGTGCATTGTGGCACCGAAAGACCAAAAGAACGAGTCAAAAGAGATAGGAGATAGATGAGTCAAGGAAGGAGAGAGATCAATGGGGAAGAACTAGAGACTAGAGGTACCGACTAAAGAATTTTCCATCCACTTCCTCGATCAAAGGGCTCAATATCGACAGATAAGGGGGTCTTTCTACTTTGCTAGTCTATGCAGCAGCTCCCGAATAAAGTAGGCTATCTCTTAATCAGTAGGTGGGTAAGGTCACAATTGATTGACGGATTAGGAGGAGATTCGGGCTTTACACAACACAATTAAGTAAACCCAAGGTCAAGTGCTATAAATTGTCAACGCTCCGCTCCAGTAGGTCAAGTCTTAGGGAAACTCTGCAAAATCAGTCACTCCCCCAACCAGATGTATCAAGTACCTCACTTACCCCGAAAGGTGATTCCATGCCCAAGGAGGCCTTCTTTTTCCCTGATTTGACAAAATGCCAAAGACCACAACGAGACCAAGATGATGCCTTGTATGTCTTGACTTAATAGTTGTTATTTGCCATCTAAAGGTGCCTTCGATGTCTTCTCACGTGAGCGAGAGCCACAAGCGGCCAAGTCAGTTGTGGCATGTATAATGGCATTTTTTACATGGACGACGCTTGGATAAGACCTTGATGGTTGACCATTTGATCAATCACGAGATTTTCATGAATTATAGTATCAAGTGTAAAAGACATTGTTGAATCAGTGAATCATCTCTTTCTCCACTATGGTATGGCCAAGAAAATTTTGGTAGCTTTATTCAGCCATTTCAAATATGTTAGCTTCTACTTGGTAACATCATTGAAGTCATCGAAGGGTGGTGTTCCACGCTCATTCCTCTGTAACTTGTGGAAGGAGATGAATAAGCATATATCAAGGTTAAAGCAAAGTTGCATTCTTTACTTTCGGGATTAAGGATCTTTTCAAATGGTCCTCTAACTTTCAAAGATTATCAAAGATTTTCTTTCATTATTTGGAGTTTGGATCAGACGATTGGACCCAATTGTAAAGGGAGAAGTTTGGCTTTTTGGTTTTCTTCTTTTTGAGGCAATCTCAACCTCTAAGGTCTCCCTAAAAAAATTCTAGGATTCATCCCTCATACTTCTTTACTTAGTAAAAGAAAAGAAATTGCATGCAGGCCAGCCTTTGCCAATCTACACCAATGATTCTTAAGTAAACCCCAAAAAAAACCTTATAACCCGAATAATTCTGAGTTACAATCTTCTTTGTATTTTTTGATAAAACATTTAAATCCCCCAAAATTAGATGAAAATAATAGTGGAACCAGCCCAAACTCCTCAATAACCCATCAGATGTAAGTAAGTTCTTTGAATCTGATATGACCGGACAAGAAAATCGCATACAGCATCAACTCATTGAAGTAAGCGTCTTTTTAGAACCTCTAACCACCTTGAATGGTGTTCACTCTTATGTTAAACAACCAGCATCTCAAGGAAAAATAACTTGAAAGTCTTCGAACAATATTCTTGGTATTTTAAACTATTAACATCAAAGCAAGTATCAAAAGGAGGTTACTCTATGCAACTATTATTGGAGAAAAAAATGAATTATAAGTGATCCATACTGAAAGGAGATATATCTGGCAGAGTAGAAGCCCCCAAATTTCAATGTGCAGCATCAGTCATTATGAAAAACATAGATACAGTTAAATGATAATGTAGTATATAGATTAACACATTAAAGCAGTATCATGCAAAGGCAAACAGTAAAATAGATGCATCACATAGTTTGAGGAATAGAAACATTGCTATTGGAACAGAGAGAGCAGATGACTCACTGTTTAGCACGTTTTGGATCGGTCTCAGGTGCAGAAAGCTTAGTATGAGAGCAATCCCTTCTATCAACTGAACCTTTCAGATCATGTGGACCAGATTCCTCTTGATCTTGCTTTCCAGCTACTGTCAATGGCACCCCATCTGGTTCCTGTGGACCACATGAGGATCCTAAGCTTTGAAGTAAAACATTATCACTTGCAGATGAAAGACCACTTGGGTAGCTCATGGAACTCAAGGATGATTCCCAAACCCTATCCTGCTTTCTTCCAAAAGATCTTGGCTCTGGAAAGAAAGGAACCGGCCGCACATCTTTATAATGATCAAGGTCTTGAGATCCTCTTGAAGGTACAGATGCTATATTTTTAAACTTGTATTCCTCTTGAACTACATTATCTATGTTAGAAGCATTAGCAGCATCAAGGTATGCAAAAGAATCACTTGACGAACGCCGATGTCCTCTTCGTAAAGGTGTCTCTGGTTCATTTAGGAGTTCCTCAACCCAAGAAGGTTGCTCCTCTATGAGGAAGCTCTCTGAGGAAGTACGTTGGTGAGACCTATGTCCCTCTCTTGGCTTTGGAGTACCTTTTGTTCTTGTTACAGAACTAGAGCTATAATCAGCATAAGATGGGGAAATGCTTGGGAAGGGACTTTTGGGAGGAAGAAGTGACTGCCTTCCAGTATATGGAAAATTTCTGAAGTTCATCCCTTTGGAATTTTCCATGACATTAATAGAACCCTAGCTGTCAAAAGAGTGAATAAAATGACAAACATTAAAAATATTAAAAATGGTAACCAATAAGAAAATACAATAGCATAAGGGACGTCGTTTTTAATAAATCCACAACCAAAAAGGAAATAAAGTTGACTAAAATAAAGAATATCAACATCAAAGCCTTGTCCTAACAGCTACTAATAACTAAGTATTGAGTTATTCATGAAAAAAAAATTGTGGTCTAGACAACAATGGCATCCAAATGCAAGTGGCAGATGGGCATAGACCCATAGCACAGTTGGTTAGACATATTGTAAGACAACTCTGAGGTCGTGGGTTCAAGTTGAGCTTACCCAATAAAAAAATAGATATTTTAGGGCTTAGACTCATAACTCAGTTGGTTTGACACATTGCACAACAACTCTAAGGTCACGGGTTCAAGTCCATCTTACCCATAAAAAAAAACTGCAACTGACAGATGGAAACAGTGACCAAGGTTCTAGTTGTAAGCAGACTCGGAATATCTCATTGATGTTTATGGAAGTCCACAGAATTTTGTGGAAAAAAAAATCAATAAATCACAGAAGTTGACAAAATTATTTGAAAAAATGTTGGAAACAACCACTGCTATTCAAAAAATCATAAAATGAGTATGAAATAACACTCACTCAATAACAAAACAAACAACCATTTGCAATATATAAAAAATATATTTGGTCGCACTTTTTATCCTTATTTGGGTTAGTGGGCTGCTTCCCTTGCTCAGTTAAGGAGATCTTGGCGTCCTGGCTGGCTTGGGGAGTTTCGTTTTCTTCTTCAAAATGGATCCTGTGGTTCTTGGCGCCTTTTGCGATTTGTTGGGGGATTTGGATAGAGCGTAATGGGCGCATTTTTGAAGGGAAAGTATCTTCGTTGGATCGTTTGGTATTATCGATCTTGGAGTTCCTTTTCACTTGGAGCAAACTTTATGAGGAATTTAGGGGATCTTTCTATGAAGACTTTGTAGCGAGATGGGATAGGGTTTGTTTTTTGCCGTGATGGCTTTTTGTAGTTTGGTTGTGTTTTTTTAGTTTCTCTTGGTTTCGGTGGGTCCACTCGATCCCCTTGTTTCTTCTTTTTTCTATTAATAAATTCATCTTTATCGATATAAAAAAAAAAAATGCAAGAAAAATAGTTTTAGGAACTTTTTCTTTTATAACCAAAAATTTATCGAGGACAAGAAGTTCTCAAAACAAACAACATACAGGGAGAAAAACAAGCAAAAAAAGTAAAGAGAACAAGAAAAAACAAACCACCCCCCCCCCCCAACTAGAGCGGAATCACCCCTCTACTGACAAGATCCCACCTAAACAAGAAATCATCAAAACGGTACCCCCTAAACTCATGAAACTGCTTACACCAATAAAACAATAACCCCACAACAGTAAAGTTGATCTGCAAAGAATAATCCTTCCCTTCGAAAATTCACTCATTCCTTTCTTTTCACAAACCCCAACAAATAGTCGAGGGAATAATGTCATAAAGAATCCTCTCCCTACCAACAAAGGTTGAACAAAGAAATGAAGAAAGACCA
This sequence comes from Akebia trifoliata, assembly GCF_017979445.1. Classification (NCBI taxonomy): domain Eukaryota; kingdom Viridiplantae; phylum Streptophyta; class Magnoliopsida; order Ranunculales; family Lardizabalaceae; genus Akebia; species Akebia trifoliata. The sequence goes on from NC_141378.1 coordinate 18,560,251, forward strand.
AACAAGATGAACCACCCTGCAATCAAGAAGAAGATGGTTAACCGACTCACCACTAGCTTTACTGATAGAACAAAACTCTACAATAACCAAACCCCTTGTTCTAAGATGACCAATAGTGAGAAGTTTGTCCAAAGCTGCAATCATAAGAAAAAAACGACTTTAGAAGGAAGAATCAAAAACCAAATCGAAGAAAAGGGAAAAGGATATTCCTCTCTGGTGTCAAGCAGTGAGTAGAAAGATTTCACATTAAAGAGCCCATTAGAATTATCCACTAAAGGCAAGCTATCCTCAAGCTGAAAAGACGCGTTAATCGAAGGTAAAAGGCTAAGAAGAGGTGTCACCGTTGGAATCTCCCAGTCATTAAAGTTTCTTTTGAACCCAAGAACCCAAAACACCTCGTGATCCCTTTGCAACAGAAAGGAAGAGATAGACAACATTTTTTTAGGATAGGATGTAAAGGCTAGGAAAACTAACCTGGAGAGGGGAATCACCGCACCACCAATCTTCCCAAAACCGAACTTTGTCACCAGGTCCCACCCCAAACTAAATGAACTTAAAGAACAAAGAACCAACTTTCTGGATCCCTTTCCAAATCCCGTAGCCATACGGCTTACTAGAAATAACATTGTTCCACCCACTTGGGTCCTCACCATACTTAGCGTAATTAACTTCTTCCAAAGACTTTATTTTTCAACATTGTACCTCCATAACCAGTTCCCCAACAAAGTTTGGTTTGTTTGTCTCAATCTTCTAAGTCCTAGACCTTCTTTCTTTTTAGGACGACACACAAACTTCCAATTAACAAGATTGAATTTGCAATTCCCGATATTATCGTTCCAAAAAAAAGTCTCTCAACAATTTTTCCACTTGATCTTCAACCTTTTTAGGGACTCTGAACAATGACAAGAAGTGGATTGGTATACTCGAAAGAGTACTCTTAATCAAGGTCAACTTCCTTCCCTTCGATAAGCACCCAGCCTTCCACGAACCCAATCTTCTTTTGATTCTTTCAAGAACTAGATCCCAAGTTCTAATCGACCTGTAAGTTGCTCCAAGGAAGGCCTAGGTAAGAGGATGGCAACACACCCACCCGATTGTTATCAGATATAGTTCTTTTTATTTATGTTTATGTCATGTCCTTTTTCGCCATTTCCTATTTATCATATAACTTATATAAATAGGATTGAAGAATTAATAAACAATTAATTTTTCTCTGGAATTTCTTCTTCTCTTCTTTCTTTCTTTATCTTCTCTAAACCCTAGATCACTTTCTACATGGTATCTTAGGTTTGGTGTCGACTGAGAAGATCAAAGAGAGTTCAAAAGGATTCGATCTCCACCTTCCTACAACCCTAGGTGTAACGGCCATATCATCTGTCACCTAGAGTTAGGTGTAAGCTCGCCCCGGAGCTACCCGGGAGCACCCATGTAATATCATGTAAGGCTCATTATGAAGCCATGTCAGCCCCCGTACCAGGGCATATCTGTTAGCTTAGGGTACATGTCAGCCCCGTGCCAGGGCACACTTGTTAGCTTAGTGGCATTTTCGTACTAAGGGAGTATGACCGGCCTCCACTTTTGATGTTTCCTTCTGGAAACCTGCGAAAGACTTAGCATACACTTTGTAGGAAGGGTGTCAGTGCTATCCCAATCCCCGGCCTACACCCACGTTGTTGAAGCCTTGAAGCCCAGCTCCGTGGAAGTCCCGCGTGTCATAGGATCATCATTTGCTTGTAACGCATCTATTGCTTTTGTAACGCGTTGCACCGTGTAATCAATATTATATCAACAAAGTTGCCTCCGGGCTTTGCCTCGTGTTGCCTCATTTACTTGTTTGCTAGTTACGTGTGTGTGGTGTACGATCATTTTACAGGCTTGCAAGTGGATTTGACCCCCTTGCGCCGCACGACCTCACTTCGAAAGAATATGGCCGTGACAGTTGGTATCAGAGCTACAGTTGTTTAAGCACAGTTGGTATTCCCCCTAGCTATTCCCCCGAGATTCCATTTAGTTCACGCGAACGATGGCAAGAGGAACTACTAGTACCGCGGACCAACCCGCTCCAAACACACCACCACCACGTACAAACAAGGAACGCATTGAGGTATTGGAGGAAAAGATAGGTATGCTATCCGGTATTGTTGATGGTATTGCGCGAATAGATGATCGCCAGAACACGCTGGAGGACAGATCCGAGACATTCAGAGCTAGAGTGACAGACTTCGAGGAAGATACCCGAGGCAATCTAGCCGTCTTACAGGAACAGATTACGGAGCTCACTACGAAAGTAGGTCTCCTGGTCCGCGCCGTCGGTAACGAACGGCCTACTAGTAGTGATGCTTCTCCCTCGCGCTTGCGAGTACCCGAGCCACGTACCTTTGATGGTGTTCGCGATGCGAAAGAGCTCGAGAATTTCCTGTTCGACATGGAGCAGTACTTCCGTGCAGCTCGTCCTGATTCCGAAGAGGTAAAAGTAACAACTGCTTCTATGTATCCTGCAGGTGACGCCAAGCTATGGTGGCCGACAAAGTACACCGAGATGGAAAGTGGCCAATGTTCCATCGATATATAGGAGGACCTCAAGAAAGAATTGAAGCACCAGTTCTTACCAGAGAACGTGGAGTTCATTGCCCGCAGAAAGTTGAGGCAACTCCAACATACAGGTACAATTCACGAGTACGTCAAGCAATTTTCTGCCTTGATGCTTGATATCCGTGACATGTCAGAGAAAGACAAGCTGTTCTCATTCCAAGAAGAACTCAAGCCTTGGGTTCAGACAGAACTCCAACGGCAACGTGTGGAAGATCTCGCGTCTGCAATTGCAGCAGCCGAGCGGTTGACTGATTATACTCCCGCGGGAGGGAGCCAACAGTATGTACATCCTCAATCAAAGGGTTACTACCAGCAACCTGAATACACAAAGAAGTCTTCTACTGGCAAGAATGGAGGACACAGAAAGAGTTCTAGTCCGGGATCATCACAGAACTCCTCTCCTTCAAAGAGCAGAAGTACCTCGCCAGTCAAGCGTCGTCACAAGCATGGATGTGTTTTGTGTGGTGGGCCTCACAAGACATTCAAGTGCCCACAGCGAGCCAAACTGACTGCACTTTTAGCTTCCCAGAGTGACCCTAGTCACAAGAATACGAGTGGGCGAGATTATGAAGATTCTCCTCACATGGGAGCCTTGCATCTTTTGAATGCAATGAAGCAGACATCTGAGACTCAGAATAGCCAGAAACGGAAGGGTCTTATGTATGTCGATATTGAAGTTGGTGGGAAGACCACCCAGGCAATGGTTGATACAGGAGCTACTCACAGCTTTATTACCCCTGCAGAGGCGAAGCGTCTCAATATCCGGCTCGATAAGGGTTCAAGCCGTATGAAAGCTGTAAACTCCCAAGCCACTCCTATCCAAGGTTCGGCCAAGTCAATGTCCGTCAAGATAGGTACATGGAAGGGTAAGCTTGATTTACTCGCAGTTCCGCTCGATGAGTTCAGAGTTGTCATTGGGATGGATTTCATGCGACAGAACAGGGTTGTACCGATGCCATTCGCCAACACCTTGGGCATGCTAGGTGAATGTCCAAGCTTTGTTCCCGTCTCCACAGGCAAGGAAGATGGAAATTTGATTTCAGCCATTCAGGTGAAGAAAGGGTTGAAGAAAGGTAAGCAACCGTACATTGCTTCCTTGAGAGTTGAAGCCGAAGAACAGGACCATAGTTCAACTCCCACACAAGTTACACAGGTTTTAGCAGAAGTTGATGACGAGATAGCGAATTTGCTTCCGAAGACACTACAGCCACGTAGGTCGAATGATCATCAGAATGAATTGCTACCTGTTGCCACACCTCTTATAGAGAGGCCTTACAGGATGAATCTTCCAAGACTAGCTGAGTTGAGCAAGTAACATAAGTATGGGTCTTCGTGACGTTGTATCGATTATCGAGCAGTGAAGAAGATCACCATCAAGAACAAGTATCCTATCTAGCAGAGTACCGACTTGTTTGATAAGCTTGGGACAGCCAAGTGTTTTTTAGAGTTAGGTCAGAGATCAGGTTACTGTAAGATTCAAGTTGCAGAAGAAGCCCCTCAGCCACTTAGTCAGAGTGTCAGCAAGAATTGGGATGTACCTCAGAGTGTTGTCAGCGTCAGAGATTCAAGAGTCACAGGAAAGTTATGGAACGGACCGTACAGACTACTTAGATTCCAGCTTGATTTTTCGAGCAGTGTACATCGTCAATCAGTTTGGCCAACGGAGAGATTCAGTTCTGCGTTGGAGTATTTTAGGCATCTTGCCAATGCCGATCATCAGAATTGGGCGAATTTGTTCAATTCCACCTTTCAGAAGAACTCTTCCTCCAACAAGAGTGCTTTTGAACTTATTTCAGGCCAACAGTGTTTAACTTCTCACACTATTGTTTCAGGCTACAGGAGACACAGTCCAAGGACGTGCAGGTTTGCTAAACTCTGATTACCGTACAGGTTACACAGCATCTACTCTGTCATCCATGCAAGAAGTCTCAAGCCGTACCAAGCAGATCCAGGAGATCCCACGCGCAGCATTCCAACACGTACCACTTCTCATTCAGCTTTTCAGCCAGAGCGTGTTGTCGACAAAGTTCTCGAAGACGTCATTTCAGCAACAGTTCCATTCAGCAACAGCAGTAGCAGCACGTGGACTACTTCGTCACACAAGACATGCCAGAATTTGAAGCTACACAGGAGAGTGCAGAGAACCTACAACCTTTCAAGCAGCCGATTGAAGAGTTTGCCAGGTCAATGCGACAAGGACGTCTGCAGAATAGGTGGGGGAGACTGTAACGGCCATATCATCTGTCACCTAGAGTTAGGTGTAAGCTCGCCCCGGAGCTACCCGGGAGCACCTGTAATATCATGTAAGGCTCGTTATGAAGCCATGTCAGCCCCCGTACCAGGGCATATCTGTTAGCTTAGGGTACATGTCAGCCCCGTGCCAGGGCACACTTGTTAGCTTAGTGGCATTTTCGTAATAAGGGAGTATGATCGGCCTCCACTTTTGATGTTTCCTTCTGGAAACCTACGAAAGACTTAGCATACACTTTGTAGGAAGGGTGTCAGTGCTATCCCAATCCCCGGCCTACACCCACGCTGTTGAAGCCTTGAAGCCCGGCTCCGTGGAAGTCCCGCGTGTCATAGGATCATCATTTGCTTGTAACGCATCTATTGCTTTTGTAACGCGTTGCACCGTGTAATCAATATTATATCAACAAAGTTGCCTCCGGGTTTTGCCTCGTGTTGCCTCGTTTACTTGTTTGCTAGCTACGTGTGTGTAGTGTACGATCATTTTACAGGCTTGCAAGTGGATTTGACCCCCTTGCGCCGCACGACCTCGCTTCGAAAGAATAGGGCCGTGACACTAGGACTGTAACCGGCCACCCAGTCACCATCTAGGGGTTGTTTCCTTCAACAGCAATCATCTAGGGGCTGCCACACATCAACGGCAGCTATATAGGGCTACCGCACATCAGCAACCACCCTTTAGGGGCTATCGCACCTATTCAGCCAGCCATTAGGGCTGCCACACATAGCGGCCACCCTCTAAGGGCTGTCGCACCACTTTAGCCACCTACTAGGGCTACTGCCAGCTACCTAGGGTTGTCGCCACCTCCTATAGACCATCTTAGGTCCATTGCTCCCCTTCAAAACCTCTTTTAGGTTCTTCATCCTACCTACTAGGGTTTTGTGGATTTCCATCGGGTCATTCTTTACACTTGATTAGCTATTACAGCCTATGTCACAGTTGTAATAGCCTTCAAGGTGAGGCAAATTATTTTTGTGAGTAATCTTATGTTATGAGTGGTTCCTTAGTGTTTCCGAATAATCTCTCGTGTGATCTAGATTTTCTGTGAATAGTTTATTTCTTCGAAGTCTTGTCAAAAGTAACTTCAGGACACTTTATCAATGGTGGGTTTGGATCCTCACAAGTTAGAGATGAAAATCCAAAACCTCCATATCACCATAGTCAAACTCGATGGTACAAACTACCTAAAGTGGGCTCAGTCTGTGAAACTAACCATCCATGGAAAACGAAAGGCGGCCTATTTGAATGGGAAAGAGAACACCTAGGGTGTGTTTGATAAATGATAGTTGTGTGTGCAAGTTGGCAACCCGCGCAAGTTGCTAAAATTCTCACGTTTGTAAGCACAACTCATGCGAGTTTATAATTCGCCAACTTTCCAATTCATTTATCGTTAGAGAAGTTCAACCTTCACCCTACAAGGTGAAAGTTGCCAACATTCACTCCAAAACAGAGACTCCTCTCACAAACCTCAACTCTTCTTCATCTATCTCCCTCTACTCTTCTTTAGAAAACAAGTAAGTTCACTCACTCTCTCTCTTCTTCTTTTCCATTTTTTTAGTCTGGGTTTGGAACAAGGGTTTCTTCTTCATTTCCCCCTTTTATTCTTCTTATCTTCTTCTTGAAAACATGGATTTTTTCTGGTTTTCAAAACCCTAACTTTATTTTCTACCCAATAGCAAACAAAAACAAAAATCTTCCAAACCCTAACCCCCTAGGCTTTATATACTTGAACTAAATGCAAGAAATTGGCTTGGAACCCTAACCTTGATCTTTTCTTGGATCCCTCAATGGTGGAGTTGAAGTTCTTTCCAACTCCAGTGTGAATCATCTAAGGAAACTAAACATTGAAGTTAAAATTAACTTCTACCTTCAACTTTCAGATGTTGAACTTGAGAGAGTTGAACCCTTGAAAGTCCAACTCTCAGACTCAACTAATTTTTTCAAACACAGCCCTAATATCTCATATCCTAAGTATAAACAATGGGATGCTGAGAATGCCTTGGTTTTGTCTTGGTTGTTGTATTCAATATAAGCTCATATTAGTAGAGGATATCTTTTCTTGAAGAGAGCACAATAAATTTAAGAATTAGTGACTCAAACTTATTCTCAAGCTAAGAACAGTGCTAGAATCTATCAGTTGAAACAAAATATATTGCATCTCAAATAGGGAGAGAAAATATTGTTAGACTACTTTTTTGAATTGCGCACATGTGGGAAGAGTTCGATCACTATTTACACTTCAATTGGGAAAACTCTAAAAACTGTGCACAGTTCAACATAGATGTTGAGACACTTCGTATATTCCAATTTCTCATCGGATCTGAATCCCAAGTTTGAGATGGTTCGAGTTCAGATTTTGAACAAAGATACTCTACTTCCTTTGAGCATTGTGTACTCTTGTGTTCAAAGTGAGGAGAGTCGACACTTGGCTATGGGACAGCTCGATATTCCTGTGAATGATAGATTTATCATGGTAGCTAGTAGATAGGGAAAATGACAAGTTTCATGAGAGAAGAAGTTTGGTAAACCACCCAGACACCCAATAGTAGAGAGCAGCCTAAGTGTGACCACTGCGGCAAATTAGGACATATTCAAACAAAGTGTTAGGACTTAATAGGTCATCCTGATTCATTTCAGCCTAAGGGTTGATCTTCCTCAGCTCATCATGCTTCCAATGCTGACATACTAGATGATTCCTCGAGTTCTAAGATAACGGCTCCAACGGTACATGTACCATTCTCCCAGGAGGTTATTATTCGTTTGAGGGCTCTATTGGATGGTTCCACTGCTACATCTTCTTTCGCACACACAGGTACCCTTGCCACTATTCATCATGTTTCCTCATCTCAATCCAACTCCTGGATTCTTGATTCAAGAGCTTCAGATAATATGACAGGTACGTCTTCTTTCTTTCAGCCCTATAACTCCTATTCAAGCAAGGACAAAGTCCGTCTAGCTGATTGTTCCTTATCATCCATAGTAAGTAAAGGGACCATCAAGGTTCCTCATAGTTCTTCTTTGTCTAATGTTTTACATGTTCCTAATTTCACTACTAATCTTGTGTTTGTTAGTAATATTACAAAAAATCTAAATTGTAGTGTTACATTTTTCCCCTTTCATTATGTCTTTCAAGATTTGACAACAATGACAGCGGTCATGAAACAGATGACTTGTACCTTCTCGGCATCACATTGTCTCATACATTCCACATGCTCATACTTCTCAAAGTGGTAGAAGGGTAATCAATAAATCCCGAATAATGCGATGGCATATTCACCTGGGTCATGTTTCTTTTCAGTATTTACAACGTTTATTTCCTTCTTTGTTTCAATCTATATCATTGTCAGAGTTACAGTGTGAAATTTGTCAATTGTCAAAGCATTGTCGTTCTTCTTATCCAACAAGTTTAAATAAAAAAAGTTCATCTTTATTTTCTCTTGTGCATTCTAATGTTGGGATCCATCCCTAACTACTTCTTTGTTGGGTTTTCACTATGTTGTTACTTTCGTGGATAACTATAGCAGATGTATGTGAGTGTACTTAATGAAAACAAAAGATGATGTTTATTCCATAGTCCAAAATTTCTATGAGATGGCTCTAACTCAATTTGGAGTAAAGATCAAAATCCTTCACTCAGATAAGGGAGAAGAGTCCTATTGGGGCTTAAAACAATTTTGTGCTACTCAAAGGATAGAACAACAAACTTCATATGTTTCCACACCCCAACAGAATGGTACTACCGAGAGGAAAAATCGTCATTTGTTGAAATTAAGAAGAGCTTTGTTGATTGGGATGAACATTCCTAAGCATTTTAGGTCTAAAGCAGTTCTTACTGCATGTTACATTCTCAACCGTGCTCCCTCTAGTGTCTTGAACTTTCAACCCCTTCTGTTGTTCTTTTCTCTCGATCGTCCTTTATTTTATGTGGTTCCATGAGTCTTTGGGTGCCTGTTGTTTTGCTCATATCTTCAGCTCTGTTCAAACTAAACTTGACCCTACTATGTTGAAGCATATATTTCTTGGTTATTCTAATTCTCAAAAGAATTATAAATGTTATCTTCCACCTACCAGTCGTCGATTTGACACAATGAACATCACATTCTTTGATGATCAATATTACTTTCCTAACCCTGATCGACAATCTCTTCGAAGGGAGTAGTTCCTTTCATCCACTAATCATGAGTCTCTTCCAAAGTCATCTTTCCCAGTTTCACTACCTTTGCCAATTATTCCATATTCTACTATGGAAGTCGTGCAGCCAACCAAGTCAGTTTTTAATCTTTTTGGATGCACTTACATCAAAAAAAGGAAAACAAACAATTGTTGATCCACCATGCCATACCACTGATGAGCTAAATCATGTTCCCATGACTACTTCACATCCAGTTTCTTCAGATTCCAATGTTCCTATTGCTCATCGGAAAGGTAAGTGTACTTGTACCTCGCATCCTATTTCTCAATTTGTTTCCTACCATGATGTATCTCCATCCTATCACTTCTTTGTAGCTACTATGTCTTTTATTTCCATCTCATCCAATGTGAAAGAAGCTACTTCCAATCTCAAGTACAAATAGGTAATAGATGAGGAATTGAGAGCTTTAACAGATAATGATACTTGGGAGTTGGTGTCATTAGCATAGGGGAAGAAATTTGTTGGCTGCAAGTAGGTGTCACAATGAAGTACAAGTCAGATGGATCGATTCACAGGTATAAGGCTCGGTTGGTTGCCAAGAGCTATGGCCAGACTTACGGCATAAATTATCAAGAAACCTTTGCCCCGGTAGCTAAAATGAATTTTATTCATGTCCTCTCTTTGGAGGCAAACTTCTCTTGGGAGTTTCACCAACTAGATGTTAAGAATGCCTTTTTTACATGAAGAAGTATAAATGGATACTCCTCAAAGAGTTCATTTTTCCAATCCTGATGAGAAAGTGTCGCCTAAAGAAGTCCTTATATGATCTCAAATAGTCCCCGTGAGTGTGGTTTGAACGGTTCCGCTCTGTTATGCAAGATGTGGGTTACAAACAAAGTCAAGCTGATCACACACTATTTTTCAAACATAATAGACCTCAAACTACAGTACTTATTATGTATGTTGACGATATTATCATTACAGAAAATTACCCTATTGAGATCCAAACTTTGAAGCATCTTCTTAGAAATCTCTTTGAAGTAAAAGACCTTGGACTTCTGGAATATTTTTTGTGTATTGAGGTAGCTCGATCCAAAACGAGCATTTTTATCTCACAGCAAGTACATATTAGATCTGCTCCAAGAGGTTGGAAAACTTGGAGCTGAACCCGTTGACACTCCAATTAGGCCAAATCACAGATTGAGTGAAAGTGATAATGAAGCTCTAAAAGATATTAGCCATTATCAATGCTTGGTAAACTCATCTATCTCTCACGTGGCTAGACATTGCCTATGAGGTAAGTTTTGTTAGCCAATTCATGCATGCCCCTCGTACGACACTTCTTGATGTTGTCCTCCGCATCCTTCGATATCTAAAAAGATGTTCGAGGAAAGATTTATTATTCTGTTCTCATGGTTACATATTTCCCCGATCATTGTTCGACTTCCAAGTATTACACCATGGTGGGTGGTAATTTGGTAATTTGGCACAGTAAGAAACAATTTGTAGTTGCTCGCTCAAGTGCCGAATCTGAGTTTAGAGCCATGGCTCTTGGCATATGTGAGTTACTTTGGTTACGACTACTACTTCAAGAGCTAGGTTCACCTCGTTAGCCTTTTCAATTGTTTTACGATAATAAGACTGCCATTAGCATAGCTCATAATTCAATTCAACATAATCGCACCAAGCACATTGAGGTCGATCGACATTTCATCAAGGAGAAAATTACTTTCAATGACATCAGCACCGTCTTTGTTCCTACATCACAGCAGTTAGCCAATGTCCTCACTAAAGCCTTAGATCATGCCAGTTTTGATAATCTTATAAGTAAGTTGGGCATGTGTGATATTTTTGCACCAGCTTGAAGGGGAGTGTTATCAGATATAGTTCTTTTTTATTTATGTTTATGTTTAGTCATGTCCTTTTTTGTCATTTATTATTTATCATGTAACTCATATAAATAGGATTGAAGAATGAATAACCAATTCATTTTTCTCTGGAATTTCTTCTTCTCTTTTCTTCTCTTCTTTCTTTGTCTTCTCTAAACCCTAGATCAATTTCTACACCAACCACCTAAAAAATCTGCCCAAACTTGAATATCCTCAACCTGACCAACCCCAAAAATCTTGCTCTTACCCGAGTTGACAGGCAAACCAGAGGCGACCTCAAACCAACTCAGAACTTTTAAAGAAATTTGTGGCGTTACCATTTACCAAAATCGATAAAGAAGTAGACAAAATACACTTATGTATCCATGAAATCCATTTTTCCCCAAAGCCCATGCGACTCAATAGGTAAAGTAAGAAAGCCAATTAACATGATTGTAAAATTTCTCAATGTCCATCTTGTAAACAAGACCCGAGACCCCCACTTTGAGCCTTGGATCTATATACTCATTGTGATTAAAACTCCATCCAAAATTTGCCTTCCTTTGATGAAAGCTCCTTGTTTAGGAGCAATAACCTGAGGGACTACTATCTTTAACCTATAGGCCAAAACCTTTGCAAAAATCTTATACATTGAACTCACTAGACTGATTGGTCTAAAGTCCCTCAAGTCTTCGACCCCTTCTTTGGGATCAAGGTGAGAAGGTAGAGTTCGAAGAGTGATCAACAAAACTCAACTCAAATAAGCCACTAAAAGCTAACAAAAAATCCTCCTTAATGATATCCCAACCGAACTGATAAAATGCCATCGAGAAACCATCATGCCTGGGAGTTTTAATCACTTTCAAATCCCTAATGGCTTGAAGAACTTCCTCTCCAAATGGTCTCTCAAGCCAATCTCTCATCTCTGGTGAAATATAGTCAAAATTAAGATCCTCTAACAATGGCCTGTCCTCTTAATACAACTTTTTGATAAAACTGAACAATGGCTTCTCTAATCCCATCCTCCCCCTCTATTAAACCCTCGTTTGACTGAATTTTTGCAATAGTCCCCCTATTAAATCCTCGATAAAGAAGGATTGCATCAAGTTGACTGTGGACATAGACTAGTGAGTAGTGCCAAACCATTCACATGGATCCAAATTCATTGATTAAAACCCTGATTTACTAGACATTTAATTGAAATACCTTATAAATATTTTTAAGAAAGTACTAATAATAATAATAAAATTACCTATAAAAAATACTAATATTAAATCAAAACAAAAATTGATAACACCTAATTGTAAAAAAAAGCAATTGAAAATAATGATATAAAGGTGAATAAAATTTAAATCTGGATATCTGAAATGCAAATAAAAAAAGGGCAGTTCTGCAAATTTCAGATAAAAATTACTGCATGAATAATGCGATGACATATATAATTACCATAAAGCTATTATCTAATATAACTAAGAAAATAAGTGATAACAAATGCATGGTGATCACTGTATAAAACATATTTTTACTATCTAATAGAGGGTAAACTAAGGTTGGATCAAGTTGTCTGAGGCCTCACCCCAAACCCACCCTACTTTTGGTCGTGCTTTTATACCTGACCTAAACTCAACTTGAAATAAAAGGTTTTAGAACAAGCCCAATTCAAGGTCAAGTTGGGTCTATAACGCTTAGGTTGGCACCATCCAAGTTACATTCCTAACAAATATGATTTTCATTTATAAAAAAACAAAAATGAGAATACTGTTCAATTGATGAAGAAAAGGAAGATTCTAAGAAGGATGCTAATGTTACTCCTAAAGAAGAAAATTGGAAAACGGCAACCTTATATCCTTTGCAATCATTTGCACATCAAGCTCTCCCCTTGCTTTGTTTTGATTTGATACATAAATATGGACTAATGGGACTTAAAATTTTGGGCCTTTTGGATTAAGGGTTTTGACTGACATGTAAATTTGATTAAAAAACACTAATTATTTTATTTTATAAGTAAATCATTAACGATCTAATCAATAGTCGATTGTCAACTGATGCACATGCCTGAAACTAGGGAAAGGTAACTGTTTACTTCAAATTATTTTAGGGTTTATTCTACAGTTTTTTTGAATATTTTCATAAAAAAATAAAAAGGGAACCTGAAATTTAAGATTATATAAAATTCCAACCCACTAGATTTCTACGATTTCACTCAGTTTCAACAGCATTGTTTACACGGTATATGTTGCCCTTTAAGGTTAGTAATTCTGATCCGAAACAGTTCTTCAAAGAAATCACAAAAGAAATTTTAATTTCAGTGAAAGAGAAACTAATACATAATCAATCGCAGAAATAGCAAATCCAGATACATGCAAATTATATATACATATATAAAAGGACGAATTACAGAACACGATTAGCTTTAAATTAATTCGGCAGAAAAATCTATCACAAACCCTAATTCAAAGAAGAACATAAAATGTTGGTTGACGATTTGAATCAGGAGAAAGAAATGTGGCAAATCGAACAAAAATCAAAACCAAAGATTCAAACTCGATATGTAGATTGATGCAAGGAATGAAGTCAATTTGCATACCCGATCGAAAAAGAGATCTTCTCCTCTTCGTTCGACTTGGGGAAGAAACCCTAGAAAAATGGGATTTTTTTATTTATTTAGTTCTTTGCAGAACAGAGACAGAGAGAGAGACAGAGAAAGAGGAGACAGAGAGCGAAATGAAAAAAGTGAAAACCAATGACACATTTAATACGAAAACATCAAAATATTCTGTGCAGATATGTTTGTAGAAATCTTGTTCGGTAGATAGATCTCGCGATATTTTGATCCCCGAATCCGAACCCATACACAATTGGACTATTTGTCCAATTGTGTGTATGCTCTAGTAGGGCAGGCCGGGTCGGATTGGGTCAAAGCTTGGGCCATTGATAGTAGGTTTTAGTTCTTGACCATTGATGGTAGGTTTTAGTTCTTACTAGCTTACGTTGAGAGTTACTATTGCCACACCAACTTTTACTAATGCCATACCAACTATCTCTGCAATTCTTTGATGATTTACGTAGGAATTGGTGTGGCATTAGTAAAAGTTGGTGTGACAATACAACTCTCTTTAGATTTGAGTGTTGAAACATGTAGGACTTAAAATGCGTCTGATTCGGGTTGGAATCCATATCTAAATCTGACTCAAATCCTACTATATAAATCATATTTGAATCATTTTGTTTTCACGTGATCTGTATATAGATCTAACCCGACCGAATTGCTTGATTTGGATCGGGTCAAGATGGAAAACTAAGAACGGTTCAACATTTTTCTTCTATACTAGTTTGTTAATTGCTATATTATCCTATTTTACTACTATAATCACATTATATAAGAATTTATCTTATATTAAAGTAGTAGAAAACGATATTTTAAAAAAACCTAAAATATAGTTTCAAAGCAATATATAATTCAAATCTAGGCGGATATATGGATGGATCTGTATCCGACTCAGATCATTGGACATCAAACTATATTTGGCCTATTTTTTATTTGGATCTACTCCAAGGACTGAAAGTCACTAAATTCATATTTCGAATCACTTGAATTTTGTATGAAATGCCCTATAAACATGTGTACTTCAAAAAATTATCAATGTAGGTGTCTCAAAATTGATATATATATATTCTTTTTGGGCGGGCAAATGAGATTAGTAATTAATAATCAGTAGGAGGAGGTAGATTTTGCAAATCGCTACTTTATTGTCCTAAGCGTTACCACCCCACCTATGTTTCGATAACTCAGATATTTTACTCTCTTTTTATTATATCTTTTGGATTAGCAGTATTACTTACTCCTTCCTTCCTTCCCTCTGAAGTTGTTTTAAGGGAATAAAAAGAAAATAGAACTAAATAATAAAAATAAATAAATTTTAATAAATTAAACATGAAATCAAGTAGGTAAAAAAAACCCATATTCCAAACAAACAAATTAAAACTCAAAAAATGACCTTTCAAGGCAAAGGGATTGATTAGGGAAGGTCTCATGTTCTTATTATATTACACATTGGCCTTGCGTGAGATTAGATAATGGATCGACTATCATCTCGTGGGAATTGTGTCAACAAAGATAACTTCATTCTAAAACTCCTAATTAAATATTGAATCCTACATTTGAATTTCTAGTGAAAACGAACAATCTATAATGATGTTAGCTTGCATTTCATCTCGATGCTCCGAAATGAGTTGGGATAGAATCATCATCAATTATTTATTTTATGTGGTCAATTGTTCCTTTGGCTTGGACAACTCTTGACCAATGCCTTATTTGACCTAAAGTTGTTCCATCGGCCATGCCATCACTTTTCCTTCTTCTTCTTAGGCGTTGATGTTTAAATTTGAACATTGGCAACTTCTTTTGTGGGACAAAACTTCCAAGCACCTAATTTTGGAACTCTCATAATGCTTAAAAATATCTCTTATTGGAAATATGTAGTTGTAACTAACAAGACAAAGAACTAAGTTGAAAATCAATTGAGGTGTGATGAATCACTGCCTTTAAGAATATATCACTCCCTTCCAAAATTGTATCTCGATGGAATTAGTTACAGGGGAATACCATCCAAGGTACAACAATCACAATCCCAAATGAAGCATGCACTTGCAATGGTTGAGAAAATTTGAATGCTTAGTTCACTTCTTATTGAAAGTTGGAAGAGAAAATATTAGGGTTAGGACACAAAGCATAAGAAAAATATAGATAGAAAGTTTATGTGTATTTTGTGTTAGGTAAAAACTTTTTATAAAGACCTCACGGATATGATCGTTCGATTAAACTTATTAAGCTAATTAATTCTATTAAATATGAGATGACAATTGTTTTAAAATGTTATAAGTACAAAAATTAGATTAGATTTAATGAAAATAAATGGATAACGAATCGGGTTGAAAAATACTTTGATTCGGGTAGCAAAAACCAAATCAATCATGCGCATGCAAACGAGGCTAGAAAAGTGAGGATTTACACCTCCCATCTGCGTGTGATGATTGTATACGTCTCACTCGATTAACTCTTTTTCAAGTTGCCTCACAAATAGAATTTTGGTTGGGTTTCATCTACGCATGGGCCTTTACTTATTCTTTATAACCTTACCACACAAGTAAACACATGGTGATATATAAAGATATAACAAGTCTTTCTCATAATCGATGTGGGAGTAAATATTTTAGAGAACAATTCAAACACCCATTACTTGTGTGTTGGATATACCCAGAATAGTTAAAATGGTAAAGTTATTTTTTGTGTTTGGTAATACCAAAATAGTTAAAAGCTAAGAGTACAATCATTTTATACTTAGGGTATGTTAGGTAACACTTCTGAAGTCTAAAGTTTGAAGTTTGAAGTCTAGTTTCTGTTTTCTAGAATCTAAAATTTGGTTCTAGAAAAATTGTTTGTTTGTCATTTTTAAAAGCTTTTGGTTATAAACAGAATTTTAAAACATAATGGTCATTTTGACAATATTACGTTTTTGTAATTCTAATAAAATGTTAACCGAAAAACATAACATATTATGCATAATGAAATCACTCACACATTTAATTTTGATTTCTAATAAATCAAACATCCCAAAAGTATTATTTTCAAATTGGATTCATACTTAAGAAATTATATTCCAACAAGGTAATACTTAAATAATAAATAATCATACATTTTCTAGTTGATTTGCAATATGATCACGTAAAGTGATTATATCAGCTTGTGCTTGCAGTGAAAATATTTTATTATAATATAGTGGATCTTCTGACGGTTTAGAATCTATTAAAGGATTGCTCGCTTCGTCAACATCAACTTCATATTGTCAAAATAACTCATCATAGAAAGAAACACGGTATAAGAAGTTGTGTATTGACATACATATGATAACAATATCATGTTGGGTGTGATAATGATATGAAGGCATTTGGTTCAAAATCGAAAATCTTTTTTCATATACCAAAGTATGTACATTGTTAAATTTCAATGACATTCTCAACCAAGCGTGTGCATGGTTAAATTTCTCATTTCTACCCATTGCACGCGTTCCTCGATATGTTCTTAACCAATACCTTGTATTACGATATGGAATCATAAAATCCCTAATATGTGTCTATATGCAGCATCACACAAATAATACATATCTACAACAAATATAAAAAATATGTAAAACTTGTGCTATTGATTGTAAGATTAATGTCTACAAATATAATTTGATAATATATACTTCGAGGAGACATTGGAAAATTGTTAGACAAATTACGCAATATCTCATTTAACACCCCGAGTTATGTACAATTCCTTCCCATCCAGCCATCACATATATAAACTTCATATCAAAATCACACACTACCATGATGTTTTGAAAATATTTTTCTTGTCCCCTTCCTCTGAATGGGACTTGTTGATCAAGCAGGAATGTATGCATCAATTAATGTGACATCTAATGCATCGACAACACCTTTAAACGACCCTTCTCTCAGATGTAAATGAGATCTAAATTTTTCCATTGGTTTGTCAAATACTAGGATATCTATTATCTCTCATGAGAACTGTGTCATTACATCCAATACTTCATCAAAAATACCTACTTACGATTTTTTCAAATTGTTGGAATCGATATTTTACTAATCAATTTTGATAATTATGACATATTGTCATCAAAAACATTATCTACTATCACTTAGCCAAATGAGCTTCAGAAAGTTCTACCGCCACATATACTGATAGGTCATCAAAATGAATTACTATCTGGTACCACGCCTCCTGTAAGGGGGCCTTATAGGATGAATTCTCCAAGATTAACTGAGTTAAGCAAGCAACATTATGGGTTTTTGCAACGTTGTGTCAATTATCGAGTGTCAAAGAAGACCACCATAAAAAACATGTATCTTATTCAACGGATTACCAACTTATGTGATAAACTTGGGACAACCAAGTACTCATTCAAGTTGAGTTTGAGATCAAGTTACTGTCAAGTTCAAGTTGCAGATGAAACCTCTTAGTTACTTCGTCAGAATGTCATCAAGAATTGGGGTATGCCCAAAAACATTGTCAATAACAAATATTCAAGAGTCACAAGGAAGTTATGGGACGAACTGTGCAGATTACTTGGGTTTCAACTAGACTTTCCAATCAGTGGACATCTTCAATTAGATTGACAAACAGAGATATTCAGTTCCATGTTGGAGTATTTGAGGCATCTTGCCAATGCCAAACTTATGAATTGAACGAATTTGTTCAATTTCAACATACAGAAGAGTTCTTCCTCTAACAAGAGTCATTTTGAAATTATCACAGGCCAATAATATTTAACTTCTCACACTATTGTTTCATGCTACAAGAGACAAAGTCCAAGGATGTACAGGTTTGCTAAACTCTGGTTACCGTACAAGTTACGTAGCATTCACCTTATCTTCCATGCAATAAGTCTCAAGTCATACCATGTAGATCCAACAGATCCTACCTACAGCATTCCAACACGTATATATTCTCATTCAACTATAACGTATTATCAACAAAGTTCTCAAAAGTGTCAAGTCAGCAACAGTTTAAGCCAACAATAACAACAACAGCACATGGAGTACTTCGTCACATAGAAGGACATGCCAGAATGTGAAATTACCAAGGATAGTGCAGAAAACCTACTGCTTTTCAAGCAGAAGATTGAAAAGTTTATCATGGCAATGCGACGAGGACGTCTATAGAATAGGTAGGGGAGACTGTGACAATCATACATTTTGTCCCTTAAAGTTAGGTGTAAGCTCGCCCTGAAGTCACCTATGACTATGCAAGGCTCAATATGAAGCCATATCAACCCTATGCCAAGGCATATCTGTTAGTTTAGTGGCATTTCTATAATAAGGGAGTATGATCGACCTTCACTTTTGATGTTTCCTTCTGAAAACTTAGGAAAGACTTAGCGTACTCTTTGTATGAAGGGTGTCTAATGCTTCCCAATCCCCAGCCTACACCCACGATAACTTCAGCCCTCGCGCCAAGTTATGTGGAAGTCTCGCGTGTCATAGGATCATCTTTTGCTTGTAATACACATTTATGCTTTTGTAACGTATTACTCCTTGTAATCAATATTATATCAACAAAGTTGTATCCGGTCTTTACCTCATGTTGTCCCGTTAGCTTGTTTGTTTGCTACATTTGTAGTGTACGATAATTTTTACATACTTGCTTGTGGATTAGGACCCCCTTACACCGCACGACCTCGCTTTGAAAAAACACGGTCGTGACATCTAGTCATGGACCTAGTTAATTTTAAGCTTTTATTGGATTTGGGTTTTGGACTGGGCCTTTATCTTGGATTTTTAAAGTCATGTTCTATCCTACACGACTTTCGATTCTCTTGGGATTGGCCTTAACAATTTTGGGTGTCTACAACATGTATTAGTAATTTGACCAAACAAGCCCGGGAGTTCAATCAAATCGAAGAAGAAAAATGACCGAAGTGTAACCAAAATATTCATTTGAGCCTGGATCTCAATGACCAACGGTCAAGCATAAGCTTGCTTTCGTTTTTGGTCACCTAACGGCCATGCCATTTTTGTACCGACCCTCATTTAGTTAGTGTACATGTTATTTTTGCCTTAACATTCACTTGCCTACATGTAGGCTAAATTTACTATAGCTTTCACTCACTTAAAACCAGTTTGGTTAAGCAGTTGAAATAAGCATTTGAGCACATGTGTACCCAATATTTACTTAAGAAAATGACTCTCTAAATCCTTCGTT
Organism: Akebia trifoliata; assembly: GCF_017979445.1. NCBI lineage: Eukaryota > Viridiplantae > Streptophyta > Magnoliopsida > Ranunculales > Lardizabalaceae > Akebia > Akebia trifoliata. Next base: position 18,579,858 of record NC_141378.1, read on the forward strand.
AAGTGGCTTATTCCTCAAGTAAATCCCCTCTTCCCACTATATCTTTGCATTAAGCTTATCCTAATCCCCCCACCAAGATTTTCTAATAATTCTCATATTATTCCAATCTTGACTCATGGTCTCATTTGATCCCCACATAGTATTTATTACCCTTTTGCTCCCAATTCATTGAGATTCAATTAGAGAGATTTATACTTAAGCTCATCTCTATAATTCTTAATTCAAAGCCTATTTTACATAATTCTTTGTAAATTGACCATGTTCAAAATGTTTTAACTATTTTATCCAACCAAGAGAATTCTTTAGAACTTGTGTGCAATGATCTTTCTATCATTTAGTTTGTTTGAGACTCTTTTAAAATAGTGACTGAAAAATCTAAAATCCCAATTCATAATTACATGCCATTGATACTTTTTTAAAATCCTAATACCTAAAGTTAAGGGATTTTTACACTTTTGTTTCTCAATTAGAATTTTTTAGAACCTTGAGTGCTTTGACACCTCTGCCTTTTGATGATCATGATTAATAAGTCTCATGGAGGTGTAAAAGACAATTAGGAACAAGTTGATAAAAGATATTTGAAGTCATATATTGAATTTTTTTTAGAATATTTGAAAATTAAGGAAATTGGACAAGTAATCTCACTAAAGCCTATAAATAGAGGACCCATCTAAGGCAAATAGAAGAGAAAAGTCTAAGACCTACAATTATGTTATTTTCTTTTCTTGAAACCTTCTACTATCGCAAAACCTTGCCCAAATCTAGTCTCATACATCCTAGAAGCCTAAACCAAAAAGAAGTGAAAAAAATCAAAAGTGGGGAGAGTTTTACATTTTTAATTTTATGTAATAAATCTCTCTTTATTCCCCCCCTTAATCCCCCCCCCCCACCCCCATTTTTTAATTTCAAACACTTTTTTGCTTCTTGTTATATAATAATTTGCTTCTTTTATTTTAATGGCATAAGGAGGTAGAGAGTAATCCCTTGCTTAAGTGAGATAATCTCCTATTTCTAAGTCTAGAATAAACTCATAGAAAGCATGTAGTTTATAATAATAAGTTCACATCCCTTTAAATTTCAAGCATCTTTAAATTCTTAGTTTAATCCTTTTTAGTTCTTTTTATTTTTTTATGGTTTAAGGAGGTAGAGAGCAAGACTTCACAATGTAAAGCAATCTTCCCTTTCTAAATCCATTAATAAGTTCATTTGAGAACATATGATATATACATAAGGAGCAACACCACATGTTTATCTACCTTCAAAAGGGTCATGAGTCAAAGGTGGAGGTCTTTCTAAATCTACATCTAATCATCTAAATCAACAAAAATAGTCTCAAAGGAACACATCTTTATGTATAAGATTTTAAGTTCCACAAAAAACGTATCCATTTATAGATATGTCCTAAGGACTAAACCAACAAAAGAAAGCAACTCTCAGGTGAGTACATGAATGTATGATAGTGCTTAAGGACTCAAAAAGTGAAATTCAAGTAGATTTGCACTCAAGTCCCAAGGCCATGAAAAAAAATCAGCAAACACCCATTTTCATTTTTAATTTTCTCATTACTTCCATTTTGCGATTTCACAAACCAAACTATAATACGTTTTATTCCTAATTTCTTCTATCTCCTCTACTTAAAAAAAAACAGTTTTCAACTTCATTCTTGGCTATTCTTTGGTAATCATTACTTGATGGATGAGACAAGATGCCTAACACCTTCATTGTTCATCAACCAAACCTCCCTACCTAATTCTTCGGTGGACCTTACTCTTTCCATTGTTGTGAGTCACCACAAAACAAAAAATAAATTTCTAAAATTCATTTTTATTATATCTATTCACACCTTAAACATTGAATGGTGACGATTCATAAACTCATGTAGATGAGGTTAAAACCATTTGAACCTCACGTATCTATAAAAATTAAATTATTATGCATAACAAAATGATTTGAAAACTATACATGTGCCAAACTAGTCACAATGCATTTGAGCAGGTACTTGTTATAATAGTTGCTCATAATCTTACTATTTCACCGTAGCCTACAATCCACCATTAGATATATGACATTCATGGTACTTCAGATAATAAAATTCATTTTGAGGTGGTATCCATAAAAATTATGAGAGGGAAACATGTTGTGGTCGTTGTCGAGAGTCCTATCACATCGACCTCCATGGAGCATCATGGTGTGGGAGAAGTGACAAGAGTTAGTACTTCCACTAAAATGGATGCATGTGAAGGAGAGGGTATATTTGTGGTCCACTTCAAGGGAGGAGAGGGTTTTGGTTTTAGTTCTTTTCTAACATGCTTGGAGGATCAAGGGGACCCTCAACCTAATTTTTGGATTTTTAAGTACTATGTATTTTTCATAATGTATTTTTAATTTTTTTTTTCGACCAATAATACATACATAAGTAATAATTTGCCTATCCGAACTATTTAATTAACTTTTTGCCTTACTATTTAATTTTTACAACCAATAATGCATACATACCTCCTAGTTTAGATCTTGACTCCAAATTAGTCACTATTTTTAATTCTAAAATCTATAAAGCTAGCTGATTTTTTGGTGTTTGTAATGTTTTAATAGATATGAATTGATCCAAATAAATAGTGCCCATGATGTCTGAATTGATAAAATTTTCGAAACAATCCTTGGTTCGATTATTATATTTGGATGGATAAATCAAGATGATTTTTTGAGTAACATTATAAAAGAGTAAATTTGTCATTTATAATCTTAAAAAATTGGATATCGTGCCCAGACTCTTGGAAACTTTTTAAGTCTTTCAAAAGATATGAATGTTTCACTTCATTCAATTAATGAAAGAATAAAAATAAAAAAATTTAATTTCAAAATAGAGCGACCACAGTGGGAGTCGAACCCACGACCTTTTGATCCGAAGTCAAACGCGCTAATCCACTGCGCTATGCGGTCATTTCTGAAACTCTTTGTCACAAAAATTTATAAAACAATTAAATAAAAGGAAGAACCTTTTCCTATGGCATCACCAGATAATCAAGAAATGGAGGGATCCTCCTCTCCCAACTAAGCCTCAAACGATCTTTGAGTCAAATATAATTTGAAATGGGAGAAAAAACACAAGCTTCCTGGGACCATTATAGATTTTTTAGGTGAATCCCTAAATATATTTTACCATTTTAGTCATACATCATATGTTATCATGGTTTTAAATCTCGCCTGAGTCATCTCAGTATCGTCCACGAACGAGATGGATAGACAAGGCATCTCACATATGCAAAATCTCGCGAGACAAACTAGATGACTTGGATGATATTTTGAAAAAAAATATTATTTGTATATATATGGGGAGCATTTAAGGGACAGAAGTTAAAAAACATATGTAAAAACAATCATTTTTCAAAATATGGGTTAAAAGTTTCGGATTGAAATGATTTTTTGTGAGGATGATCTCTATAATAAGAAGATCATCCTAACAAAAAATCAACCCAATCTGAACCTTCAAACCCCATCAAAAGTAATTTAGAATGTAGACTATTGATTTTTTACCAATAATTTGTAAATCACTTTGATGGATTTAAAAGTTTCATAGAATCCATCCTCACAAAAAATCAGCTCAATCCGAAATTTTTACCCTAAATTTTGAAAAATAATTGTTTTTGCATATGTTTTTACTTATGTGCCTTGAACGCCCCCACCCCCATATTATTATTTATAAAAAATAATATTTAAATTAGATTGAAAGTGTTGACTTGCTAGGAGAAATAAAATAGAGACTACCCTAAAGATGAGAAGATGTTCCTAGGGATTATGTAAGTTCTCTAAGATCTATACATATCCTATGAAGACTTTGTTTTTTCTCCTATCTCGACCACACATTTGATAATCAGCACAAACACATCCGATGATAAACATTTTGACTATTAGAGCTCCCTTCATAGAATTGTAGATCCGTTGTTTCAGGATACACAAGTACAAATCCTTATGATTTTGTACAATTTTGTGAAAGGAGCATACAAAAAAGTGAGTTAGATTATGAGACTCTTCTTATTATTTTCAAATGATATAAAAAATAAAGGAAAAAAAATCTAAAAAAATAATATAATCTTGACTGGTTATAATCATCAAACAAATTGAGTTGACCCAAAAGAGTTCATACTTGCTCGAGTTTTAAAACATGGGAATTAGGGAAAGAGCCCTGATCTTGAGGAACTAAAAACCACTATGACAAAGCGTGGTTCGAGAATAATTTGGTAAGAAAGCTCTGGAAAAAAAAGAAGGCAAAGGTTGATGAAGTCTAGAAAACATTGGATAAATTAAAAAGTATAAATAATTATTTTAAGTATAAATATATATATATTAAATAAAAAATAATACTTAAAAATGTGAAAAATAAAAATAATTCGTGAATTTGTTCTGTAAAAAACGGGATTAAATCACGACTAAAATCATAGGGTGTTTCAAAAACTTCGTAGTTTTTTGAAAAAATCATGATTTAATATACAAATATTAGATTTACTCGCGACTTTTTAATAAATCACAGATTTGTATCGCTATGCTTAGAACAACAATCCAATCCACAATCTACTGTATTGGAACCTAAGATCCTTGTCAGGTGCTACAGTGCACATTTCAACTCTAGACTTCCACTTTCAGCTTATTTACATATAGACACTAAAATAACACGTGGAGGCTTACCAGGACGTCTAGCATGTTGAGCACATAAGTTGTCAACCAATAGGATATCCCCCTTTTGCCACATCAGATCCACACAATTTTCTTCAAGTACTTGCTTGTAGGCATCCAAGGCTTCAGATGGAAAGTGGGTCCCATCTCCAAAGGTGGCGTTGACATCATTTTCATAGCTAGTGTAGCCTGAGATGGTGTTGAACCAAACCTTCCTTCCTCCAAATTCCCTTATAGGATTCATAGGTCCGTACACAAACTCTGCACTGCCGTCCTTGTTGAAGTTTACTGGGCTCTACCAAAAACCAACACAAATTAAATTGGATTTCACATGTTACCCTCTTCACTCGGATGAAGTAATGAAAGAAGAAGTCATTGTTAGTAGTAACGATTTATAAAGATACATCGTTTCGTACATGTCGAAACCTAATATTAAAGATCCAGAGTCAGCTAAACAAATCGAGTTCCTCCACTTAACTCAAAAGTCAGCCAAACGAATCATTTTTTAAATTAATATATAAAAACTCTTGCAAAATAAATACAATTAGTAAATTTAGGGGTTTTTTTAATCAAATTATAGAATCGGATTCTCAATTCTGATTGTGGATTATCATAATTAGATTATAGAAACCAATTTTCAGAATCCAAAATTTTGTTTGATTGACACCATTCTTGAAAATTGATCTTCTGGAAAAAAAAATTACTTGATTGACATTGTAAGATTAAAAATATTTGTCCCAGAGATTAAAGACAACGAATTATTGAAAGAAAATCCAAAGATCTTTAGAAGGAGATTGAGAAATAGGGCATTTAGTTCATGTTCTATTAGTGTGTGAGAATCATGAGAAATAGTCTAAGAATTGTTTTTGAGCCATAATCAAATTCTAGAATCCGAATCTAAAGTCATATCTTTGTGGATGGAAAATGAGTGGAAAAATGATTTCCCTTGAAAATTGAAAGTGGTTTATAGTTTCACGTTTAATCCCATCCTTAAAACTAAAAAATGAACTCTCTTGTTGACATTTTTCAATGTGCCAACAAAAAGTCGAATTCATTTTTCCAATGGAATTACATGATCATTAATTTTCAAAGGAACTCATATTACCTTGAAAATGAATTCCAACACCAATAAGTCGCCAATTCTAGAAATCATCATTCAGGTTGTATATTATTCTTATATATCATAGTATTTTATTTTATTTTTTTCAGAGGAAAATATTTGTGTACCTATTTCTTGCTTCAACTTGGTCTTCAGTTTGTAGAAATGATTGCCATGTCTTGCTATTGATTTTGCCAAAATTATTCTTTGTCGGGGTCTTCAAACGGAAAACATATCCTATTTCTGATAACTTTGTAACGAATTCTGGCACCTTTTCTACCATCTTTTCTACTATAATGTGGCTAGGCACTATCGATGTTTGGCCACCTTCTGGAGATGGTTGTGAACAAAAGAAAAATATCTTGGAAGGGAATTGTTTTATCTGCAATCACATGTCAGTCATTAGGAGATCATAACTTTTTTACGTTGATTGCCAATTTGATATAATTCTCTCCCTTTATCTAGGTTTGGGATCGACAATGTAGTGTAAATGGAGAATTTATAGTCTAACACAACTTTTTCTTAAATCGTGATAAACTAACACTCTTTTTTGTACGCTCTCTGACCTGACAGTTCACTTAATCATAAATCTATGTTCTTGTGTATCCCGAACCGAAGGATCTATGATTCCTTGAAGGGAGCATACGACTAGCGTCAAATTATCACGACTCATTTTTCTTCTAATATTTCAAATACCAAGATTAAATATGATGTATGAGGTATAGATAACTACTATATGTTAATATATGAGTCATTTTTCACAGATATACTTGTCGACTCAACTCGATTGGATTTTGAAATGACTGAGTCCCAAATCTCGATGGAACCAAGTCATCAAGTCGACTAAAAAATTATTGAGTCAACTTGTCCCACGTATCCCAATCCAAATTATAAAAGTTCAAACTTATTTGGCGGTTTGTATCTTTTGTTTGAAGGCCAAAAAACAGAAACGAGAAAACAATTGCACATAAATTACAAGGTGACATTCACAATGAAAGAAATGGTTGAACCTGACGAATAGAGTTTACATACCAGACATAGTCTACATATGTAGGCCCACCAAAAATAGACTCCAACATTTTCTTTAAGAAATGTATTATTTTAGAGTCCTGATTATATGACTCGCCAGTTGGCATACTTAATCTACTCCCTGACATGAACAAGTTCGGGAATTGTAAATCTATATACGTCTTGGGATACACAACTCCCTTGAGATACCATTTTTATGGGGAAGTGCAATTGTGTATCCCCAAGCATACAAGTCTACGGTTCCAAACTTGTCATGTCAAGGAGTCAATTGAGCATGTCACCTGATGAGTCATATTATCACGACTCTATTTTATTAGTGATCGTTGTATAAGCTAAATTAAGGGTACACCATAATTTTTATTTTGTGAAAATATTCTTGAAATGTATTTATTATTTTGTTTTTAGTTCAAAAAGTAAAAGTATTTTGGTTATTATTGTATAATAGTATATTTGTAAGTATAAAAGAACTTTTCTATCTTCAATCCATAGTTGAGGCGACTATTCATTAAATACATGATTGAGATAGGAGGAAAAACAAAATTTTCATAGACATCAATTCTTATTATCTAGGGATTATGGAAAATTTTTAGAGATACATTTTTCTTGAGAATCACCAACATCTTAATCGTCTGATTGATGAAGAATCTCAAAGTAGGGTTGAGGATGGGAATGTCAAGGACTCCTGAGAAAAATGTATCCCTTGGAAAAATGTATTGATTTCTAGAAAATCTGTTTTTCCTCTTACGGTCTAATCGTTTGTTTGATGGATGGCCTTAGAAAACACTAACCTCAACCTACAGGTGAGGTTCTCCATCAACATGACTGTTGGGATATTAAGGGTTCTTAAGAAATAGTATACTATTAATACATTTCTAGAAGATTGGAACCGAACTCGAAAATATTTGCATTTTTCCTCAAATCCCAATGATCATGTTGATGTAGAGAGACTAGAAAAGTTCTTTTTTCTTTTTTATTGTAATAATTTAACTAACCCACTTGGCACACTTAATCAACTCTCTTGATGGGACAAATCCAAGATACACGTTTTTATGGGGAAGTGTGTCATGTATCCTGAGGCATATAGATCTATGGCTTCTGAACATATCACGTCAAGGGAGTGATTAAGTGTGCCACGTAGGATAGTTAGATTATTGTAATTCTTTTTTTTTTTCCCACTATTTTGGAAAAGTATGTATCATGTAAAAACCTAAATATTATTGTCTTTAATTATCATATATTTTCAAGAAATTTTTATATAATTAACTTTATGAACGATACGATACTAACTAACGTCCCCAAGAAGCATTAAAGGTATAATAACGAACCTGTGCCATCTCATGATGAAAGTTGATAAATTGATCAGGAGGGGCTTGATTGGCAGTGTAGACCCAGTCAGCAACCTTGACACGTGTGGCCCCTAGATACCCCATCTCCTCCCATCCAAAAGCCTGCACCACACGTCCAAAATCACTCGCTGAGCACACATTGAATCCCCTAAACAAAATTGCAGAGTGACGTTTCAGTAACTCACACAACCACTCACCCTTTTCTCTCACCATCTCTATCAACTCATCTGTACCCCACTCTTCCAACTCACCACCAACACCATCACCATCACCTTTAGGAGGGTTTAGTGTCTTTGGGAACACCACACCTCCAAATACCTTCTCTTCTTCAATCTTTCCTTCTACAAATTCCATTCTCTCTCTCTCTCTCTCTCCTCTCTCTCTCTCTCGATTTATAGATGCATGTGGAATTAAAAGTTTTAATAGTGGCAAATATGGACAAAGTGGGTATGGACAACCCACTTTGTAAAATCTTTTTTTCTTAATACCCATTCACCTTGAAAATGATGGGGGCACCTGGAGAAAATGGTGAACTAAAATGGTCAAGATTGACGATTGTAACAAGGTCGACTTAAATGGTGATCTTGATGATTCAAATTCAAACAACGAGATCAATGATTTACAATCTTTGTTTTCAACGGTTATAAAAGGTGATCTCGACAATTGGACTAGAAGTCGATCTCAACAATTTGAATCATCGATCTCACTAATTGAAAGGTAGGGCTCAAATGGCTTTAAGAAAGAAAATGTTTATTAGATGGCTTATGATTTTCTGATTCGTTTTTTTTTTCATTTGGTTAATACTCGGTTGACATGGCAAGGGTACAAAATCAAAGATCGTTTTTCTTATGTATCCCGAAGAAAATGATCTATGATTTTGTGCCCATATCAGGTCAGTCGGGTATTGATCGAGTGAAAAAAAAAATCGAGTCAGAAAATCAGAACTCTTACTAGATATAGACCTTTAAGTTGTCACGAAAAAAATTACGGGGAATTTAGAAAGAAGTCCCTCCAAAGGGTGCATTAATTAATTTCCCTCCAATCTATGGTTTGGTCTCTAAACCACATCAATGGACAGCCCCACCCCATGTCCAACTACATATCAAAAGCTAACATGATTGGCAATTTAGGGCCACATAAATTTTTTATTGGGTGATTCCATCCATCTTTATGGTACTTAAATCCAATGGTTATAAATCACCAAGTAGTTGATTTTGATATTTTGGTAGCTATCAATGGATCCAAGGGAATCTGCCACCGATGACGACACATGTCCTTAGGATTTCCCATCCGATCCATCGAATTTTTTATACTACATCGACAATTACAAGGAAACCATTAGAGCATAAGTTTAGGATTCATGTACTATGAGGTAGAATGCACATATATTACAAAAATTAGAATTTAGTTGAGATTAATTTTTTTTAAATTAATTAAATAATTATTTGAAAATTTTTAAATAGATAATATAATTATAGTTATAACATTATAATTTAATGTATTACAAAGATATTTTAATTTGTAATTTAAAATATTAATAATGGAGATTTTAAATTTTCATCGGATGATTATATCATTATAATATTGAAGATTAAATGGGTATTTTTTATATTTGTAACAATTTAAATTTTATTAGACCCTTATCTCATTATAACATTGAAGTGTAAAATAATATTTTTGATATATTAAGTGAGGAAGAGGAGAGATAATGTGAGTCAAGGAAATATCAAGTTATTTACACTGTTCATTTTAATTCACAAAACACGTTTTTCCAATGAATTCATCACTTTTATAATCATTGAATCCGTAGATAAATTACCAATGAGATCATTGATATGGCAAAATCACTGGTATTTTATTAGTGAATTCGTAGATTATAAAAGTCACTCGAAAAACTTGTTTTTGAAATTAAAATGAATAATGTGCCAAACTCGAAATTTCATCATATTTAATACACGAAAGGGAGATTAACCCATTAAAATAAAAATAATAAATCAATGACTAAGATTAAGTAAGAGTTGGGGTGCCAATAGAAACTCTCTTTCTCTCTTTTGGATTCCTATTTGTTACATTTAGCATTTTATATGAGCCTAATCCTATAATTGCAAACAATTGAAAAGTTGTTTGAATGTGCTTAATTAAATGCTTTGTAATGATGAGGTAATAACTTGAACCAAGCTTTTTTTTAATGTTTGAATGATGTGCTGTAATCTATAATTAGGGGGTGAAAAATAATTTAAAAGGTTAGGGTGTGATAATTAAAAATTAGGGTGCCAATAGCAGTTCTTTTAAAAAGACATCAGTTATTTCTTAAACTTTCATCAAATTTCAAGAATATTACTAACAGTGAATCATGTATAATGCATCAAGACAATTTCCAATCCTTCGAACCCAATCCAATTAATCACACAAAGGTATCATCATCAAACACCCTGGAATTCGAAATCCACCAATTTGCCTAAAATTACAACGATCTACTACGATAACAGATACACTTAATTATTAAATTGCAAGGATGAGAAAGCAGATTGATCTTAGAAGGTTTTCCAATGTGTTTGTTTGTTTGTTTTTTTTTTTTTTTTTAAATTTCCCAAAAAATATTATCTTTCTTGACGTTTGATGAATCAAGTGTAGAACATGACTGGGTTTGATAAGGGAAAAACAATATAGGGTTGTTATTGTACAAAAACTTAGAATTTTCTATCCAAAATCAACTTTCGGGGAAAAAATGAAAATACTATTTCAATCCTATCTGAAAAAGAAAAGCAAAACAAAAAAGAAGATAGCGATGAACCTTTGATTAATGGAGATCAAAACAAGGTATTGCTTCTGCTGATATATCGATTCAACGAACTTGATGTGTGAGGGTTTACAACTGGGAACAAAGAACCTATTCATCTGATGACAACGGAAAAGAATCATCACGTTTTTTCATCTGTTATGCATTGCCTTCTCATTGGAGAAGGAATCGGAGTCACGAACCAAAACAACTCAACCTCAATTTTGAACGAAAAAAATAAAATAAATAAATTTGATTCATTTTTTACCATCAGATTTACCCTAAATCACAAAAACATAATCTTCCTCTTCTTCTTCCCTACCACCATCACCACCGTCGAGCCTCTCTCTTCCTTCTTCCCCTTTTCTGGTATTTTTCTCAAATGTACTCAAACACAAAAACTTGTTTTTTTACCATCCTACCTATTTTCCCATGGATTTGGAATTTCATTCAATCAAACAGATCTTTAGGAACACAACCACAACTCGAGAAAATTCTCACACACTTGTGTTAAAATTGGAAGCACGATCTACTCTTCAAGCCTGGGTACAAATGTAGATTCCCTCCTTATTTATAAACTTTGGTTGGGGGTGGGAGTTCAAGGTTTTCTAAGTTAAAATAGTTGAAAGAGAACTTTATATCTATTTACATTTCTTAAATAAACCTAAAATTTCTTAACATTTCATAGAATTCTCCACAACCTTGGGTATTCTAGAGCTTTGCAAGTCCCTAAATCCAGTCTGCTAAAGAAATATCTAAAAGATTTTATTATTTATATGGAACACCACTATAACTTTTTAGAGTTAGTCCACATTTTTCTAAGAACTCTTCGTGCCTTTCTGAGAGTTTCTAGTTTTTCTAAAAAAATGTTTTAATCTTCCCCAGCCCGAAATCCATAAATTGAGAGGGAATCCGCGCTTGTGCCCAACCAAATCTTCAAAGTTCAACACAAGTGCGTGAAAATTCTCTTTTGAGTATGAATGTGCACCTATATTGAACCGACTCCTAAGACACTTGGGGTAAGACTAACTTGAACTAGATTGTGGGAATTAATTTAAATGTCGCACAGGCACTAGATAATGAGGGACTAGGTTCGTGGCATAAAATTACAAACTCTAATTTCCACACTTATGTCACCAATAAAAAAAAATTTAAAAACAAAGACTAACTGAAATGCCATACTGGGGTTGAGTGAGTTATATGTAATGGAAAATTTTAATTGTGGTTTCATCGTCATCAAAGCCTTATCCCAAAGTTTTGGGCCTGACTAAAGGAATGTGAAACACGGCTTGCTATTGTTATTGTATACATATCCGCTTGCCTTCCAGTATCTCGATCCATGTATCTCGATCCATGTTCATATTCTTTCTAACTAGAACGGTAATCTGTCTCACTTCTTTAAACATGCCAAAACCATCTCAATTAACATTGGAAGACTGCAGCGTTAAGATGTACCCTCTAGACTCTTCACATCCCCATCTACATCAGCCCATATTCCCCCTCCCTTATATAGGACTCTCCTATGACTGATAGTTGTAAAAAATGTTGAATTTTCGGTACTACGTTTAACATAAGGCAACAATAGTTGTGGCATTCTAGAAATTGTAATACTTAAGTCTTTCTATACCAATATCCTCGACAATTTTCATCATTCTTCCAACACCACCACTTGGTATAGTTTCCATAGGTTTGGACCAATAACAGAAGCCATGTTAGTTTCCATGGAATATCTACTCCACTGGAGGGAATTTCTGAGGACGTTCTCAATTGGATAATCATAATAAAAAACCATACTACTTATTGGGAAAAAAAAAGAAAAAGATTGATTTTTTATGTAAATCCATATGTTGGCTCCTTGGAATCATCACTAAAACCCTGCATGTGAACCACATGTACCACTATAGGACCCAGGCGGACTGTCCTCAATGTCTTACAAATTGGTACCTTAGTTGTCAACTTTGTACTCAGTGTGTCTGAATCCCGAATCAGTCGATCCACATATCAAATGATAAGAGATTCAAGTTCTAACTCTTCAACCATAACAGGCTAGTTCCTTGTTACAGAGTGACATTCATAAAGTTGGACATAAAGACTATCCACCAAAACAGGTTTCTTTTTATACAATTCCTATCTAAGAGAATAATTCAGTCTAAACAAGTAGGAAGGGCTTCTTACTTAACCTTTTCTCAGATGCTCTTCGGGTTTCCTCCTATCTTCAAGTCATGCATTGAAACCTTTTCAGAATCGCCCCTGCATCAACCCATACTAGTGTGTTAAAACCGACCTTCACCTAAGCAAAAGAACTAGAAACATTGAAAAGGGATGAGACCAAAAAAGGAACTACCCAACAAGAGTCAAACAAGGCTAAGAAACGAGACCAAAGAAGCCAAGTGAAAGGGCAACGCAATAGAAGGTGGTTTACTGATTCACCATTTGCTTTGCAAATGAAACAAAAACTCGGCAGGACAAGTCCTTTTTTATCATGTAATTACATATTGTTGGGCCAATTGCGGAAAAATCTTACCAAACAAGAAAAAGATAAAACAACTATTAAAATAGAACACTTCTCCTATAAAAGTATCACTTTACTTCGCTAATATGCAAAGGGATCTGCATGGTTAAAGGTTCAAGACCAATAAATTTATCAAATGCATTGATCTTCAACAGTAGCTCAATATAAAACACAATAAAAAGACTAAATTCATACTTGGTCATTCCCCATTTGTCCTGTGGGATTGTAGTTCTTTTGCTCTCCTTGCGTGCCATCCCTCTCATGAACCTGTGAGAACCTTTGCCCATCTCCTTGTGCGGGATAATTCTGCCCATAGCCAACACCAGATCCTTGATTATATTCTCCACCGGGTGGAGGGCCAAAATTCCTGTTATCTCCTCTCATATCACTATGATTGGGAGGTGCATAATCCCTTCGATCTCCTTGAGTGAAACCCCTCCGTTCTTGAGAATAATAATTTCCTTGATCCCCTTGGTTGTAGCCCCTCTGATATGAAGGCATTGGATCTCTTCCTGCAGAAGCATAATCCCTATTGCCCATTGGCACGGAATCTCTACGTTCTCCTTGTCCAGTTGGACCATAATTTTGTTGCGGTGTGTAGTTCTGTTGTGCACCATAGTTCCTTCCATCTCCTTGCATAGGACCCTGTCGATCGTACTGTTGGTAACCTTGTTGCGTTGGCATCGTGTCTCTCTGTTGTGCACCATAGTTCCTTCCATCTCCTTGCATAGAGCCCTGGCGATCATATGGTTGGTTCCCTTGTTGCATTTGTGCCGGATCTCTAGGCCTATCGTACCTTTGCCGATCATAATTTCGATTTCGGTCCCCATACCTTCCTTGTCTTCCATACTGAACTGGCGGAGGCCTAGGTATGATTGTACCGTTGATGTATTTGTCACCTAATAATTACATAGGAATGGCATAAATTCAAAAAGACTGACATAATAACTCGATTAACCAGTCCTTACATTACACACATGATTTCAAATCTCAGTTTGATGGCTCAGATCCATGGACGAGAGCGAGTTGTCTCGGACGAGTAAACTCATCTTGAAAGAGATAAACCATTTAACTCTGTTTATAATTATTTTCATATAAATACATATGAATAAATAATTATATATATATATATATATATATATATATGGGAGCGGTTCGGCAGCCATAAAGTTTGCCAAGTTTGGTGCCAAACATTTTTTGTAAATCACTTTTGATGGGGTTAGAAGTTTTGGAATAGGCTGATTTTTTGTGAGAATAATCTCTACGGTGAAGAGATCATCCTCACAAAAAATCAGCTCATTTTGAAACTTCTAACCCTAGTTTACAAGTTGAAGAATCGTGGACCGTCCAATTTTTGTAAATCACTTTTGATGGGGTTAGAAGTTTTGGAATAGGCTGATTTTTTGTGAGGATGATCTCTATGATGAGGAGATCATCCTCACCAAAAATCAGCCTATTCCAAAGCTTCTAACCCATATTTTGAAAAATGTTTGGTACCAAACTTGGCAAACTTTAGGGCTGCTGAACCATCCCCTATATATATATATATATATATATATATATATTATAAAATAAGAAAGATTAGAAGATGTTTTATTATAAAATAATATGTTATTAAGATAATAAATGTTTAAATTCAAAAAAAATAATTTTTTCAATTAAAATATAGAAAATCCCAATTGACTCGGATGAGTATTAACAACTCGGTCAAGATTTTCAAAATATCATCCAAGTCAACTCGTTTATCTTGTGAGATTATGCAGATGTGACACGTCATGTCTATCCATCTTGTTCATGGATGATACCAAGATGACTCGGGCATGTTATCTTGGTCTCAGACGAGTCACGGCTTCAGTTTCAACAAGCAGATAGACTTCTGCTTCTCTATTCCCCATAAGAATCAAAAAGGATTTTATAGGGAGAAAAATTGAAAGGTCCTACCTCCATACTCCTTATTCACTGGATCAATGTACGAATCTGGCAAGATAAAAACAACTCCTGGAAGACCTGATCAAAGCATAGATGGAAGCATATATTAGAAACCCAATCTCATAGTTTGCAGAAAACGCAAAACTACAGAAGCATACCTCTGAACTTCTCAGACATTTCTTCTGTCATCACAGCCTGAAATCCATTGTAAGTTGTTGTGCTACAAGCATACATTCTCTTTTTTGCTTCTTCAACACTGACTCATACATAACATTTCTTAAATTAGCCCAATCATTTTAAATATTGGGTTCCAAACATCAAAGTTATCCAAATCTAACAACTATAAATGTGATAAATTTGGGGGTCCAACTCAAAACCAATTGGCGATGAGTGGAGAGGCCTAGGAGCTTATAAGGAGAGAGACAAGGCAACAAGTGTTCAATGTGAGTCTAAACTCAACACGCCCCCTCATGTGTGGGCCGGACTGGGCCAAAGCATGTGGAGATATGAATTGGGTGGCGTGAAGGAGAGAAAGGCCTGCTCTGATACCATGATAAATTTGGGGGTCCAACCCAAAACCAATTCGTGATGAGTGGAGAGGCCCAAGAGCTTATAAGGAAAGAGAAAAGGCAATGAGTGCCTGATGTTGGACTAAACTCACTAAACTCAACAACATGCTGAAGCAAACCAAGGAACATTGCAAGAAAACTGAACATAATTTTTTCAATGGGGACAATAGAACATTTTATAGCAAAATTGGAAAATGTGCGAAGCAAAACAGTTGAGAAACACCATTATAAGTTTTTCCAGACTGAAAGTTTACCACACTAAATTAGAGGAAAGATTGTGGCACTTGCATTAATGCAAAAATTTGGCCACTCACCTGCATTATTTGAAACATGTCTAGGTGAGGAGTGTTGGTAATTTGCATGGGCAACATGGGAGTGGCGTGCCAATAGGACGAGCCCAGTGCGTGGTTTTTGATATTTTTTAGGCCCAGCACGGCCTGATTGAATAATTCAATTCATGCCTGCAGGGCCCACAGTGACACCCCTAATCCCCAAAATACGATCCAATAAATGGTGACAAAATTGGTGATTTTTTAAAGAAAATTCGTGCTTTTTTTCAAAAAATCTCCAAGTTTTATTATTATTAAATAATAATCAATGATGTAATCGAAGGTATTTTGGGGGGAAAAAAGTCATATCTTATTTTTATTGTGTTATTTTATCATTTAATTTATGAAATATGTATTTTTTACATTTTTATACTTGAAAAAATAATTTTTATATTTATTTAATACGATGTTTTTCTGAAGTTTTCTCTTGCCAAATTATACCTGAACCCCGACTTTATCACTATGATCCAATGGGCACGTACCCAACAATAAGGGTGAGTGACTATCTTTCTTGCACTCATATGAGTGCTGCTGCTAGAACTTCTTCTCACTGAATTTTGCTAACTAACAACCCGCTTTGTGAGGTTCAAAGAAAATCCAGTGATCAGCCAAAAAAAAAATTAATAATACACAAATGAATAGATTGGATAGCAACAAAATTAAGTCGCGATTAATTAACTGATCTAATTTTCGCATAGGTGGTCCTCCAGTGGCCTTTCCACTTTGCAATCTATAATGTCAAGACAGATCATTGGAATAGCTTATGTGGTTAATGACCCATATCCTATCAAGTAGTTATCAATTCTATATGTTTGGTCACAAATCACAATACTCCAAAAAAACAACAAAAAAGTTCATTAATTGACAATTCAAGTAATCTCATCGGTATAATTACAGCCCGATACTACATTTCAAAATTGATGTAATATTAAATATGATTGAGAACTTTTACAAAACCACTAACCCATCTAACATCATAAATAAAAATAAAATTTTTTGCGGCCCAATACTACATTTCAAAATTGATGTCAAAACAGATCGTTGGAATAGCTTATGTGGTTAATGACCCATATCCTATCCAATAGTTATCAATTCTATATGGTTGGTCACAAATCACAATTCTCAAAAAAAAAAAAAAAAAAAAAAAGTTCATTAATTGAGAATTCAAATAATCTCCTCGGTATACTTACGGCCCGATACTACATTTCAAAATTGATGTACTATTAAATATGATTGAGAACTTTTACAAAACCAATAACCCATCTAACATCATAAATAAAAATCAAAATTTTTGCTTTACATTATAAATTCTGGCTTGGAAAACAGATTATCCACTCAAAACTAATAGAAATTGTGATATTCAACCATTTTACCTTCCAACGACCTTAGCGAGAGTTTGAACATAAGTCTCGACCATCTCTTCTGGGGTGGGTTTTGGGTCTTTGGGGAAATCCATGGTGATGAGCCAATGATTGTAATCGCAGCCCTCAAAGAGGATCGTATCTGGCGATATCTTGTCATCATCATTATATGAAGATCTCGATGATGCAGAAGACAATGAGGTTGATCGAAACCACAGAG
The DNA here is from genome assembly GCF_017979445.1 of Akebia trifoliata. Taxonomy (NCBI): domain Eukaryota; kingdom Viridiplantae; phylum Streptophyta; class Magnoliopsida; order Ranunculales; family Lardizabalaceae; genus Akebia; species Akebia trifoliata. The sequence goes on from NC_141378.1 coordinate 18,597,702, forward strand.
ATTGGATCCTGAGATGATTTCTAGGGTTTTGAGGAACAATGGGTGGTGATGAAATGTGGGATTGTAAAAGAGAAGATGAAGAAGCAATTGCAGAGAGCGAACGATGGTGTTTGAGAAGAGAAGATGAGAGGGTTAAGGCTCGGCGAAGGCGTAGTGAGGAGTAAGCCATGGATGGTTGCCAAGCGAAGATGGCTTTTCTAGGGTTTAGGGTTTTGGCAGGTGGAATTCGCGGATTAAAGCCCGACTCCAAAGAGGATGAGAGGGCTTATTGAAAGGGGGCAGCTATTTGCACACACCGAAATGGCTCATCGCACCCACTTAAATGACTTGTATTTTAGAAAAAATAAAATAACATAAAATTATCATTACACCCTTACGTTTTGGCTTATTGCACCCACCACCTACTCTTCTTTTTCTTCATTTTCATCTCCTTCTAAGATTGTGAGACGTTGAATCAATGAAGATTATGTTTTAAGTTATTTTAATTTTTTGATTTTTGATTTTTTTACTTTTTTGTAAATCACCATTAAAACCTTAAAATGATGATTTTGAATCGAAGAACTCGAAAAAAATGTGATAGATCTGTTCGATAGGTACCTACTAAACAAAATTTTCTACCAAACATTACAAAATCAATTTTTGGTAAGTACCTATCAAATCTTACAAAATAAATTCAATAGGTACCTATCGATCAAAACTTTCTCATGTGAATGGTTTCGACTTTATAGAAAGTATTTAGGGTAAGAAATATAAGTAAGATTATTGCTTAAAACTCTCATTAAAATCTTTCTAGATGTGAAGATGAAAAAGTATATGAGAGAGAGAGAGAGAGAGAGAGAAATGATTTGATACCTTTAAATGAGTAAAATAAACAAAATATATTTAATAGGTGTGTGTAAATAGTCCCCTTCCAATTGAAATGTCCTCGTAGTTCAGATTTCTTCTCTACAATTAGGGGATTCTTCAAATGGTTTTAAAATCTGGTATCTCATCTTGCTTTGCTCCAAGAAATATCGAGTTGACTCATCCAATCATCCCATTTATTGTTTATAATTATGTTAAATTAGAATGTCGCATGGGCAAACACACGTGTGTCAAAAAACTTATTTGTAATATAAAATATTAACTCAAGGGTTTTTTTAATATGGTAAATTACATTTTGCCCCTATAGGTTTGCATAATTTCATATTGAACCCTAATGTTTTGATAATTGAACTTACCTCCCCTTTCACTAACAGTCTTAAAATTCAGATGTTATTTTATTAATTTACCTTTTTATTATTACAAAAAATAACTTTTAAAACAATAATTAAAAATGCCTCGTCCAAGCATTCACATTCTTAAGTATGAACCCATTTTTTTTATTGGGATATTTTTGTTTATCAAGAAAAATAATATTAAAAAAAAAAGGATAAAATAATCTTTTTTTAAATAAAAATCATTTTTTAAATGTTTGGTTGGCCTCAATTAGATGGAATGGAGGTAAACAAGCCCCTTAGATAATTATAAGGGAAATAAGTGAAATTATCAAAACTTTAGGGGGTCAACATAAAATTATACCAAACTACATGGGATCAAAGTGTAATTTACCCTTTGGTATATTACTTAGTAAAAAAAGAATATTTTGTAATTTTGGAAACGAAAGGCTGCAATTTTTTTAATTTTTATTTTCGAAAACGAATCTCATTACATCAGATTTAAATATAACAATGGGGACATTTATGACCACTCAAATTTTGCTATGGAACCACTTCTACTCTGCCTTCTTTCATTATAATAGTAAAGAAAACACAAAGTGACTTGGTCGATATTAAGTCCCTAAGGGTTGGACCTTAGACTAGACATATATCCCTATTGGACCTAAGTTGTCTAAGCACAAATCATGTCTTATCGTGATTTTGTTGGTTTGAATTTATTTTTTGGATTCTAAAAATAATAAATTCATGCACTTTTTTAAATCATTTAGAACAGTTTGATATTGAGGGTCTATACTCTATAGTTGAAAAAATAATTAGAGATGAAAGTAAACTTATCACATTATAATATATTTTGGTCATTTTCTATTATAAAATCATACATTTAATCATAAATAATTTACATATATAAAATATATTAACAACGGGTAAGGTTGGACGTTGCTATGTCTTGACTGGCCTATATTTAATGAGTTCAAAATTTTGAGCCCAACCTAACTTTTGAAGGATCAAGATCAAGGTCTTAACCCATGTTTTTTCGGATGGAACGGTTTAGCAAGCATAACTGACCCCTACCAATATACATTCCTGAGACAATATGCAAGTATTTGGACCTATTTACAAGACAAGACAAGCCAAGCCAAGCCAAGCCAAGCCAAGCCAAGCAAATCCGCATTTAGGACATGTAGATTGTCATGTTGGTCCAAATGACATCTCAGCTAGGGCTACAACTTGGGTAGGCCAATCCGAACCCAATCTTGGGTTAGGTCTAGGCATAATTAACTCGGGTTTAACGGTAAAACAACGCCCGTTTGGCTCAAATCGGATTGGGTTCAGGTATGGGTATCAACCAACTCGAATTGTTCGAACCCAAGCTTAATATGGTTATAATTTAAAAGTGTGTATATATATATATATATATATGTATATATATACTTGTCAAAAATAATGTCAAAAATATATGACATAAATAATGTGTGATTATTTTCATCAAATAAATAACTGCTTTCATTATGAATGCTTTTTGTTTAAGTGTATTTACATATTGTCATTATATTAAAATTATAAAAGTTTTTCTTTTGTTGAAAATTTCTATTATCAATAAAAATGATTGTTTTAGTTAATCTACTTATTCTTCTTTACTTTTCTTTAATTTGCTTATAATTTTATGTATTATTTTTACGATAAATAATTGTAAATTTTAAGTTCTTTTACCTAGCACTTATCTTTATATAAACCATTTCAATACTAGATTACCTAGTATTAATAAAAAATGAATTGACCAACCCGAACAACCAGACTAACCTAACTTGGGTACGGTTTGATACTTATCAAGTTAGGGTTGGGCACATGTTGATCCCCAACCCAACTGAGTTGTAGTCCTAATCTCAGCCCTCTAAATTTCATGATCTATGGTATGACTTTGTTTTTTTTAACATTCTTTTTTCTAAACTTTAAAAAAAATTACACACTACATCCATGTGACAGTCGATCGTGTTTTTGAGTGTCACATGAACGTGCGATCCATATATATATATAAGTGATCCTTTGGTCAATATAAATCATATGATATATTTATCATAAATATAATATAATATAATTATGGCAAACGGTCCTACACACCTACTAGAAACCCACTCTATGGGCTGGGCTAAAACCCGGCCCATTAACATCCCTAGTTAAGATAGAAATCAGCCGCCCTCCGTAGACTTCTGCAAGGACTTTCGTCCTTTCCAACACTTTTGTAAGTTTTAAGAGACTCTTTAAACCTTGATGGCCTTAAAAGCTAAATATAGACCGGAACTTGGATTACTGAGTAAGCTAAGTATGTCAGACACCATTGTTTTATATCCAGGTCCAAGCATGGGACACGTGGCATCCATGGTGAACCTAGCCAAGCTAATCCTCCGTCACCACTTCTCCGTCACCATCCTCCTCGCAAGCGGACACGTGGACATCTCTTACATACACCGAATTTCCCAAACTACCCCTCTCATCACCTTCCACTATCTCCCTCCTCTCACCTTCCGTCCTAACTGTACTCCCACTCCTTTAGAACTCATAAGCCTCAACGACCATAACCTCCTCCACGCCATCCAAACCATCTCTCAAACCTCAACCGTCCGATCTCTCATCTCCGCACTTTCCACAGCCGTCCACGTGGCATCCCAACTCAACATCCCCTTTTACAGCTACTTCACCTCTTGTGCAGCAACTCTCGCTGTGTTGCTTTACTTCCCTACACTTCACAACAACTCCACCCAAAGCTTCAAAGACCAAACCTCCACTTTTCTCCAATTACCAGGTTTGCCCCTAATCCGAGCCTCCTACATGCCCGAACCTCTGCTAGACAGAGAGACCCAAGCCTACCAGTACTTCTTGGATTATACCAACAATCTCCCCAAATCTAAGGGTATTTTAGTAAATTCCTTCATCCCTCTCGAACCAAAACCCATCAAAGCCATATCTGATGGATTATGCATTCCTGATGGTCCGGTTCCACCCGTTCGTTACATAGGACCGTTGATTAACACTGAAGATCGAACGGTCGATGGACAAGATGATGGATCGGAGTGTCTGAGTTGGCTCAGTGATCAACCGAGTCGAAGTGTTGTGTTTCTTTCTTTTGGAAGCAAAGGCAGATTCTCAGCGGAACAGGTGATGGAGATCGCAACCGGGTTGGAGAATTGCGGGTACCGGTTCTTTTGGGTGGTTCGGAGTCCTCCAAACGAGTCGAATAATTCTGACCCGGATTTGGATGTTTTATTACCAAACGGGTTCTTGGATCGGACCAAAGACCGGGGACTTGTTGTAAAGTCATGGGCACCACAAGTGGCGATACTGAGTTCGGAATCGGTGGGTGGGTTTGTGACTCACTGTGGTTGGAACTCGGTTATGGAATCGATTTGTGCTGGGGTGCCGATGGTGGCTTGGCCTCTGTACGCGGAGCAACATTTGAATCGGGTGGTTTTGGTGGAGGAAATGAAGCTTGCGATTTCAATGGAGGAATCGGAAGATGGGTTCGTGAACGCTGCCGAGTTAGAGAAACGAGTGAGTGAGTTGATGGACTCGGAAAATGGAAGAGAACTCAGAGAACGAAGTTTGAAAATGAGGGAGAGTGCGTTGGCCGCGTGGACTCAAAACGGGTCATCAAAGATGGAGTTTACCGAGTTGATTGAGTCGTGGAAGCGAGGATGATACTATAGTGTGGGTCCCACTTCATGCTGAATTATACTCTCTCTTGTATTTGTATAAAGATAAATGTGTTACTCAAATCTAAAATAATTTACCAAAGAAAAATAAAAGAATTACCATGCCACAACAACTTTGATATTTTATTTTAATATAATGCTTTTCTATGATGCCCCCCCCCCCTCTCTGACATACGTCCCAATCATTGAACCGTAGATCATTTGCATTGGGATATGTATACTCATACTTTTTGTGTATCTCAAGGTAAATGATTTACGATTTTGTAAAAGGGGCGTCAGATTATCACAATTCTTTATTTTATTAATAATTTATATTTAAATATGAAATTTTTTCTTAATTTTCTCTAATCAAAATGTGTCATGTAGACACTGTATGTTGTTATAGGAATAGGACACCGACACCACTATAGACCGCGACTCTTTGTAATTTTGTATTGCTTATTATCGCTAAGTTTAACGATTAGTTGTTGTCAAAAGATAATGGTAAAAATGTAAAAGTGCATGTGACCCATCTCAATGTAAGTTCCTAGTATTGTTTTTTTAAATTTTTGGAAAATTACTTGAAGGATTCTATCGAAGGAATTTATTTCTAAATAGACCCTAAGTTGATATTTAGTGAATTTTTTATTTCTTAATAGTTCCTCATTATCGATGTCCTCACAACATTTTTATTTGTTGTTAAGTTTACAATTTTTATTGTCGAGTTCTCTATTTTTATTTACTGTCAAACTTGAAGCTTTTTATTTATTGTTGAGTTCACCATATTTTAAATAAAAAAATGGTGAACTCGACACTGGTAAAATCTACTCATTTTTTATTTTCAAGTTTTTTCAACTAAAATACATGGAAAGATCGATTAAAAATTTGAGATAATGACTTGTTTAGATGATTTCAACCCCAAAAGAATTATTTTTGATTAATTTTTATACAAACACTAAGAAGAAGAAGAAAAAAAATGAAAAAACATAGTTTTTTACACACATCTTCAAAATATTTGAAAAAACTATTGAAAATGACTTTTTCTTTCTCTTAAATCCTTTCCAATGAAATAAAGTATCCGAAACTCGATTGAGATGCCAAAAATTCATTTATTTATTTATGAAAACGATGAGTTAAAATGATTAATGCATTCAATCGTGAGAAATGTAGAAGATGAGGTCTAGGGACTGCTAAGAAAAAAAAAATTACTAAATGAACTATTAAGATATCGCCCAAAATTTAGAAATTATTTAGAAAAAAGTCCCTCCACTAGGGTTCTTTAAGTGACAAAAGATAAAAGATTACCCCCAAGCTAGTCTTATTGTATACATTTTGAACGGATTGTTAAGAGTAATATTTTCATATATATGTGAACAAAAACTAAAGTTGCAGAACCTCAACTTTGCTCGAATGAATTGCAATATTGCTAAAGATTTTTTAAATCAAAAATTTTCACCCGGTTTGTACTCGACTGACGTGGCAAGGACATAGAATCGTTGATCGTTTTTCTTGTGTATCCCGAAGTAAAAGATCTATGGTTCTATACTTGCCACGTTAGTTGCATACCGACCAAGTGAAAATTTTCAAGTCAAAAAATCACGACTCATTGCAATAATTATGTGTAAAGCATAAGGCATGAGGATATTTTAAACAAAGAATATGACGATTCTTTTCGATTATTTAAAAGCCTTGTAAAGAGATAATCAACCAATTTATTTATTTATTTAATTTTTTAAAAGATGGATGATGAGGACAATCACATGCGTAATTATTTTTTTATGCAATGTGAAGTCAATAATATAATAAGAGATATGATATGCTTTGACACAACATTTAAGACCAATAAACAAATAAAAAAAGAAATGAACTCATTTGAGAAATTGTAGGAGTATTTCCAATAAATAACAATTCAAGAGAAATCCGATTGAAAATGATTTTAGTATAGAGTCATGATCATTTGACTCCCCCCCTTGACATACTCCTTCACACCTGACTTGGCATGTGCATAGAATCAGAGATTTTTCCTCAATATACACAATTACACATCCCTATAAATATGTATAGTTGTGTATCCCGAGGGAAAAAAAATATGTGGTTCGATGCACATGTCACGTTAAGAGAGTAGAAGGGAGAGTAAGAAAATCATTTTTCTTTAGTATATCAACGAGAGTGTAACGAAGGGATGAGATATGCTTAGTCAACCCTAGGATTTTGGGATAAGGTTTTATTGTTATTATTATTAATATATTTAAAAAATAAATAATATAGTTAAAATTTAAAAAAATAATAAAATTTAAATTATTTTATATTTTTGTAAATCAAAAAGTTTTATGAATTTTAAATCATAGTGTTGATTTTGAATTACCATTTATTCAAAAAGTATATGCATTGACTTGATATTAATGTGTTAGGTTTTGCATGTGAATGGGTGAGAGGTAGAGTCTACATAAGATGGTGGAATTCGTGTGCACTTTTATTACAAGTAAAGGAAACTAAACGTCTCTTATGGTCAACTTTATTACAGCTAATTCAAAAAGTCAACGACTTGCCAGCTTTTAGCTTTGCTGTTTGTGGGTGTGTTTAGAAGTTAGAACATGGTGGACCCATTGTTGTCCTCGTTAGACTTACCAAATAAACAGGAAAAAAAACCTAACAACATGGTTTTGTGCCCTTTTGGTCCAAGAGATAAATGTGTAAGGGTATCTTATTAATTACATATTAAATAAGTGCTGATTTTGTAACTCAACTTGATAAGGTAACTCAAAAACTCACTGACGTGAAAAGTGTCAAAGCCGTAATTTTTTTTTACTCAGTATACACAATTGCACATGTTTTATGGGGATGTGTAGTTGTGTATCCCAAGGGAAAAATTCTACGATTCTTACAGGGTACATGTCAATTGGGTTTTCGAGTTACTTTGTCAGGTTGAGTTACAAAATCATTACATTAATTAAAATGAAGGGTAGTAGAACCTTCTCCCATGAGGTAAAAACTTTGGAGCGGGCAATCCGTTTCAAAATTTTGAAGAAACCTTCACCATTGGATTACACATGGTATTTCGAAAGAGGTGTTTCAAATTTTGGTGGAAATGTAGGGTTGTGAAATAAATTTAAAATGCCATGTGTTTTGTAATGAGGAGGGTTTCTTCAAAATTTGAAACGGGATCCTCCTATGGGTCCCACCAAGAGATTTTAAGGTAAATCATGACCGACAATTTGAAAATAAGGAAATTAGTTTCTTAAAATAAAATAATAGTTGACGTTGACAACAAACCTTGAATAGCCATTTATGTGAATGAAGACTTCTTCTCTACACCGATAGAGAAGAGAGAAAATATTTGAATCGTTTGTAAAATTTGATGTGGTAGGCCTACAAATGTCCCCTCATTTATTCATAATGATTATAGTGATTATTTCGAAAACAATTTAATTGGAAAAAAGCAGTTCCCAAGATTTGGGATCAAATGTAGACCATTAAATAAGTCTAATCAACCCAAGTTAACTTAAAGAATCATATCATTACCTCTTCAAATGAAGTCTGTTAGTAGTGGACAAGGTCTTGATTACATGTGAATTATGGGGTGGGTAATATCTTGATTGAGTCGTGATAATCTTACTCACTTTTCTATACTCACTTCGAACTCTCCCTTCACATAATCGTAGTTCTTTTACTTCGAGATACACAATGACATATATTTATGATTTTGTACGATGATGTGAAGGGAGTGTCTGACGTGAGTCAAATTATCAGAACCCATCTCGATTACATAAGATCTTATGAATGATGTATGGCCAAGTTACACCCAATACCCCAATAACGCCTATTACAAGAATGGATTTAAAGTCAAAATGTTGGGAAAATGAAGGTGGATCTAAGTTTAACTGTTACATTAAACCTAAATGCAAATAATCATCCATATTGTGATAAAAGGACTCATTAGGTGGCATACTCAATTGACACACTAATGTGGACAAGTTTGGAATTGTAGATTTGTACATCTTCATATACACGATTACACTTCACCCCATAAAAAAGTGTATCCCAAGACGAAAAGATCTACGATTTCCAAACTTGTCCACGTTAGTGAGTCAATTAAGTATGCCAACTGACAAGTCATTTTATCAAGACTCATTATAACATCGAAGTTAAAAGTGTCTGGGTAAGTTAAAATTATTGTAATTGAATAATGATTTTCTGATACTCCCCTCTGACACACGCCCCTCTATGCCCCATAATTATTTTTCTTGGGATACACAACTACACATATTTATTGGGATGTCCAGTTGTGTATCCCAAGGAAAAAAAATATATGGTTCTAGCCCATGCCACATTAGGGGGTGAGTTAGAAAATCATGACTCATTGTAATTGTTTCTTAAAATGATTTGCAAGTTATTTGAGGTAAAAATTGCAAAGCAAATAATGAAGAAATTAAAACCCACCCCTTTTCATGAAAGGATGGGATTATATTTTTTAAACTCTTCACACCACGTTTGTGTATGATTGAAAAGAGAAAGCATATCCTCTAGAAAATTAATTTTCAAGAAAATCATGCATGATAAATACCCTCAGACATGAAAAGAAAATCCAAATGTGAAAACACCTACTCTCCTCTGGCTGTGGAGGGACCAGTCTCCAAGTAGAGATTTTCAAAATAAATAAAGTTGTCTTTCAAAATTTAATATAAAGAAGAGAAAAAGGCTTCTTATATAAAACAAGAGAGCTGCTATTCGGACCCACAATTTTTACTTATTAGACTTCAATTTTTTAAATTATTTAATACAGATTAAAACACTCTTCAAACATTAACAAAATTTGATTTAAAATAATATCAACATTATAAAATATTATAGCACTCATTTAAATAATTTGACTAATGAATAATGATTATGATTAGGTTTGTATAAAATCTTAAATTCAAAAATTAGAATTATAGTAAAAAGGAAAGTAAGAGAGCTTTCATTTGGCACTACAACTTTTACTTTTTCTCAATCATTCACTTTTTTTTAAATTGAATTGTAATAAGTAAAAGCTGAGGTGCCAATGATAACTCTTCAAAGTTATCTTTTAAAGTTTATTATAAAGTAATGTTATGAACACCCCAATTATTATTAAGGGCACTTCATGTTATAGTTAAAAATTTTATTTTATTTTATCTTATTTGAGTTAAAAGTTTAAGAATGAGCTGATTTTTTGGTACGATGATCTATTAAAAATTAAAAAATATAAAAATTAAAAATAATTTTTTTTTTTTTTTTAAAACTTTTTTTGGGGTTAGAAGTTTCAGAATAAGATGATTGTTAGTGAGGATGATCTATACACCGCCCCTGGTAAAAATTGGGATGCCTTTAACCCTATCCTTAATATAAAAAGGAGAAAAGGGCTTCTTCATAGGACAAAAGCAAACCAAGCTCACCCAACCATTACAGAGCTATGATGGAGCAACATCATCATCATCAACAACAACAACAACAGATGGGTAGTAGTGGTGGTGGTGGTGGGTTATCAAGATTCCAGTCAGCTCCAACAACATGGTTTGATACACTACTACTTGAGGAAGATGAAGAAGCACAAACCCAATGCCTTTCACAGCCTCCCATACTTAGAAACTCTACCGTCTATGACGATCCTTCCACCACCACTAACACCTTCTTCAGACATAATAGTTCTCCACCTGAACTTCTTTCTCACCTCACTTCATCTCTTCCCTCTGATTCCTACTTCTCCACCTCTGGGTTTTCCTCCAATTATGACTTACTCTCCATTCCAGATATCCGAAGTGAAAAGAGACCCAAAGAATTGGAATCCACACAACAATTGGTAATTAGCAATCTCAATTCTCAACCAACCAAACCCTCTTATTTGTTGATATTTTATTTCTTTATTTGATATTAAATACTTGGTTCAAGAATGGGTAACAATCTGAATCAATCAAATTATGATTGGTTTTATTTACTAATTGATTTTAAACACTTGGTTCAAGAATGGTTAACAATCTGAATAAATAAAAAAGTGTGAGTGTGATTGATTTTAATCAAACACTTGGGCTGGTTCAAGAAATTTGTTGGAATCCACACAGAAATGGGTAACAATCTGAACCAAACAAATTCTGTTTGATTTTAATTTTTTGTTCTAATTTTTGAACATTGGGTTTGGTTCAGAAAGTTGAGAAGGGTGCTGATTTTTCTGAAATGGAGATGGAGAATCTATTCCAGGACTCTGTTCCTTGTAGGATTCGTGCGAAGCGTGGCTTTGCAACTCATCCTCGTAGCATAGCCGAAAGGGTAAGTAAGATCGATCAAACTTACTCCTGAAATTCAATAATTATTGGGGAAGTTTAGTGTGTTTTTATTTGGTCAATTGGATTAGGTTCGGAGGACTCGAATCAGTGATCGGATTAGAAAGCTTCAAGAAATTGTACCCAATATGGACAAGGTGATTTGCTAAATCAAAACATTGGGTTAGAGAGTTTTATCAATTTATTTTTTATTTCATTTATTTACTTACTTTGGATTTGATTCATTAGATTGGTGGACTTGAGAGTGTTAATTGTAATTTGGGAAGCATTTCATAATCTTGTTTGGGCAATTTCATTATTGTTACATGCAGCAAACCAATACCGCCGACATGTTGGACGAAGCAGTTGAATATGTCAAATTGTTACAGAAACAGATTCAGGTATTCCCTCCATAAGCCCAATTAAAGTAAAAAAGTTTGCCATTTTTTTATTAGAGGGATCGACTAATTGCAGATCACAAGTTGTAGGTTGCACCCCAACCAAAAAATACCCCCACCCCTTTTTATTCATAATTGGACCCTACTAGTTGCGTCTTGCGGGAGGAGTCTTTATGATCTCTTTCAACCCACTTTATCATTTTCTGCTCTTATTCTCTTGGTGTTGCATTGCAGTCGCAAGCACTCTCTCTCAATGTCACAGCCATACGTATGGAGTGTAAGATGATGAAGAAAAAATAGTGCGATCTTTCTTTCTTTTTTGGATTGATTTTATTTTCTTCTAACCAAACAAAAAAAAGGGTTAGATTAATAAAATAAGGATTATAGACATATTATAAGAGGCATCCCTATGGTTACAAACTACCATGATGAAGGAGTGCGACATCTTTTTTTTATTTTTATATATATATATATAAAAAATGAAATCATTTGTGTGAAGTGCAATGAGGATTTTTTCAAGTGATCGAGTGTGATTTGTACTAAGTGATCTGCAACTAGTTGGTCCCTTTACTGGCTTGTAGTTGAATTTCTTTGAGTTGTCTATTGTTGAGATCAAAGGCAAAATTTCTCTCCATCTAAAACTCTATACTTGGCAGGAACTCACGGAACATCAAAATAAATGCAAATGCTCAAGTAGAGATTAGTTGGAAGAAAATGTCGACGTGAAATTCTCTGTTCAAAGATTCAACTTGATGTCATGGAATGCTTGTTGAAGATTGTTACCAGCTTCATCTCTTTTCAAAGGTTCCACTTTTAAATATTCTCTGTTCTAGGGTTATGGATGTAAATTATCTTTGCATGTATTAATCTCTTAAGTCTAAACTAACTAACCCCATATTTGTTGAAATATTTGCTGTTCTTGTTCTCTCTTGTACATATGGGATTTGTTGTTCCATAAGACTCACTGTTTACATTATTGCGAATCTATTAGATCAATAAAAATATTCTATATATCATGATTTATGCAGATTTATTATTCTTGATACCGTTAATTCTTATCACTCTCATGTATAGATTTGTTCTCATTTCTTCTTCTTCTGTGGTTTAATTTCAGTTTCTTTTTATAGTTGAGTTTGCTTTATCATCATTATTGTCAAAGCTTTGCTCCAAATAAACTGCAGAGTAGTCTAAGGGACAAATAAGCTTTTATTGGAAAATGAATGTGGTTTCTACTGTCAAGTGTTGATGTTTAAGATATGTGTAGCAATGTTGATTTAAGACTCCCACTTAAGGTCGGGTAGCTTCTCTTCCTTGAGAGCTCCATGAAGGAACTCAATTTTCATTCATCTTGACTTAGTGTCTTCTTGGAATCATTGGCAAGAATAATTCCGTTCTCATTGTAGACGTCCTTGTGATCTAATTTTAGCTAGCTCTCCCAATAGTCTAGGTTGTGTACGTCCTTGTGATCTAATTTTAGCTAGCTCTCCCAATAGTCTAGTTTGTGTACGTCCTTGTGATCTAATTTTAGCTAGCTCTCCCAATAGTCTAGTTTGTGTTTCACTAGTTGCATATCGTAATTAGTATTTCATGGTTAGCGGATTTTGAAGAAAATAAAAGAAGTTTGTCGTGCAGATGATTTTCTAAGAAAATGTGCTCTAATAGTTTTCATTTCCCATCTCATGGAAAACTCTTTTTACTCCGCTTAGTACTATCCCCCTCTAGGGGAGCCATAAGTAGGTTTGTATTGAATTTATTCCTACATTCATATGAGTTTTATTTGATTGTGATTTTGAGGATGAGAAACAACTTGGAAGAAAAAGATGAGAAAACAAATAATAATATTGTTTTTTTGGAAAAATGAAAAGAAAATATAACCAAAACTACCCCTTTAATAACTTAAAACAACTTAATCTACTTTAAAACCTTACTCTTTTTTCCCTCTTTAACACTTGTCGAGTCAGAAACTGAGGACCCTTCAATCTATAGGTTTGTCAAGAAGATGGTGAACACACTTGAATCAAAAGAAGACACACGGCTTTAGACAGGATTGCCTGGTGAAACAAAATCCATTTAGCCAACCCCAATTTTTGGGATAAGGCTTTGATGATGATGATGGTCCTTGCTACAATTTACTTCTTATGGCTTTGTTGACTGCATAATCTTGAGAAACAATGCACATTGAATGATAAAATATTTTTTCCATATTGCCCTTTTTGAATTTGACAATGTCTACAATGATATCTATTGTAAAGTTCTAGTGAAGTGATGAGTGTGCATCATCTATATACACTAAATGGAGTAACCCCATTTTAGTCTTTCTGAAGGATATAGTTGAGAACAGTCCCTACTTTATTTGGTAATTTTTTATCTTTGACTACTAATCATATTATTGCTCGGGGCATTATTCTCGATGATTTTTGCCTTCTTTGAATTGATTGCAAGGAATCAGTCAATCACCTTCTTATTCATTGTTCATTTGGTATTCACTTACTCATATTTCATTTTCCTCTTTCACATGAATTGGACTATCTCATGATCAATTTTAAATATTTTTCAAAGTTGGCAGTCCTTGCAATTTTTTTTTAAAGATTTTTTTTGTCAGTCTTGCGGGTGCATTTGCATGGAGTTGAATGGCCCAAGGGGTTGGCCTAGTGGCAAGCCGAGCCTTGATAAGCTCCTTAGGAAGGGTAGGTCAAGTGTTCGAAACCCCACGAAGCATTGAATTCCTTGGAGCCACCCTCCAGTGTCAGGTTGACCCTCAACTTAACCAGTTGCACGTAGGACTTTTTGAGAGGGGGGGGATTAGTCTCACCCGAAGGGTTAGGATACCCACGATAAGAAAAGAATGGCCCATTTTTTAGGGAAAAAATGATATCTATTCACGAGGTTATAATTTTCATTTTGTGAATCTTATTTTATTGGTGCAAAACTTTTAATGAAGTCTGAAGGCATTTTCTTAGTATTTCCCTTTCAAATAGAATTTTATGCACAAAGAGCCTTCAAGAGCTTTTGATCGGTTGGTGGTGTAACTGGTTGCTTCCTCTTATTCTTTTATCAATAAATTATAGTGGAATTATAAAAAATAAAAAAATTAAAAAGGAGAAAAAGAAAAGAAAACAGTCTACAGTTACACCATAGCCACCAAATCGGAATACGGGTTTAAAATGGCAAGGGAAAACTTCGGAAAAGAATGGAGAAACCTAGTAAGAAATGAAAAAATGGTATATATATTAAAAATTATGAAAAAATGTGTTTATAATGTAATGTATAATACATTATACCTTTACTCTTAAGTTTGCAATATATTTTTAAGTGAAAAAAATATTATTGAATATTATGATAATATGTTCCCACCCGTAATTATATATTTTATGATGAAAATAACGTCTAACGATCAATGTATCTTTTAAGCAAAATAAAACACTATTTAAAAAAAAAAATGTATAACATCAAGCAATTATCATCAAATCCTTCATTAAATAATGAACCAAAGCACAAACAACTATAAGGTCATAGAAATTAACCATAGACCTGTAAAGAATAGGTTATTTTAGTTTTTATTCTTTTTAAATAACGTGTTTAAAATGTAAAAGTCCTGTTTAAAATATTAAAACTTATTTTTTAAAAATCGAGTTTTTATTATTATTTTAATTGTTAGAGGTACGAAAAGTGTTTTATAGGAGAAATTAATAAAACAGCTTCGTATTTCACCAAATTACCGAACCAGCCATGTTTTTTTAAATCTTTATGAAAATGGTCATAAATCTGATTTTGTAATTATAATTTTTTTTACGAAAATGGTTATTGGGTGTATAATGTAGTATGGATAATGATGAGTTTATCGGCATGCCCTTGAGTTTAATGTAGGTTCCCAAGAGAGGTAAACAAGTGAATAGCAAATGTAAAAAATGTTCACAAGATATATTCCTTTAAAAAAAAGTTACAAAATTTGGGTATATGACCATCTTTGTAAATGTTAAAAATAATGTTTGGTTCAGTAATTTTTGCAAAATATCTGAGAACTAATCTAGTCTATGGTGCCCCTCTTCATGATCCTTTTTTTTTCACTATTAGTTCAACAGCTACTAATATCAAATATGATAGATTGCAACCATCAAAGAAGCACTCATGGAGACATTATATCAAGATAAATGATTTTAAAAAGGTTCATGATGCAAGAATTTTTCATCAAAGTGACCTTTTAAGATTGTGTTTGGATTGAGAGAAAATAAATGAATTTCTCTCCATTTATCTTATTTGGATTGTTAAGTAAAGAATTGGAGAGAAATCCGTTTAAAATATTTTATAATTCCAACTCTACCCCTAGATCGAGATCTCTTTTAAGATATTTTAAAATTCTAAAGTTGTCTCAAATTCTCTCCATCAATCCAAACATGTGGAGAGTAATTGGGTTTCTCTTCTCTTCCCTTCTCTCAAACCAAACATAGTGTTAGAGAAAGATCAAATTATCCCAAAATTACAGGGATGTTTCTTTTCTCAGATTGCACTTTTATAAGATTTTCATCTTATCTTATTATAGTTCTTAAATAGAGAATAAAGTAAACCAGCTGAATTTGGATTCCAAATAGCCAAAGCAGTAAATAATAATAATAATCATAGAAACTGGATTAAGATTATGGGATTCAAACATTAAAATTGAAAAAGCAACTTTAATCCATAACTTCATCAAAAATAGTTGCCCATCTAGAAATTTAGATTCTGTGCAGGTACCCATGAATGGTCAGCTTCGATCCATTAGTTCGTCTAAAAAAAGTTGCTCATCTAAAATTTAGGTTCTGTACAGATTCTCAAGGTGGGCACCTCCAATGCACGGTGCAAGCATTAAGTTATCTTTGATAAAAACCCCTCTAAAAATGAAAAATTAAATCATGTTAAAGGCTGTTCCACGAGAGCCGTTGGAGTCGCAAATACAGGGCATCTATAAATTACTACTTAACCAATTATTCTCAACTCACTAACGAAGAAACTCTGGCCAAAAAAATTGCAATATGAAACAGTGAAACTTGCATTGGTTGTTACATGAAATCCATATTCATAGAGTGATGAAAAGAACTAGAAAGTAAATCGAAGACAAGAAGCTAAATGATGATCAAATAAGCTGGATTTTTCTAGATTATAAGTTTCTGCACTCTAAATTAATTAAACAAGGCTTTCAATTACACCCAGAAAAAAAAAAAAAGGCTGACAAAAAAACCACCCCTCCTCAAACACTAGGGTTCAATCCTTTTTTAACCATACATTGGTGGAGCCCATCAGATGGGTAACGTCTCAAGCACTTTTGTCTCGATAACAAGACTCTAGCGAGCTCTATCAATTCTGTTGGTCCTTGCCCCTTCACTAGTCACATTTGATGTTTCTGTAAATCCTCCTCACAAATAAAGTTGAGCCCAGATAACCAACAGCCCCTGAACATGCACAGAGAGATGAATCCAATGTCAAGTAAGGAAAAAACGAGCAAAACCTGAAGAGAAACATAAGTCTCCCAAAAAGGTGACCAATAAAGAACTAAGCAGAACCATCTATACACTCAAAAAGCAGGTTAAAAAAGAAAGAAAACAATCTAGTATATGGTTTGAATATAACAGGAGTAATGATGGTGGCTCTTGATCATAAATCACAGAAGTTGCAACGATGGGTACTTTTTTGGATTTTCACTATTCTTTGAACATTTTATCAATAAATCTGAAAAACAATAAATTATTCTCACAGATGGGAAATCTTTTGGGATTGGTCACTTGTAAGTGTGCTGCGACCAACACTCAAGGCAGTTTGTTTGTTTGTTTGAGCATGGAGAGAGAGCGCCCTTGTGGTGTTTGGAGGCCCTAATGAGAGCCAAACATTTTTCAAAACATGGGTTAGAAGTTCTGGAATTGGCTGATTTTTTGTGAGGATGATCTCTATGATGAGGAGATCATCCTCATCAAAAAATCAGCCCGTTCTGAAACTTCTAACCCTATCAAAAGTGGTTTACAAAAATTGGATGGTCCACGATTCTTCAACTTGTAAATTAGGGTTAAAAGTTTCACAATGAGCTGATTTTTGGTGAGGATGATCTTTTCATCATATAGAGATCATCCTCGCAAAAAATCAGCCCATTCAAAAACTTCTAACCCATGTTTTGAAAAATGTTTGGCTCTCTTTAGAGCCTCCGAACGCTCCCCTATATATACGCATAATAGGGTAAAAGACCTAAAACCATTAAAATGACATTATTAATGATCCAATTGTGTGGTTTGCAATCTAAAAGTAGAGTTTTCCTAATAATATAAGCAATTATCAGAGCCAAGCACTACTGCCTTTAAATATTATAATATATAAAGGGAAGTGTTAAAACTCACCACAGAGGATTCCTAACCCAAGACAAAACATGAGTGTGTATCCAAAATAGAAGCTAGTCTGGAAGAAGCCTGACATCTTTGTCTTCACATGGTAATAATATATGGAGTAGAGGTATACATAGACAGCCGTCGATGCAGCAGAGAAGAATGAAGTCCATTGCCAGTGATAGTTCTCAGCATTCAGTAAGAAATATGTACCCACAATTGTAACACAAACGGTAACAATAATGAGAATCAGGAAAACCAGCAACATAAATCCATATACATAGTACACCTGCCAAGCACGGAAACAACACCAGAAGCATCTGAAATAGTCCCAAATAACAAATTTGATTCCACAACAACAGATCTTCTTCTCAACGGTTATATTCCATCTTTTTTTGGAGAATTTAATGTTCATCACTTTTCAGAGAATTTTTCTGGGATATATTCCTATATGCTTTAATTATTTGTTGCAAGTTTTCCATGAAAGTAAGAGAGATTCTATAGTCACGCCACCCCAATTCATATGTAAATCACCAAAGAATTAACACACATATTGGGGTGGTGTTAGCAAAATTTGGTGTGGCAATAGAAGCACTCTAAATTAATTTATTGCAGATTTTCAAGATATGGTATGATATTAGGAATATTTTCATTTAAAAGTTAATTTGAAAAAAAATCCTACTTTTTCTCGAGCCATTTGAATCATAACATTTTTACCTTGTAATTCCAGAAGGATGTGAAGACAAAATACATCTCAATGAATATGCTACCAAAGGGAAGTAAACCTCCCATCAGCGAAACAACAGACGGTGTGAGATACCATTTCTTTTCAGGGATAGGGCGAGGAATAGTCTTCACACGGCAGGGATTGTTTGGTGCACCACTCCAGTTTCTTCCAACAACTGTACCAAGAAGTGCTAGAGGGAAAGAGATGAAAGCCCAAATGACAAACACAACTACCATTGTACCGAAGGGGATAGCCGCTAGAGATCCGTAGAATATTGCAATCGTGTTTAATATGAATCCAATCCCAAAGCACATAAATGGGAAAAGTGATGCCGTAAGAATCATTGATTTTATCCAGTTTTTACCTGACAAAGATGAAATGGAACCTTAAGAAGAGATATATGAGAAAACAAAGCAAAAGGATAACCATCTAAACAATACATGCACATTACAACAAACAAAGCTCTCCCAAAATGGAACTAAAAACATTAACCAAAGCCCAAAAATTCAACACTGTTGACATACAAAAGACAAGCAAAAGAGGATACATTAAATACATACCACCATTGCGTGAATAAAGTCCACCACTCACATAACCCGAAATGAATGATGTAAGAGCATAACATACTATAAAAGTAGTGATAATCGCTCCTCGCCTGAACCAAATTATAACCTTAAAGGTCAGCATTTCACCGAACTAATTGATTGCAAAACACAATCAACTCAAGAATACATGAGAGGAAGTGACAACAAAATAGAATGATAAAAGTTAATCCTCTCAGAAATGGCTTATCCATATTGAAATAAAATCTGCGTATAGAAAATTCAAAAAGAGAACATTTTTTATTCTTAGCCAGCAAGACGAAACTGGAATCAATAACACAATGGCATGCTTCAGGTCAGATATATTCAAAGTATTTCATAGCTGGTTTCAACATACCCGATGTATAACATCCCAATGATTGCCAAGACAATGACAAGGAGAACAAGCATTGCAAGCTGAGCACCTGTCCCAACAACAGCTGAAAGTATAACCAAATTGCGAGGAGGACGAAAAACATCCCCATGTACAAGTTTCCAACCAGACTCTTCACTTACATCTCTTTCCTGACAATGTGTTGAAAATAATCACCCATTTATTACGAGTTTCCAACAAGATGAACAACAAATAATTACCAAAAAAGAAAAAAAAAAGATAATTGAAACAAAAGTCACCAGTGTCTCCAGATCATCATCTTCTCGAGCATATTTTGCATAGTCATTTCTAAGTGTTCGCATCAATATCATAGATACCAAGCCAGTGAGGAAGATAACCATCATGAAAGAATTGAAAATAGAGAACCAATGAATCTGCCAAAATAACATTTAAAGATTTAATAAGTACTAAAAATAGGTGTAAAATACACTAACAAAACGCAATAAGCCAAAAATATTAGTAGTCCTCATGAACATGACTTCGATAACATTTGGCTTACAACATCAATGACAATATGCAAAGCTATAGCCAGTTGAGTACAGCTGCAATTTGTAAACAAACATAGTTTTCAAATTTGCTAAACCTAGTTTTAAATAACTAAAAGAATCAACTTCCCCACATGAGACAATGCACATGAAGAAATCTGCCATTATAACCACTATTCACCTGGTGCTCAAAGAAAGGGTAGTCCAAGTACACATCAAATCGCCGCGCAAAAGTGGTATTTGTTTGACTCCATTTTACAGAATATGTCATTTCTAACTTTTTCCCCACTTCCAAGGGTTTCGGATTGTCGTGAGTGAGATTAACATGAATAATCTGCAAGGATAAAAACTTGCTCAACATCAGAAACAACCAAGTAAATCAAACATACGGTCCAAAAAACATTAGAAGCCACAAACCTGATCTCCATTGTATTGAACAAGAATTTTCTTGTGCGTATGAAGAAGGTGTTTGGCGTTATCATTGCTTTTCTCAGGATGGAATTCGCCAACATAGGCTGATCATTAATGAGATAATTTACGCATGCATAAGGGTTAAGATTGAACAATCTAAAAGAACTTTTAAAAAAATCAGAAAAATCTAAATGAGATGAGTGCATACCCCATAGAGGAAGATCATCTGGATGAGTATACAACATTTGGCAGGAACAAAGAGACGGGGGGAAAAAAAAGGTAAAACAATTAGCACTCCAAACAATATCAAGAAACAAACAGAAAATCAATCACCGATCACATAAAGAACATACCCATGAATAATTCAAACCAATATGTATTCTCAATTGCATCCTTGAACCGTTTAACATTTGCAGCAGTAAGATCAATTTCACAGATGGGACTCTTGTCCACATTTTCTGCCCAAACACAGACAAACAACATCGACATATTTTCATAATCATAATCGAACAAAATAAAATTAAGAATATAAAAAGGAAGTCTACATACTCCTAAACATTATTTCCATCTGGCTATCAATGAGTTCATTTCCACCCAGAACCTCGCCAAGTCCACCCCACTTGTGAGTAACATTGCTAGATGGCTGGCAAAATGGAAGGCTGAAGTAGTTGTATGTTTCTTGCGGATTATTATAAGGGCCAACTTTGTTAACCCAGAGAGTAACTGGATCGTTCGGTTGATACTACAGACAGAAACCACGAAACATGTTAACAAGATCCGAAAGAATATTATACTTTAGCATAGAAAAACTGCTAAGAATGATTCGGTAAAAATTCAAGTTACTGGTCGGATAACAAAAGCATTAGCTTGGGCTGATTGGAAACAAAATTCAGCCCAGTGCCTGTTGTGCCTTCTATCATAAACATGGAAAACAAGCAAATTGACTATGGCTTTAATTGACGGTAGGAAGAGCTTTGGGCGTAACCATAATATTTGACTATTATGTCAAATAGTAAACACTCCAAAATAAATAAAATAACAAAATTAAAAGAAGAAGGAAAAAAGATAGTTGTAACCGTGGTTGGATCCGGTGCCGACTTACTGATGTGCAGAACAATAATATGTGCAGCCTAGTGCAAATTGAACACTACAAAAGTGGTGAAAAGCCACCGAACTCCATCAAGAACTCTCAAAATAATCTGAAAACCATCCTCCATCCCAGAATGAGAGTTTTTATACCTAAATTCGCATTCTATGGCTAATCCTATCCTTTAGTTTTCTTAGGGAAATCATAGCCACTGTTTTAGTAAATCATAAAATCAACCCTAATCCATTGTGCTAAACCCCAAATTTTTTCTAAATAAGGAACATTTCCATTTGGAAGGAATATTCTTGACCATCCAAAATTTTGCAAACACGAGCCGTGGTCTACATCAACTCTTCCCCACTTGAGAAAAATCGACCTCAAGTTTTGAGTTAAATGAAGCTTATAGGGACACATCATTTCTTCACTCAACTCCATAAACTTGCACCTTCAACAATAGTTTATCTTGGTGAAACCACACACCATTTGCAGCTATGGAATCCAAAAAGTCACCATCTACTCTTCACTTCGGTATTCACCTGGATTTTCAAGAAAGCTTTGAGAATGCCAAAACAAGTGAAAATATAGTTGTTAGACTCATGTGAACGTGCCACCTGGTTCTGAAGTGGCACAGAGTCCAACATCTGGTAGTCGTTAATTTCCATGTCATTCGTCAAACAGTATGTGAGCCGCAATAAGACATAATTTGGAGGGGCGACATTAGAGGCATGCTCCTAGCTTCCCTAAAACACAACATTAGATGGGGCCTTCTCAAAGGCATAATCCTCCTAAAAGAATGGATTGACATACGCAATGACAGTCCAAAAAATATAATTTTGAACATGAAGTCTTACGCATAGGAGTCCACTACAAATTGAATTGGGTACCAATTTTATTGATAGCCACGTCATACAAGATAGCTTCTTCATTTTCATCAATAATGATCTTCTCAATGAATATCAGGCAGCTATCAAAGTTAAACTGAGTAGTGCATCTGTCCTTCATCAGTTGCTAATCACAATGTAGGTGGTGAATCCCAATTGTTGTTTGAAGAGATGTCACCCTCTACTTTGTCAAAGATTGAAGGTGATTCAAGTTGACGTAAATCAAGGTAGTTGAAGGTGCCAGCTTGATGAGTGGATTAAAGTCTGTGAGTGTTGACCATGGCTTGGGTTGAAAGCTGCCTTCACCTATTAATTACTAACCACTAACCTACTTGCTTATCATGGAAAAAAATTTAAATCAAGGTAGTACAAGGCAAAAATCCAATAGAAAATTCTTATGAGCAAATATTATGAAGTCAATTAAAAACCCAAGCCAAAAACTATGAAAAATCTAAGCCAAAAAACATAAAAAGACCTCTTGTGCAATTACAAAAATGAATAAGCTAAGGGAACTCCTAGAAGCTTCAATGTGGTTTCAAACGTTCGCTTAGGGAAAGAGCATTTGGGTTTCAAATTGCTTCAAGGGTAAAAAAAAAAATTGTCTTTGCTCATTCCCTGCTATTTTTATACTTGACTTAAACCTTCCTTTAAGAAAAATTAAAAATCCCTAGATATCCCTTACAAAGATTACAACAAAAGACAGGACTGTAATTAACTCAATTTGTTTCACAAAAGTTACTAAAAATAAAAAATCCTAAAGAACTATCCATTCAGAAACTAAAATGGTGCACTCTCAAAATTTGATAAACGTACACGACTTATGATAATTAAAAAAAAATACCACTGGGATAATGTCGTCTCTAGGAATTAGTATGAGTGAACACATGATGCTAAAAGACACTTGGGCAAACTAAAGACAGGAATATAGAACCGCCCTAGAAGATTTTCATTTCCACGATTTCTTTTAAATCATTCCCCTCCACCAAAAAAAATTTGCTTTCCCGTGCAAATTGCCTTTTTTTGTTGAATGATTGAACGACACTTCAGATCAACCTTAATGAACTATGTCCCTTCTATCTAAGGGTTATCAGAATTGGATCGACCAATTATTTAACAAGAAACAAAATACATCTTCCACATTGAGTCATGATTTCCCGTCTCAACTACATTTTTCTAACCAATTTTCTCTATCTTGGGCCCTACATCACCATCAGGGGCGGAGCCAAGATTTTTTCTACATGGGGGCAACTAAAACTCTTATAAATTTTAAAAATTCTTGTGAGGGTAAAAATAATTTTTTCCGCCTATATTATCAGTTGCAGTAGCATATAAATCATTATAAAATTTTAAATTTCTTGTGGGGGCCATGGCCCACACTATAACTCTGCCCCCAAAGTTGTGGATCTTTTCCCCATTTTGGGTCATCAATGCGTGAGTTATGACACTATTGCCTACGCTGAAAATATCAAGGAAATTCAAGAAAATGTTAAAAAAAATGTTGAAAATTGACCAACTTTGCATTAAAGCAAATGGTTGACCTCATAAAAAAAGAATTTTCAAATTGGTGATTGGGTTATGGATTTCTTGAGGATTGAAAGTTCTTTGACCATTGCATATCATAAATTGAAAACAAGAAATTTTGATGCGTAAAAGCAATTCATTAATCAATAAGCAAGTACAACGGAAAAGAAAATAAAAGAAAACCCCCAAAAGTAGGTCATGGAGACCTCCAACGAGCGTTATCTGTTTATCTAATCTCATGCAAAAGAAAAGGGTAGGAACACTTACAAAATTGAGCCTCCCAAAGATGTAGGGATTTTCCCAACTTTTATGCGGCTAGCCTTTTGTATTATGGTGATCGGGGGTAGAATTATGGTGGGGGCACTTGCCCCCACAAGAAATTTTAAAACTCACAATGATTTATGTGCTATTGCGATTGATAATGTTATTGGTATGTATAGGACGCGTGGGGCCAAACTAGTCTTTTCCAGTTCCACGCGTCCCACTTAGTGTAGCCCTAATTCTCTTATCTAAATATAAGAGCGGATGCTCATAGAATATGTTATTTTTTCTATTGAGTCTCTCTCAATGCTTCTACTCTAAATCTCTCTTTCCCTTCTAAACAATAGCATGGTATCAAAGAAAGGTTTAGATCTTAAAGTTTGAGAACCTACTCTTCTCTTCCTATTTCCCTTTTCTTCTTCTTCTTCTTCGATCTACTTGATATTAAAATCTTAGGCTTCTGATTACAACTTATGATTTTAATCTTCTAATTGGTGAATACTCACAATATGTGAGCATGTTTGAAGTTGGTGTTTTGTAGTTTGGTTGTGCAAGTTGTGGTTTGGTGGTATGTTTTTCCCTAGGAGGTTTAGATCTACTTTCTGAATATTTGCGTGATTTATTTAAAAAAAAAAAAAAACAGATCTGATTGGTATTTCAAATCTGATTTATTTGGTGCAATCTATTTACTGTGGAGTGATTTCTAATGGAGATGAAGTCCAACGCTCTATCTCCTCTTGAGTTCTTTAATCTTCAGATGACCTCAATCAAATTAAATGGGGATAATTTTATCCCTTAGTCGAAATTTGTTGAGGTGTTCCTTACTACAAAGGGAAAGTTGAAGTATCTGAAAGATGATCCTCCTAAGACCGACGATCCCCACTACTCTGAGTGGGTTTAAGAGAATACTCAGATTATGACGTGGTTGTGGAATTATATGGATTCCACCATTTGTGTCAACTTAATTTTCCAATCTTCTGCCAAGGAGATTTGGATTCAGGTTGGCAAGATGTATTCTGGAGCGAATAATATTTCTCGGATTTCTTAGTTGGCTGAAGAATTATTTTCCGTTTAGCAAAGTGACCAAAGTTTACCAGCATATTACTCACCTTCAAAATATACGGAACGAGCTCAATATATATCAACCCCTTACTACTGATTTGGCCGTACTACGTAAATAGCGAAAAGAGATAGATGTTGTTTGTTTTCTTTCTGGTTTGAAATCTAAGTATAATTTTGTTAAATCTCATATTTTGACCAGTAAAGAGTTGTTTTCATTTACTTAAGTTTTTTCTCACCTTCAAAGAACTTTTGTTGGTGGCTCTGATGCTACATCATTGGTGTATGAATCTGACCGATCAACATTGACTATTTCTAGAAGTACAGATCGTGATCGTGGCCGTAGTATCGGCTGTGGTGGTGGTCGTGGGTATCGTGGTAACCATGGTGGAGGCCATGGAGGGAGTTGTGATTCTAGTGGGGATCATGGTTGTGGTGCACCCAGGAAGTGTACCCATTGTGGATTTGATGGTCACTCTATAGATTTCTGTTGGGATTTACATGGTCAGCCCACAAACTTGACCAATCAAGCTATAACTAGTGACATTAATGGTGGTGGTTCTGTTAATCTTCCTCATCATGTGGCTTCCCATGCAGATATGGTTACCATCTCTCGTGATGAGTATTCCAAGTTATTTTATCCTCCTCAGCCTAGTGCCTCATCCTCTAACACTGCGACCCTAGCTCACTCAGGTATATCATGTCTTACTTCATCTTCATCCCCTTGGGTCATTGATTCAAGGGCGTCAGATCACATAACTGGGTCATTAGGTGTGTTCATCCATTCAACATTCTTCCTCTTTGTCTCAATTTGTCACTCTTGTTAATGGTACTACTTTTAGGATTTCTAGTATTGGAACTGTTGTTCTCTGTTCTACTATTTCTTTATCTTCCGTGTACTATATGTCCCTAAATTTTCCTTCAGTTTAATGTCCATCAGTAAGTTCACTCAATTTTTTCATTGTTACGTGACGTTTTACCCCTCATATTATATTTTTTAGGAACTAAAGACGAAGAAGACGATTGGTGGGAGATATAAATATGTAAGTTTCTACTATTTAGATGGTGGTGGAGGTTCGCCTGCTCTTCATGTCACATCACTCCACAACAATGGCATTGTCAACTTAGTAATCCTTTACTCCACTTTTTAAAAAAGATGGTTCCCACTTTAAGTCATATTTCTATTTTAGATTGTGAGTCATGTCAGTTAGCTAAACATCATCGTGTTGCTTATCTATCTAGGTCTGTTATTAGAGTATCGAGTCAGTTTAATACGGTTCATTATGATATTTAGGGTCCTTATAGGATTGTTTCACGTTGCGGGTTTCAGTATTTTGTTACTTTTGCAAATGATTTTTCAAGAATGACATGACTTTATTAAATGAAAGATCGTTCTGAGTTATTTTCTATTGTTAAATTGTTTCATACTGAAATTCAAACTTAGTTTCGTGTGCAAATCAAGTTGTTTCGTAGTAATAATGTTAAAAAATATGATTATGGACCTTTGTATGACAATCTTTCATCCTTTGGTATTATTCATCAAACCTCTTGTACACGCACCCTTCAACAAAATGGTGTTGCTGAACGTAAAAATCAACACCTTCTTGAAGTTGCACGTTCTCTGATGTTTCAGATGCAAGTTCCCAAATCTTACTGGGGGGATGCGATTCTTACATGTTATTTGATTAATCATATACCTATGTCTGTTCTTGACGGTCAGTCTCCTCATTCTGTTATGTTTCCTTGAGTCCTTTATTTTCCTTACTTCCATGAACCTTTGGTTGTGACTGGTTTGTTCATCAGTCGTCTCCTAATTTTGATAAGTTTGATTTACATTCGGTGAAGTGTGTATTTCTGGGTTACTCTCATACCCAGAATGGTTATCATTGCTATGATCCTTTAATCCGTTGTATTTATGTCAGTGCAAATGTTATATATTTTTATCGTGTCATATTTTACAGATCCAATATAGTATGATGATCTTTTGTTTGCTCTTCCTCTTTCTGTGGCTGATTCATTTCCCAATGTTCCATTTCCACTCACTTATATTCGTAAAAAACAACTGACAACTTCATATCCCCATCCTCCTCTAGATGCAAACACCTTACCATTGTCTTCACAGTCTGCAAATCAAGTATCTAGTACTTCTGATTTTAATCTTCCTATCGCACAAAGGAAAGGCACTCGTTATTATAATAAGCATCCCATTTCTAAGTTTGTTTCTTTATCTCATCTGTCAGCTTCTATCGTGATTTTGTTTCTGATCTTTCTTCTGTGTCTATTCCTAGTAGTGTACAAGATGTTTTGTCTCATTCAGGTTGGAGATAGGCTATGGAGGTTGAGATGGACAATCATCATCACAATGGTACTTGGGAGTTAGTGTCCTTACTTGCTGGTATGCATATTGTTGGTTGTCGTTGGGTGTATGTGGCAGAGTATTTGCCTGATGGATCTGTTGAGCAGTTGAAGGCCCGCCTCAAGGCCAAAGGCTATACTCAGACTTATGGTGTGGACTACTCAGAAACTTTTTCTCTTGTGGCAAAAATGACTTCTGTTGGTATTGTCATCTCCCTTGTTACCCACTTCCAGTGGCCCTTATTTCAGTTAGATGTTAGGAATGCATTTTTGAATGACGATTTAGAGGAGGATGTGTACATGGAGCAACCTCTTAATTTTGTTACTCAGGGGGAGTCTAACATGATGTGTAAGTTGAAAAAGGTCATTTATGGCCTAAAACAGTCTCCACGAGCTTGGTTTGGGAGATTCAACAAGGTAATAGTTCAATTTGGATTGAAACAGTGTCAGACAGATCATTATGTGTTTGTTCGCTTCAATTCTTCAAAGACTATCATTCTGGTAGTTTACGTTGATGATATAGTCATCACATGTGATGACACTAATGGAATAGAGGAGTTGAAAGCCTTCCTTCAAACACAGTTTCAGACAAAAGACCTTAGTAAGTTACATTATTTCTTAGGGATAGAAATTGTGAGATCCAAGAAAGATATTAACCTGACTCAAAGAAAGTATGTTATTGATTTGTTTGATGAGATAGGTATGTTGGGAAGTAAACTTATGGACACCCCAATGGACCCTAATTCAAAGTTGATAGTAAACAGTGGAGAATTGTTTGATGATCCAAGAAAATACAGAAGACTAATTGGTAAACTCAATTATTTGACTATCACTTGTCCAGATATTTCTTTTGCAGTAAGTGTAGTGAGTCATTTTATGGAAAAGTCAAGGGTTCCACATTGGGAAGTTGTTCGGATCCTTCGATTTCTTAAACGATTTTCAGGATGTGGTTTGTGGTATAAGTCCAGAGATCATTTGGACTTAAAGAGTATTGTGATGCTAATAGGGCAGGTTCTCCATCTAATAGAATGTCTACATCTAGGTATTACACTTTCTTGGAAGGAAACTTGATTTTCCAGAGAAGTAAGAAGCAAAATGTGGTTGCAAGGTTTAGTGCAGAAGCAAAATACAGAACAATAGCTTTTATGACATGTGAACTGACATGGGTTAAGATTTTTCTTGAAGAATTGGGTGTTAAGATAGCTACTCTTATGCGATTATATTGTGATAATCAAATTGCAATTCATATTGCTTCCAATCCAGTGTTTCATAAACGAACAAAGCACATTAAGATAGATTGTCACTTTATCAGAGACAAGGATTTATGTGGGGAAATTAGTACTCCATTCGTGAAATCTGAAGATCAGTTGGCAGATATGTTCACTAAGGCACTTAACTGTAGTCACCTCAATCTTATATGCTCCAAGTTGGATTTACTTGATATTTATGCTCTAGCTTGAGGAGTGTTATTTTTTTTCTTTAATTTCTTTTCTTTTCTTTTCTTTAGTAGTTTATTTAGTTTATTATTCCAAGTTGGACTTTCCAACTTGAGGGAGAGTGTTATTGGTAGGTAGGACGTGTGGGGGCAAACTGGTCTTTTCTAGTTCCACACGTCCCATTTAGTGTAGCCTTAATTCTCTTATATAAATATAAGAGAGGAGGCTCATAGAATATGTTATTTTTTCTATTGAGTCTTTCTCAATGCTTCTCCTCTAAATCTCTCTCTTTTAAACTATAACAGATAACAAAGACGACAAAATAAATCTGCCACTATAACCTTCACAAGAATTTTAATAATTTATAAGATTCTTAGTTGCCCCATGTATACAAAATCTTGGCTCCGCCCCTGCACATGTTTTAGACCATGCACATAAACAACCTAAAGGACATTTTCCTGTAGACCGATTTATCGAGTTTTTTAAGACGAATTTAGATTGTGATAAAATCATATCCCACTACTAAATCTTACAATGGTATTTGGGTCTAGCACCAACTTCACAATGCACGAAACAAGAATATTGAGGGCCTAGCACAAATTGAATGTTGCAAGAGTAGTGAGAAGTCACCAAACTCCTTGATGGCTAAACGAATAAAAATCCTCAAGGGAGAATAAATATCTGCTCCAAAGCGAGTTAGATTCTCTCAAAATGATCAAAAAACTATATCATTTCCAGGAATGAGTTTAATCTTTATCCATCGACTTCATTGGGGGTAATCTCAACTATTATTTTAGCAAATAGCAACAGTCGCTGTCATTTCCCAGAAAAGAAACTGATGCTCACCATGCCAAATGGAAATCCTAGATTATGCACTTGCGACCTGACTTCTTTCTCTCCTGAACCTTTGGTCAAGTGGCTTACCTCTTGCAGATCCTCTCCTTTTAGTTGAGTATAAAAGTAAACTTCGAGTACTGCGGTTGCAAGAACAGCACGGCAAGGAAACTCCCCCCCCCCCCCCAATAACAGAACTACCTTAGTGCTTGGCTTCAGCCCCTGATTAAAGGACCTTATCTTGTTGGGCCGAAGACTTTATAGGTGTAGTCTAGTCATGCTCTGTTCCTGGGGGGTTGGAGTTTGTTATTCTCTTCCTACATTACATAAAAGGTTATTTGGATTATTAACTTTGAAAAATTACATTCAAAAAATTAAAAAAAAAAAAAATCTAAACTTCTTAGATAGTAAAAAAAAAAATTACTTTCTACTTTCTAAAAAGTACTTTCTCCCAAAGCTACTTTTTTCCACAGTTACTTTCTACTTTGTATCCAAACGAGCCTAAGTCCCATTTTAAACATAAAACCTATTTAAATTCCTTAAAAGATTTTACTCCATAGAAATATCAACCTCATTGAGTACAAAATAACTTAGAAATATCAACCTCACAATGGACAAAATGACACATGGATCCCATTTGGATTCAAAATAGAAAGTAACTATGGATGAAATACTTTTTAGAAAGTAGAAAGTAACTTCGTTTTACTTCTTAAAATGTTTAGATTTTTTTACTTTAAAAAAGTAATTTTTTAAAGGTAACCCAAACAACCTTTTTAACTTCCTATTATTTAAAAGTTAAAAAACTTAAGTTTTTCAATGTATTCAAACATGCTATAAAAGTAGTCACAAATAAGGAATATTTCAAATTAATGGAACGAGTCTTCTCTAAGGTTATAGAAATGCTAGGTGGGCCTAGGCGTTTGACCCTCTTATGGCCAAGGAAGGGTTAAGCGGCAAAAAAAATAGCGTTTCAACTTTTTATACATAGTAAAGGTCATAAAAAAGGAGAAAAATGACATAAATATTACCAAAATAATATCAACTATGAAGCAAGCTGGTAAGTCATCACAACTAACACGTAAGCAAAATAAAAATCATGTAATCCACCAATATTCAAGTAATTTAATGTCCCATTTCCAATGTCTTCAACTTTGGACACCCCCCCCCCCCACACACACAAAAAAAAAAAGTTAAAGTGAATATTTTAGACACCCTTAATGTTTTAAAATTAATAAAATACAACTTAGATCATGATTTCTTCAAAAATATTACATAAAATTACCATTTTAACCCAATTTTTGAAACCCCGATTAAAACTAGAGTGACCTAAACGCTTGGATGGTCTAGGTGGCCAAAACGGGCCTAGGTGTAGCTTTTGGCAACATTGATCTTCTCCCTTCAATTTAACCTCTTACTATTTGCAAAAGAGGGATCTTTGAGCCTAGTCTAGATCAAATATTCCCAAATTGAGAAAATTGTCCTCAAGTGTTGCATTAGTTAAGCTCATGGGAGAACATCATTTCTTCATTCACCATTTTCGTATTATGCATCCAACATTGATATGTCTTGGCAAAACCATATGCATTATTGAAACTATGCAATCCATAGAGTATGCCATCTAAACTTCATTATGGTATTCACTCTGATCATCAAGTAGGATACGCTAATGCCAAATCAAGGAATCCAGGAGAAAATATAGTGGTTAGCCTAATGTGCATGTGTAACAATAGATCAAGACCCTACATCTAGTAATCCTTAATCCCCAATCATACATCAAATAGTTTGTGAGTTGCAACAAGTTATAATTTGGAGGCAACACTAGGGACAAACTTCTAACTTCCATAAGACACAACATTAGCGACCCCTTCTCAAAGGTGTAATCCTCAAAAAATTGATTGCCATTATGGTGAAGAGCCCATCAATATAATTGACGATGAAGTCTTGAACACCAATGTTCCCTTCAAAAAGTGAATACCACTTTTCTTGTTGACCACATCATCTAGGATAGCCTCAGTATCAAAGGCAAGTACTTCATCGTCAACAATAACATGATCTCATTGAAGATAAGGCCATCGTCGAAGTTGAATTGAGCAATGCATGCTCCCTCCGTTGATTTTCCATAAAATATAGGTAGCAAATCAAACTTTGTTTGAAAAGATGCCTCCATCTACTTCTTTGTCAAAGGTCAAAGATGATTTCCATTTGATGTAAATGAAGGCAACAAGAGGAAAAAATCAAATAGAAAATTCTAATGAACAAATATTACAAAGGAAATTGAAAACTCATGCCAAAAGCTAAGAAAATTTTGATAAAATACCTCCAAGTGCTGGTAGAAAGGTCCAACAACTATTCCAAGATATTTAACTCAACTTTTCCAAAGTGTTGGGCTTGGTTTCTCAGGTGTCTTCGTAATATTTGCTCATAAAAGATGTTTATTGGATTTTTCTTTGCATTCTTGCCTCATGTCGATCAAAGTGGCACTACTCTCTACATCCTTGTCTATGGTTTGATGGAAGCTATTGCAAGGTTTCCTCCTGGAACTACGAAGCCTCTCATTTGTGGGAGGGATTGCAGCCTTATCTACTAGCATTCAGATCTCTATCATAGTAACTAGATTAGTTCCCTAAGCTCATCTACTTCGGTCATCCAACCATCATGGCCCCATGCAATTCTCATAAGCATTAATTAATTGATACATTTTACTTGCTATAGTGGCTGAAAATTATAGGATTTTTTTGACGACTTCAACAATATAAAGAGGGCATGAATCAAAGTCGATTTGACCCTTGATCTAATAAAAGATGTATGAATCTTAATATTCCAACACACAATCGATCACATTACGTTCAACAGTGTGCAAAGGATGCACATGTTTCCATGATTGCAACAATATAAGATTCATCTAATACAAATATTGTTTGGACCTTAATCAACCAAAAAACAAAAAGCGAAAATTATAAATAAATAAAAAAAACTATTTAAAATATAATTTATTAAAAAGATAATAATTTTTAAGAAATTATCAAAAGGAACCAAAATTGGTCCTTCAATCGCCGATTTTTTTTTTAAGTTAGAATTTGCAGCCGCCAATTTTTTTTAAAAAAATTCAAAAATTCAGCCCTCAAAAGGCCGAATTTTTTTTTTTTTTTTAAAGTCAAAAATGGCGGCCACCGATTATTTATTAAAACCCGCGCCACTTTCCTCTTCTATCTGTTCTTCCAACAGATAATATAAAAAAAATTCGGTGGCCGCAATTTTTGACTTTTAAAAAATAAAAAAAATTTGATCCTTTAAGGGCCGAATTTTTGAAAAAAAAAAAAAAATTTAATCGACAGCCGTAATTTTTTACTTTAAAAAAAATCGACAGTTGAAGGGCCGATTTTGGTTCCTTTTACTAATTTCTTAAAAATTGTTATCTTTTTAATAAATTTTATTTTAAATAGATTTTTTTATAATTTTTCCAAAAAATTTTATTATCATAATTATTTTTTATGGGTAAATTGGACTTGAATCCAAGACCTCAAAGTTGCTTTGCAATGTGTCAAACCAACTGAGTTATGGGTCTAAACCCCATAATTGTTGCATTCACGATGTCTTGAACAACTAGGTTATGCAAGCCTAGTTGTTTATTGGGTTTGGGTAGGTTGAGTTTTATGATCAGTTGAGCATTTGACTTAGCAATCGCCTTTTAGTCTTGTGATCATCTAAGCACAAAAAAGTAAAGCGGTGGGCTTGACAGCATGAAAAATCCAACTACTTCCTCTTCTACAACATCTCACTCATTAAAAAGATAGGTCTTGGGAGAAGGCTTAGAGTGGCAATCAATAGTGTTGGGTCAGACTTCAAAATCAACCAAAATAACATATGAAAATGGCTTCCTCGATTCTAACCCAAAATTCAAGGATTTTGTTGCTCTAAAAGTAGCGGTGCAACTTGGACATGCCGAGCCCAATCTCCGGTTGGGCTTAATCTAGTACATTTAGGGTTGAATTGGGCCTTGAAAGATTTGAACCCTAACAAAACTCCAATTGTACTTGGTTGAGACCACAAACTACCTGACCTAACTTGAGCCCAACCTCTATGTCGTACGTATTTCTTAGAAATACCCCCTCCTCTCTCTGAAGTTCCCAAAAGAAACATCATTGTTCTTCAACCTCTTTACATGGTACCTAGACCACCAAAACAAATTCTTGAGCATATGCCTTCATTGACTATGAGCATTCCATTGAGGCTTTCCCTCCATTTTACAAAGACCATTTGGAAAAGGGACATAACAAAAACCAATGCTTCCTTCAAGAAACTAGGGTGATGAAGAGTAGAACACACAAACCTAAAGTCTATGTTAAAAGTCTGGTTCTAGGGTGAAATCCCAAGAACTAGGAGTAATAAAGAATCTTTAATGTCGAGTAAAACTGACTAAAAACTTCAATCTAGGTTTGAGATTGATGGAAATCAATCTCAAACACTAAAATTAAAAATCAATATCGGATTTTCATGCTCAGAATAAAATAAAATAAAAAACAAAGAAAGGGTCTAGTCTCTTCTTTTTCTTTTCTTAATCAATCTTTTAAAGAAAAAAGACTAACTCCCTAAATTTGTTTATTAGAGCTCCTTATACAGATAACTCCATAACTTAGGAACCTTCTAAAATACTAAAAACTAACTTCCTAGTCTATTTATAACATATTACTAACCTTCTAATCCTATTATAATTATAACTCAATTTAGACATCTAAAAGGACTTCTAAATTTAAACTTAAAACAAATTAGAATTTAACTAGGAAAAGATACTTTCTAAAATTAAAATAGAAACTAACTAAGACTACTTAAGCAACTTAAAAATAGAAACTCAATGAAAGAAAGAGTCCTAAGAGAAGTTGGACTAGAACTTGAGGACCAGTCAAAGCTTGGGTCGAGTTGACTCGGTCAATGCTGCTGATTTCTTTCTTCGATGTATCTTAACTTGATCGTAGGCATTGAGAAAGTGTTGGTAAGCCTATCTACATCACAGGGCCTTAGACATAATCTTCTACATGTTTTCCTTGGGAATGTTTGGAATAAAGTCCTTCAAAGATATCACCAGGACTTAGACCCATAGCTCAGTTGGTTTGACACATTGCAAAACAACTTTGAGATCTTGGGTTCAATTCCAGTTTACCCATAAATAAATAAAAAAGAAGATATCACCCATTTGTTGAGACATGGGAAACATATGTATTGTTGTTTCACCAATCTAGAAAAGCATCTTAATGGAACTTATTCATGACCCTCGTAAAAACACTGCCACAATAAGCCAACATCTTGCAAAAAAATAAAAAAGCAGTTGAGAAGAAAACCCAAGCTTAGAGTTCTTCGCCCTTTTTACAATATATTCCTTAGTTATCTAAAAATAAAATTGTTCATTTTCTTTGTTATTTTAGAATACATTTAAAAAGTACAGACATTCTTGGTTTCATGTCAAGTATCCCACAAAAGTTCATGTTTACTTTACCTCAAGACATACGACAATTTCCTCATGACTTGGAACCAATATTGAAAGTAAAAGCTCGTGTTATTCAAAGCACAAACCCCTACTTTCCATTTAGAGATTGGATATATAAGATAGCTAGTTTTCTCTACATTAAGAAAGATATTGGACACCCATAAAACATGTCGATAGTTGCCATGTCAAGTTTTATTTACAATATTGTAACACACCAATCAATTGCCTCCACGCTCTTCCGAATGGGTGCTATGGAAATGCTAAACTAAAGGGAAATAAATATATAAATAAAGACACCTAATGACATAGCAAGTTGATGGAAGCTAGTTGGAATTCCCACATAATATTTGGAATTGAATGAGGCCACCAGAGTATCAAAATAATGAACTGTTAACTGTGAGCTAGAAAGCTAGCCAAATAGAAGCTATCTTCGCAATTACATCGCCAATTAATCCTAAATTAAATTTCTCTCAAGATAATAAAGACTGAAAATAAAGACAATGGGAAACTCAATGAACTTTGCTGCCCTAAAATAGGCTAATTATAGGCCATGAGAGCTAGCAGAGGTAGAAGAACATAGGAAGGAGCTATATTGAAGAGAAAAGGTTCCACAATGATCGTTCTTTTTCCTTGTTTGTAAACTATGGCCCTGCTTGGTACTGTGTAAAACATCATGAATATCGAGTGCTTGGTAATCTTTGTAAAATATTTCTGCAAAATTCTGTAGGTGCTTGGTTGAATATGAAAATGCAAAAGATTGGTGTGTGTTCTTAAAGTTGATCTAATTTGGTCTGCAACACACCTGAGCAAGAAATTCAAAGCTCAATGGTGTCAAATGACAGTAATTGTGGGTATTTCTCTAACAAATGCAGCAACCCCTCATTGAGTTTATGTGATTTAGACAAAATCCCAATCAACTAAAAAAATCAAAGGTCTTCCAACTCACCTCAGATCAGGAAAACAAGAATCCACTTCGACCAAAGAGCTCACAAACAAAAACCAAGAGATGAGTCCCTATCCAAAACTAAACTTCTCTCTATATTTCTACAGAGGTCTGGCAAATCCTTCTCAAATCATTATCTTGCTTATGCAGATTTCATTCTTTCTGAATTGGTATATCAATTTTGGGTTTGATGAACACAGAATTTTTCAACAAGGAAGCTTAGGCAAAAAATTCTTCCTGAGTATGCTTGGATTCAATCATAAGAGTACAAATCACAACAAAAAAATTTTACTTGTAGAAACCACCCAAGGGATTAATTCTTCTATGGTTTTTAGGTTTAGAGGTTCAATTACGTGTCTAGGAGAGAGAGAGAGAGAGAGAGAGAGAGAGCACTGGTGTAGTAGAATTGAGCGCTGAGAAGCATTCAAGTATGAATCAAGTTTTACCGTGTTTTTCCAATGTTTTGGGGAAAGTTTTTGTCCGCAAAAGTTTCCTTCAAATTCTCTTCTGTTTTATGACATTTTGATAGGCACGCCCATTTTTTTTATTGATACCTCCAATATTTTATAATGAAAAAAAAGAGGACCACAAGGAAAGAGATTTCCTAAAGAAA
This sequence comes from Akebia trifoliata, assembly GCF_017979445.1. Taxonomy (NCBI): domain Eukaryota; kingdom Viridiplantae; phylum Streptophyta; class Magnoliopsida; order Ranunculales; family Lardizabalaceae; genus Akebia; species Akebia trifoliata. Next base: position 18,634,674 of record NC_141378.1, read on the forward strand.
GTACAATGAAGATGAATGAGAGCAACTCATAGTTGATTAATGCTTCCCAAATTACAAAGAAGTCCTCCAACTTAACACTAAAGAACACAACCACCACAACATGTAACCTTCACCCCAAAATGTACAAACAAGAACTGATACATAATTCTAACAAATAAAATTAAATAGAGGGAGCATAAGACTCCTTTTCCACATCTTCCCAGTAAAAATTTCAGCAATGCTAGGTCCACACACTCTCTCATCTAATGATGTTTCTATAAGTTACATAGGGCTGTACCTCACCAAAACACCCTCCAAACATGGTTTTAAATCTCGACCGAGACGACTTGTCCGATACGTCTCGGTATCGTCCACCAACGAGGAGTATAGACAAGTCAAATGTAACGGACGAGATTCAAAATCACAGTTCATTCTACTCATTGTTGAACGAGATGACTCAAATGTATCGGAAAACTCGTCTGAGATGACTCGGTCTCATTCATGGATGAGACGTGACGCCAAAACAAATTTTAAAACCATGCCTCCAAAGGGGGGCAAAAGCAGTTAGCGGATCAACCTGGCATTTCTCAAGTACCTCTTGTCCAGTATGTTTCAAATTGCCCAAAATTCTTATTTCTACCAAAAAAATAATAAAGCTTATCTATAAAAAGATTTCTACTTCACCATCAAATTTCCTATAAATGGTGAGGAACGTTATATTAACATATTGACGAAGAATTCAGGTCAAGATCTCAAAGATAATCAACATGTCAAATCTAAAAACAAGTAAAAGATGATGGAATCTAAAATGAATGTGTAGCAATGACATCAAAATGAGATCCGAAACGAAATAAATTAACCTAATTCAGATCTACTCTCACACAAACAATCCTGAATTCGACATAAAAAAACACTACTACTAACGTTTACGTTTCAATTGAGAGATCTGCAATCTTGGAGACGAATAATCATAATTTAGATCCAAGAAAAGTGATACAAATTCAGATAAATAACAAATCAAGAAGAATATCTACGAATCTAAAAAACATTTAGGTAATTATGGTTAAAGATCTGATTTTGAAAGATCTTGAACTTTCTACCTTGTGATCGGATTCAGAAGCAAATGTTGGAGAGGCGACGATGAGAAGGAAGAGAGAGAAGGCCGAGAAGAGCGAGAAGGATCGAACGGTGGAAAACATCGCGATCGCTATCGATGGTCGGATCTGCAGCAAAAACCCTCGCTCCTTCCTTTGCTGAGCTTTCTATGCTTGCTGGTTTCGCCTTCTATCGCGAGAGAGAGAGACCCTGAAAGTACTCGCCCTTTTCAGATTTGCGAATTTGACGCGTTTTGTGTGCATTTCTCAGTCCTCATGTTTCTTCTTCAAATACGTATTTTAAGAGAAATACTAAGCTAAATATGAAGTTTAGCACCTAAGTAGCATACTCTCGTCCATTTATTGCCACGTGGCAGATAGTAAATCATGCAAAGTACAGTATTAAATCATCAAGAAAAGCAACATTGACTTAAGATCAAGGGTGTAAACCTAATTTTGCATTTTTAAAGAGGGTAAACCTAATATCACTAATTTAATCAGAGATATTTCTAAAATACCCAAATTGTAGTTCAAGAATACAATAATAGGGGTTAATAGCTTGAAGATGACAAATTTTTGTGGTAAGGTTTTTACTCTCATCTTCAACCGTAAGATTCTCTCTTATTCAATTTGAAAACATTGGATGATATTTCTAATATCGACCAAAATGTGGAGGAGTACGTCTCGATGATTCTCTTTTTCTATTAAAAATAATACATATAGGTTGTATGTGTTAGAGATGTCTTCATTTTCAAACTGATGAGATAGGTTTTGTCTGAGAGACATGTGAAATGTGTTGGAATATTATTATTATTTTCTTAATTAAAATTATTTTGTGATTTTTTCACATATACAATTTTCTATGTAAATACTGGATTGTAATTTGTTCAAAACATAAAGGGTAAAATTGAAAATCATGTTTATGGTCTGGCATTGGTTACCAACATCAAATACAATGAGTTAATAAACATCCTATCAAAGTTTAAGTGGTATTCACCTAATACTAGAATTCTACGATAGGTAAAAAACATAATATCCTCTTTATATATAGGTGGTCGTCTCTCATTCTCTACACAAATTATTCTATTATTGAGATAAAAGTTCTCATCATCAAAGGTGTAGTCAGAGTTGGGGTAGTACGCCTATTTTTCGTAGATCAAGATTGACATCAAAGTATTCTTTGCAGATTATTGAAACAACGAATCTAGGTATTTTAATATTTATTGTTTCAATTCGATTATTATGTTTTGTTCAAGATCAAATCCTAAATCTATGTTTATTATGACTGTAATTTTTTTTTCTCAACAATTGGTATTAGAGCCATGATGGATTTGTTCTTGTTCAAAACCTTGATAAAATCTCAGATAAAATATATTTATTTTGGAATAAATATTTTTTATTTAAATTTAAAATTGTATTGATTCCAAAACAAATCTGCCCTTAACAGAGACAAACGATTCTAGTGATTATAATCTCATTTTGTCTCCAAAAGAAGTAAAACAATTTTTTTGAATTTTAAGTTCACATCTCTACAATGATCGGCAGGAAACCCTTCATGGGTTGAACCCATTGAAACGATAGGAAAGATCTAAATCGTTTATTTCATTATTGATTTAAAGTAAATTTGAAAAGAAAAGATTATAATTGGATTTTTTTTTTCAAGAGTTCATATTCTCAATCTTTTCGATTCTCAAAAAAGTTTAAAGTAGAAGATTTTGATTGGATTTTGACTGTATAAATCGAATACATAAAATGAAAACTCTTCGATTCTTAAAAACTAGTCATGGGATTTTTTGTAGTCGTCGCTTGACACCATTGATCAAACTTGTTGGTCAACGTAGAAGGTGGCGACAATTTTTTACGATGGCGACAACAAGGGTTTTACAATCGGTCTTCTTCTTAATGAAGAAGATGACATGTTCATTCGGGTTGGGTTAAGCCCAATAGGATATTTCGGTTGGGCCAAGCCCATTTTAATCATTTTGCTGGGCCAAAGTCGTTTCTTTATTTCGTTTGGGCCAAGTCATTTTCTTAAGTTTTTGTTGGGACAAGCCCGTTTGATTGTTAGTTTGGGTTAATTCCAATTCAAATAAAACTAATGTTTTAATATTCTGTTGCATCATATCTCATTCAGAAATCTGACCTGTCCATTCGACCCATTTTGGTCAACTTATGACCCAATTCAGTTGGTTCAAGCATGAACCAGCCCATTGAAAACCTAATTTTCCTTTTAAATTTTTTAAAAAATCATAATTTATTTGTTTTAACTCCGATTTGGACAAACCAAAAGTCCATTTTGAATATTTTTTTCGAAATCTATTTAATAAAATTGTTAAAAGACTTCGTTGACAACAACATATAACAGTAAAATTCAAATCAAGTATGTACCTTTTTGGAGAATATATTTATAATTACTTTCTTTTATGATTAAATTTTATAGTTATTACTATTATCACAAATGATTGTACCGACATTCAAAATAAGAACAATTAGAAAGTAAATTTAAATATATTAAGGTATAGGTCTTGCTTGTAGGGGTTTAGGAAGATCCTTTGAGTAATCATTCAAAGAACATGGTGGCGATAAGATAGTAATCTGTCTAAAGGTGACCATTTTATGAAAATTGCGGGTTCTTGAAATTTGAGATTTAGTATCTCACTAAAATCACTTTGTGACACTCTTTTACATAGAATTACTAACTTTTCCTTAAAGGTGATTTAGGAATGTTTGTGTAAATCGAGTGAATAGAATAGTCACAAGTGTGAAGAGAGAGAATGATAACTCTTTTGCCTAAAGGTGTAGATAGTGCCTGGATTGAACTGAAAAATGAGTGGCCAAGTCTATGTGTGTATTCCAATGCAATTTTAGAAAATATATAGCATATTGATATCTCGACCTAAAGGTGAGTCATAATGATGTGACTTGTTTGTACCTATAGAGTAGAAAGTTTCACCTTTAATAAAACACTTTAAAATGATTCGATCAAAACCCCTAATACGAATTGAAATAATTGAAACCTACAATATATATTAATGTTTAATCATATCTTATTGTAGCTATGGATGGGTCATTAATTCTAAAGAGTCTAGCACGGATTAAGCCTATTAATGACTCTAATTACTCATCCTATAAAAAGAATATTTACATCTTATTGACATGTATGAAATTTAATTTTGTTCTATTTGAGGACATGCCACCCACTCCACTTTTAAATTCTACAAAGTTGGTAATGACCCATTTTGCTAAATAGGAAAAAGGCTAACAAATTGTCTATGATGATCATTCAAGCATTTATAAGTGAGACTTTTCGAAGTAGTATTCAGACCATCAAAAAATAATTTGTCGTAACAAAGAGATCTGTTCAGTATGAGTATTTGGGTCAATTAATAAATCTGAAATATGACGACAACGAAAATGTATGGGAACACATTCTTAATATGTCTAAGCTTGTTATTGATCTTCGTGAATAGGAAATTCCTTCTTACGATGATCTTTTGGTTAGCATGACAATTTTATCTCTGCCTAAGTCTTATGACACCTTTAAGGTCAATTACAATACACAAGAAACTAAATGAGATTTGAATTAGTTGATTTCCTTTTGTGTCACTAAGGATGCAAGATTTAGAGGTTTGAAGGTTGAGTCAACACACTTGGCAGTTTATCTAAGTAGTAATAAAATTTCAAGAATAAGAAAAGCGGCAACAAAAACTTCCAGCAAAGAAAAGGAATAAAAAATTTTAAGACCTGCAAGAGTAAGAGACACATGAAGAGAAATTATTTTGCTTATAAGAATTGGTTACAAAAGAATCTAAAAGATATCAATTTAGTTCTAGTTTGTCATGAGTCCAATTTTGTTGATGTTTCTTTAAACTCATAGTGGATTAATTCAGGTGCATCTGTGCATATTTCTCATCCTCTACAGGGGAAAGTTTTTTCTTGGAAATGCAAAGGCATTGTAGGTTAAGGTTATTAAAGCTTATCACCTCATTCTTGATATAGGATATTCTTTGATTTTAGAGGATATTTTTTTATATCTCGTCTTTTAGACGGAACATTATTTTTATTTTTAAATTGGACATTATTGGTTACGATTTTTTCTTTTTGTGATAGTAGGATGCATGTTTATTATCATGACAACATTGTTGGACATGATTTTTTATTAGATGGTCTTTATCAATTATCTTTGGATAATACATTTGTTTTTACTATATTATGTTTATCTGTTGATTCATATGTTCTGGGGTCTAAGCATCCAAGTTTATCAAAAAACTCTTTTATGTTATGACATTTGAGATTAGGTCACATTTCTAAGAGAATACTAGAATTCTTAGTTAAATAAGGAATTCTAAGCCCTCTAAATTTCTCAGATTTTGATGTTTATGTGGATTGCATTAAGGGAAAGATAACTAAGCAATAGAAGCTTGAAGATACTAGAACTACTGATTTGTCGGGTTTGTTCATATAGATATTTGTGATTATTTTTTGATTCCTTCTTGAGGCGGACAACGCTATTCATTACTTTCATCGATGATTATTTTAGATTTTTCTGTCTGTATCTGATCCACCATAAGGATGAGATATTAAAAAATTTCAAAATCTATCAAGCAGAAATTAAAAAGTAGTTGGGTAAGAAGATCAAAACTGTTAAATCTGATAGAGGTGAAAAGTATTATAGAATGATGGATAATTGTGGTGTTAATCACAGGAAATTTGTGGAATATTTGAAGAAGTAAGGAATAGTTCCTCAATATACCACACTTGGAACATCTGAGCAAAATGGAGTTGCTAAAAAAAGAAATCGGACTTATCAAAAAGTTATTCACAGTATAATAAGTTATTCAGACTTATCAAAAAAAAATTTGGGTGAAGCCTTCAAAACGACAGTTTACATTCTCAATAAAGTTCTCTGTAGATCAGTTCTAAAAACTCCTTTCAAATTATGGATTGGCAGGAAACCAAGCCTTAGCCATCTTCATGTTTGGGGGTGTCTTATCGAAACAAAGTTGTATAATTCAAATCAGAAAAAATTTGATCATCGAACAACAACTTGTCACTTTCTTGGTTATCTTGAGAGGTCGAAGGGTTATAGATTTTTCTGTCCATTGAGACATATGAAGATTATTGAAATCAATCATGTTAGGTTTCTTGAATATGGTCAAAATAGTGAGAGTGAAAAGTGAAAAAAAGTTATATTTGAAGAGAAACGTAGTGATCTACCAATATATTTTATTTCGTAACTTTTACCTTTTTTGTGGCTTTACTTGTCTGTACAGTCGTTGTAGAAAAAAATGCCACAATCCAACTAAAATCCAATCCTCAAGTAGTAGTGGTCCAAGTTCCATAACCAATTATTCTCATTAGGATATCTAACCAATAATGTAAACTCGCTATCACAAACGATTATGAGGTGTACTTTCATGAAATATATGTTATCAGAGGTGATGTAAATGATCCTTCAATATTCAAAAAAGCCATGGACTCAGATAAATTTCAATTCTGGTAGGAAGTAATGAAAAAAATTGAGATTTATAGAAAATAATGAAGTATTAGAACTAACGATACTTCTAGAAGGTCGTAAGGTAGTATAATGTAAATAGGTTTTCAAAACTAAAAGAGATTCATAAGGTGAGGTCGAAATGTTTGAAACAAGGCTTGTGACGAAAGGTTTTAGGCAAAAGACAGGTATTGATTTCAGTAAAACTTATTCTTTAATTTTTTTTAAAAACTTACTAAGGATCATCTTGATAATAGTAATGCACGATGATTTAGATTAACATCATATGGATGTAAAAATTACGTTTCTGAATTATAAACTAGAGGAAATTTATATGGTATAACTTGATGGTTTTAAAGTTGATAAAAAAACATCTTATGTGCAAGTTGAAAATATCAATTTATGACTTCAAACAAGCCTCAAGACATAGTACTTGAAATTTAATTAAGTGGTGACCAGATAAGGATTTAAAGAAAATGTCGTCGACAAGTACATATATCTCAAGATGAGTGGGAGTCGATTCATCATTCTTGTGCTCTATGTTGATGATATGTTATCGGCAAGCAATGATGTTCATCTCTTGTGTGATACAAAGTCTTTTTTGTCAAAAAGTTTTAACATAAGAGATATGAGAGATGCTCAATATTTTCTAAGAATTAAAATTCACAGAGATAGACAAACTGGGTTTTTGGATTTGTCACAGAAGGAATACATTGAAAATGTGCTCAAAAGATTTGGTATGAATAAATATGTCCTTGATGAGGTTTTTATGGTCAAAAAATGTATTTAACCAAGATCAGCGTTCCAAGAACAAGATTGACAAGATGGAGGTAGATGCATCAGAATATGCCTCAACAGTTGGTCGTCTTATGTATGCAATGATTTGCATCTGATTCGATATCAATTACATCGTTGACATGTTTGGAAGATCTCAACAGAACCTCGATATTACTCATTGGATAGTAGTAAAAAAATACTTTAATATTTGTAGAGACAAAAGACTTTATGTTAATATATAGAAGATCGAGTGAGTTTTGAGTTGTTGGTTATTTTGATATAGATCATGTTGGATGTCGTGATAACTTAACGTCTACTTCAAGTTATATTTTCATACTTGGTCATGGAGTCATTTCATGGAAAAGTTCAAAACAGACCATTCTGATAGATTCGATAATGTATTTAGAGTTCATTGGATGCTACGAAGCAACCCGTCAAGCAATTTGGTTGAAGAATTTTATTGATAAATTAAAGATTGTGAATTCCATTGATAGACATATTGTTATTCTATTGCGATAACAATGTTACTACTGATTTTACGAATAATGAAAGAGTGATTAGAGAAAATAAACACATCAAAATAAAATAGTTTTAATATGTGAAAAGGATCGTGAAGGATTGATCGAGATTGTCAAGATAGATTCTATCAATATAATAGTTGACTCTCTCACAAAATGACTCCTACCAAAAATTTTCAAGGAACATGTAACTTGTATGAGAATTATCATGTCATTTGTTCATGTTATTTAAATGCTGAGTTTCTTTTAAGATTATTTTTTATTTATTTATATTTTTGATAAACTATTTATTGTTGTTTAAATAAATTAATTATGACTAGTCATTATTTATGTATTATTGTATACAAATATTATCTTTGCCTGTGAGTAGATGTACTCATAAAGTGTTAAAAATGTTTAGGTTAGATGTGACTTGGTATCACGTTGATGAAGTATTCATTATGGAACATCACATAATTGGTTGCCAATAAAATATTAAAATGACATACAATGAGTATGAAGCTGGACACCTAGGGAATGTATATACAGACTACATTGAGGAGCGTAAATTGTCTTAATACCACAGAAAAAGTTCATGCAAAGGTAAACTCCTAAATTCATTGATGGTACTAGTTTTGAAACCATAAAACTGTCTTAGGGCTAACAAATGAGCACTTTGTTACATTTATGATCCATCATTAGTGATATCTTTGAATGAAGGTGACAGTTAAAGATTATCTAAATTGTTTTGAACAATTATTTATCAAAAGAGTGTACTCGATTATTCAAAAGTTAACAATTCAAAAAGTCGTTTTAAACAAAAAGTATATATAAAAGCCAAGTGGGAGAATATTGGAATATTATTAGTATTTTCTTAATTAAAATTATTTTGTAGTTTTTTCACAAATACAATTTTCTATGTAAATACTGGATTGTAATTTGTTTAAAACATAATGGATAAAATTGAAAATCATGTTTATGGTCTGGCATTGGTTACCAACATCAAATATGATGGGTTAGTGAACATCTTATCAAAGTTTAAATGGTATTCACCTAATACTAGAATTCCACGATGGGTAGAAAACCTAGTATTTTTTTTTTAAATAGTTGGGGTAATTTGCCTATTCTTCGCAAATCAGGATCGGTATCAAAGTATTCTTTATGGATTATCGAAATAGTGAATCTAGGTATTTTAATATTTATTATTTCGATTTGATTATTATGCTTTGTTTAAGATCAAATTCTAAATCCATGTTTATTATGATTGTAGTTTTTTTCCCAACAAAATGACCTAAATGTGTAGACACCCCATTTTTGCACTCGCCTGATTAATCAACTCGTCAATCCGATTGCAATGATTCCCAATGATGGATGTGTATTCCATTGCTTTATTTTGTTACCAGATGTGTTTCAGAAATCCGGATGAGGTATCTCGAATTGACAAAACCTTAGAAACCACGCTACGCTAGGAAAATACGACCCCAGAAACATAGAAATCATCATCTTGCATACCAAAAAGAAGCTTCACGATAAAAATCACTAAAAAATTACCAAATTACCAAAATACTCCTAACCTCAAAACAACCCTAGAGCTTACGTGAAGCTTAGGAAAACTCTCTCGAACACATAAAATAACAAATCGGAACCAAATAAATCATTTCACCAATTTTAACAGAATTTGACAAAATTATGAAAATGCCCCTCATAAAGTTCACAATCATTTCACATAAAATTTTTCATAAATGACACAAACCAACATTCTCATTGAATTCCTTATGAAAAACCGATTCTAAAACATCCTAGAACATTAAAAACCGACTTGAAACGTGAAAAATCCTCTCCGGGGGCAAAACGGTAATTTCACAATTTTCATAATTAAAAAATTCAAAATTAATAAATAAAATATTAAATAATTAAAGTGAAACATTGATGAAATTAATTTAAAATTTTGAACCTAAAAAATCGATCAATCGGACTTTCGGGTAAAATTGTTGAGGGTTCGTGGGATATTTCTTTAAGGACCCCTCCATTTGGGGGTCCAAAGAATTAAAGAAATAATGGAGGGGGGTTCTCCAAAAATTAAAAATAAATCAAGCAAGACTGGAGTCAATGTATTAAAGTCAATCTAGTGAGACTGAAGTCAAAATTAAAGTCAATTAAGCGAGACTAGAGTCAAGATATTAAAAGTCAATCAATTAAGACTAAAGTCAAAACATTAAAAGTCAATCAAATAAGACCAAAAGTCATAATAGAATTATAATTGATTAATAACTCTATCTAATAGAGTTCTAACTTAAAAACAATTGTACCTAAAACAATTCTAATTAAAACACAATTCTACCTAAAATAAGTCTAACTAAAACACAACTCTAATTAAAAGATCTCTAATTAAACACTTACTCTATCCAAATCAACCCCTAAAAAAATCTATAAATAGAGGTGCTCACACCCTATTTTCGTATCAAATCATAAACCCTAAGAGAAGTAGGTCTAGAAGCTCCCCTAACCCCCCATAAACCCTAGTTTTGGAGCCCCAACTCCTTACCTAACATCCCTCCTTCAATTTTAGTCTAGAAAATACCTAAAATCCCTCCAAAAACACCCCCAAATCCGCAACAAACTTGAAGAGTTCAGATTAAAAAACAAGGAGATACCTTGATCTAGGAGATCCGAAGTCAAATTCGGAGACAGAACGAAGCAAGGGAGTACAGTACAAGGAGTTCTTTTTGTCAAATCTGAGGGAACAAAATCCTTGCTATCGGAAAGGTATGTAATTTTTTTTATTTTTATCTAGGTTTTTAGCAATGTGATATATTTGGGAAGTTAGTAGAGACCGACTTTGGCCGGGCGGGGTTGGTGCCTAACACCTTCCAATCCCGTAACATGATCCCCGAATTCAGATTTTTTGTGGTAGATTAGTTCTTTTTATCCATGTTAGAGTCAGTTTGGTTCCTAGACCACAATAACTAGGTGGCGACTCCCAAACCTCAAGAGTCAAAAGCGGATCCGCGCACCCCGCGGATCGAGGGCGCTTTCAAAATGTCATTGTCTTCAACCTCAAGCTAAAACCCTTGATTTTTCCTCTTAGAAAATATGTATATTCGCGTTGTTAAATTTTGGAAAAAATTAATTTTTTCTTATTCAAATTCATCTTCAATATACTGTAGAAAATCACTAACTTCCATACCCAAATCCAAGATCCTATATTATCATTGAGGTTTAAGGTTGAAGGAGACAAAACCTTAAAGCCTTAAGGTTGAAGGTGAGAAAGGAAAGATCTTTCAGCTTCAAGCTTTTAACCTACTCAATCTTTGTCTTCAACCCATCGTCTTTAATATCTAATCTCAATATTTTCTATTCTAAATTCCATGAGACTTCTACTTCATTGAAAATCCATTATTGTTCTTAAGGTTTGAAGGTTAACAAAAATAAAATATTAAGTTTGAATAAAACAATAAAATTTTATCCTAAAGTTGAAGATGACTAGTTTTGATGAGAAAAATCAACTTGAGGTTGAAGATGAAGGCATTTAGTTGGCCTCTCATAGAAGACTTAAGTCAAATGAGGCATGCCGTCAGTTTGAAAACATGAAGGATCTATCTAAATCATCCATGCTTAACCAACCCAAGCCCAATTATAGTTTAAATAGTTAGTGGACCCTAAAATCAAGTTTGGGTTTGGCTTATTAAACCAATAATAAAGCCCAGGCCCATTTCAATAGAGGTTTGGCCTTTGGTTTAAAAACTTATGCCCAATCCATTGACTTGACCAATCTCGATTATCCGTGTTTTAAATCTCTTTTATTGGTTTATCATTTTGGCTCTTTTTATGCAAGTTAGATATGAATAATATGCACCAATCCGTGAATAGGTGATCAAATTGGGTGATTTGGACTTTTGACATACCCCTCTACATTTTGGTGAATATTGAGCACCCCTTATATTTTCAAATTGATGACATGCCCCTCTTGACCTTAGCTTCCTATTATTTTCAAAATTATTTTATTTATCTAAAAATCATATCTTGCTTTAAGACTTGAAGGTTGAATTAGTTAAAATCTTAAGGTTGAAGATTATTGATTATGGGAATGAGAGAAGAGGTGAAGTTGAAACAACTCCTCCCAAACCTTGCATTTTAAACTTAGTTAGAAATTTTAGGAGTGTAAATTGGTCTGGTCCAAACTGAGAACCGAACCAAACCAATGGCTTTGGGTTGGTTTGGAACAAGTTGTGGTTCATTTATGAGTTAAGAAAATGAAAAATCAATCAATTTGGTCCGGTTATTGGCTCAAAACTTGTATAGAATTTGTCGTGTATGTGAATACTTTTGTGAAGCTTACTTAGTAATTTGATGAAAGACCTATTGGGTATTTTACCAAACACCTTGTATGTTACACCTTTCAAGACCTTGCTTGATAATGACAATAAATGATAGTCCAACTAATAGAAGTAAATGCAAAGAAGATAAACAGCTATACAAATAAAGAGTAAATAGCACAATACCCACAACATAAGATTTTACGTGGTTCACCCAAAGGCTACGCCTATGGAGGCTTGCACAAAGACTTCGTCATCCATCCCAAGCCAACAAGATACAATCAAGACACGACTACACTCCACCTGATATCACTGTATCTTAAACTCAAGATGTTGTATGGGCAACTGGCCTTAGAGTAGTGTATCAAGCTATAGGATAGGAGCAACCCATAATCATTGATGAAGAGAAAGATTTGGAAAAGGGATTTCCCATATTGTGGATAGCGTTGGAGTTTGATTTTACTATAAAGAAAACGGGACAAATTGATAAAAGGAAATACACCCTTTTTATTTAACTTCACTTTTTTCTAGATCTCAATATTCTCGAACCTCTCAAATTGTCCTCTATTGGGTTTCTTTATTTTTCTACTCTCTTTTCTATAAAAGTTTTAGACTTGAAGTTAGATTTCTCAACAAAAGAAAACAAAACCCTTTTTAGAAACACCACATAAGTAGGCATTTTATATAACTTACAAGCCCAACCCAAATTACTTTGGACCGACCCAAAAAATATACATACTTGGACCAAACCTAATTGATTTTAAGTCATACTTCAATAGAGTTGAACTAAACTGACAATCGAACTCATAATAACTTACTACATTTTAAAGGATTATTTATTATATAGATTAATTACTTTATTTTATGGATTAATGAATGACATTTTTGTATGGATCAATTAATTACTTATTAAATGAAATTTCATATTCATTGTTTATTTATTTTTATTTTCATAACAAATATGTTGATTCCAAGTAAAAATAAAAAGATACTGGCAAATCATAGAACTGAACCAAATTGACCTTTGATTGGTTTGGTTCTATGGGCATCTCAGTTTGGTTCTAATTCTTATCTAGTGGAACTATCCTTCGTCGGTTCAGTTCTAATTTTGCTACAAATCGAGCCAACTTGAACCAAATTGCCCGTTTAACAAATTCTCCTTTCACTAAAACATTTATTTTCAAGTATTGGGTGAGGGAAACTACCTCCGTTGGTTCCTCCATGCCTATGTTAGGATGTAAGCTGTTTTCTTCTTATCTTATCGGTGGGGGTTAACTTAAACTCTAGGAAAAAAAAGTCTTTTTGGTTGGTGTAATTCTTCAAGTTTTATTGTGATAAGTCAAAGAATTTTTTGATAATTAACTTGGATATGTCGTCCATTAAAGTGAGTTGATGGCATCAGGTCCTAATCTTGACTTTCATGCAGGTAGTGTTGTTTAAAATTAGGGAGAAACCCTTTCCATTAAATGAAATTTGGCCTTTTATGTTTTTGAACTGATTCTATACCCTTGATCTTGGTCTTCTTTCTCGTATTAATGCAAAATGACCTTAAAACCATTATCATCATCATCCAATTCATTTGATAGATGACTATTCAAATCTTTTAAATCAACGTAAAATTATTTATTAATACACACACATATATCAATAATAAACCTTTAAATTATTCAATCATTGATTATATTGACATAAGATCTTGATTGTGTAAACACAAAATACAATGATTGATATTTTATGCGCATCTCAATGATACATATCCCTTTAGTTCTTATCTTAAGAATAATTTTCAACCATGGAGTTTTGTATCTATACGATCAAGATCTTGTGTCATTTCCTTAGTAAATGGAATCCAACCCTATATTATATTTTTATATATATATATATATATATATATAATATATATATATATATATATGGGTCCTGCTCAGCAACAAACATTTTGGCAAATATTTTGACAAAACATTTTTCAAAACATGGGTTAGAGGTTTTGGAATGGGCTGATTTTTGGTGAGGATGATCTCTACGGTGAGGAGATCATCCTCACCAAAAATCAGCCCATTCCAAAACTTCTAGCCCCAGTTTACAAGTTGAAAAATCATGGACCGTCCATTTTTTGTAAACCATTTTTGATGGGGTTAGAAGTTTTGGAATGGGCTGGTTTTTGGTGATGATGATCTCCTCACCGTAGAGATCATCCTCACCAAAAATCAGCCCATTCCAAAACCTCTAACCCATGTTTTGAAAAATGTTTTGCCAAAATGTTTGTTGCTGAATATATATATATATATAAAGAAATATGATTAGATTGACTCAAGATACTAAAGATATCAACCGAGTTATCTTCAATCTCGAATAAATCAATGTGATGACTCACGTTGATAATCTTGTCTGTTAGCCTCTAAGATTGGAATGACTTATGTGATGAATCTCAATCTCACACAAGTTCTAAAACCATTAGTAACATTTTAAAAATCAGATCGATGATTTGAACAAAAGCTTGTCAAATTGGTCAGACTATGGTGTAACTTGGTTGTACTAATTTATATCTATTAATGTCTTATAAAAACATATATAGTTTTCTCCTAAATTACCACCATATATTTTCATTAAAAAAAAAACTCACAAGATTTGGTTGTTCACCAATCGAACAAATTTTGATCAAACTTGATTAAACCATTGATTTAATTCGGTTTTTAAAACCCTGGTCATGATTAGGCCTTTTCTTAAACATATACATTTTTAGAATCTCCAAAAATCTAGGGTTTCACATTTTCTTAAAGACTAATAATAAAATCACACACTAACACATATGATATCTATCCATAGTTGACATGGCAGGGGAACGGAATTGTAAATCTTTTTCTTTGTATATCTGGAAGAATTTTACTTTTATGGTTATGTGCCTTAGCCATGTCAGCCGCGTACAGACCATGTACATTTTAGCGCGTAAGTTTATCATAGGACTTAAAATGAGTCGAATTTTATCTGAAATTTGAGTAAACTAAATTTGATTTTTTAAAATATATCCGAATTAAAATATGGGTTGGATATGGGTTGATGTCCCTATATCCGCTTATATCTGAATGATATATTATTTTGTATATCGTATGTTATATTTTTATATAATTTTTAGTCTATCATTCATCAACAAATGAGTATTAAGTGTAGTGGTTAGGATTAAAAATTTGGATATGAATACAGGTAGACACATATCCGACCCAAACCTAACCCGTTTTAAGCCCTACTTTACCATGACTCTTTTAAGAAAGAGTCGTGATTTTCTAAATCCCCCCCAAATTCTTGTGGCGTATCTGTAGAACCATAGATTTTTTTTCCTTGGGATACAAAATTGCATATCCTTATAAACATGTACAGTTGTGTATCCCGAAGAAATTTATGATTCTATGCATATGCCACGTAAGGAGAGTTTGGAGGCAGTTTGGCAAGGGGAGTTGGAAAATAGAAAATCATTATTCTTCTTAAAAAGTGACACCCTTAATAAGGTGAGATGCGTTACCATGGTACTCTATATATATTTTTAAATATGTACAGGTGTCACTTTTGAAGGTCTACACTCATCAAGTTGCTATCTAATAACAACAGCCAAAATTTTCCCACTTATATATATATATGTGGACATCACATGTGCTTTTATATATATATAAATAAAAAATAGAAAGAATTATTATAATAATAAATTGATAAATTAAAAGATTGGGAATGGCGGAGAAGAAAAGAAGAGCAGAGGCGGGAGACATCGAGATTCGAGAATGAGTGGGAAGCGGAGTGGAAATCAACGGTGGTGATGATGCTGATGAGGATGATGGGGTGGTGGCGAAGTCGAAGGAAGCTCTTTTTATTTCTGATTCTGTGTTTTTCACCACTTCTCATCCCCTTTCTTTGCGTCACTTTCCCTTTTATCTGTGTTGCAGAGCTATGTTGTCGAAGACGAAGAAGCAGAAGTAGAATCAGAAGCGATAGTAAACTTAAAAAGGCTTCGATCGATCGAGATGGAGATCAAGGGAAGTCCATCTCTATCTCGGTCAAGAAGGATGAGGAGGAGAGTCAAGAAGGAAGATTGTTGCAGAGATATCTCGAGGATCAACTTGATCTAGCCGTTCGATCTGTTTCCTATGATTGTGGTGATGTTGATGATGATGAGTTTGGTGATCTCGAGGATGAAACTTCTCTTCTTTTGCCTTGATGGTTGGCGATTCGACTTGGTTGGTACGGCTGAGTTCGGAATTGGGATCAATTTCACTAAACTTTTTTTTTTTCAGTTATTTAATAATAACTGATTAAATTAGACTTGTAAAAGATCAAAATTACAAGACATGAAGTTGAAATTTTAGGGTTTTTTTTTTTTTTTTGTTTTGTGTTAATTTTCTTTTCTTTTCTTTTTAATTTTAAATTATAATAATGTAAATGTATTTACTTATTTTAGATACACAAGTCAACAAACTTCTCGGTTTTGGTGATAATTTGAGAAATCCCTATGTTTTTAAATTGATGACATACCCCTTGACCTCAGTCCTTATTAAACGACTAATAGAAAATTATCTAATGCTCCCTTCTTCAACCTTTAGCCAAAAGAGAGATGTGTTGAAGAGTTTGAACTTTGAATTTGCTAAAGATTGAAGCGAGGGTATTTAGGTCATTATTCATTAGTCTATCAGAAAATACTGAAGTCAACAGGGATATGTCATCAGCTTGACAGTTGAAAACGTCTGGGGGTATTTAAAATATTTACTAAAAATCAAAGGGGTTATCTAAAAATCATCCAAAGTATATAACTTGGGTTCACACTTGGACGGTGGGCCATGTTAAATGCAAGATCTTGGCGAAGACGGCAAGCATAAATTCGCTGTTCTACCATGATATAAAGTTTGATGTTAGGTGAGTCTATTTGCAAACAACGAAATGGCTCAACGAAACCACTTAATTGACTTTTGTAAAAAATTATAAATTATCATTTTACCCTTTCATTTTGACTTATCATACACATCACCACCTACCCAACAAAAATAAAAAACCCACTTTCTTCTTCTTCTTCATTATTTCTTTCATCCTCATTCTTTTCTTCTTTTTCATATTTATGTCCATCTAAGTTGCGTGAGAGGTTGAATCACTGAAGATTAGGTTTTAAGGTTTTTCTTCTTCTTCTTCAAATTATCTTATTTATTTATATATATATTTTTTATTTTTAATCATCAAGGAAGATGAAAAATCGTTAATAAAACCTTAAATTCAGAGATTTGTTATAGTTATTTTCAATAGGCTCAAATCGAACTTGTTTTAGCTAATTCAGTAAGTACTTATGAATATTACTAAATAGATTCGGTAGGCACCAATCAAACGAAATTTTATACAAAACATTATAAGATTGATTCAGTAGGTACCTACGGAACAAAACTTTCTCATATGAACGACTTCAACTTGATTGAAAGTATTAGGGTAAGCAAAATAAGTAAGATCAAAACTTTAAACCCTCATTGAAATCTTTCAAGATGTGAAAAAGAAATGAGAGAGAGAGAGGGAGAAAGAGAAGAAGAAGAAGAAAAAATAATAATTTGATACCTTTAAATACGTGTAATAAGCAATGGAGGTTAAAACAAATTATTTGATGTGTGCAAAGGGATATTTTAAAGTTAAAGTGGGTATAAAAAGCAAGTGGGTGAAATGAGCCATTTCGACGTGTGCAAATAAAGTCATCCTTTGAGGTAGCCCTCTACATAATGAAATTAGTCAAATGTACTTATTACACCCAGTTTCTTAGATTATTTATCACATCATCTCAATTAAAGATTAAAAAATACAATCTTCAAACATTGCAAATGTTTGGCTCAAATTGTAATCTCAACATACAAAACATTTGAACAATCGTTCAAACAATTTCAATAGTTGTTTACAATTATGATTAGGTTCATTCACTTAATTTCTTTATTTTTAACAGAGATTTGCTGGACAGACCTATCTATTACAATTTAATTACAAAACTTCCATGCTTTTATCAAGTTTGTTACTGAATGAACATTACTTATAATTAGGGTTGTAATGTGGGCAGGTTGGATAATCAACCCAGGCTCAACCCAAGTTGTAGAACCCTCAACCCGAGCTCAACTCAACCCGACCATTGGTTTAAAGTGCATTAACCCAAGCTCAACCTAAGATTGAGCTTCTAAAATTGGGTTGAGCTTGAGTTAGCCCAAATTAGGTAATTTTAGGCGGATTGGGCTCATTGAGCAATCCTAATTTCAATTTGATTAACACATAATTTTTATTTTATATCTTAAAATATATATATATATATATAATATAATATATAAAAAAATCACTAGTAAATAAATTTGCACACAGCCTCTAAATTCATAAAGTTTTTTCCTTAGTTATACAAATATATTTAGGAAGAGAAAATAATTTTTTTTTAAAATAAATAAAATATTTATATGTGAATATATACCATCGGGTTTGGGTTGAGTTGGGTTATTCGGAGCCTCAACCCGAATTGAATTCGAGTTGATATTTCTTAGTCCAGACTCAACTCATTTTCCATATAACCTAACCCGGGCTCTCCCATCAATCAGGTTGAGTTTAGGTTAGCCCACTAAAGTTGCAGTCCTACCTATAACCCCGATGCCACAAATTGACGTTGGTAGAATCCACTCTAAGGTATGTTAAGTAACAAATTAACCACAACAATTTGAACATAATGATGTGAAAACCACTCTACAATTTGTTGGGTAACATATTTGATAAAGTAAGGTCTGATAGGTAACAAACTTCATAAAGTAAGGTTTCTTGGAGTTTTCATAACTCTAAGGGAGTTTTTTAATAAAATTACAACAGTTAGGCCTTCCGTGTAAATTTTTCTATTTTACTGGGGGCCTAATAAGTAAAAGTTGGAGTGCCAATGTAGCTCTATAATAATATAATAGTGAAAGTGTTAACCAATACTGGAGTGATCAAACGTTTTGTGTTTCCATGAAGTATTAAATTCGAATTTTTAAGCGTTTTTACAGTAGCTTATAGCGGAGAAGTATTGATTCAAATCATTTTGATGTGAAGCTTCCGCATCAAACTCAGTTTTGAAATTGATATCTAACCGTAGACTGCCTTCGATACCTTCCAGGCCCACTTAGATGTGTTTGCAAACAATATATCTCTAAGAAAAGCGTTGGTCATGTAATTTTACTATGAGAAATTTAGAATATTTTCTCGATAATATAAAAAAAGGAAAAAAAAAAAAAAAATTCTTGACTACTCGGTTGAATTGAAGCTTAAATTTTTAAACTTAATTTTTGGGTGGCATGAACGATTGCGAATGAGTTACAAAAATTAGTATTTATGTAAGTTTAATTAATGTTATATTTATAATTATTTTAAGAGACTATTTTAAAATTTTCTCTCATTATGACATTCAAGATTAAAGAAATAATGAAGATAAAATTTTAGGGAAAATTTTCTGAACTTTAATACCATATTTAAAAAAAAAAAAAAAAAAACTGGCTCAGCAGATGGTCAATGTGAATTGTCCATCAGTCCCATAAATATCGACAGATTTTAGATGTACTAGTCAACTGTTATTTATTTATTTATTTCTTTTGTCAAACGATTTGACTAAAGTTATTAATATAAAAAAAGATTTTGTGAAGCTCATTTCATTGACTCAATATAATTAAGATAAAAATTCCTAGTAATTGATGATGGTTAGTAGGGCTGCCAATGGATCGGATCAGACATGTGGAAGGTTTTTTAGGTCATAATCCTCGGGATGTGTTATGCTCTTGATCAGGCTTGATTGACCTTGATCTGTCGACTCATCCACTCCAATGAATGTCTCCTCAATCTTGTTCCCTCGCTTTAAGAGGTAAGGTCGGATCCGAACTTCTACTGATAAAGATGGAGACGAATGAGACCCTGGTGTGATGACTACCAATAATTCTTTGAAGATTAAGTTAGATTAGAATGATATTGAAAGATAAAATTGAATTCAGATAAAATTTAGATAGCTTAGGAAAGATGATGAACAATTAATTAGGAAGGGTGATTGTGTTAAGCCTGATTTATTCTCTAAAATGTCAACCCCTTGGCTTAATGTGAATGTGGTTTTTATAGTCCTGTGTTGTTGGACAAGTTTCACTATATGCCTTATTCAAATGTACAAACTGAGTTAGTTGTGTTCTTGAATTCTATTCCCATAGCTTCATTAATTAATATTTGCACTATATTCTAATAAGTGTTAGTATATATCGCATTAAATGTGAAGATTTTTTTTATTTATTTTCAATTTAGACCACCTTGAATTCTTTGTTGAGGTAAATGCTTGGATGTTGTAATCTTTCCTTTCCCGCGATAAATATTTCCATGTATTCTAAGGTGGGGTATTGTAATACCTCCGGTTCTTTTGACACACGTGTCATTTCTCTGTGTTGTGATTAAAATAGGCTCCCAAAACCCAAAATAAATCTGATCATTTGATTGACTCCAGAAAAACCCAATGGCTACAAAACCCAGGGGTGGAATCCACTACTTTTGAAGATCAGAAAATCAAATTTCTTTAAAGATTTTTGTGGAGAAGCATTTTTCCGAGTACAATTTTTTTGGGGTCAAGGCATGAAAATGATCAGACCCCAAGAAAATTTATTTTCTTCAGCCCCTAAAACAATGAATCAACCTCATTTCTGACAATTGCCAAATTGGGAAAACATCCCCTTGAAAAATCTACTTTCTCAAAAAATATTTTCTCTATAACATTCATACACATTAAGAATCGGACTAGGCTGTGCTGACAGACCAATTGGTGATAAAACATACTGTACTAAATAACCTGATTAAACAGGACTTCTTTAAAGAATTGTTTCGTTGATTATTCTTGTGTAAGTAGTCTCAAACCACAAAATGAGTAACTAATTGGATTACTTTGTTTGATTCCAATTACACATCATTTGAAGAAAAATCCTATTCGAGGAATAAATCTAATAGCAAACACAGACAGACGAAACTTAGTTTCTCTCGTCATTTTATTTTATAGGTAGACTGATCAAATGAAATATATTTCATTTTACATTGAAAATACAAGCATTGAAATAACACAGGCATGCTTGTAAACAAAAGGTTTCTGTGTTACATACAATTATTATGCTCCACCCTAGTTAATAAATCACTTTGTTCTTTGCTTTTGACTTGCTTTTCACCTCTTAGGCTCCAGCATTGTTTTTGCGAGTTGCGATCAGTTTATGCTTTTGGTTCAGAACGGACATATATCCCCAACGCTGGCCAGGTATCACTAAATTACAAGAATTCCCTGTACTCAACATTCAATCTCATCGGGGCTTAGATAAGCTAACACTGCAAGATCCAGCCAGAAATGATACCCAATGATATGGAGCAAAAGCTTAACTTTGCTGATGTTGACCGACTCCTTGTTTAATTAGACGTAGTTCCCATTTGCCCTCACCATCGATCAAACGTAACTCCATGGAATGAAATGGTATCAGAGCTGGCCGCTGAGATAATAGAAGCACAGCACAAACAAAGGTGAAAAAATGGACAATCGTGTAAATCTTGTCCGAGACCTAGATGACTTGTCCAAGTCATCTCAATATCATCCATTAATGAGACGGATAGATAAGGCATCTCACATGTGCAAATCTCACGAGATCACTTGGACAATATTTCGAAAACCTTGGCCGAGTAAGCAAAACTTGTCCAAGTCAACCAAGATTTTGTATATTTTAATTAAAATAATTTTTTATATATTAATATATAAGAATAAATAATTGTAAAACGAGTTAATGGTTATCATGTCCAAGATTCGTTGACTCGTCCAAGACAACTTGGTCTTGTTCATGAACGAGACAAGATGTCAAAACGAGTTTTGAAACCATGGTAAGGGTAGCCTGAATAATGAATGCAATACTTACTTGAGAGGAGGTCACAACAGTGATGCCCATCTCATTTGCTAGCCTATAGAGGTGTTCTTCAACATCGATACTTGTAGCACTGTCAAAGGAAAACAAAATGATGAATCCATGAACAGGTACAACTTAAAAATAAATGTGGTTTTTGCAACATACTTGGTACACTCGTCGAGGATGGCAAATTTAGGGTTGTGAAAGAACAGCCGAGCCTGGCAAGTGTGGAGTGGTATGTTGTCAATTCGGGGAAAAAAAAAAAAGAGAAACTGACAAATATCCAAATGAATTCTGAATTATTGGGTTTATTGAGCTCACCATGCCAAGTCTTTGTTGTTCTCCAAGAGACAGAACGTCTTCCCAGTTCAGGTTAGCATCCCAACCTCCCCCTCTTTCAAGAAGGTAGACTAATCGAACATTCTCAAGTATGGACAGTAAATGTGCGTCCAGCACACTTGCAGCATTATCAGAATTTTCACCTAATACATACCAACAATTACTAAAGAGAAATAAATAGATTTCCTTGTCAAAATACCTACAAGAGAATTGGGTAATGTTGGACTTTCTATGTGCCTGAATGTCAAAACACAGCTCAAGTTTCTCTTATGCATTAAGAAACCATCACAGACTTCACCTCCTCTACAAACCTTAGCAAAAAAAAGGAAAACAATTGTGTGCGTGGGTGGGGGGTTTTTTTTTTTTTTTTTTGGGGGGGGGGGGGGGGGGCGGCGTTGTTAAAGGTGGATTTTTCTTTTTAAATCAGTAACATAATTTCTATTTAATATAAACTGGGGGGGACTAAATGCACAAAATACCAAACCAAACACAATTTTCTTCAATGGAAATAGAGAACGTTGTAGGAAATAGGTTCAAAAGTTGATTTTCAGAATTCTCCAAGTAGAGCTATAAAGTTTGACTTGTTTGCAAATTTTTTGAAACATCAATACCATACCAAGTGCAATTTTCTTCCATGGAAATAGATAACATTGTAGAAAACAGGTTCAACTCTTTTCTCCAAAGAACTTGGCATAGTGAACAGATAGGTGATGGAAAGACCTTTGGCATGAAAGTTTCATTTGGTGAATTGGAATAGTGTTTCTTTTCCAAGGAAAGGAGGGGGCATTGGGGTTTTGAATTTAAAGAAGATGAATCAAACGCTTCTAGGAAAGTGGTCATAAAGATTTGGAACCTATCATAATAGCCTTTGGAGATCAGTCATTGCGGTGAAGTTTGGCGAGGGGAATTTTGGTTGGCTTAGTGGTTGTTCTCAGATGTCGTATGGCTGTGGTGTTTGGAAAAGAATTCTAAAAATTCACCCTTTGTTCCAAGAAATGATTAGTTTCAAGATTGGGAATGGACCAAGGGTGAGGTTCTGAGAGGATCATTGGTGTGGTTTGATCCCCTTAAAGAACCAATTTCCGGATTTTTTTGCTGTGTCTTTGAAAAAGGAGCAAATGTCATTTCTAGGGGCGGAGCGAGTAAGGAGCTGGTGGGGGCAATTGCCCCCACAGAACTTTGAGACACCCCTATATTTTCAATTAATTACATGTCCCATTTATCCCCACTCCCTCACCTCTCTCCCCATTTGCCCCCACACTCATCTCACTCCAATTTTTGCCCCCAGACCCTCATCTCCCTCCATTCAAGTCCTTCAACTATACAACTAATCATAGTTTGCCCCCACTACAAAAAAATCCTGGCTCCGCCCCTGGTCATTTCCTTCTTGATTCCGTCAGACAAAGGTGTGGTGTGGGACTTTGGGTTCAGACGTGACTTCAATGATTGGGAAGTAGATCGTGTGGGTATGACAGCAGCGATATATAAGCTTAAGAGAGTATGATGCATGTATTTGGGATCCGGGTAAGAAAGGGTCGTTATTCGTCAAGTCTTTTTAAAGCGAGTTGGTGTGGGTGCATTATCGGTCTTTTCCTGAGGAGGATTGGGGACCTAAGGTTCCTTCTAAAGTTGTCTTTGTTGTAGGAGGAGCTTCATTAGGTAAAATCTTGATGGTGGATAATGTTATCAAGAGAGGCGTCATCGTGGTAAATTTTTGCGGATTATGCAAGGAGAATGGCGATTCCATGGATCACATTCTTGTCCACTGCAAGGTGGCTTCAAAGATTTGGGCCCATTTTCTTGGGCTATTTGGGGTGGCTTGGTGTGCTCCAAGCTCCTTTCGTAAGCTAGTGGAAGAGTGGCTAGCTATAAGAGTGGTTTTTTGGCGTTGAGAGAAGACTGGAGCATCACTCCTTTTGTGATTTGCTGGGAAATTTGGAAGGAAAGGAACCTAAGAACTTTCGAGGGGAAGGAATCTTCAGTTCAAGGGATTATCATGTCTATCTTGGGGTCTTTATTTTTGTGGAGAAAAGTTTATGGTGAGTCAAAGGGGGTCTTCTTTGAAGACTTTGTATTTAAGTGGGATTGAGTGTGCAGTATTGCTGTTTAGTTTGGGTTTGTTTTTAGCTTTCTTTTGGTTGTTTGTACTTTGCTGCATGGTCACCTAGACCATGTTATGATTAAAAATCCTTGACTTGTAAAAAAAAAAAAAAAGGTTCAACAGTTGATTTTCAGACTTCTGTAAATAGAACTATAAAGCTCGACTTGTTTGCAATTTTTTTTGAAAGATCACCCACCGATCCAGCCCTAAGGTTATACAACAAAATCTTCTTGTAGTGGACAAGCAAGTGTAACCGGTTCTAGAAGAACAAAGGGTCAATTTCCTCTTTCCGCAATTAATTCAAATATAGTGTACTGATACTCCCTGAATGTTGAAGGTTTTACTAAAACATATTAGTCATTTAGTTTAATATTTTGAACATTGACATTCATTCAGAAATGCAAGAGGTATCCTTGGGTACTTAAGAATGCAATTAGGACATATGACTTTCCCCCAAAAAGAATGGAATGCATGGACCAAAATATCCCGTAAAGCATTTCATTTTTACTACTTTCCATACATAGTAACAAGAAAGTGAAGTATAGAAAACTGAGTTCTTCCAGTCAATAAAAAAAGTAAGATTTATTTTCATCATCCTTGAAAAAAGTGATATTTTGATTATTCTGAAAGAGAAGAGAACAGAAACAGTTTGCAATTGTGCATATTCCATTAGAGGACAATTTTAGAATCTAATTGAAGAGAGGGGGATAATGGCAAGATATACATCATCCTTATCTTGGGTTTTCTTTTCTTTTGGTGTAAAATTTTCAAAGGTTTCAAGAAGAAAAAATTCCCAAAGATTTTCTGTGGAATTGGGTTAAGGTTTTTAGTTTGATATGTGACTCCTAATGGTCTGTTGGGATTGTTTGTTGTAAGGCTTGGTTAGCCTTTGCTGTTTCCTCTGTGGAGTTGGTCTCCTCTACCGCCTTCTTCAAATGAAAAATTTTACTTCTCAAAAGAAAAATAAATAAATAAATAAATGCAACATGTTTACCTTTACCAGACATTTTTAATGCCCTTAATTCTGCTTCCTCGTGGGAGAGAGGGTAAATTATTTGATCCCTTAGCTTTCCCAAACAAGTATATGGCCCCTGAGGAACATAAAACACACCACAACTGGATCCTACCCCAACATTGACATTTTGGACAGGCTTAGTGAGTCTTCCATTTGCAATGGGCCACAGACCTCGAAGGACTCTGAAAATAGAACTTTTTCCACTCCCATTGGGACCTTGAAAATTGATTCCAGAAGGAATTATTAGATCATTTCCAAATAGTAGTTCAGAGGAATCCATGGAAATAATGAGGAGATTATTTCACTAACCAGTAACAAGCAGGCTCTTCCCTGGTAATATATCACATGTCAACTTCCCGGCCAATAATTTCTGGGATGGGGTTATAATATCCACCTCAGAGAAGGAAATAATATCTTCAGCAGAAACATCATTCTGAGAGGTATCAGGTAGAGGAATCTCTGTGTCAACAACATTTGTTAGTATTTCAATTATCCTTATGCTTAAAATATGAAAGGACACCGGAGGCTAGCATCTATTGATGAATCACACAATTCACAACATCAACCAAGTGATCTTCATTTGCGAAAAGTACAAAAAAGAAAAAAAAAATCAAATCAACAGTGGTCCAGCACTTCTTAGCAATCTGCTGTTTTATTCATGAAAAATTCATGAATTGTTCATTTTTTTAATAAAAGTATTAATCTTCCGAATACTAGAATGATTCAAAAAATTTGTGTAGTTTAACGAGAAAACAAATTATTTGAGAAGCGAATAAAATGAATTTTTATGAATATTGTAATATTCAGCAAAAAAATGGCATTAACGTAGGTTACTAATGAAGCTTCCGTCTCCTCCATCAGTCGGACATCTCAATCTCTCCATTGTTCCCACTCATTAAATCATCCACTCATCGGAATTAACTGTTTTTTGGATTCTAATTTATTATATGTATGCCATGTATTCTAGATTCTAGAGCTCACATAATTGAAAAATCCCTAACTTGAAAACCATTGGATTATGATAATTATATTACTATATAGGAGGATGACTCCCTTTCGAAGTATACCAAATTATTTGTTTCCAAATTTTTGATGTGGGAGGTACAAAACACGTATGAAGTATATGACACATATTTCCCGTTTAGCAAATTTTTGACTGGATTTTTGCAACCCAAAATCGAATAAACCCCGAATTTTTCACGTATCGAATTTTTGCCATATTCGGAATTGCTAAGAAGGGTCCGACACTACAATATTAAACTCTGTCGATGCCAAAACCTCTTTCAATGATCGGTACATCCAAGGTATTAAATTTCGATTTCGGTGTCTATTTCGCTTAGTCTGGAAATGGAAACATTTCGTGGAAATATTTCGATCAGTGTGGAAATGAATACAATTACTGGAAATGATTGAAATATTGAAGAAATTTTCAAAAATGACAAAATAGGCATTAAAACACACTCGTTAAGTCATCAAAATAAAATAAACTACCATATGGAGTATGAAATTGAATATCAACAACATTTTGTTAACACATACGCACATGTATTGAGAAGTTGACAGTGGAAATAAGAATAGTAATGTTGCATTAACTACATGCAACTTAATATGTAAGACATTAAAATGAAGAAACTATTAAGTATTGCATTTCATGCATTATTATATTTTTTAATTTTTTGAATAAGTATATGAATAAATTGCTAATGTATCCAACTAATTGAAACATGATAGATCATATGCGTACTTATATAAATGTACTAATATGCTTAGAACATATTAAAATAAGATGATATAGATAACTAATTAATCATAATTCATTTATATTAATGGATGAATGTTATATGCAATTTTTTATTGGTAAATACTATGTAATTTATAAGTTCTTTTTAAAAGCAATTATAATTTTTTTTTTCAAAAACAAATATTTCTATCAAAATTTACTATTCATCAAAATATTTCCACCAAAATATTGCATTTTTATACCTAAGATTTGATCATTTCGGTCGAATTTCACTATTCATTGAAATATTTCATGAAATGAATAGTGATTTCCATCGAAATATATACAAAGAGAAACTGCCGGTTAAATTTTGTGTTGGAACTTGAGGAAATGGAAATATTTCAGTATATTTCGTGGAAATATGTCGAAATTTAATACTATGGGTACATCATAATAACAAACGAAATGATATTTACAAGCTCAAGTC
Source organism: Akebia trifoliata (assembly GCF_017979445.1). Lineage (NCBI taxonomy): Eukaryota > Viridiplantae > Streptophyta > Magnoliopsida > Ranunculales > Lardizabalaceae > Akebia > Akebia trifoliata. Next base: position 18,662,404 of record NC_141378.1, read on the forward strand.
CTAAGCACTTATTATAACTGATCAAAGAGAAAAAAATCTCTTTCAAGATCTTTAAATCAATACATAGAATAAATCAATAAAAACTTGAGAAGGAAAAGGTTATAGAAAGAAAAGATCAACATTCAAATGATTTTAGTTTAAAAAACAAAAAAATAAATCAAGATCACAGTGGACATACCGTTTTGAGCAGCATCAAGAAGCTCTTCAAGCTCAAAAACCCGATTGATACCACCAGAAAGTTCAAGAAATTTTCTATTCAACTCAAGAATGTCACCGAAAGCTAGGAAGCTTTGTGATACTACAGATGCTAGGAAACGCAAAGCATGTGCCAGCTCACCTGAAAATTTTATAAGTATAAAGAAGGAGACAACATAGTTCTTCTAACCCGTAAGTCTACAAAGTTATCATGATCTACTTCACCTTGAGTAGATGTTAATGCTCGATCTCCCTTGTGGTCCATAGCATATAACAAACTCAGTCCCCATGTCACATTATGCGGGAGTTGCTTCGTGACAAAATCGTCCAGTATACCAAACACCCATTTCTTCCTTAGAAGCATCTTCGAATGATCAAGCAATTCTCTGAATCTTGAATCAACCATCTGTTTAATATGAGAAGCATCATCAAAGGACTAAAGACTGCAGCAAACTAGAATAATGGTGAATGGAGATATCAAACCATAAGTGGAAGATATTGTGTAGATGTGCAGAGAATACCACAAGCGTTGGAAAGTCAATAGAACAGTGATTCATGAAATATACATAGACAAACTGATCGATGCCTTTATTAAAGATTTTGTTTACAGTAGTCTAATGTGTTAACCAACCAACTAATCCAAAAGATCAATCTTTTGGAGAGGGGGAGAACTATAAATATAAGAGGGTCACGGAGCTTAACTGGGGTATGACACACCCGGGAGTGGAGGAAAATATACACTCGACACTACCCTTCACCCATAAAAGGGTGGAAAGATTCAAACCTGTGACTCATACGAACCTAACGCTCTGATACCATGTTAACCAACCAACTACTCCAAATGACAGATCTTGGAGGAAAATATACACTCAACATAATGCACATATAAAATCGGGATAGAGAAAAGTGTCAAGGAAAAGCCCAATCCAAGTGGAAGTCAAACCAACACAGGCGAACTCTAAATTGCATGTGAAGAACATTCTACAGGAGAAATTTATTCCTACCATGCAGCTAAAATAATGGTATATAGAACAAGATAGAATTCAATCACTGTTTGAGCCAGATTTCTAAGAGGAAAACCAGAGAAAACATCCTGCAAACTGCTCCTCCCAGAAACCTAGAAGTACTCAAACAAACTAAGAAGCCTAAAGGTAAAATCTTCATTCAGTTTTTTAAAAGTATCCTTGCAATGACCCATCAACCACTGTTTATAAGAAACTAAAACCCTGTCGCTAATTTAAGGCCAATGTGAAGCAAATCCCAACCATCAATCTAAAGTAATATATTACATATCTTTCCATAATGATCCATCATCATCAAAGCTTATCCCAAAAATTTGAGGTCAGCTACCCAATTATCCCTAAATTGATTCATTAACCACATAGTTAGAAACGACACATTTTTAAAGCCTTGAGACGTTACAATGTTGACAAAAGTCTGGATATAGCTGTTGGCCAAATCTCAAAAAGAGCTTTCCAGTGCATCTAATGACTTCTCAGTTAAATATTTGAGTAAAAAGGTATTACTCTAAACAGGTGATTGTCTCTAATCAACAAATTAAAGAATTTGTCGATATTTATCACTTTCTGCCACTTGATTTGGAATAAATAATGGGTTGCATCATTCTCCCTAATTGGTTTAGAACTCGACACCAAGTTTGATTTGAAGCCTTCTTTAGATGGGTCCACGATGCGTCACCATACCTCGCTTTTAGATAATTCCTTCCACTCTTGAAGATGTTTTAGCAACAACGTAAAATATCATTGAAGGATTTTCAAACAACATAAATAGAAATATAACTGAAAGTCAACAAAGATATCAATATGCACTTTTCAAACTAATCCATCTCTTGAATCTATTGGACGAGCTGATACTGAATCTATTGGACGAGCTGATACATACTCCAAAAGGAGTTCTTTTGATTCTTCTATCACCATTATCAACAAAGCCTAATCCAAAAATCTTGGGGACAGACGAACTGTGTTCCAACACTGTTTTTGTCTAAAGCCGTGTCTTACATTAATTTGTGTGGGCTATTAATGATCTACATTGCACATGAGCAAAACATGTCAATCAATTTCCCCTTAGTTTATCACCTATTGTAGCTACTACATTTTTGCAAATGCATTTATTTCTAATTTTATTTTGCTTAATTTTTCCACACATCCATCCTAGCGCATAGTTATTACCTTGACAACAAAGGAGAGTTTTATCCAACGCTTAAACTTTGTCCTATTTGATCCTGAATTGATAGTAGAATTATTCTCTGAATAGCTGAATCTATGAGTATGTCTCTTGATTGTCCAACATTCAGCTCCACAAAGCAAAGCCAGATTTACTGACGTCCCATAGAAAATTTTCTTTTAATCTGATTAGGATAAATCAATCACATGGTACTCTAGAAGCTACTTCCACTTCAATTCTATGCACAACATTACCAATCTCTTCATCCTTATGGATAACAGAACCAAGGTAACGAAATGTCACTGGGGTGTTTCATTATCAATTTTTACTAGGTAATGCTTCTTCTCTTGACAAGTATTACCTAGGAATGTTCAAAAACCCATCAAGGTTTAAAATCCAGTTTTAAACCATTTTTTTTTATTTTTCAAAAACTGAAAATGGAACCAAAACATTGGGAATGTATCGAGATATTTCCTTTAAACCGATAAAAATTAGTTTTTATCCACAAATAAATAAACCAAAAACTTTGGGATACGACTTTGATGATGATGGTTCATAAACAACTAGAGAAAACTGTTTTTCAGCGTTAAAATGAAAATTAGAAAGAAAAAAAAAACTTTAGAATTCATATGCATTATAAATGTTTTGAAACATTCCAAAACAAACAGAAGTACCTTGAAACATGGCACTTTAAAGCTGGAAAAGATTGTTTAATTTCATTAAAGGAATCTTAGGAGTAGTGAAATTTGTTTAATGCTTAGTTTACCACATTTGGCCTAATGGTAAGGCATACGTTTTTCTGTACGGTACTGATAAATTACAAAGAATTCGAAATTTCAGTTAAGCTCCCCCCCCCCACAAAACAAACCAACATACACACTATTTCAGCCTATTTCACAGAACATTACCACATGCTTGAGATTTGAAACAGATGGCAAGGTTTCATTTCGATGTATTAAAAAAAAACTGGAATGTTTCAGCTGAAACATCTGGCGTGGAACAAACTTTGAACCATGCATACACCATCTAAAATATAAATATGAAATGAAGAGTAAACTGCAAGTAGCTTACAGCTCTTTCTCGTGCACCTCCCCCGAAGAAAGCAACAGATTCGGCATGAGTACGGAGTCTTGTGTGCATGAACCTAGTTAATGAATTATAACTGATGTTAGATTCCCAAAATTTAAACAAAAGTGATTTACATTTGAACACTTTCAATTTAACTTAAATTGCATATTGCAAGAAGCAGGAACCAAGATGAAGCACAAAATAACCTAAAGGTTCCTTCAAGTTGTTGTTCTCGACTTGTTAGGTCACCAAATTCAGGTGTGACACTCCTTAGAAAACCCAGACCCAGTAACATATATGCATACAATATAGCAACTCCTCTTTGGCCAGTTAACAGCTTCATCCTCCAAGTGAACCTGCAGGGTAGCAATTTGAAAAATAGAATTGTCAAATCTGACATGGCATGCTACAAATCAAATTTGAGAGAACTAAATATATTATTCAAGTATCATGGCCATAAATTGTTAAGTGTATATTTTCCTCCACTCTTGGGTGTCATGCCCCAGTTAAGCTTTGTGACCCTCTTATATTCATAGTTCTCTCCCTCTCCAACAGATCGGACTTTTGCAGTAATTGGTTGGTTAACATGGCATCAGAGTGCTAGGTTTGTACAGGTCACGGAATTGAATCTTTCCACCCTTATGCGTGAGGGGGAGTGTTGAGTATATGTTTTCCTTCACTCTAGGGTGCGTCGTACCCAAGTTAAGTCTCGTGACCCTCTTATACTCATAGTTTTCCCCTTCTCCAACAGATCAGTCTTTTGGAGTAGTAGGTTGGTTAACATAAACATCATGGATTTACCAGAGAATATCCACAGTAGGCTTCACCATTCCCGTGACAAGTCCTGACAAATCAGTCGTCAACTTCTCCACATCATGTGTTATTCTCTGATCTGCGTCAATATCTTCACCTGCCATATTGAATACCTACAAAGAGAAGTATTTTTAACATGTAATTTTTGTATAAGTACAATTGACAAATATTTGGCACCATCAATATCTGCTTAGTATATGATATAACATGTATAAAATGCACAAGATTGTATAGAAAATCTAAAACATGGTATGCATGAAATTCCATGATATAATTTAAACACACTTAACAACGGAAATTTCAAAACAAAATTTATTATAGGAATTTGAAGACCCTACCAGTCTATTGCACGTTCAAATGCATGACTACTTGTTTTATGTATCCAATTATAGATTTCAATTTCGATATATTCCACAAAATATTTCATTTCCACACTGATCAACATGAAATTTAACTGACAGTTTCTTTTTGTGTACTCCATGTGGAAAAATCACTACTACTCATGTCAAGACATGTTTTGGTGAACAATACATTTTGACTGAAATAGTCAAATTTTAAGAGTAAAAATGCAAAATTTTGGCGGAAATATTACAATAGGCAATAAAATCAGACAGACAAATTCTTTATGGCAAAATTCTATGAATATTGATTAAGTTTATAAAAAATAATAACAATGATAAAATACTGGTAAAATCGACTTGCAAATTACACAAACTATTTATCCATTAGTAGAAATGAATTACTCTTTACTTAGATATCTATATATAGCTCATTTAAATGTAATAAAAGCTTAATATTAAATTTTGATAGATTTCCACAAAATATACCAAAAGATTACTATTTCTACAAGGGTTGACATTAAATCCAACCAACAGTATCATTTTTTAAAAATATTTCTCCCGAATTCACTATTCATTTCGCGAAATAATTGACGAACAATAAATTTTGACTCAAACAATCAAATTACAATTATAACTGCAATGTTTTGGTGGAAATATTTTGATAGACAGTACAAATCGACCAAAATATTTTTTTGGAAAAAAAATATTCTAAAGCATTTCCATGAAAATTTATTACTTCTATTTTCCACATTTATCAAAAATATTTCCATTTTCAGAATGACCAAAATAGACATTGAAACTGAAATATAACACTGTCATCCCACAAACAAGATAGGTTGAATTTTGGAATTAATTTATTCCCAGGACCTTATTTAATTACCTTGTAAAAAGCATTATTTCTCAAGTAGCTTCTCAGTAAATGTTGAGTCAAACGAATTCGCCACCCAAGGGCCAGCTTGGCTGCCAAGTATCTGTAACAACAAAAAATGATACACTTTAAATATTTTATGTAAAAAAAAAAAAAAAAGACGTCTAAGCAAAATTTTCCTGTCTTTTGTGGCCAATAGTATTGTCGTTGGTGGACATACAACATGTAATACTAGACTTTATAGTGATCTAAATGAAAAAGTTTAGTGAATGGAATTTTGATGGAACCTTCACGTGAATCAAAGATGTTTGGTTAAGCTTGTTGTGATAGTGCAGGCATACAAGATGCTTTAATTAAGTTAAGTTGCCAGAATTATCTCTTTGGGGTGCAATCCTTTCGAGTTTTTATTGGTGCTCAATGAAATTGCAATTTTTAATGAATGATGCTCCAACAAACTGTTTAGCAACATATAATGAGTGGTGGAAAGATTATAATTGTGTGATATCATGGTTACTAAATAGTATGAAGCCCCATATTAGTGAAAATGTAACATTTCAACAAATCGCAGAGGGAATTTGGAATGCAATAAATAAGATGTGCTCCAATGACAATATCTCACAAGTTTATGAGCTATATATGAAAAGATAGTAATTTTCAAGAAGGTGATAAGAATCTCAATGAATACTGTAGCACTCCCTATGGTATGTGGGAAGAGTTGACTGTGCATAAGCCTCTTTACTTCTAACGTAGAGGTCTGACAAAAGCAACGAAGAATTTCAGGTTACTATATTTCTATCTGGACTCCATCTAGACTATCAATCCATTAGAGAGAAAATGTTGACTAGCGACAGTATCTCATCATTGACTAGGTAGAGGTCATGGTACCCATGCACGTGGTCGAGATTTGAGGGGAGCTTGAGGTAGAGGTTGTAGTAATTGTATATGCACACATTGTAGTCACTTTGATCACAGTTCTGATAAATGATGGGATACGTTTAAGAAACCTTCATGGGTCAGTCTGGCCTCAATTGTAGCTGATTATTATGATATTCATCAAAGTAACATTGTTGAGCACAATCCCTATATTTCTCCCTTGGTGGTGATGTAGTGATTGTCCTTTCTAAGGAGAACAACAAGTTAATGAAGCAACTGCAGCAACTTTCTACTTAGAAGCCTTGAACAATTTCTAATGTTGCAACTACTTTGGCACTCATCAAGCACCATTGCACTTATTACTTCCCACCCATTCTTGTTTTGAGTAATAGATTCCGATGCATCCACCACTCCTATGACAGGTAATTCTATTTTTTTTTTTTTGTCTTTGCCCCAAACAGTTCATCACTTATTAGTTGTTTTGGAAGAATTGTAGAATGTGAATCTGTCTAGTCTCAATGACAGCTTGGCAATGTATTTATAATAATCAAGGTGAATGGACATAAATGCCCTTACATAGAGAAGAATGGAAAGCTAGAAAAAGTAAAATAAAAACATAATAACAAAGACATATTTCAAATACTCCCCCTCAAGTTGGTGCAAATATATCAACTAAACCCAGCTTGACAAGATGAGAGTAAGTGACAGAAGGATCAATAGACTCCGTAAGCATGTTGGCAAGTAATATGAAGAAGATACGAATACTGTTTAAAGGGTACCAAATCGAACTTTCTCCCTGAGAAAGTGACCATCAACCTCTATATGTTGGTTCTCTTGTCAAAGACAGAGCAGAAGTAAGCATGATAGCACACTTGATATCGCAAAACAATGTGGAGGAATCAGAAACAGGAAATCCTGACTCCGCCAGTAAAGAACGAAGCCAAATAAGCTCACATGTGCCAATGGCATAACTCGATACTCAGCTTTAGTAGAATAATGGGAAACCACACTTTGTTTCTTACTTTTCCACGAAAATAGGACGCGACTTCAAGTAGAAAAGAAAACGTAAACAACATCAAGATAAGTAGTTTTCTAATTCTATTATATTTATATTTCTATTTCTAGTAGGATTTCTATTTCTACTTCTAGTAGGATTTCTATTTCATAGTTATATTAGGAGTACAATTCATTGTTAGTTTTAAATTTGTTTTAAATTCGTTTTTATTATTTAGACTATAATTATAAGTACTTAGAAGTCTCCAATTTGAGTTCTAATAGGATTAGAAAGTTACTATTTTGTTATAAATAGGTTGGGAATATTAATTTTTAGTATTTTAGTAGGATTACAAGTTGTTATGATGGAGTTATCTATATAAAGAGCTCCAAATCCGAAAATCAATCAATAATCAATTCAATTATCTTTTCTATTTTAATTATTTTTTTTAGCTTTATGCTTTATTTTATTTCAAGTTATTGCTTGTTTATCAATTGAATCTATTGATTCAAATTGATTTTGATTGTTCCATTGAACACAATCTATCGAATCTATTGATTCACACGCTTCTACTACGTCAAGTGGTATCAAAGCTCTTACTACGATCCACATTCATGGTTGGTGAAGGAGAATTCATCACTGAAACTGAATTGGAAGCCCAATTCGAGAAGTTTGAAGAAGGTGAACATCTTAGTTGTATTATCCGCAACTTATTGCTAGTACAACATGTTGATCCTTCAACTCGACATAGTCTTTTTCGAACTACATGTAAGGTTCAAAATAGATTAAATTGCTTTGTCATCTATTTTCGTGCGATGATAGGTACGGTCCTAAACAAAACAAGTGCACCCAAAACTCTAGATGTAATTGGAAAGATGGTGTTATCAAGGCGAAGAATATAAAGAGGCACTTGTCCCCCTAAGGTGCAACTTGGAACAAAGTTAAGAAGAAAAACTGTAATGAGGATCGCCATATTCCAATATAACTTAGGAACATGTATTCCTCGAAGAAGGCAGCGGACAATGTTCATAAGGTGGTGGTTCTTGTGTTTCGCCACCCCATTCTACTCAAGAGTGTAGGGACGGGTCAACTAGTATAGCATACCATGCTCATGAAGGTGAGAGCAAATCCCATCAGAAATATATTCACCTCCATTATCAGACCGAAGGGCTTTAACAGTTATGTTGTACTGGGATTGAATCATTTTAAGAAAATTAACAAAAATAGAAAGCACTTCAGACCTAGATCGCATCAAATAGACCTAAGTACAACGAGAATAGTCATCTATAAATGTAACATAATACCAATGACCGATCAAAGTAGTAACAGAGGAAGGCCCCCATACATCAAAATGAAGTAAATCAAACATCGCATTAAATCGATGCATGCGAGGGATATATGAAGTACGTGTATGTTTGGAAAGCTCAAACACAAAGCACTGAAACTTATGCCCACTACAATAATGTTTTAAAGTAGGAAATAAATAATATAAGTGCTAAAAATTAACATGTCCTAAGCGAGCATGCCACAAATCTAAAGACTAAGATAAGAAAGTATGATTCCCAGAGGAGGGTAGCATAGAGGTCAGAACAACAATATGCGGAGATCCAAATAGGTACAAATAGGAAGACTACAATTTGATGAGGAATAATGTATGATCAAATTAACATACACTTAATGTGCAAAGGGGAGAAGAAAACAAGCAGAAAAACGGCTGAGGCATAAAAACGAAGCTTTGCCTTGAAGGAAGGTCTGCTGCGATCATCGAAGAGGCTAAAAAATCAGCACAATTGCAACACATCAACATCATCTGATCACAGAAGGACACATCAACTCAATCAAGCAGTATAACTGTGTTGCAAAAGCACCCCAGAAACAAAACAGCCAGCAGCCTTTATCGCAGCCTGCAGCACGGCCCAACACAACCAGCAACCTAATCACACAGACCAGAAAAAACCAGCCAACCCAGCCAGCAGCCTAGTCATGCAGTCCAGCTCTCTCGAACATACCAAAAAAAAGCAAGGGTGGGGATCGAACAGACCAGAAAACAACATAAACACAGCAGCAGCCTAGCCTCGATCATGTCGCACAGCCAGTAGCCCTATCACAAGGCAAAACCACAGCAGTTCTGTCGCACAGCCAGCAGCCCTATCACAGCAGTCCTTGTGAACCTTGTCACAACCCAACAAAGATGGGGCAGCCAGAAAAAGAATTGCAGGGGATCAACAACCCTATCAAACCAGAAAAAAAATCCCTATTGCAACAAGCAATTATGAGATATCAACCCAAATAATAAAAAGAACCCCCGAAGGGGAGAAATCCCAACGAAACTGCTACTAGGGTTTAGGTCTCAATAGTCTAAAGAGATGATGAGGAGAAGAGAAAAGAGAAGAGAGAGGAGTAGCGATGGTGGTGAAACTTCAAGGATCCAAAAAATCGAAGAGAACAAGAAAGAGGGGCTATCGATGGGTCCTCAACCTGTTTTGATACCAAAAAGAATTGTAGAATGTGAATCTGTCAAGTCTAAATGAGAGCTTGGCAAGGTATTGATAATAATCAAGGTGAATGGACATAAATGCCCTTACATAAAGAAGAATAGAAAGATAGAAAAAATAAAAGACAGACGTAATAATTAAGACACATTGCCAATAGTTCTTGTAGATAGTTCATCTTCTATTGTTATGAGAGAAGGTGATGTTCATGTAAATTATTCTGTCTCTTTCATCTAATTTATATGTACCTAAGTTTTTGTGAGCCTTTTGTCTGTTCGCAAATTGACAAAATCATTGAACTACTCTATAACTTTCTATCCCTCTTCATTTATCTTTCAGGGTCTCCAGATGAAGAAAACAATTGGTGGAGGGCTTGAATCGAATAGATTATATTATCTCAAAGGAAATCAATGACTACTAAGATTGCTCTCCATTCTAGTGTCGTCTTCAATGGCATTTTTGGCTTGGTCATCCTTCACAATAAAACCTCAAGCAACCAATTTCTTCTATTTGGTCCATATTAAGGGGTGCGAAGTTAATGTCATGATATTATGCTGAAGTCATAAATAATACAGTTGTTTTCAATCTTAGGGCTCTCAGACAATTTGATGGGTGTGAAGTTAATCTCATATTATTATTCTGAAGTCACAAAATAATACAGTCGTTTTCAATCTTAGGGCTCAAGATACTTTGATCTTTGTTCCACATTTGATTTATTGATGATCCATGAGTATGTCTTCATGTAGTTTTATCATTCCTAAACTTCAAATGAAATTTCAAGAATATTTCCATCATTTCCATGAAAACTGTGTTAATTGCCACACTGATCAAAATTCGGAATATCTCCCATTTCTAAGCTAACTGAAATTGAAAATTTAATACAATTCCACATTTGTTATTGTAATTTGATTGTTTATATGTAAGCTTTCGTGCTACAGTTTAAAAGAAACTTTTTTCAATATTTCCATTATTCCACATTCGCAGCCCATTCACCGTGGCATAGAGCCATAGACAATTAAGAACTGAAATGACAAATATGGTAATATGTGATGGAATAAAAGTTCAACAGAAAAATGCACAATTTTGTGAAGACGTAACTAAATCAACCATGTTGGAACAAATATTCCAGATCATATTTCTTTTTCTATTATAATAGCTTTTCAAATGAACAAGTCAAGTTTATGCTGTTAACTTCCGAACTACAGAGAATTACCTCAAAGAAGGTGCAACAATAGAAGATGCGGCACTTTGGAGAACACTAACACCAGTCAACCAAATAAAGGATGCCTTGTCCTGTTCCAAAACATATTTTACGGTTGTCCCTGTAAAATCCAACAAGGTTAAATAGCAAAAAGGAAATTTGCTAACTTTCACGTGTTGATCAGATAACTTCAGATTACCATTTAAAGAAGCAATACGGTCTGAAATCCATGTCCTTGATACAACAAGTAAAGCAACTGCAAACAGTTGTGCACCCTGCTTATCAAATAATGTGGGTACCTAGAAACACAGCAGTAACAAGGTCCGAAAAACCCATTAAAACAGTATTTTATTTTATTTTTACTTTAGTTTTTGGTGGGTAAACTGGACTTGAACCAAAAGTCCTGTATCTCAATCAACAAAGATCTTCTTAAGAGAGTATCGTAATTCCTATATATTTCACATAAAAAATATTTCAACATAACAGATAAACCAAATACTATACAAACAGTAATCTTGATAAAAAATTCAGATAAGTTCAATTGTTTCATGCCAAATAGTTTTGAATCCATAACTTTAACTACAGAAGTAACTTGATAGGTGAACTAAGAAAAAATATATATGCAAGCTGTTTCATTAGTTATGACTTATTCCATAGTATTCTATGATATGCATATGGGATTTTTTTTTCTTCGGTAGACTTCATGGAAAAGCAATAAAAAGAACCCATCCCCAGCCCAATTAGGTTGTGATGGCCTATAATGGAGGTTATATGATGAATAACATGGGAAAACAAATACCAAGCTCCCTAAGATATATCACAATTCCTTACTAAGGATATAATCCCACCTAAAAACAACCCTCTAAATTCACTAGAAGATTCGTCGATGCATAAGACCTATAGAAATAAATTATATTCTGAAACTCATCTTCATTACTCAAAGATTCCTATAATTTTTTTCTTTACAAATATCCCAAAGAATCATGAAAGAAGGATTCTCCCAAATCTCCCCAGCCACTTACCTAGTAGAGGTGTTTTACATATTATTTACATTTAAAAACCCCATGACTACGACAGCTCTTCGTTTAACGTTAGCATATTATAATGGATTTACTCTGAAGACTTAGGGTTTCTTTATATATGTTAGCTGCCTCTGTTTAGCTAACAAAAATCATCATCAACATCAAATCCTTATCCCAAAAAGTTTGGGGTAGACCAAACTGAAATTGTTCCCCCATTCAATTATATCTAAATCCATATCTCTTGTTAATTCAAGTGTGTTCATATCCGCTCACTACCTCAACCCTTTGGTTCTCTAATATTGAAAATAAACAGCCAAAACTAGTCACTCAGTAATTGAAAGCTCCCTTTCAAACCTTCCTACAATATTAATTTAAAATAATCCAAAATAATCATCCAACTACAAGATACTTACTAGTACTTTAACCATTGCAGCTACTCGTAACGGTAACACCCTTGGATTCTTTTTCAGCTGGGGAACAACAGGCAATCGATGCTTATAGTCAACATTAGGAGATGTTGCTATTACCTCTTCCACATATGATTGTGCTTTGGAATCTGAAAATGCGTTTTCCTGGTAAATGAGAAAATGTGTAAACCCAGTAAAACAACTGTAGACATTCCAATACAAGTAGCATAAGCCCTATAATGAGAAGAAATAAAATGTATTTCTTTTAAGAATGATGACAACAAATTGCACACACAAACAGTTTTATGTGACTTAAAGGCTTGCTAGCCTTGCATCAGACCTTCCTAGAGAGAGAAAAAGCTCGTTGAACAGTCATTGCATCACTTTGGCGGTCTGTCTCAGATGATTTTGTCGGGATGGACCCAACTTCACTTGGTGCTGAAGAATCATCCCTGTAATTTTCAGGAAATTATGATGTTAAAATGTCCACAAAATCACTATTTATAACTCAAAAATGATAAAGAATTCAGAAAGTCACAAACACAACCTTTTAAAGTGAACACTCCAGCCTCCTTCCCCATCCAAAGACAAAACCATATCATGAAATGCAACAAGTGCAGGGCGGTGTGATATGGTTATGCAAGATGTCCCCATTGCTCGAACTTTAGCACAGAAACGTTCCTCCATATCAGTAGTCACAGCACTGGTGCACTCATCAAGAATAGCAAACTTTGGTTTATGGTAGAAAAGTCTCGCCATCCCCAATCTTTGTTGTTCTCCAAGAGAGAGTTCATCACCCCAGTTTATCTCCTTTTCAGGTGGATAACGATCCAATAAATATTCAAGATCAACCTACCAAATGATTCAAATTAAGCCTTAAAACTTATAATATGGATATGAAGTCACAGAAAAAGAGAGACAATACAGAGACTAGAGTGAGTATACATTTTTCAACAGCTCAACCATTCCACTACGAGTGAGTGGTTCCATCTCTTCATTTACTGTAAGAGGATAAATTAACTGGTCACGAAGTGTTCCTACAGCTGTATATGGTCTTTGAGGCACATAAAAAATCTCCTTATTGAGATCAGAACCAATCCCAGGTTTTACAATGTAGCCAGATATTAGTGGCCAAAGACCTCCTAGAACTCGGAAGAGGGAGCTTTTTCCGCTGCCATTTGGACCTGTAGCAGAAAATACAAAAATAAAACATGAGTTCTCAATGCCAGAATTATGAGCACAATAGATTTCAAAGCATAAGCAAGTTCTTAACACTATTCACCAAACATTTTTCAAAATAAGGGTTAGAAGTTTCAGAATGGGCTGATTTTTTGTGAGGATGATCTCTATGGTGAAGAGATCATCCTCACCAAAAATCAGCTCATTCTGAAACTTCTGAACCTAGTTTATAAGTTGAAGAATCATGGACTGTCCGATTTTTGTAAACCACTTTTGATGGGGTTAGAAGTTTCAGAATGGGCTGATTTTTTGTGAGGATGATCTCTATGATGATTTTTGGTGAGGATGATCTCCTCATCATAGAGATCATCCTCACAAAAAATCAGCCCATTCCGAAACTTCTAACCCATACATTGAAAAATTGTATGGCTCTCTTTAGGGCCTCCGAACGCCACCCTATATATCTCTGTGGAGTATCACAAATCATCATAAATTTTTACATTGAAAAAAGCACTGTTAAACAGAGTTGCGGAATTCCAGTGAAGAGCTCAAGGATAAAAAGGCTACAAGACAAGCAAAACAAACTTATATTCAAAGTATACAAGTAAGTTGCAAGTGCATCATGTTTTTTCGTATTTTCAAAGTGAGATTAAAAAAAAAACTTAAATATCGATGAAGAAAGTGTTTCTGAAAATGCAATGAATGCTAAGGGCCTGTTCGTTTGGGCTTCCGAAGCCAGCTTTTTTAACTTTTTGGGCTTTTAAGCTTAAAAAGCTAGATCAACCACGTCTGTTTGGGCTTTTTTGACTCCAACGAATATCAACAAAAGCTTAAAAGTAGCTTTTAATTAGAGTCGTGTAAAGCAGGCTTCTTTATTTGCTTTTGCATAGAGCTCGTAACCGAAAACAATTTAGGTAAAAATATCGAAATACCCTCCCTCTTTTTTCGAATTTCCAACGAAAATGTAAATCGATCTTCAGGTTTTCAGCACAGACGGCGTCATTCTCGGTTGCAAGAGACAATTGAGAAGGGTTCGGAAAAGGTAGATACAAAACCCCAACTCTCCTCTTCACCTCTCTGTCATCTCTTCTTCTTCCCCAAAATTACTCATTAGCCAACTCCCCTCTGTTTGTTGTTTGCTATGAACAAGAAGAAGAGGAAGGAAGAAGAACTCGGCTTAACTTCCTCACGAAGTAGGAAGCGGTAGGGGAACAAAGTGATTCATCCTAAGGTGGTTTTGGGTTTTAAAACCCACATCTCTCTCTTCTGAGTTTCAATCTTCAAGTCTGTTATAGTCTTAGTCTCGGACTACCACCAACACTTCTCTATTATTCAGTGTTTCAATCTAAAGCCCATGTAACAATGGAGGCCCAAAACCCACCTTCTAAGCTTGCTCACTCTTCAGATACTAGTACTCTCTTTCTTCTCTCATCATCAACCACAAAAATTTTGTTCTTTTGTTCTTGTTTCTGGGTTTTAATTCTGATCTAATGTGTTTTTTTTTTTTGAAAAGGAATGGGTTTGATATGTGGAAGAAAATCACCAGCAATTGGGCTTGATCTTGGCCTTGGGTCTTGTCTCACCCATGGAAAATCTACTTTCACTCTACTTCAATTTCAAGAACTAGAACACCAAGCTCTCATCTTCAAGTACATGGTTTCAGGTGTCCCTGTACCCTCTCATATCATTCTTCCAATTTGGAAAAGCTATTTTAGCTCTCCTAGCTGTAAGTCCAAAACCATCTCTTGGGTTTCTCTTAATTACTCTAATTTCACTTTTTTTTAATGGGTTTTTAACATATTTGAGATGGGTTTTTATTGATTTCTTTGATTTTCACATTTCTTTTTCATGGGTTTTAAACAGATTCGATTTGGGTTTTTGTTTTTTTCCTTTGATTTTAATCTTTTTTTCATGGATTTTTAACAGATTTAAGATGAGTTTTTGTTTGTTTCTTTGATTTTTTTTACCCTTTTTTCATGAATTTTGAACAAATTTGTGATAGGTTTTTGTTTGTTTATTTGATTTTTACTTTTTTTTTTCATGAATTTTTAATAGATTTGAGATGGGACCTTACATGATGATGATGATCAAGCTTTCAAGTTTTAAAGAGTGATTGGTATGTTATTCATAGATAATTTGTAACCACTAGATTTGATCATTAATTACTAGCTAGATCTAATGGATAGAAATTACTAATCATGTTGAGCTTTTGTATCTTGGGCTATGAAGAGGTTGGTTCAATAATTGTATTTGTTTCTCCTAAATTATCCAAAATTATGAAACATACCTAAATTTACAAAGTTTTCATGCAAGTTGAAAATTTATAATAGTTAAAATATTAGAATAATTATTTTTAAAGAATAATTTGTATAAATATGAATGAGTGTACAACTTGTATAAATTATTCATAATTTTTGTAAATTTAATAGGAAATTGGCCAGTGATCTTTAGGATTTTATACAATTGTCTCAATAAAATTATAATCATAAAATTTTATAATAAAGTTTTGATGCAGGTATTTTTTTTATCAGGAAAATTTCATACGTCCATTTTTGAGAAGAGATGTTGTCGAAATTTCAATAGAATTATAAAATTTATAAATTTATTTAAATTGAAAATAATTATTTTTATGATTTTTTTAATATAAATTTATTATATATATAATGTAATTAGATATTTATTAAGGTATTCTGATAATTTTTTATGCATTCTTGATGCATTATAAATATTAAGGGTATTCTGGTCATTTTACCAGAATTCAATACTAAAAAACTGTCAAACGAACATCAATTTATGGCTTTTGTGTTTCTGTAATGAACAAACTTCTGCTGGATATGGCTTTTTAGGCTCTGGGCTTCTACTTCTTCTAGAAGCAAGCTTCTGGAGCTAGAGCCGGTTTATGTAAAGAACAGACCCTAAATATCGAATCAAAGGTACCTGCCCTTCTTAATGGACCCTCAAAACAACAATCTTTTGTAGGCTGTTACATCCTTGTCTACACCACACGCGATGAAGAGTAGGTCAGATTGAAGTCGTGCGATGTTGAAGACATGGAAGAAATTGATCACGAAAAATAATGAATCACATTGGCTCACTTTTCAATTCCTCTTGATGTATCATGTAAATGATCCTTTTTTACTCTCTTTAGAAGTCTTTGTCAAGACAACCCATCTCTCATTTCCTTCTTACGAATGTGAGAGATGTTCAAGTAGTTTAATGGATAAACCTGAGAACAATTATCCTTTTAAAGGAGGAATAGATTGCAGATCTGGCATCCTCATTTTCCGGAAAACAACATAATATTGCATGAGGTTAATAAAGAGAAGATTCCCAATTGAAAAGGATAAAAGACAAAAGTTTGAAAAGAAAAACATATTAAAATGTTTCGAGATAATATTGGGAAAAGATCAACTTAAGAAGTTTGGATAACTGAATTTTTTTGTTCCTTTTTTTTCAGAAACCCATCAGGAATCACTATCCCCACTTATTGACAAACCTTGGTGATCCTCATCAAAGGAGATTTGTGTATCTGACACATTCAAAAAGAATGTGCCATTATCTTTTTTTTTCATAAGCTTTCAAGCGTCTAATGTTACAAGCTCGTATACAAGAGCATATCTGCAATTATTCTCTTTAACCTTAGTAATGCTTTTAGACAATATTTATTGTTACATTATCAAAACAATGCCCACAAAACCATTAACAAATTTTTAAACACTAAGTGTTTAAGTAAATGACAAACCATAATATTGAATTTAATCAAGCCCCCATTTTATTATTTACATTTTTAAATGGTAAGGATTTATATGGGACAATAACAAACCAAGGATATACATGCTAGACGTCAATGAGATAAATAAACATTGAAAAATAAAAGAAAAGGATGCCAAATGGAATTCCTCTAAAGTTAAAAGAAACTACCTGTAATCAAAAGATTGGATCCTGATTCGACCCTAAGAGTCAAATCGTCCACCAATACATTACCAGATGGTGTGACTACCTGAAAACACCCACTTAAGAATCAGAAAATTATAAACAAAAAACAAAAAAATAATTTGAAAAATCAAGGTAGTTGCCCACTGAATTTCGAGTACCTTGACACCAGCAAACTCAATGTAGTTAGCTTCGCTAAAATAATTTCTACTACCATTCCTTTGAACAGAAGATTTATCATGAATAATACTTAGCTCCCTTGAAATGGCAATTAATTCGTGAATGCGGTCGGCGTAACCACTGCAAATATCATAGGTGCAAAGTTAAAATAAAATTAAAAAACACCCATAACACAAAAACATATAATAGTTCCCATTAATCAAATCTGTTACGTACATAAAATTTCATGACACTTGAAAATGTTTAAGACAACCAGGAGATAAGACACAACAAAGCACTCCTTTTTTTGTTAAGTGATGCATAAGATGTAATATTATTAAGTCATTATTTAAAGTTTTGTACTGTCTCAGCCGAAACATCACGATTTCTATAGAGACCCAAAAAAACTTTGAATGATTCAAGATTGTCTTCGAATGTCTTAGATCATTTCAATCTATATAGTCTCAATTTTCTCCTTAAAAATATAATGCCTCGAAGCCAGATTTAAACCTTGGTAATAGTGCAACAAAAGAGTAAATGCAAAACTAAAACCATGGAGAGAGAGACATCATAAAGTAAATGTAAAGACAAGTAGTATTGGAAATAATGTAGTTAGCTGATTTTAACTCTATGTAAGGGCATTTATGTCTATTTACCTTTTAGATTATATATATATATATATATATATATATATATATATATATATATGGGAAATGTTCAGCAACAAACATTTTGGCAAAACATTTTTCAAAACATGGGTTAGAGGTTTTGGAATGGGCTGATTTTTGGTGAGGATGATCTCTAAGGTGAGGAGATCATCATCACCAAAAATCAGCCCATTCCAAAACTTCTAACCCCATAAAAAATGGTTTACAAAAAATGACGGTCCACAATTTTTCAACTTGTAAACTGGGGCTAGAAGTTTTGGAATGGGCTGATTTTTGGTGAGGATGATCTCCTCACCGTAGAGATCATCCTCACCAAAAATCAGCCCATTCCAAAACCTCTAACCCATGTTTTGAAAAATGTTTTGCCAAAATGTTTGTCAAAATGTTTGTTGCTGAACGGGACCCTATATATATATATATATCAAGCTCTCATTAATGTGACTTGAGAATTACTTTTCTAAAATTCTTCTTGGTATCAGAGCCATAGAGGACGTCACAAACTCTTTTTGGGTTTGTCTCTTCGATTCCTCTTGAAACCTTGAATCCATTTTCTTCTCCTCTTCCTTTTTCTCCTCCATTCCCAACATCTCCAGATCTTGAGACCTAATAACCTAGCCGAAGCTTCATTAAAAGGTCTCCCCCTTCGGGGGCTTCTTTTATTTTTCTGATTCTTTTATCGCATGTTGCGATAGGATTTTTTTCTTGTTTTCTTCACATGCTGCAATTCTACGCTGTGTATATTTCTGCCCTTTCATAGGGTCCTTTTGTTCTACTCTTGTTGTCCTACAGGACTTTTGTGGGGACCTACAACAGCCACAGGTTGCTGTTTTTGGACCTACGACAACAACAAGGTGCTGTTTTTTGGACCTGCAACAACAGTAGGTTGTTGTTTTTGGATCTGCGACAACAGCAAATTGCTGTTTTTTGGATCTGCGGCAACAGTAAGTTGCTGTTTCTAGACTTGAACAGCAATAACTTGACTCTCTGGACCTGTAGTAACAGTAGAAGTGTTGTGTGGGTGCCCTACGATAGCAGTAACAACAACATATTTCATTTTTTTGAGACCTACGATAGCAGCAGATTTTTTTTTTGACACACAGCAACAATAACATCACATCAAGAAACCGAGGACTCCAACATCAATCTTGGAACAAACCTCTCAGCCCAACGCATTACTAGTACCCTATTAGATGGTCGAAAGTTCCAGTCTTGGTCTCGGTCAGTAAGACTTTATTTGGGAAGTACAGAAAAATATGGATGGCTTTTGGGTAATAAGCCACCTCTTACTGATCCAAAAATTAAACAATGGGAAATTGACAACTGCACTATCCTTGGATGGATCTTTAACTCCATGGAGTAACGTATATACACCATGTTCATGTATCATGAGACAGACTCTTCATTGTAGTTAGCCCTTACTCAGACATATGCGCATGCTCAGAATAATTCGAGGATTTACGAACTTTATCGAGACATCGCCCAGGCTATCCAAGGGACTCAAAAGTGTAGTTGATTACTTTGCATTCCTTCAGTCTCGTTGAGAAGAGCTCTCTCACTATAATCCTACGTCCGAGTTGTCTGCGAAGGCAGCCCAGTATGTGGTTACGAGAATTGCTCAACATCAGACATATCAGTTCCTCATGGGTTTACGTCCTAAGTTTGAGTCACTTCGGACCCAGATCCTTAACAACACCCCATTACCTCCTTTATTTGAGACATTTGCGACCATTGATAATGATAAGCGACATCGTCATGTAATTCCCTCTCAGACCTAGACGCCTAGTATTATCTCTGCTCCAGGTACAGATTAGATGGCTTTAGAAACCAATTCAGGTTTTTTTAACTCTCGTACTCAGGGATATAGGAATAAAGGTCGTGAAGGCCGTTGCCATGGTGAAGGAAGTGGCCTTACTTGCAATCATTGTGGGAAGATTGATCATGAGAAGGCCCCCTGCTCCCAACTCAATCCCCATCTGTTGCGATCATTTGCCGCTCCTTTGGGACAGTCTGTTCCCCGCGCTGCAGCTGTGGAGTCATCATTAGTTCCTCCTATTGATACTTTTACTCCCATTGACACTATTGATCTACGAAAACTTCAGACTCAAATTATTGCTATTATACGGGATCAAATCCATGCTCATCCTCGACTATGACATCAGTTACTACGCCTCCAGGTACATCTTATGCATTCTATGTTACTTAGTCTAGTTCTACCCCTCTGACTTAAGTAAATGATTCTAGTGCCTTTAATCATATAACCGGTGAGTCTAGCCAATTTACTTCTTTTATTTTACCTGCTACCATAAGGAGGTTCGCCTTGCTGATGGGTCCCTTACTCTTATCCTCAGCAAGGGTACCATCCCCTTATCTTATGGTTTTTCACTTGACTTCGTGCTTCATGTTCCTAACCTATCTCTCAACCTTTTGTTTATGAGTGGTATTACCAAATCTTTAGATTGCTCCGTAATCTTTTTTCCTACTCACTGTACTTTTCAGGACCTGACTTTGAGGAGAATTTTTGGCAAGGGGTATGAGAGAGATGAGCTATACTTGTTTGAATCTCAACTTACTACAATTATGACGTTTGTGCTTCCACTCTTCGGAAGTCATTTTTTCTTCTCAGACCCTAGATTTATGGCATGCTCTCTTACGACATGCTAATTTCCAGCATTTATATTCTTTATTTCCTGCCTTAAAAACTTTTTATAGTGGACATAAGTTTAAGTGCTCTGTGTGCAAAGTTTCTAAAGACACGTACCTCTTATATTTCTTACATGCATCAATTTAATAAAATGTTTGATTTAGTTCATTCTGATGTGTGGGGGACCTTCCCCTATTACTGCTTTTAATGGTCATAAGTATTATGTTACATTTATTGATGACTATTCTCATTGTATTTGGATTTATTTGATGCGTTCTCGTTCTAAGGTGCTCTATATTTTTGTTAATTTCCTTAAAATGATTCAGACTCAATACAACATCACAGTTAAATCTTTTAGGTCTGATAACAGAGGGGAATACATTTTTGATGGGATTTGATCCCACCTCCTTGAGCATGGTATACTTCATCAGTTGACTTGTCTTTACACTCCTGAACAAAATGGAGTGGCAGACGCAAGAATCGTCACCTCATAAACATTGTCCGATGTCTTCTTCGAGATATACATGTTCCCAACTTATATTGGAATATGACAGTCCTCATTGCGGCCTTTCTCCTTAACCGCGTTCCGAATCGTACTTTATGGGGACAATTGCCTCTTCATGTTCTTTGACTTGATAGCACTTTCTTCCCCATTACACCCAGAGTCTTTGGATGTACTTGTTTTGTTCAGGATAGAGCTCCTCAGTGCACGAAATTAGATAACAAAGTCATTCGCTGTGTTTTCTTGAGTTACTTATCTATGTCAAAGGGTTATCGTTGTTATGACCCCGTCTCATTGCGTAATTCATTCTCTGGATGTAACATTTTTTGAAAATGTTCCTTTTTTCGTACTACATCATCTTTGTAGGATCATTCTTCTATAGTACTACCCTCTCCAGTTTTCTCTCCACTTTCATCTTCTTTGCAAGACTCTTCTCCTTTGTCGGATCCATCTTCCTCTTTGCCACCTCTTAATGTCTACACTCGTCGCCCTCGCCTCTCATTGGACTTGCCAACCTCTTCTTTTAACTCAGGTATACCCTCTTCTACTCTAATACCCATTCCTTCCATTTCTGACTTTCGCTTACCTATTGCACTTTGCAAAGGTAAGCGAGGGTGTGTTACTGATCACCCTATTGCCCAGTTTGTTTGTTTCCTATCAGAGACTTTCTCCTTCTTATCAAGTCTACTTAGTTACCACTCATTCCATTCGAGTTCCCCGGTCTATATTAGAGGCTTTTGCAAGATCCTAAGTGGACTGAAGCCATAACTGTTGAGATGGATGCTTTGCAGAAAAATCACCTAGGAACCGGTTCATCTTCCCTCTGGGAACGGACTGTTGGTAGTAAATGGGTGTTCATCGTCAAGTATCTCGCAGATGGCACTGTTGATCGATACAAGACCTACCTAATCACTAAAGGATTTACGCAAACTCTAGGAAAAGATTTTAATGCTACATTTGCTCCAGTAACTAAACTCTCTGCAGTCCGCCTCCTCATCTCTTTACCTACTTGTCATTCTTGACCTCTTCACCAGCTTGATAAGAAGAATACCTTTCTAAATGGGGATCTAACTGAGGTTATCTATCTGGACCCCCCCTCCCGAGTTTCCTCTTCAGGGGGAGTATTCTGGGAAAATATGTCGTCTTCTCAAATTTCTGTATGATCTAAAGCAGTCTCCACGAGTATGGTTTCAACGTTTCTCTGAGGTCATTTAATCTATGGAGTTTTCTAAATGCCATTCAGATCATACTTTTTTTGTTTATTGAGGAATGGATGGTCGTTACACTATTATATTGGTCCATGTGAATGATATTATAGTAACTGGAGATGATACACAGTGGATTGACAGGGTAAAGATGTTATTGGGTCGTGTGTTTGAGGTTAAAGACTTGGGTTCCCTCAAATACTTCTTGGGGATAGAAATGGCCCGCTCTCATCATGGTATTTCGCTATCTCAGCGCAAATACACACTGGATCTCCTTCAGGACACTAGGATGCTTGAGTGTCGTCTTGCATCTTCCCCCATAGATCAGAATCATCGTCTTTATACCAAAGTTGGTAATTTATTATCTGGTTCTTCTTTTTATCAGAGACTTGTAGCCACCTAATTTATCTGACTAACACAAGATCAGACTTGACCTCTGTAATTAGTGTGGTTAGTCAATTCATGCATGCTCCACGCACTTCTCATCTTGATGCAGTTTATCGTATTCTTTGATACTTAAAGTCTCGCCCTAGTCTTGGACTTTTCTACTCCTCCACTGCTCAACCACATTTGTCTTGCTTCACTGATGCGGATTATGCTAGTTCTCTTATAGATAAGAGATTTATCTCTGGGTTCTGTACTTTCCATGGTAGTAACCTGATCTCATGAAAAAGTAAGAAACAAGATGTAGTTTCCCGCTCTTCCGCTTAAGCTGAGTATCATGCTATGGCCCTTAGCACTTGCAAGCTTATTTGGATTAGATATGTGTTGATAGAGCTCGGTTTTCCGATCTCTGGCCCTTCTACTTTGTTTTGCGATAACAAGTCTGTCATCATGCTTGCCTCTGATTCAGTCCTTCATAAAAGAACCAAACATATAGAGATTGATGTTCACTTTCTTAGAGAGAAAGTTCACTTTGGTACTCTACAGACAATCTTTGTACCTTCTTCAGAACAACTTGTTGATATGCTTACGAAGTTTGTTGGTGCTTCTATTAGTAACTCTCATTTTGTCAAGTTGGATTTAGTTGATATATTTTCTCCAACTTGAGGGGGAGTATTGGAAATAATATAGGTAGCTAATTTTAATTCTATGTAAAGGCATTTATGTCTATTCATACTACGTAAGGGTATTTATGTCTATTTACCTTTTAGGTTTTATATATATCTATCAAGCTCTCATTAATGAGATTTGAGAATTACTTTTCTAAAAGTCTTCTAATAGTACCAAGACCAAAGACTAAACACTAATCAAATTGATAGGCATGAGATACATAAGGTGATAGCTCCATTATTTAAGTTCAGCTATCCATAGAGAAGAAAAGATTTGTGAGGATTTGATCCATAGAATTTGTGTTGGGTTGCTAAATTGAAGACATGCTTCTAAAGTTTTACTAATGACGTGTACAGATCAAATTAAAAGAAGTGCTACAATATGGCAAGAAGATCAGGTACATTTTATGAAGCTGAATCTTGACAGTCAAGATACGTCATGCATAGAATGGGCATAGCAAAAATGAGGCTGTTGAGGAGGATTAGTAATACTATGAAAGCCAAAATTAAACCAAGTACCTTCGATGGAATTTAGGAAAGACACATTTAAGACAGAAACAAATGCAAGCCAATTTATTCACTGAATTCATCTATTACCATTTGTTATAGCTTCTTTTCAGTAGCTTAACAAAGAAGTATCCCAGTTTTATCCTACAATATAGTCAGTAAAATAAGCAACTAAATACCAGAAAAAAGTCGAGCAAAGGTACCTACAATTTATTTCCACTACGGAGTTTAATATAAAATTAAGCACTATGAACAATTTGCCTCACGTATGTGAGACTCTACTTCTCCAACAATAACTATATCATATCTTAAACATTTGAAGAAAAAAAATGTATGAAACATACACCATGTATAACAAAATCGATCATATTAAATGGCTGTGATAGCTTCAAATGGTAAGGTCTCTAGTATAACTTTCAAAACACATAAATGGACCAATCAACAATAGCTAAAGCAACAACCTGAGGCGATTTAATCGTCTTGAGCTGATAGAAAGAGTCCCTAGGGACTGAAATAAGGATATTATAACACTTGTATGATATCTGAGATTACTTAACATCTCTGCTCGTCCTAAAGTTGAAGCATCAGGTCTCAGATTGCCAGAAAAAAACGGCTCAATAATCAAGATAACTGCTACTGTAGCACCAAGATACTTCAACAGGAAGTCTTGAATCATTCCAAACCACCAATGGTCATGAAGAACAAGCTTCATATGCTTCACAAGACTCCTGAACTTCTGTTGAATGTGAGATTCTTCTCTATTTTCTCCTCCATAAAATGCTATACTTTCTGCATGTGTCCGCAACCGTGAATGAAGCTGCCGATACTCTCCTTCCAATTGTTGCTCTTTGGACATCAGAGTTCCAAATGGAGGAGAGAAATTTCTAATCGTAGTCCCAGCCCCTAGAACATAAGCCTGAGAAAGTAACAAAAAATTTTACTTGACACTAATTACAAAATTATCTTTGAATGGGTAAAAAAGGAATTCAGTATCCTATGGAAAATAATTGATATTAGAAGCCCTAATCCTCACTATTCCAGAGAAAGTCTTAAGAACAGTGATTCCATGGGGAAAGAAGTACCAAAATCCAAAAAAAATATTTTGGGCTCGCATAAGAACACAAGCGCCACGTATAGAGCAGACCATCAGTAACTGCTGTAAGATCCTCCTGTACAAGGTCACTCAGTTCTGAACAGAACCTCGGTATGTCACTCGCGATTCGTTGTTCAGGGTTGGTGATTCGACCATCGACATGTGACATTTTGTAGTACGCCATATTCTGAACCCCAAAAACAAACTGATAAGTATGCATCAAGAATCCAATGTGAATATTTATTAAATATCATGTCCCATCATCAGGGTTGCACATTAAAAATAATTTAAAAGAAAAAAAAAAAAAGTTTACAGGAAATTATGCAAAAGGTTTTACCTGTTGACATGACATAAAAACATTAAATTGTTGGAACCGTATGGATTCCCATTCCTAAATTGTTTGATCTTACAGCCATTAAACAAAAACATAATTCTAGTTTACCTAGACTATCAGTATAGGAATATCTCTCCACTAGGCATTTTCCGTGAACAGTAAATAACAAGTGGAAAAAATCCAGATTCCTGGTATGAAAAATCAAGATTTTGGAGGAAGATTTCGATAAACAGTAAATTTCAACAAGAATTCTTTTTTCAAAAAAATAATTCCATATAAATTGATAAAATTTATATACACACAAACGTTTATAAACTGCTTGGCGAAAGGACTTCTAATTACACATGATCTTTGTTCACTCGCAGAAATGAGTTATACTGGTCAATCAGATGCCAAGATCATATGGCTTAAGTTCCAGTCATAATGGACAGTGTTGAAATACATGAGATTATATAATGTGATAGGTCGCAGAGTATTAAATTCCACAGTATTCTTTTTGAAAAGGATTCCAAATATATAATAATATCTATAAAAATAGAAAAGTAAAGAAATTGCTTGGAGGACTTGTATATTACCCATAATATTCATTCAGTAGCATAAATGAGTTGTGATTGGTTTTATACGTACATAAATATATATACTAGTTAGTTGGTTATTGATCATCATCAATATCATGAAAGCCCCATGCAACAGACTAATAGTTTATTGATAAAAACAGGATAATTCCCATTTCCTAGTACAATATATTAATTTTTTGGCTGTCGGGCTCAGATACCAGCGCCAACTAGTAGTGAACCATTATCAATCTTCATTTCGACATCCTATATTGTTATTTATTGGACTTATCACTATGTTTTCATGTTAGTTTTTATCAGTTGTCCAAAGTTTCAATTAAAGTGTCCCCATTATTTCCACAACATTTCCATGATAAAATCATATCAATTTCCACAATAATTGAAATATCTTCATTTCCTGACTGACTGAAATAAACATCTAATTATTATTTAATACCTTGGATCATATTCAGTGGATTGTATTTAATAAGATATTTATTCAGTATGCTTCCAAACCCACTAAGTGGATTATATTAAAATAAACCATTACAGAGTTATTATTTATAGAATGCATTACTTGGAAGACCAACCATGTCCAGATGGTTTGAACTTTGAAGGACAATAAGATGCCTCAGAAAGATAATTTTAATCTCTTTTCAGTCAACATGGTAACATATACATACTGATAGAATTAAGTTTGGAATCAGGAATGTTAAGTGTTGCAACTAACAAAAGTAAACCGACAGCAGATGTCACATGTATTACACCCAAAAAATGGTTTGCTAAGAAAATAGCTCCATGCCAGTAATAATAATAAAAAAATTGTTGAAAAAACCGGAAAGGGCTCATGAGATATTCACTAAATCGAATAGCACTTAATAGATTGGAATTAAATAACAATTCAGGATCAAAAGAAGATATTTAAGGATCATCTAATAAGTAGTAGCCATCAACAGATAAAACATACAGTATATTGACACTCTCCACCCAGAAATTATGGCAATCGGTACCTCAAAATAATGCACATGGACAAGCTCGGTCAATATTTTTCTGAACCGTAAACTTAATCTCCCTGTTATGTATTTTGAAGTGGAAAACAGGGTTGACTGAAGGAAACACAAAAGAAGATTCTCAATGATCAGACGTAAAAAGGTTGGTACACGTCGAAGAAAAGCAGCACGGAACAGGAACCCTTGCACTTTTGCCAGTCTATTGCTCAAAGCAGTTCGCAACGCCTGCAACAGTTGTAGAAGTTGATATTATTGAATAAATTATAAAACATCAATACTTGTGATGGAGAGTATCAAAACCTCCCTACATATTTTTTTTTTTTTTTTTTTATTTAGTCCCTGGTGTTTTGAGAGGAAAGCACAGAAGAAGGTATGCATTTCGACTTTGTAATAAATGTCTACAACCAATGTATGCTAGATCTAAAATAAGAATTTAGAGAAATGCACATATCACCTGAATAACAAAAAATATTCCCATTAAGAGAGAAAGAAGAATATCAGACATTGATGTTTTAGTATGCCAAAAAAAGAAAGAAGCTTACCACTATACCGACTAGAGTTAGAAGGTCCTTTGTGCCCATTTGGCCCATCTGAGAAAGGATGATTGCTGCTAGGATTTTAAGTGATCTTAACCCTCCTTTCTTTAGCCTAGATTTCTTTAAAATGCTCTCATTTTCTTCGACTTTACTTGATTTTCCTTTATTATTAACAGGTTTGGTGCCAAGAGAATCAGGCCTACTGCATCGGCTCCGTCGTGATTGCATGTAAGCAGCTGTTCCACCAGCAACTAAGATACCCGTGGCTACAGCCAGGGTTCTCCTGTTTGACAATAATAAAAAAACATAAATGCTCTGATGGGTAGCTGAACAAGTGACACTTTAAAACCATTCTGCCAGTAAAAGTCAAGGGACACCAAAAATACAAAACATAGATAGTGTTAGATCATTGGTAAAAAGAATCAACTCCAACCTCTTAACGTAACACCATAATGAAAGCCATAAATGACCTTTATGTTGTTACAAACGACCCTTCTAGACCTTAATCACAAGCACATGAACTATTAACAATTTCCCTGAAGAACACAGAAAATATGTATAATATGGCTGAATTAACTATGACTACACATCATTATGTATTTTCAATAAATACAAATAATATAAGAACAAAAGAAGCTCATTTGCTTGCGCCAACAAGCTAAAACAAATTGCATGAATCTGTAACTTAAAGGCTTCTTATTTTCTTATTCTAAAGTTCTATATTTTATTTAAACTCGCATTATTTTAATTTGGAAAATAAGACTATTCATACTCCAAGCAGAGTCCCCAGCAGTGTCGCTCCTTGAGCTGGAAAGAGCACCCAACTGGACCACCATATCTTTAATCTTCGTTTTAGAATAAACTTTTACCACATCTGATTCCCCGTTTTAAGTATAAAGAACGTTTAAACAGTCTACGAAAGGAACCTGCTTAAAAGTGCAACACTAGCACATCAATGGTATGTGTACTCCAGCATAGCAGGAGAATAGAAATTTGTCTTTTACTAATTGATAACTGATAACCCTCTCCACAAAAAAAATATATATATATTTAATAAAGAGAGCTTCTATTACCAAATCAACTTTTACTAACAGCACCCCAAGATGTGCATTAATTCTTTGGTGATTTACCTATGAATTGGGGTACTGTTAGCAAAAGTTGGTGTGGCAATAGAATCTCTCTTAGTAGAATAGAGAACCTTAACTAGTTGCTAACCCACAAAACTCCAAATTCTGTTGAAACATAAGGTAAAATCTCAAATAAATTACCAAAGATGATATAATCAGGATCTACAAAAAACCCAGTTGACAGATGTACATGCACCCAAACCAAGTGGGTAACCAATTAATTTGACCAATAAAATGACACAAGTTTCCTCGTTGAACATTGAAATTGCCAACTGAAAAAAGGAAGAGAAGAACTTGTAGTACCTCCTCGAAGCCAAAAGACTTCGACCATGTTCAGTCAACTGCAACAACTGAAGAGAAGGCATAATTTGAAGACGAATCTTCTCTGCAGTTTAAAATTTAAAATTCTGCAGTAAAAGTTCTCTGCCGTTTAACCTACAGCATAATGATTGAATCAAAAGTTGAGAATGAGATGTTACTGTGCATAAACAGAGACCAGAAATAAACAAAACAGGGATATCACTAAAAAATGATCAATAAAGTTCAGAAATTTCATTAAAAAGTGGTCGAGATAACCATGGAAACCAGAATACATAAAGAAGATGAGAAACCAAAGAACCAATGACCTAATAAATCAATACATTACAAAAAATCTTAAGGTTTGAGAACATGTCGATATCATTAAAGAATTGTAATAGCATTTGTAACAGTGAACTATGGCACTTGTGCAGATTTCCCCAAGTAATGCTGAGATAAGACGTTTGTTGAACATCATTGAGTTGCCCCGAGCTTATAAAGGGGCAACAGATATATAGGGATTAAGCAGTTTGGATATTGAAGCTAGAACCCTAAATCTGGTACAGTACAATTCCATTACTAAAATGAAATCTTGATGCCCATGTCAACAATTAAAGAAGAAAATTTGACTTCTTCATTTTATTCCCGTCCCTGATGTTGTTCGTAGCCATTTCTATTGTTATTTAGGAGGTGGTATTCCATGATAGATCTGTGTGTGTCTGTCAGTATGTTTATGTGTATGAGCGAGAGAAAGAGAATGTTTGTCTGTACAATTTACATAAGAGAGAAAGAGATAAGATACCTTCCAAAGGCCAACCATGCTCTGATATACACAGAAGTTGGTAAAATGACATTTTGCAGGAAATTTCAGCTCTGATTTCTAAATATCAAATCAGGAGCCATGTTTTTCCTTGCCAACATTACCAGTAGAAAAGGTAATGATCTTCGCCAAAGATCAGGTGTAATGGTTCCACGATCCTATGGCTGAAAATCAGAATAACCTGAAAAATGACACAATAACATGTTACAAATCAAAGGGTGACAAGAAAAAGAACAAAACATATGATCTTCCTCTTCTGGAGCATAACCAGAAAAAAATAAGATTTTTTTATCAACACTGAAAAAAATTGAGTTTTTGCTCAACTTACAACCATTAAACAAAAATGGTTGTGGGTACACACTTTTCGTTATTTGTTTGCAAGTGCAAAACGCCCAAGTAGTTGGAGAATTGGTGATGGGGACATCAGATCATCACCCTCTAAATATTACCATAAAAGAGGAAATCATAAGCTTCCTTGTGGATGGTGATAGCTACAGAGGGGACTTGAAGACCCCATGTGCAAGATCTTTAAAAGACTCCACATTGGAGAGTGCATGTAGGTTGCATTTGAATAGAGGACTTGTCGGTTGAATTAGAATGACCAACTTGTGACAATAGCGTTAGAATACTTAGGATTTATTTAATTTTCTACTTTGGGCTTTAGTTTTTTTAATGTTTTTGAACTTTTTCATGTTTTATTGACCTATGGTCTTGGGGGTAGTTTTGTAACTTAAGTATGTCTTTTTCTTAAGCTTATAAGGGTTAAAAGTTTAGGATAGAGAAAGTTACGAAAATTAGAGAATTTTTGTAATTTATCTTTCATTTAAGGATAACTTAGGTATTTTTCTCTTTAGGGCTTTGTTTTACTATTTAAGCACATCTTTATATTATTTTATAGAGTTTTTTTAATACAATTTACAGAATTTCTAGTTTTCCTATCTTGAATGTTGGGACATTCATCTTGGTGAGCAAGAATCCAATTTCTTCTTGGTTTGTAGGTATAGTCTAATTTTCTTCATTCTTTTTTCATAGTATTTTGTGACTTTTTTTTTTTTTTTGTAAACCCTAGGTCAACCCTTACCAACATCCTTTAGAGATCCTACACATAATAGAACTTACCAAATCCTCTCTCAAAACTACCATGTTGCTGCCTAGAAAAACCCTAACCGAATCAACCTAAATCAATCCAAAAATCATCCTTATTTGCTGGCCAATAATTTACAACAAACTTAGACCAGCCTAAAACCTCATTTTTATTAATCTAACATCTTATTCGAACCCTAGATCTAACCTTAGGAACCCTAATTTTCTATATCTTCTCAGATATTATTAGATTAATACCCTAGACTTGTTGGAAATTCTATCTGCCATAAGATTCATCAATTTAATTTTTTAGATTCAGACCGGTGGGACTTAACAACATTGTATAGAATTATTTGTTAGTTATTTATTAGACTTTTCTCATTTTCTATGGTAGAATCCGGTGGTTTATAATATTCATTGTCATTGGTCATTTTTTAGTAATCTCATAACCATCATTTTAGTAATAGTTTCATGGTCTTGCATCAATTGGAGCTTTTTCTTTATATAGTCTAATTGTACGATTGTTACTTTCCTTCGGGTTGCTACTCAAGGAAATTTAGAAAGAAAGGAATCTCATCCTTCTATTAGAAAAAAGATGGATGTCCAATAGATTATTTTGAAGATAAAAATCTCCCTTATCATGATGGTCTTCAATCGTGCTAAGATGTGAATGTCCTTTCTTTATTTAAGCTTGCCAAGGGCATAACCTAATTTCATTTGAAGGAAAAATAAAAGAGCATAATATAGTAGCTCACCAATATGAAGTTTTAACTTGGTGAAATTTCGTAAGAGACTGCTATATCAATAGAAGCAAGTTTTGGTAACCAAAAACAACAATAATTGTTGCGGTTTGTTGAGCCTGATGGTACTAGTCAATAAGGAGGTCCTGTTAATCATGGCACGCGTCCCGCTAGTCAAGCAGAATTGATTTTCTTTTTTATTTCACAGTTTTTATGCAAAGCCCAAATTCGTTGGGGATATATAGTGGTTTTCTGCATGAGAAATTAGGTATTTTTTCGTTTTGGCCTTTGAGCATAATGGAATCAGTGCACCTCTGTGGTTTTTCCCTGTTTTAGGGTTTTCCATATAAATCTTGTGTTGTGGCTGATATTCTTTTTTATTTTCTTTCTTGTTCGTTCACTTCAATTTTTTACGCATCTCGGGTTGAAGGTTAAGTTTTCCCAACAATAATGTGACTACATTCATGCATTGAAGTATGGGAAAATTGGGAACCTCAAATAAAAACCAACCAAATCTACGAACTTTCACCTAGGATCCAATCAGAATGCCTAACTAAGATTCGACAAGTTTTAGCCAATGCCATGGAGAAATGAAAAGGATGAGTTTGTAATGGGCATTATCTTATGCGCTAAAACCTAACATCCTTCGTAGAGACTGAAATCAAAAGCCATAAAAGGAATAAAGTAACCTTGATGGATCCAATTTCTATCTATTTTGTACTGATATCCATTTTTTGCAGGTTAGGGTATTCTAGATTTTCCATTTTCTCTCCGGCCATTACTCTCTATTGAAAACAATTAAAACCCTAATCATCTTCATCAAATGAGACTCTACTGAAAAAGAGTGTGAAACAAAATTCAAACTACTATGGGTAATGTCAAAATAATATTTTACAAGCTCTTATCTTTCAGTACAACAGCAAAGCCTTATCCCAAAGATTTGGGGTCAGCTACAAGAATTTTATTCCTCCATTCCTCTCACTCTTTCTCAGAACCTTAAACTTGAATATTTCTTCTAAGTTGGGCTGTAATTAACCTTCCTTGAACATGCTCAAAACATCTCAGCCGACTTTCTCTTAATTTATCGCCAATTGGAGATAATCCTACATCTTTCCAACTGCCTTCTTTTCTAATTTTATCTTTCCTAATCACTCCACTCATCAGTCACAACGTGTGCCCGAAATGATTTCTCTTTCACAATTGATAATCAATACTCTATAGTTTCTTTGTTGAGATATAATCAACCAGAACAAATTAAGTCCCATTGTACCTTTTTCACATTCAGTAAATTTTTTGTCTATCTAAATAATAATTTAATCGACAATTATGGAATTAGAGAGAACAAGTAGAATCTTCAAATTCAAATAAATATGAGAGAGATTTACCTGAGGACGAACTACAAATCGAAAAACTGCAGAAGAGACACTGAAACCTCTCTAAATCTCTCTCAAAAGCGCAAATCTTTGGATTCCAGGTCGAGAGAGATCACTCTCTCCCCGTCGCTTGCACGGCAATAGAAACAGAATTGAAAAGCCCTAGTTTTATTTGATTTTTCCTTAAAAATCCATGAAAAATAAAAATAAAACAGAAAATCCAAACCCTAATTGTGAGAAAGTTGGATCGAAAGGGAGAGACAGAAGAGAGAAGAGAATGGCGGGGATGCTCGCGCGCGTGTGACAGAGAGAATGAACGAGAGAGATACGAAACTAGTGAGATACTACGATGATGTACTTGTTTGTTGCGGCAGAAAATAGGGAACTGCTATTGGCACCCCAAATTTTACTTATTACATCTTATGTTCTTAACTTTTTTATCACACTCCTCCGATTAAAGATTAAAACACAATGCTCAAGCATCACAAAGACTCATCGCTTAAATTATAAGTCAAACATTACGAAACATTATAACACTCATTCAAACAATTTCTGTAGTTTACAATTAGGCTTGAACTCATGTAAAATCTTAAACTTAAACTTTTTTTTTTTTTTCTAAATAAACTTAAACATAGAAATCTATAAAGATATAGATGCATATATCTATAGGGAAATGTTCAGCAACAAACATTTTGACAAATATTTTTCAAAACATGGGTTAGAGATTTTGGAATTGGCTGATTTTTGGTGAGGATGATCTCTACGGTGAGGAGATCATCATCACCAAAAATCAGCCCATTTCAAAACCTCTAACCCATGTTTTGAAAAATGTTTTGCCAAAATGTTTGTTGCTGAAAGGGACCCTATATATATAGGGTCCCGTTATTTGGCCAACAGTTTAGCAAACACTTTTTCAAAAAATGGGTTAGAGGTCTTGGAATGAGCTGATTTTTGGTGAGGATGATCTCTACGGTGAGGAGATCATCCTCACAAAAAATCAGCTCATTCCAAAACTTCTAACCCCAGTTTACAAGTTGAAAAATCGTGAACCGTCCATTTTTTGTAAACCATTTTTGATGGGGTTAGAAGTTTTGGAATGGGCTGATTTTTGGTGATGATGATCTCCTCACCGTAGAGATCATCCTCACCAAAAATCAGCCCATTCCAAGACCTCTAACCCATGTTTTGAAAAATGTGTTTGCCAAACTGTTGGCCAAATAACACTACCCGGGTTCCTGCGACACACATATAGACAACGTGTTTGTCTTATATGGGCAAAAATGTTTGGAATGAGCTGATTTTTTGTGAGGATGATCTCTGTTATGAGGGGATCATCCTGGCAAAAAATCATCCCATTCCAAAACTTGTAACCCCATCAAAATTGATTTATAAAAAATGGACGGTCAATAATTTTTCAACAAAAATTAGACGGTCTATAAATTTCATAATGAGCTGATTTTTGGCAAGGATGATCTCCTCACCACAGAGATCATCCTCACAAAAAATCAGCCCATTCCAAACATTTTTGCTCATATAAGACAAAACACGTTGTCTATATGTGTGTTGAAATGGTTGTCGTTTATATATATATATATAGGGGACGGTTCGAGGGACGTGTTAGAAACCGAATGAGAAACCCATGTTTCTCGTTCGTTGAATTTAGAGAAAACAATGGTTGAGATTTCGTTTGACACCAATTCCAATTAGTAAAATAAACTCGTTATTTTAAAAAACTCCCTCGTTTTTTGTTTTTTTTAAATTAAATTCAATCCAACTCTCTGTTTAAGGAAATAACTCTATGTTTCCCTTTCACTCGACTGAAATCCAAGTCTCTTCTCTCTCGATTGATGAAAACCCAAGTCTCTTCTCCCTCGATCGACTGAAATTACAGGGAATATCTCTCTCTCTCTCTCTCGATGGGGCCACCACAACAAGCATAACCTTACACTCCACTACCACCTCCATCATCACTGTAGTCTCACCCATCGCCACCGACTTCACATAGTAAAGAAACCCATAAACATGAAAGTACGGCACCGTCGACAACATTACGAATGAAAACTCCTTCGTTTTCCGACTCGTATGGATTTTGGTCACTGCAGATATAAAATTTTTGTGAGTCAACACTACGCCTTTGAATCGTCCAGTTGTACCAAATGAGTATAGAATCGTTGCTAGATTGGATTGACTCACCTCCGTTTTGGTGAACTTTCCTCTTACAATCATTTTCATGGAGTGGAAATCAAGCGAGTCAATGAGAATCATTTGGTATTTAAAAGAAGGGAGTTTGTGAGCAGTAGTGGAGATCGCGAACGCGATTACTGGTTTGGAAAGCTCGATTTGGCGGAAAATTTCAGATTTGGTACTTGTTGGATTGGCAGGAGAGATAACGACACCTAGAGAGAAGTAGAGAATTAGAATTTGAATGTTGGATGGAGAGATTACCAAAGTGGAATCTCCTTTGGAGAGACCGATTAGGATTTGAAGAGAGGCGACGAGAGTTTCAATCTGATGGAAGAATTCTGAGTAGGAGATGTGGTTACTGGTGGAGGAGTCGATCAGTGTAGTGATTTCCGGTGAGGAGGATATGCTTTGGAGATTGGAGACATGATTGGTGATGGAGAGTGGATAATTCGTCGGAGGGATGGTAATCGTCGGAGAGAGGGTAACGGCCGGTCGGAGGTTGTGGTAGATCTTCATTTCCAAACAGAAACCGCTCTTGGTATCCGCCATTAGAGAGAGAAGAGATTGAGCTTCGTGTGAGACAGTGAGAGTGTTTTGAAAAGTTATTTCCTTGTTTAAAAAAAAAAAACAAAAAACGAGGGAGTTTTTAAAAAATAACGAGTTTTTTTTACCAATTGGAATTGACGTTAGACGAAATCTTAGCCGTTGTTTTCTCTAAATCCAACGAAAGAGAAACATGGTTTTCGCATTCGGTTTCTAACACGTCCCTCGAACCGTCCCCATATATATATATATATAGGGTCGGGTTCCTGCAACACACATTGCGACACACATATAGACAACGTGTTTGTCTTATATGGGCAAAAATGTTTGGAATGGGCTGATTTTTTGTGAGGATGATCTCTGTGATGAGGGGATCATCCCGGCAAAAAATCATCCCATTCCAAAACTTGTAACCCCATCAAAATTGATTTACAAAAATTGGACGGTCTATAATTTTTCAACAAAAATTGGACGCTCTAGAAGTTTCATAATGAGCTGATTTTTGGCAAGGATGATCTCCTCACCACAGAGATCATCGTCACAAAAAATCAGCCCATTCCAAACATTTTTTCCCATATAAGACAAAACACGTTGTCTATATGTGTGTTGAATGGTTGTCGTTTGCACCTAACCCATATATATATATATATATATATATGGGTCCCGTTCCCCACCCTAACCTTTACCCTACACTTTAACAAACGTGTTTTGTCCTACATGGGTTAGAAGTTTTGGAATGGGCTGATTTTTGGTGAGGATGATCTCTATGGTGAGGAGATCATGCTCACCAAAAATCAGCTCATTCCAAAACTTTTAACCCCATCAAAAATGGTTTACAAAAAATGGACGGTCCACGATTTTTCAACTTGTAAACATGGGGCTAAACATTTCGGAATGGGCTGATTTTTGGGGAGGATGATCTTCTAATCATAGAGATCATCCTCACCAAAAATCAGCCCATTCCAAAACTTTTAACCCGTGTAGGACAAAAAACATTTGTTAAAGTGTGTGGTAAAACTTAGGGTGCTGAACATTTCCCATATATATATATGTGGGGTCCCTTTTAGCAACAAACATTTTGGCAAAACATTTTTCAAAACATGGGTTAGAGGTTTTGGAATGGGCTGATTTTTGGTGAGGATGTTCTCTACGGTGAGGAGATCATCCTCACTAAAAATCAGCTCATTCCAAAACTTCTAACCCCATGTTTACAAGTTGAAAAATCGTGGACCGTCCATTTTTTGTAAACCATTTTTGATGGGGTTAGAAGTTTTGGAATTGGCTGATTTTCGGTGATGATGATCTCCTCACCGTAGAGATATATATATATATATATATATATATATGGGAAATGTTCAGCAACAAACATTTTGACAAACATTTTGGCAAAACATTTTTCAAAACATGGGTTATAAGTTTTGGAATGGGCTGATTTTTGGTGATGATGATCTCCTCACCTTAGAGATCATCCTCACTAAAAATCAGCCCATTCCAAAACTTCTAACCCCATCAAAAATGGTTTACAAAAAATGGACGGTCCACGATTTTTCAACTTGTAAACATGGGTTAGAAGTTTTGGTGGGACTAGAAGTTTTGAAATGGGCTGATTTTTGGTGATGATGATCTCCTCACCGTAGAGATCATCCTTACCAAAAATCAGCTCATTCCAAAACTTCTAACTCATGTTTTGCCAAAATATTTAGTGCCGAACATTTCCCATATATATATATATGGGTCCCGTTCCCCACCCTAACCTTTACCCTACACTTTAACAAACGTGTTTTGTCCTACATGAGTTAGAAGTTTTGGAATGATGTGATTTTTGGTGAGGATGATCTCTATGGTGAGGAGATCTTTCTCACCAAAAATCAGCTCATTCCAAAATTTCTAACCCCATCAAAAATGGTTTACAAAAAATGGACGGTCCACGATTTTTCAACTTGTAAACATGGGGATACAAATTTTGGAATGGACTGATTTTTTATGAGGATGATCTTCTAATCATAGAGATCATCCTCACCAAAAATCAGTCCATTCCAAAACTTCTAACCCATGTAGGACAAAACACGTTTGTTAAAGTGTAGGGTAAAGCTTAGGGTGTTGAACATTTCCCTATATATATATATATGGGTGGCGTTCAATGGCCAACTTTTTGGCAAAACATTTTTCAAAACATGGGTTAGAAGTTTTGGAATGGGCTGATTTTTGGTGATGATGATCTCCTCACCTTAGAGATCATCCTCACCAAAAATCAGCCCATTCCAAAACTTCTAACCCATGTTTTGAAAAATGTTTTGCCAAAAAGTTGGCCATTGAACGCCCTCCTATATGTATATATATAAAGATTAATAGAGAGAGAGCCACTATTGAAAGTCCAACTTTTATTTATCGTCCATCATTTATTATTTTTTTATATTTTTATTTGAGGGGTTACATTATTCATTTTTATTTCCAAAACATATTTTTCAGCGATTTCAACTCTCTTATTATCAACGATTTTGTTGTTAAAATACCGACGATTTGGTTGTTAAAAATATCAAGGGTGTTTTGACTTTAATTTTACTTGCAATCTCACTGATAATTTATCCACAAGATCATTAATTGCAAAAGTGACAATTTCATTAGAAAACATATTTTGAAAAAATAAAATGAACAGTGTATGAAAATTTGGCCATAAATTGGGCACGTTTATAAGAAGAATGATGTTGAAGTCACCTCAAGATTGATAAATGGAAAATATGCGGCATATGCTTCATACGTGTATTATCCATTTCATTTCAAAAATTTGGACATATGATTGTGATGATGAAATTGGAGATGTTAATGGTGACAGTAATAATAGTGGTGGTGATAATGAAGGCATTGCGGTATTGTTCCATTGATTTTTAAAAGAAGACCAAAGTCA
Source organism: Akebia trifoliata (assembly GCF_017979445.1). Lineage (NCBI taxonomy): Eukaryota > Viridiplantae > Streptophyta > Magnoliopsida > Ranunculales > Lardizabalaceae > Akebia > Akebia trifoliata. Next base: position 18,701,307 of record NC_141378.1, read on the forward strand.
AGGGACAAATCATCAATTTGAAAAATTAATGTGTAATCTCAAAAAAATATAAAGGGTCGTGTCATTATTTTTTTTTAAAGATAAAATGAACATTTGTTGTGTAGAAATATGGATTCCTTAAAAATTTTGAAGCATGACCACTTCAAAGTCGACTTGTGTTACACGTCACAACTTACAAGTTTACACTTTATAACATACAACAAATTATAGTAATATTTTTTCCATTGAATTTTATAAAAATTCGTAAAAAAAAATGGGTTTTAATGTGTGTTTGGTAACACTTTTAAATTCTGAATAGAGGTGGTCTACCTTTAAAATTCAGACTTCAAAAGTTTTATTTTCGTATGTTTCAATTCAAATTTTAGATTTCAGAAGACTTTAACGAGCAATAAGGGGTGCTAGATGAAAATTTCTGAAGTCTAATTTCTAATTTTAGACTTCATAAGTGTTACCAAACATACTCTTATTATTTTCAAACTTAAAATCCATGAATTATTTATAATAGTTCAATGTCCAGAAAATAATATTTTTATAGAAAAAAATAAATTCATGAATTTTTTAAGAATTAAATGAGAGATTGCTAACAAGATTCTTATAAAGTTTCACATCAGGAGATGCGATATGAAGTACAATCCCGAAGTTACTCATTTCTCTTTCTTTTATTTTTAATTGGGATGAATAAGTAAGAGTTGGGGTGCCAATAACTGCTCTCCACAAATGACTAAGCTGTTATTTCCCCATTGTTAGCGCGCGTACGCCATTGGCGTGATTTGTTATTTCAGCTGAGTGTACGGTACGGAGCTAAAAGAAAAAAGGTAAAATAGACATTTTCCCCTCTCAGTTTTCTTTATTTATTATTATTTTAATATTTGAGATATCCTTTGAAAACAAGTAGGTGACATACACTCCTTGACCTGAGTCTTCTCTGAGAGAATGATAGAAAATGCTCTAAATGACTCATCTCTTCAAAAACTTTTGTCAATGTGAGGATTCCAACCCTAGAGAGATGGGTTGTAACTTGGACCATCTTTAATCCCCTGTCGAGCTTAAATTGGCTAAGTCCATTTAGTTGTAACAAACTTCAACAATGTTCAGATTGATTAAGCTTTATGAAAAAATATTAAATTTATGAATCTTTTGGAGCTGTTTGAGATTATTTTTCATCAAAATAGGTGTTAAATCCTCATCTTGGTTAAAAAATGGTTTGTGATAAAAGCAAACTTATTCTGTTATGATATGTTGTACCCCTTTTTTTAATAAAAACATACATCTAACCATAAATAATATGCATAACCCCCATGGGGTTAACCTAGTGGCAAGCCAATTCTTGACAAACTCTTCAGGAAGGGTAGGTCAACTGTTTGAAACTGCATGAAACAATGAATTCCTTGGAATCACTTTTTAGACACTCGACTCAACCAATTGCATGTAGGACTTTTCGAGGGGGCGATGCTTGTGATCGTGAGATTAGTCTCACCTGAAGAGTGAGAATACCCATGATAAGCCAAAAAATATATATAAATATTATAAATAAGTATAGTATAAAGTAACATTTGAGATTAGACTGGGATGGGCATTGTTGGGTCCATACCTAGTGTAATGGCTTGAAATTTTTTTGATCCAACCAATCTTTGTGGATTCAAGGCCAAAATCTTAAACCCTTTTTTTTCTTTTCCTTTTTACCTTAAAATTCTCTCACCTCCAATCTTCAAACCTCAAAAATAAGACATAATTTGCATGGAAGTTGAAAGTAATGGGTCTCTTTTATTAGGAAAATCAAGGGTTATTTACAAGAAGTTGAAGACAAACATAAAGAAGATAAGGATGAATAGCTTGAAAAAATTACCTTAGATGTTGAAGAGTTTGAATATGATATTTTTGGGAAAATAGTAAAAAGGTTTAGATCAGACATTGAAGGTGAGGGTATTTAACTCATTCTATGTTAGTCTCACTTTGAAGACTTAGGTCAAAGGATTGGCCAATTGGTATGAGAAGAAAGGGGTATTTAAAATATTCACCTTTAGGAGAGAGTACGTCTAAAATCATCCCAGAAAACGTCTGATAAGGATATATTTCTAAATTTCATTAAAAATGTCCCTCGTAGTGCCATCTGGCATAGTTCTAACCACAAGATATGGATACTTTTTCATCATTGGATTGGAAGCATCTTCTTTTTCATTTTGGTTTGCTTTATTATCAAGGAAAACACTTTCCTTGATAACATAGTAAGATTTTAAACCTTACTAATGGTTGTTTTGCTCAAATGGATTATCACATTAGCAATCTAACACCACATTCCTCTAGATTTCATGGAAAAACTCATATAAAAAAAATAAAAATAAAAAACTTCTTTTGGCTTGATTCAAGGTTTTGAAAATGAATGACTACCGAACTTCCATCTCACTCCCAAATTTAAAATTAAAATTCAACCGTAAAAAATAACTATGCCAAAGTTTATAAAATTTTGTTCTCTATGAACATCAAGTAGTGGATCATGTTTTTGGATTTCACAAGGTGAGCCCAAGGACCCTTGGTAAGGGTGGAATCCTTGCTTACTTAGTAGGGCTAGTTGGACTCTAGGTGGGCCTAAAAGTCACGTGTATCTTACTATGGTTTAGAGTTGTATGTGGGAAACGTTTCCCTGAATTCGAAGGAGCACAAATAGATGTCAAATTTCACAAAGCATGGACCATCATTTGTAAATACATTTGAAAAAAAATAAACAACCGGCTATTTGGGGAGAAGACACCATTGAAAACATTAAAGCAAGAATTCACGCAAACGATAAACATAGGAAATTTGGGGAGACTCATAGCAACTTATAAGGTCAGGATCAAAATTTTCCTTTTCCGGGCAGGTAAGAAACTACTTTTTGAGCTAAAAAGATCGATTTTTCAATTTTTTTAGGACGGACCTTACTCTATTCCTTGGGCAAGGAATAGCGGTCTTGGGGATGGTTGTCAATTAAACTTATGAAGGAACTAAGGTGTTCGATCACTAATAACATAAAAAAATATACACAAATTTTGAAGCATGTCGTTAGGAGTTCTAAAACCAGCAATAAAGTCGGTTTATACTAGACAGACCTGAGGCTCTAATCTGTCAAAAAGTAGTCACTTCAAAGTTCTAGGCAAAAACTAGGCATAAAGATACAAGTAAAAGTTCGGTATATGCCGATAGGTGAGTTCGAAGGGTTTCAAAATGTTTTGGTACATTCCAATTTCTATTAAGATCATCACGAAACATTGAATGTTTTCTTAGAAATGTTTTGGAATATTGTAATGCTTCGAAATGTTTGGTGATGTTTTGATATTTTTTTGTTTTGGATAACCGGGTATCCCTATAAAGAGCGGATCAAGCCCATATCTAGACTTTGCTCATTCCATAGACCATGGTCTTATCTAAGGGCTAGTCCTGGACATGTGACGCTTGCACATCACATGCACCAAGTAAGCAAGGGTGTGTCCTTACATCTTACAATTAAGTTGGCATGTTTTCATTTTGTTTTAGGCTTACCAACTTTTACTCCTAATACATGTGAGAGATTTTTTGGATTTCCACTCTTCAAGATACGTGATGCAGTAAATGATCAAATCTCCCTTAAGATATGTGTTACAATGAATGATTAACTCCTCTTTGAGATGTGTATTACAATAAATGAACAATTCTGATAATCCTATTCGACGAAGCTTATAAGTTTTGGTTGTCTTATTTGATAAAGCTTCTAAGTTTTTAGTCGCAATATGGTGTCACCTTAACATGAAAAGATACCAGTAAGGTACTGTTCATGGAACCTCCGACAATCAAGTTAGTAAAATTGCATAACAAAAAGAAAATAATAAATATAAGAGAATTATGTGTGGTTTGTGTATCATGATGTGAATGTGATTAGTCTCCCTATTTATAGGTTGTACTAATTGAATGGGGTAGTAAACTCGATTAAAACCTCTCTCCCATGTTGTTTGGTATTTATGACAATTAAGGCCCACGATGCATTGATGATAATAAAAACTCACTCTCATGATTCTTGTAATATATACGAGGAGTGGCCTTAAATGTGTAACTCACTTGACTTGGTGGAGACTTAGTTCTCGAGTTGCCTCAGTCAAGTTATGTAGTCGTGGTTCCTTCGGGCACCATGTATAATTTGTGCTACTTGGGAAGTTTGTCTCCCTTGTCTCTACAAGAGTTTTTCCTTAGCTTGGTGGTTAAACCACATTTTGACTGAATCACATAGTAAGTACGTTTGAATGAGGGGTTGGCCAAGGAGGCCAAACCACTTATGGTGAGTACGTTTGAATGAGCGGTAAGCCCAAGGGACCAAGTCACCTAGTGGGCACGTTTAGATGAGGGGTCAGTCAAGGAGGCGGAACCACCTATGATGAGCACGTTTATGTGAGGGGTTGACCAAGGAAATCAAGCTACTTATGCAATGTTTGATCTGACCTACATTGATTGGGTTGATTCGGGTTAAACCGGATCCTAATGCCTCAATTTAGTAACTTCACTAATCCCAAAGAAAGTGATTTTTTTCCCTAACATTACACTAATTTTTTCAACTCATGATTTTTTTGAATTAGTGCAACTAAACCTGAAGCTCTCACTCATAGAATCATATTTTAGTTGAAAATACAATATCTGGTACATCACCTGAAGCTTTGAAGGTGCATCTTGTTAGGCTAATTTTTCTTGTTCAGTTGCTCCTTACCTTTCTTGTAGATCATAAAAGTTCTCCTCCAAATTCTTATAGGGAATTGTTATTAGCAAACCAACTTTTACTTACAATACACCAATTCATATATATGCTTAATTTCAAAAGGGCAGGTGTCTTGTAACTAAAAGTTGGTGTTGGTGTGGTAATATAATTTTTCTTATAATACATTAATTTCTTCTCCTCCAAATGCTTCCTTTGGAGAGAGATTGAGTCCATTTATTTATTTTTTTGAGAAATTTCTTACAGGGAATTTTTTCCCCTTAGATTTTCTAAGAAGCCCTAGAACATGAATTTGGTGTCCCTTTAATCTTAGTTGGTGTATGGTGCATAATTCCATTAATTGGTGTATTATAAGTAATAATTAAAACAGCCATGACAATCTACTTCACCTAATTTTGTCACTCTCATAGTTAATATTGATATCTATATATTCCAAGCTCCATTTCTTGGCCATACACTTGTCATGGTGGTCTTCACAAATCAATTTTACCATAAAACCCCCCAAAATTGAGATATTTCTATGGACATCAAGCATTCCAAAGAATCAAGCCAAGGAAACAATGCTCTACATCATTTAACATGATCAATCTCCACCTTGAAAAATAGATGGAGAAGGTATCACTGTTTAATTTGTGTCCCGACAAATCTCGATCAATCCATTAAGGAAATAACTATTATTCATGTATCTCGATTCTCGATCCCCGATCCTTGTTTAAATTGTTCATTTTATAAGAATTTGTTAATAATATATTCACCAATGAAGACCTAAATGTAGCTCGTGATGGTAGGTATTATTTTAACAAGAGCTTCTATTGCCACCCCAACTTTTACTTATTACACTCCAATTGAAAATACAAATAAGTGAATGGTTGAAAATAAGTAAAAGTTGGGGGGCCAATAGATTTCCATTTTTGAGTTTAGGATTTTATATCAGCCCAATCATGATTGTGAACAACTATGAAAAGTATTTGAATGAGTGTTATAATGTTTTGTAATGGTGAGATTATAATCTTAACCAAATATTGATAATGTGTTGAAGAATGTTTTAATCTTTAATTGTGGTGTAATAAATAAAAGTTGGGGTGCTAATAGCAGATCTCATTTTAATTCATATAAAGTCTACTAAACATGTGACATTGAGCCCGTGCAATGTCTATATATCAATAAACCTAATACATATTAATAAAACTTTAAAACTAGATTATGGTTTTTAGGAAGCTTATTGTGAGTCCTCGATTCAATTTATTGAACAATGGGAAAAAAACTGTCCCTTTTAGCATAATAACAAACTTCAGATTCGGTAGGGGTTCAATTTGGTTAAATCCGGGAAACTTTTGTAAAAAATTTGACAAAATCTATTATCTTCAACCCTCTCTCTAAACCCTATCTTATTCTTAATGTTTGAATGCTGAGAAAACTAAAATTTTGGAAGTGAACAGTAAAAATATTACCATCTTCCACAATTCAACAAGGAATTGTAGATTAATTCGCTAATTTGTCAAACTAATTAGCTAATCCCAAATTCGGAGAATTTTACGCATTTGTTGTAAAAGTTGGAGAATTTTGTGACTATGCCTTTTAGTAGGCGAAAGAAGAGAGCTTAAATTCCTCTCATAGTAGGATTCATACTCCATCAAGGTTTTCCTTAAGACCATTTAATATGATTAGGACCATTTAATTACTAGACTTTAAAATTAATAGAATTATTAACTTATCAAAATCATGAAGGTCAATGGAGCCATACCACACACGTTATCCATACCTACCAAAGTTTATTTGTACTATTTTTTCCCCCTTATCGTGAGTATCCCCACTCTTCACGTGAGTCCGACTTTGAAGAAACCTACTTATGTTGATTTTTGTATTTAATACACATTTCATCAATAGTTGGGATACCTCCTTGAAGACGCTATGTGTACTTCGAGAAAGAGGATTCCTTCAAAACTTTGAAGCGGGCTGCCCGCTTCTAAGCTTTTTCCCTTCAAGTGAGACTAATCCCAAGGTCACACACATTACCCCCCATCAATTAGTTGAGTCAAGGGTCAACTAGACCTTGGACGGTGACCCCAAGGAATTCATTGCTTCATGGGGTTCTGTACACTTGACTTACTCCTCGACATTTTTTATATTAATCTCCTTGAATGAGTCATGACCCAAATATTCATTCTTCAAACTTTGACGAATAATAATGCATGAGCTTGAATATGCACAAAATAGTTGACGATGCAATGCAAGTTCCTCCATCAAAATTTGAAGTGACTCGGAAGCCTTGTGGAACCAACTCAATTTTATATGGTCTCTTGCATTTACGATTAGAGTAGGGACCCAAAACAGTATCCCGTACCTAATCAAGGTTAGGTGGCACTCCGTTTTATGCTATGTGGCATTTTTGGTATCCACTAATCATATGGATATGCAGTTCTTCCCTTAATGAATCTACACTCAAAAGATCATTTTGATTGGTGATGGGCATCCATTGATGATATTATTGTCTTAAAAGGATGATTTCTAATTATTTGATTTAAATTAATTTCAAAAATTTAGATCTAGTGGATACAAATTATCAAATAATATGATTTTTGGTATGTAGGTTCACCGAAGGATGGACCATGTATCCATACAGTGAGTGGTTCCTCCAAAAACTGCCATGTGACATTAAATGGGTGCCCTCTGACCTGGTTAGGTACAGTACGGGAACATTTGGATCGCTACACTTACTATTGTATACTTTAATAATGGGGGCGGTTCAAGGGCCATATGTAAAAACATATGGAAAAACAATGGTTTTTCAAAATATGGGTTAGAGGTTTTGGATTGAGCTGATTTTTTGTATGATGAGAAGATCATCCTCACAAAAAATCAGCTCAATCAAAATTTTTTAAATCCATCAAAAGTGATTTACAAATTATTGACAAAAATTGATAAAAAATCGACGATCCACATTCTAAGTCACTTTTAATGGGGTTAGAAGTTTCAAATTTGACTGATTTTTTTTTTTCAGATGATCTTCTCATCATAGAGATCATCCTCACAAAAAATCAGTTCAATCCGAAACTTCTAACCCATATTTTAAAAAATTATTAATGTTACATTGTTTTTACATATGTTTTCTCGTGTGTCCCTTGAGCCTGACCCTTAATAATTTGAATAGAATGTCAAATCATGTGTAATGGATTCACTTCAATGAGTTTTGGTGTGAGTTATATTTATTGCGTTGACATTGGATTTCCTCATTTCATCTCATGGACTCTTTTTCTAAAAATCACATCTCTTAAATATGATTAGACATCTATTAGGTCATTAAAAAAAAAAAAAAAATCTTATATGTATATATAAATTTCAAGACCTTACTGAGGCATTATTAACATTATTCAACACTTTTTATTTTTTAAGTAATACATTTCTTTATTTTATCTTTTAATAAAAAAACAAGTGTGTGTTAATCTTTTATAAAATAATTTTTTAATTATAAAATTAATAGAAATCACAAGATAATATAAAACTAAAAGAAATTGTAAGACACAAAGAATGAGGCAAATTTATTCTTCGAGAACTTTCATGTACTTCTCATATCTTCACGTTTTCAATACCTATATTTACAAACTTACACCAATAATGAGAGAGAGATGAAAAGTAAAGAGTTATCATCAACTAGTATGGCACATAAAGAGATAAAGAGGTAGAGGTTATGAAGATGGTAATTGTTTGATCATTCAATATACATTTATGTATTTATAACAATTTTGAAAATTTCTTTTTGTCCACGCTCCCCCTTCTTTCCCTATATAACCAAGTTGTTAGATCTAGGGGAATTGTGCTAGAATTCTTCTCATGGCAATGTTGCTATTGTGATTATGACCTACACATAAGGAAAAAAAAAGCCCACCACCACCAAGGCAATGGACAAGCACATGTCCACACAAGTGAAAGTATATGCAAATGCGACAATTGTACCTAAACAATGTCCCATGCCATGCCATATGACATTAGGTACTGATGATGATGCCATCATCTAATATTGCAACAAATGGGCACGAATTTTGCCCTAGAAATGACCAAGGTACTGGCTCATCTAGTGGTAATCTTTCTCCTCACGTTTCCCCTCAACCCTCTATCCAGAAGAGTGGGAATGGTGGAATATTTTGAGGAGTGGGAAGGGTGGAATATTTTGTGTGTGAGAAGTACAGTAGTATTGGAATTCAAATGTACCCATCTGAGAGAAAGAAGTGAGGAATCCTCTTTTTGACTCTGAATCTCCCACTTCAGTCGTTGCTTTTCTTTCTATTACTTTGAAAGTCTTTTTGACTCTGAGTCTCCCACTTCAGTCTTCTTTCTATTACTTCGAAAGTACCTGCTTCAGCTTCTACCACTCGAATTTTCGATATTCCTTTTTATTTCTCATCAAACAAATGACGTCTTTTAGAAATCATAATTATTCTTAACATGATATTGGAGAATCTCTTTGCTATTTTACTCAAACAAGCATGAAAGAGTACCAATGGGTACAAAAATCATCGATACCCTCATTGAAATTGGAACCTGAAACCTCACTAAAATCCAGAATTGATAAGAACCAAAATCGACTGGTGGATATTCTCCATACCTTGATTTCAAAAATCATCCGAGACAAGGATGATTCAGAGGCCAACCAGCGAGATAGTCAATGAGAATTCTCCATCACATTAACTCATAGATCCAACACGACTAATCTGATATTAAATATCAACCAAATTTTAACTTGGCCAAGTCTACTGGCATTTGTATTTTCACTCAACATCAACTGATCAACCTTAACAAAAAAATTATAATTATTCAAATATAAATATATTAAAACTAGATAAGATGATTTAAATGATTTAACTATCCCAGCCTAGTCAAGTCAACTTGGTTTCGGTGGGGGGTGATAAGATACCAGGCAAGAGACGAGTTGAAGGTGCCAACTTGACGTTTAACTCGCTTAGCCAAAACATTAAAAAAAAATTGGCAGAAAAATAAATGGTAAGAGCTTAAAAAAATAACATGAAAAGAGATAAGAGAGAAATGGCTTACATAAGTTACACCCATTTTTTCACATATTCTGGAGTTCATAATGATATCATGCTCTGCACCCACACATTTCCCAGTTGAATAGATAAACCTCTTATGGGACATCAAGTCGGGAGTTTACAATCTTTTAAAACCCTAAGTTCAAAACAGTATCATAACTTTATACAAACATAAGAGATCAAATTTTTTTTTCAAATTAATAGCGAAAGAGGGGAAAATAATCCTTAACTGATATGAAACTCTCCACTTGCATGCACTTCCTTGACTCTCTTTTCGTACTCGTCTTCCTCATCTTCCTCCTCCTCCTCTTCGTCTACATCTTCGTCCTTGCCTTCTTCCTCGTCATCTTCTTCACCTCCCCAGCCGAAGCTCCCAACAGACCTTGACGATGGAGGAGGGGTTCTTGCCTCCCCTACGATTTTCATTATGTCATCGACACTCTGGAGGGAAAAGCTTGGGTTGTCTCTCTGATAATAAATTGCTTGGGCCGTCTCGGTCAGCTCCCTGGGCAAGTTCTTCAAGAACCATGGGTGGTTCTTGATTTCGTTGATGGAAATCCTCTGCAAGTTCACCAACAATTTAAGTTTCCAAAATAATAATATCCCAGAGTTCAGAACAATGTAAGCTACTTTAAACAAAACCATGATATATACATATTTCCCTCGGACCTTATCTACAAAAATAGCATGAAATTCAGATTGCCATGAAGTTGGCAACTTTTGATCTAGAGCTAGAAACTTGGATAACCTAAAGACAGGACGAGGTAGCAAGATGTGGCCAATAACATGATTTTTAGGCTATGCGCAATCCACAAGGTTGCTTCCAACTAACAATTAGGATTATGATTTGGTGGGTAAGCTATATCGTAATTGAGGGCAGTAAACCAGAATCATAACAAACTCATACTACTAAAAAGCTTAAGGGTCTGTTTGAAAACCGCAAGTTGCAGGTGAGAATCCACAACTCGTGCGAGTTGACTAACATTGCACGTTTGGCTTGGTTAAAGTAGGAGAGTTGTGAATTGTCCAACTCTCAAAATTTTGGATTTTAGTGACTTTTCAACTTTCACTACTTTCAGTGAAAGTTCCCAACTCTCTCTCTCTCTCTCTCCCCCCTCCTCCTCCCCATCCCTGGTCCACCCCTCTTCTTCTTTCAGATTTTGTTTGTAGTCTGGTTCGATTAAGGTATTTGTTGAGAGAAGAATGATAATGAAGTGCTCCCTGCAATGGTGATAGAAGAATTAGGGGTTTTTTATTTTAACTTCTCTTGTAAACCAAACACAAGAGTTGTAATTAACTCTCATCCTAAACTGTCGAGAGTTCAACTTCAGATGGTTGAACGTTCAAGAGTTCTACTCTCAAGATGAACTTGCTGTTTTCAAACACACCCTATATTCTGCAACAAAGATGCAAGCCTGTTGAATGAAATATCATAGCAACACCTTCGAAATTTTCTATGTAGTAAGGTTGGGAAAGAAAATCGTGCATTCTATTCCTAATCCATGGAAGCCGAAGCTGAAACCGCATAATTGGAATAATGAGCTCTCTCTCACTCTCTCTCTCTCTCTCTCATGTCATTAGATGACACTATTTTTAGGTGACCGGAAGTAATAGTAGTGTTGCCAAATCAATTTTTTCTCCATAGGTGCCAATGAGGAAATCCATGGCTGAACTATATATGATCATGGAAATGGCCACAAACAGGAGCAGCCTCTACACTAAAGAGGTGAGACTCACTGGGAAAATAATTGCTTTCCTAAGCAGGTAAATCACTAAATATTTTGAAGCAAATAAATAAATACATGAAACCAATCTCCCGAATTCAATGCCCATGCCCAAACTCCGTCAACTTCTTTGTCACATATTTGCAAATACAGGTCTTGCAACAATAAAGATTAGTAACAGAGCTTTGGCGTCTCTTCGACAGTCTCCTATAGGGCTTTAGATTGATTCACCAGTTGGACAGCTGAAAATGTCTCTGGAAAAGCCAACTCTCTTTGGACCATTCTCCCATTTGATATTTTCCGGTCCATTCGGAAAAAGAGGAAAAATGGTATTCATCACAGGACGATGTAGTTTTGAAGGTCAATATGCTCTTGTAGAAATGAACATGTATTTTGGAGGAATTCAAGGGCATTTTGAGAACTTTGCCTTTTGTTGGGAGGGCCTAATTCTTAGGTGCATAGGATCATTTAGCTTACAAATGTTGGATAAGGCTTTGAGCACACGTGGTGCCAAATCACCTATAAGTAACTCCAACTCCCGCCTAAACCACGAAGATGGCCGTCTGGGCAGGGGCGGAGCCTGAATTTTTGGTTAGTGGGGGCTAAGTGCTAATAATGGTCGACCAATAATCTCGGTTTCTTCTATGCAAATGTTTGCTTCATCACTACAAACAATGATTGACCAATAATCTCCATAAGAGTAATTGAAATTCTTATAGATACATGGATTTTTGGGAGAGAATGGATGTTTAGAGAGAGGATATAATAAGAATTTGATCTAAAGAAATGAGGGTATTATAAGCATTTAATCTTGAAAAACACTTTCCTTACTTGGTATGATTTCAATCTTACTAAGGGTCATTGAGCTCAAATGGATTACCAAATTGGCAATCCAACACTACAGCCTTCTAGATTTCATGGAAAGAGTCGGGTCAACAACAAAAAAAAATCAATTTCTTTTTTGTATGTGTTGGGGGTGGGGGGCTTGATACAAGGTTTTCAGGACAGCTACGACAATCCCACCTGACTCCCAAATTCAAAATTAAAATTTAACGCTGAAAATAACCTTTTATAAGGGTTTTCAACGTTTATAGAATTTTGTCCTCTACATCCCTATGTGGCATTGAATCATGTTTTTGGATGACACAAGGTGACCCCTAATAAGACTTGAAGTCTTATAAAGTTAGTAAGGCTAGCTTTACACTTTAATCTTTTACTATGATATGAGTCCCACTCCAAGGTCTGTTGAGAAACAAACTTCATAAAATAAGAAGAGAGAGATTTAGGGCAGACTTAACTGTTGCATTCAGACAACTGAAACGGGACCTTACTTTTGTTACCCTGCAAACCTTGGAGTAGGGATCCACCTCATAAAAATTTAATTGATGGGGTTAATTTGTTACTCAACAAACCTTGGAGGGGTTCCAAACCGCATCAATTTGTGGCATTCAAAAACATGATCTGATGCCACATGATTATAGAGGACAAAATTCTAAGAGCTTTGAAAAAAAAGGGTTAATTTTCAAAGTTAAATTTCAATTTTAAATTTGGGAGTTTGATAGCCATCCATTTTCAACACCTTGGATCAAGCTCAATTTTTTTTTTTTTTTTTTAATATTTGACTATGAGTTTTTCCATGAAATCTAGAAGGATGTGGTGTTGGATTGCGAATTTGATAATCCATGTAGGTCCAACGACCCACACTAAGATTTGAAATCTAACTAAGTTAGTCATTCTAACCTGATTCATAAAGTAAGGTTTGTTCAGTAACAAACTTGATAGAGTAAGAAGTTTTTGTAATAAAATTGCAATAATAGGTCAATCTCGTACAGTGGGGGATTGCATGTTTTCAATTCCTAAAACACATGAGGTATCTCTATACCAATCAAAATGTAGGGAGTCAATCCCAAAATTTTCTTTTTCAAAAAGTTCAATGGAGGCTATAGCCCCCACTCGTCTCTACCAGGCTTGCCCATGCTTGTGGGTATTGTTCTTTAAAGGACCAATGTTGCTCGTCTAGTCTTTTCAAGATGAAGGGTGTGGGGGTAGCAACATTGTGCATGATCTAAGCTAGACATGTAGAACTCGATATACGTATCAAATTGAGAATAAAGAATCACAACCAAAATGTCGTTTTAAGAAGGATCTCTAACCGAAAGATAGTTCTAAGGAGGCTATCCTTAATTGAAAGATGTTTTAGGGAGGGTCCCTAGTCCAAAAATTACTCTAGAGAGGCAATTCGGATTATCCTTCATTTGAACCCAGAGATAACATGCTCTTGATTTCGAATACTACCCATTTCAAATCCATTGACACTCAACTTCTAACTAGAAAATCATTTGCCCCAAGTTTGAAGATTGCTTAGGCAAGATTGAAAAAAACTAAAATCGAGATGCATTTTGAAGATCATATCGTAATTTTCAAGAAATATATGACGTGATTAGTGACAATTAGATGAAATGACAGCCAACCAACCCTCCGTATTGACCTTCAAAAAGCATGTTTATTTAATGTATCACATATTTAACCTACCCTCAATGTATTGTAAATTGAGACATAATCTCAAATGTAAGGGGGATTTCTTGGCACATGCAATAGGGGAGAAATACTTAGAATTAAATTGCATCTAGTGAATAGGCTCAAAGAGCTCAAGCAATTTGGCGATGAACCGGTAAAATTCTTGTTGTCTTTCTCATTTTATTTTTGTTTTTCCATTTCTAATTCGATCTATTATGTTTGTTAAATCTAAAAAAGTTGAGTTTGAAGCCCTAGAGAAAATTCAAATACAACGAAACCATAGGTTGTACAAATGTGAATTGAACCCATAGGTTGCTCAAATACGAACTGAATCTATAAGTCACTCAAAACCAATTGAGAACCCCTTGGTTGCTTGCACTATAAATTCACAAAAACAAGAAACAACAAAAACAATCCCCAATATAAAATAACCAACCATGGATGCTCTCATGGGGTCATAAGCCTCCAGACAAGTTATTTTGATCTAGGCTCTTTTGGCAAGGCTAATTGTGCATTGAGTGGAGGGGGGAGGGGAGATCCACAAGTCTTATGGCGATTTTTACATACTGAGTTGGCCTTGACTTAGTGTAATTTGACCTAGGCATCATTGTCGAGGAGATTTTACACACCATCTCGGAAGTGCAATTCTCAATCTACCTGTTTCATTTTTTCAACTAATCAAATGGCCCACTTTGACACTATTGCTTCATGCTCTTTATCAACCAAATAGTCATATTGATACGACCATCACATATCTAATACAATCGAACTATCTACCTTTAATCAACCCTTACTAATCAAAAGTTCTAAATACTCCAACAGAATAATCTTGACGCGACTTTTAACACACATGTGCATGGACCTACTCGATCGACCGATCAAAGGCAAGCACATGCATTCCATTATCGAATGATCTAATGGTCCATATGGACATGTTAATCAAGTGGTATGAATTGGTATATTGAGGTTCCAAGACTTCAATGGGCCATGTCGCTATGTTTCTCTAAAATTGACTAAGGCACGACGGATCTACTAATCCAATGGTCCATGAGTCAACTCAACTCTCTAAATTGAACAATCAAATTAAGTGATCATATTATATCTTTTAATCAAATGGTCCAATCTAGTGAGCCCAAAGATGCATCACATATCATTACATCAAATTTTGACGCGATCGGATCCAGAGCTCACGAAACAATTGGGTTTTGGACAAATTTGTGCCCAAACTTAGGAGTAAGCTGACATTTTGTTTAACAAATTATGTGGAACAAATATGATGCTCATGTCCCATGACTTATTACTTTATTTGACCATGTTAGGTGCTTATGCAAACAACACCTAAGACATTTGCTTTCCCACCAACAAACCATGTGCGTCAACATTTGATGCTCATACTCCACGAGATTACAAAATTCCCTAATCCTATCACTTCACACGACCAATCACTTTCCAAAGTAAAAGCACAAGGGGTGACAATGAGTTACATGATAAGGATGAAGTCTTGTCCTATCTTATCTACTTTAAACGATCAGAGATTGGTATGAATGATAGCTAGATACCATGTCTCACTCTTCTTTGATGATGAATGAGAGCCAAGCTACCTCTTCATCTTTTCCAAGTAGCAAACAGGGGTGTTAAAGATCTTACTAACGATTGTGAGCTCCAACATTTTTTTTTGGGGGTGGGGGAAAGATTAGCTAAATCATGACATCTTTTGCAAATGCAAAAGTGATATCAAAAAATTTAAATGAACACCATTAGCTTTTGATACTCTTGATCTCCCTTGTCCAACAAAAATGAGTTGGTAATTCGCCTCTTTTGCCCAAAAACTCCTTGTATGACAATTCTTTGAAGAATAGTGTTTCAAAGAAAAACAAATTATTCTTATTTTTGTGCAGTGGGATGTAGGGAGGAGAAACACACTTTTCTCGATCTCCTTTAACTAGGGATGTGGAGTCCCTTTTTCTCATGATCTACAATGGTAGGGGGAAAGAAATCCCATCCCCCCATTTTTTTTTTAACACAACTTTTTTCCTCAAACAAGTAAATGCAAAATACCACAGATGGCGCTAATTTTTCTTGGGGATTCAATACGACTTTTTCAAATGTAATGAACAAAACAAGAACACATAATTTTACAGGGTTCGTTGCGAAATCGACAACCATTCTTGTGGACTCTTTGAACTAATAAACTAGATATGATTTAATTACAAACATTAATTCCCCATTACATGTGCCAAGAAGCCCCCTTCACTTGAAACTAAGTCTCTATTTATAATATATTGAGGATAGGAAAAGTAGGTGATACATCAAATCAACATACTTTTTCATTTTTTTTTTCAAGTAAAAGATCAAATCAAAGGGTTGGTCAGTTGTTACTTTGTCTAGTTATTTTACTGATCACATCATATCTTTCTAAAAGTAACAATTTCGCACTCGTAGTGCGTCTCAACTTTAAGAACTTTTGACTCTGCCCGGACAATCCTCAGATTAATGAGTGGGTGATTTTCTAGTTCGAGGTTGAACACCAGTGGAACAAGTAGTTTTTGGATTCAGGAATGTGATATCTCTGGGTTCAAACTAAGGATAGTCTTCTTATTCGTGATTGCCTCATTGGAACAATCTTTTGATTAAATAACCTCTCTAAGACCATCTTTCGACTAGGGACAACCTCCCTAAAACTATCTTCCAGCTAAGGACCCTTCTTAGAACTATCTTTTGTGTCAAAATTCTTTATTCTTATTTTGACACGTATTTCGAGGTTCTACATGCCTGATTTAGATCATACAAAATTTTCTTGTTATAAAAACTTCTTATCTAGGATATTTCAATTGTTTGATCCATTCTCCCTTATCACAATGATGCTTATGAAAACCCTATTATGATTAAATAGTGAAAATATTCAAGTATGCTTTTATAGTACACTATCTCCACGATACAAAAAATCAATTTCAAGAGATGCTTGCAAAAGAATCTCTTCTACATTTTGAAATTCTAGGCCCAAATGGAACTCCTTATGTTAAGGGTCAAAGCCATCGTTACACTTTTGACCAACTCTTCTCACATGAATAAAACATCTTTTTCACATGGCCTCCTAATCATTCGTGGTCACCCAAGAAATAAAGGCGACAAATCAACCTCACCTCAATCCAATCTTTCTTAGACTAAAAAATATTGCCCGTTGGGAATGCAACCCTAGAAATCTTTGATAGTCTTCTATTTCACACACTACCTCAATCCATTTTAAGAAGAACATAAGTAAGATGAAGACAATGATAGATGAAAAGAAAAGGTCTCAAAGGACATATACCAGCAAAATATGAACAACATACAACCTCGTATACCACTCAAGAAAGAGGGCTTACAAAACTTCTACCTAGGCCTCTAAATGGCTCTCACCAACTAATGTGTCAAAACCAAGTTTGTAAAAAATGTGTGTTTCATTGCATTTGAGAGAAAAATGAGGTTGAAGAAGAATAGAAAAGAAAGAGAGATGTGGAGAAGCACTGAGACACAAAGATGCACACACACATCCGATCGGATGTCCTTCTTTCAACTCTAATGTACATTACCTCAAAATAGTATTTACAAGAATTCCACTAATAGTGAATTAATTCGAAATGCCAATATTACCCCTAAACTAGTTATGTAATGAGGTAAACTATGACTGTACTGCATTATAACTACATTAACACTACCCCTCGAGTTGGAGCATACATATCCTCAATGCCAAACTTGGACTACGGATGTAGATCACTATGCCTATATGCCTTGGCGAATATATCGACAAGCTGCTTTATGGACTTGGCATAACTTTGCTTTTTCAAATCCTATATACTTTTGTTGTCTCCATCAATTACAACAATATCATCCACATATACTCAGGTTCATCCTTCAACCGATATATATTAATTCCTACCTTGGATCTTTCCACCTCGATGCTAAAAAGTATCTACGTTGTCCAAGCCTCTCGTGTCTTTGGTATGAAAATGCTTCTTCATATGCTTTTTCAAATCCTATATACTTTTGTTGTCTCCATCAATTACAACAATATCATCCACATATACTGCCACAACAATGTGACCAGACCTGCTTTGACAAATAAAAATTGAATAGTCCAATTTGACTTTGACAAAACCCAGAAAACACAACTACCCCATTGAACTTATCCAATGAAACTCAAGTGGTTGCTTCCTGTAACAACTCCTGTACCTCACCCTGAAAAATATATTCTTCACATTGAGTTGGTACAATGATCCATGCATGCCCGAATTGAGATCAACTTAACAAGAGGTGAAGTTCTCAGAATAGTCAACTCCACATGATTGTCAGTGTGTACTTAATGAGTTTTGAGACAATTTTTGCCATTAGGAAGATAACCAAACCAAAAATAAAAGATCTCAAATAATTGGTATACATGTGAAATATTGCTCAAACGAGTACGTGTCACGGAGAGTTTCCTATATGGATTTGACCCAATCAAGGAACATGACATTTGAGTGAACTCCATAATATTCTAAAGCAATGTTGTAATTCAAGCATTATTATGAACACATTCTCTATACCTATAGCCTTTATAGAAGGTTTTTCCTAAGTAAGATAATGACTATTTTTTGTCCATAAGGAAAACCATGACTGGTTAGCCTATTGAATGTAATTTGTGCCACCTAACTCCATGGACATGATTGGGCCACCCAAGACATCACAGCGAGAGGATGTCCATAAAATCTGTTTTCTTAATTATTTTGAGATTGTAACAAGCTGAAATTAATGGTAGCATCCTACAAAGGAAGCTTAGTAACTTGGCACCATACAGGTATATGATGCATGAAGAGCATTCACACATGACGTGGCCAATCAGCTACATAACCAGTAAATCAGCCATATACCCTTGGGTTTAAAAAAAAATTCCTAAGGTAGAGAAGGGTAAAAAACTAGTTTTCCAAGGAGGACAAAAGTGATGTGAGGAAAGGAATATAAACCCTAGGTTTGTTTCTATAATACCATGTAGGGAAGGAGAAGAAGGATACAGAGAAAGAAAGAAATAGAGAAGAGAAGAATGAGGGGGATAAAGTGAGATGCACATTCATCTTATTAAGCACCCCTCTCAACTCTAATATATATATATATATATTACTTCAAAACAATATTTACAGGAATACCACTAATAAGTGAGTAAAACCAAAACGTAGATATCAGTCCTAAACTAGTTATCTAATGACATTAAACATGCACTTAATTATGACTACATTGACTAAGTCAAATAACAGCCAAGTGTTGCCATTGTCTGTCCTAATTCAAGTGCCAAGACCTTTCTAGGAGCTGACAAGCTACTGAAATAATGTCAGAGACACAATCAATCATCCACCTAATCCTGAGGAAAGTTTGTGTACCATTCATGAACAGAAAGACCCAAGCAGTTATGGGGAAATAGGGAGGGCTTGTAAACCACTTACATTTGGGGGGACAAACACAAAACTAAGGCAAGAAGACATGTTGTCTAGTACCCGAATTAGATGGTGTTTTACCCATTAGTAATATAGGCATTGTCAAGGCACAAATATTTGGAAGTTAGCCATGCAATATTTCCGCCGTGAATACAAGAAAGAGACCATATTATGGTGCACCAAGGAGCAAAGAATCACATACTTTGTCATAAAAGGGATTATGCAAGTGTCAACAAGAAGAAGCTTAAAGACATACGAAATGAAAAATCACTAGTAAAGTCAAGTTTTTTTAAAATAATCCTCATATTTTGTATGTAAAGTAAACTCTAAACTCAATGTATTTGTAAATTATGATTTAAAGGTTCAGAATGGTTTACTTTATCAAAAAATAAAAAATGGTTCAGAATGGTTTAGGAAGTTTGAGAAAATAAGTTTGGAAAATCAGTTATCTCCTCCTGTTATTAGCATTAGTTTAGGAGGTTTAGAATTTTCCAAAGTAGTTTTACCGGTACTAGGAAATTAACAAGTTTGAAGTTTAAGTTGCCTTAGGTAGCTAGCCAATAAATAGAGGTTCCCATAATGTAATTTTTTTTGGATAGATAATTCATAATGTAATTGACGTTTTAATTATTGTGAACCGAGTGATGTTGGATTAGAGTTTTGTCCCATGTACTACTGTTCCATTGGTTTGAACGTCCGGCAGTGTCTATTGAGGCTTGGAATCAGAGAGTTCTATCTTCTCTTGTTGTTTACTCAATTTGTAATGGAAACTAATTTGATTCCTTTTATTTTCACAATATATGTACAGTACTACTCTTGAATCAAAATACTTCACTAATCATTAGATTCATCATTCGACATACCCTGGATGGATTTGCAACGAATATGCGAGAAAGGAGTTGCCTGCAATCTTGAGATACGTGAACATAGTCTGGGATTTTGTATTGAACAGCCATTATTCGCTGCAAGAAAAGAAATTGAGGAAATTACAAATAACGAATAAGGTAGGGACTTGCAAATAATTAAGAAAACAAACAAAGAACAGGGAAGGCACTTACCCCAATGGTTTTCCTGAAATTCTTGGGGTCTTCTTGGTCTTCAAAAGGGTATGCTCCCACCAGCATAACATAGAGAGTTACTCCACATGACCAAACATCAGCCAACTAAAAATAAATAAAAGTAAATATTAATGAAAAATTCCAAAGAGGGAATGATGCAAAGTCTCTTATGTGAAAACAAACCTTTCATGAATTAAAATAGTCAAAATTAACACAAAAAATGTACTTTCCGAGCATAACTTCATTCCATCATTTCCAGGCTATCCCAAATATTTGGGGTTGGAAACATAAATTCTATACATTCCATGATTCAAAGCCATATCTTTAGGGTTTTTTTTTTCTTTTTTGACATTTTCCCACCAAAATTTCTTGATAGTCGAAATTTTTTACCAAATATCAACAAGTCATAGGAAAACAAAAATGCTAATGCAAGGAACAAATGAATTACCACAAAATGACAAAAAAGGAAACTCATGGAACGTGGGAAAAAGGTATGATGCACAGATGGTCCATCATCCCAAATCAACCCAGCACATGTCATACATGTGGACCGCGAACACATTGATCTGAAGCTATCAATCAATGGGCCACCACAGGATAGTCCATCATAACTAACAGGAAAATACAAATTCTCAAAGCTATAGATAATACTTAGATAGGTTTTATGGAAGAAGATAAGCTCCTAGAGGCATAGTCACCAAAGTCGTCAACTTTAAAAAAAAATCATGTTTAAATCGCAATTTTAAATACTAGTGATTAAATCACGACTTTTTGAAAAAGTCGCGATTTAAACTAAAAAAAAAATGTGATTTTTTTTTTGCTGAACAAACTATTTTAAAAGGGTTTTTTCAAAGACCATTTATTCAGTTAAAAATAGGATTTGATGATATAAATGATAACATCACTTAATAGAAAAATATATATTGTCTTTAACACTTTCGATTTTTTTCCGATTTTTTCGACTTTTTCCCTTGCCAACTTATTCTCGAATCTCGCCTTGGTGACTATGCCTAGAGGTAGAATTCTGATTGCCGGGTGTCCCACATCCGAATGGTGAATGAACCAAATTGATAAGCAGATAAGAGTTTTCTTTCCATAGGTTTACCTCTGTCATTCACTCACGCAAATAAAATTTGCCAGCTCCTAACATAAATTCTATCACACATTTCAACAGAATTGAATTGGGGAAAATGATTCCCTCAACCGCCCCCATATTTGGGATAAGGCTTCAACGAATATGAGACATACACGCATGAGATCTTCGTAATAATATGATCTTGACAATTGGGATTCACACATTTTTCACAAAAGCAGTGATCTGTTACAAAGAGTATTTCTTTCTGTTCCTATTAGATATTAGATGGTTAGAATCGTCCTCGGAGTTCCCCCCCATGGGGGCTTATTATACTACAGCACATTGGATAAATGAATTCAATATTCCTTTATTTCTTTACGATGTGGTAAGCCATCTTTTTCATGTCTTTCTAGTTCTAGGTTCCTGATATAGGACTATCTATAGATCTAGTTAAAATTTTAGGTAATTTCCTAATTTTAGTAGGATTTGTTCTTATTTTCTAATCTTGTAAGATTTGTTTCTATTTTTCAATTTTAGTAGGATTTATATTTTCTAGTTCTAGTAGGATTTCTATTTTCTAGTTACTTTAGAAGTACTATTTCTTGTTAGTTTCTATTTCTGTTTAAATTCGTTTTTATTCTTTAGGCAATAATTAGAAGTGCTTAGAAGTCTCCAATTTGAATTTTAATAGATTTAGAAAGTTGTTATTATGTTATATATAGGTTAAGAAAGTTACTTTTTAGAGCTTTAGAAGGTTTCTAAGTTGTTATTATGGAGTTATCTATATAAGGAGCTCCAAAAATGAAGTCCAATGATTTCCAAAAACATATCAATTTAATTATCTTTTTTCTCTTAATTACTTTTTAACTTTATGCTTTATTTTCTTTCAAGTTAGTGTTTGTTTATCAATTGAATCACCTGATTCAAATTAATTTTGTGTGTTCCATTGAACACATTATCTTAATTCCTATCAAATCTATTGATTCACGTGCTTTTGCTACGTTAGTTCCAATCATCAATAAGATCTAACTACTGTAAAGTTACTTGTTGTTTCTGGATAGCTACAAATAGGGCTGGCAATGGATCTGTTCAATACCGAAATTAGTACCACTCCAATACTGATCCAATTTTTTTTTTTAAATGTACCTGATCCGATCCGAATGGATTAATGAATATCTGAACCGAATCCGATCTGTTTTATTTCATCCTTAATTTGAAATAGATCCAATCCGAACACATGCCTTATTTTCAAATGATCAATGTTCAAAAAAATATAAAATTTTAAAAAATCTACTTTCCAACTACAAATATAGAGGAAAACCAAAAAGACTAAAACGTTTCATCTATATGTATTTATATGAAATTAAGAATAATATAAAAAAATATTAAAATATGTTTGGATCAGATTTTTTTTGGAGCAGATTGGGGTAGATCCGAATCCGATTAATCACTTTTTTCAGATCGGATCAATTCGGACTGACTCGGACATTGGGTATATTTGGATCATTGCCAGCACTAGATTTAATACCAGCAAGAGATGTTAGAAAAGATTTAATATGGAAGGCTGAGGTGTTGAGTCAACTGCTCAATAAGGTTATAGGCCTTAAATACAAAAGGAAAATGTTCAAAGATTATTTGGGATGAGTACCATACCCACCTTGCTCCCTAGTCCAAGAAGGATTCGATGAGTGCAGATTCTTACTGGCTGTTACATAAAGGGGGTTCTGGTTTTGGGGGTCTTCCCTCTCTCTAAAGCTTGACTTGACCAGCTTACCGAGAGAGACTTGTTAAGGTACAATACCAGCAGTAGATAATATTAGATGAAATTAACAGAACAAACAAAAATTGGAACAATCAATATTAGTGACTCAAACATTTGTTGCATTAGAGCCAAAGTTTCCTACTTGACCTACTTAAAAGGATGGGATTCCGTGACATAATGGATAGAACTTGACCATGACTAAACCAATCTGGAATTAGGCAAGTTTTCTATCCTTATCTGCCCATATTTCATTCTCTTGGCCACCTTAGAGCCAAAGTTTCCTTCTTGGTACTTACAAGGATAGGACTCAGTGAAATAATAGATAGAACTTGACCATGATGAAACCAATCTAGAAGTAGACAACCAAAAAGGTTTTTGGCCAATAGCTCTCTTAACAGGTAGACGCAGAGCATTGTTGCAAGTGATAGCTAAATTTTGCTACAAGAATTATTCAAGCAAGATCCTATGCAAACTCCAACCTAGCAAGCGTAGCATTCTTTGGAACAAAACATCCTACTATAGTTCACTCCCCTAGGAATAAAACAACCTGATCCACAATCAGTTAATAGCAAAAGACAAATTTGTCTGACTCATAATAGCAAGGAATATAGAAATCGATGGATTCAAAATTCATTTTCTTCACTAACATAAATTAGTGTAGACGTAGATTTTGTCTGTGGCCTACTTTTTGGAGTCACAACCATCTGTTGAGTTTGAAATGGGTGTGAAAGACCACCCATATTGATATGTATTTTTAAATATTTTCTCTTGCAAGTGACTCCAATCTGTCATTGAATCAAAGACTCAAGTTTAGGGATTTGGTTGTGAATCGGGGAAGATGTTAGTCACCCCTACTCGCCCACCTGCGCAATTGCTCACTTAGTATCCCTTAATTTTTTTAGTTTCCATTAATCCTCCCATTTTGTAAAGTATGTTGAGTAGGATCTCAAAATTTCATCTTATCTACACCTAAGAGTTTTCGGCGCATACTCACAGTTATGCCTTTCATTCATGGGTACTAGACAATTTGAAAATCTAAGTTCTATATCTATTTACTTTAAAATCACACTTTTGTGATTTCCTAAAGTGCCTACTGTGTTTTGTGTGTGTGATCTAGGCAGTTCTAAATATAAATTAGAAAATTATTTATTTATTTAATATATATTATTCACACTAGAAGCAAAATAACAATTTCAAATGTAAAGAAGGAAACGTTGAATTATGTTATACTAGAAAGTAAAAAAGAAAAATAAGATGTAAAAGAAATCGCAAAAAATTTAAATACCTATGAGCAGAGCTTCCTCTCTTTTTCCCAAAACTTTTCTTCTCTAGAATTTTTTTTTTCTTTTTCAGGAAATAATTTTTAAAGAAAGGTTTTTGAGGTATGAGGTTTGGCGTAATTTTTTTTTTTTTTGGTTTGGGTTGGGTGGGTGACTTTTGATTTAGAACTGTGAGAAAAGACAACACACAAGGGACACATGCATCATCTTTGGTTTGTCCATCTTGGGAGCATGATTTGATGCACACGTGTATTCGCGGAATCATGTACCCTCAAAAGTTAACCCACTTGGACAAGCACAATTGCTATCATTCCTACTATTTAAAAGATTCTCAATATGAGAAATCCAATATTTCTGTCAGTGGATCGGTCGATGACCAGATCTTGCTCAACAGAGGTAGAAATGAACTATTTTATATTACTCAAAAAGTTAGAACAAAATGCTAGGTATAAAATTCCTGCAACTAGAATTACCATTGGCGAAATAAGAAGCAAAAAATCTATTTGCTTAGATGGTGCAAGTGGGAACAAGTGAGAATGCATCCCACATATCCTTCCCATTTGGGTAAATTAGTACCTAAGATTTTCTTGAGTCAATTCTCAAGCTGCACCCATCATCTCCAAAGCCTTTCTTGATCAATGGTCCTCACAGCATTATTTCTTTTTTTCTTGTTTGGGGTAAAAATTGTTACTCATACATATATATATTTGTATATGAGCTAGGAGTTTTGAAATGGGCTAATTTTGAGGCAGATGTATCAAACATTCTTCCACCATGGTTACAGCATAATATTTCTGCAGCTGTAGTGACGTAACCACTGTTTCGTACGTTACACGTATTAAAGAAAAATAAAACGATTACAAAAAACGTGGCGCATGAACGCTATTATCACAGAATATTTTGTTGTAAAGCGCAATCACACTAAAACATATTTGCCCAAAACCGGAAATGAAATTACGAAATTACCTTGCCGTCGTATTCTCGCCGGGAAAGAACCTCCGGCGCTATATATGCTGGAGTTCCGACCGTAGATTTAGGCCTCGAATGCAGCAGAGAAGACTACATTACAGAAAACCCCCTCAAGAATGAGTAAATTTACAGTTTTCTCTATAAAAACTGAAGATTTCTTTGAAGATCCCTCACCTTGGAGTACCCAAAATCACAGATCTTTAAGCGTGGCGCAGGACTTCCATCTAAGAGTGTGTTCTCAAGCTTCAAATCTCTGTGACAGATTTGCTAAGAAACACGAAACAATAAATTTTTACGAAAAAAATTATTTAAGTATAATCTCTCAATTTTAATTTTTAAAATAAATTTCAATTTAATTTACCATAGAATGACAGTAGTTGACGCCTGATATAAGCTGCTGAAAGAAATATCTCGCCTGATTTAAAAAATAAAAAATATAAATAAATCACAAACAAAAAATAATAATATATTTAAAAATCTGAAGAAAATCAAGATAGAGAGAGAGAGAGAGGACCTCGTCTTCGCTGAATCTGCCAGCGTTGCAGATTCGTTCGAAGAGTTCTCCACCAGCAGCGAACTCCATGACTATGGCGAGATGCGTAGGAGTCAAAACGACCTGTAAACATCAGAAACCCTAAGAATTCAAATTGTGAAAGATTGTTTATCGGTTTATCTAAATAGAAACAGAGCCTCGCCTCCTTGAATCGGATTATGTTCGGATGACGAAGCGATCTATGGTTTATGATCTCTCTCGCAACATTTTCGTCGATCTACAATCAAAATCTAATTTTGTTAAAAAATCGGATCAAATAAACTACAAAAATTGATTTTGATTTTGATTTGATATTTAACCAACCTTATGTCCTCGCTCGATGTACTTCATGGCGACGAGTTCTCTCGTCTCTTTGTTCCTCATCAGCCTCGCCACACCGAAATTTCCAGATCCAATATCCCTCATCAGCTCGTACTTGTCCATTTCTCCTTACTGATCTTCTCCAATTACGCGAATTTTTCTATCGATTTCAACGTTTTTTTTTATAGCTTCAATTCATGTCTCCAAAACCATTCAATATCAATTAAGCTTGGTAAAAGAGAGATTTCGCATCACCGACAACAGAAACCTTTTTCGAATGTTCTTGACTTCAAAGAGGGGTAGAAAATTTACAAGTCGAAATCAAAAATTTCAATTTTTAAAAGAGAGAACGTGAGATAAAAGATATAAAAATGGTTTTGGATCCCATAGTTACAATCTTTCCATTTATTTACTCCATTTTTTGTAAAAAATTATTCTTCTGCATCTGCTTCGATCTCCAAAATCGCCGCTCTCTGAGGAGAAAGAGAGAGAGAGAGAGATTTTGACCTTCGAATCTAAACTTCGTTCGAGGCAGTGATGAGTGGGAGTTAGGGTTTTTTCTTTTTTAATGGAGAGAAAACTGTGTGTTTTAGCAGTTTTGAGATGGATCGAAGAATTTAAACAATCTTTTCATCTACAAAAGAAGGATGAAGAAGCGAGTAACCATTTCCACGTACATAATTACGTAATTTAGGAATCAAATTTTCCTCGACTGACAGAGGAGAGAGTAACTCTACACTGTTGTGGTTATTGACAGATGAAAGAGCCACGTGTGTCCACCACATAACCCCACGTGTCAAGTTACTTTATGCAAAACCCAACGTTTACAAGTCCAAGGATGTCAATGGCACCCATTTAAGGAGGTACCCTTAAACCTTGGTTGGATCCGAGAAGTCATCTTAAGGACCTGATAAGAATGGGTTCTTATTCCAATACCTTAGGGATTGGCTTAATGGAAAATTTCGATCGATAAGTTGCTAATGCCCGTTAGTCATGGATTCGTTACTCAATACAACCATTAATTCCTCAATGGCCAACTATGAGCGTGCACCCTTACTTAGTTGGTTTGTGTGATGTGTTGCAACTAGTCTTTAGACAAGACTATGGTCTATGGATTTTACTTTTTCTCTTCGTGAGTTTTTATTCATTTTTCTTATTTTTATATGATTTAAATGATGAATAAATAGTTTATGCTATAATTTTCTACTATTTTATTATCAAAAATTTGATTTGCTTGAAAATTTTATTATTAATCATATTTTTCAATTGAGGAATTACAATTAAAATTATCACATTTACAAATATTTGTCTATTTTATTAGGTATTCGTATTATTTTTCACATTAAAGAAAAGACTATCGAACCATTCTACACTAACTTCATAGGACACTGGCTTTAACACTATGCTAACATGACAGTGTGCACAAGGC
This sequence comes from Akebia trifoliata, assembly GCF_017979445.1. Taxonomy (NCBI): domain Eukaryota; kingdom Viridiplantae; phylum Streptophyta; class Magnoliopsida; order Ranunculales; family Lardizabalaceae; genus Akebia; species Akebia trifoliata. Next base: position 18,729,180 of record NC_141378.1, read on the forward strand.
CATTGATTTTTCACTCGTACCCGAAGAAAATTATCTATGATTTTGTACACACTACCATGTCAACGTAGTGTTGAACATAGTGTCCAAGGAAGTCAATTCACAACAAATCGCATAAAATTATTTGTAATCTTTATAAATTGTTGTTGGTTATGGGGTACTAGAAATAAATGTATCAAAGCTTTGATACAAAACGATACCCGCATCAAAAAAATTTGATATGATGGACATTCAAGAAAAGACTATCGAACCATTCTACACTAACTTCATAGGACACCGCCTGTAACACCATGCTGACATGACAGTGTGCACAAGACCATTGATTTTTCACTCGTACACGAAGAAAATTATCTATGATTTTGTACACACTACCATGTCAACGTAGTGTTGAATGCAGTGTCCAAGGAAGTCAATTCGCAACAAGTCACATAAAATTATTTGTAATCTTTATAAATTGTTGTTGGGTATACAAAATGATATCTGCATCAAAAAAATCTGATATGATGGACATTCGAGTTTTAAAACTACGGTGAATGGTATTCGGGTTGGAGAGTATTTTTGAAATAAACTTTTAACATTCATGGATGATAAATGTGTATAAATTTTTTGATACAAAACGATATCCCTATCAAACTTCTGATACAAATTCATTTATGCTTATAGGATGTGATATCTGTATCGAACCTAGATAAAATACAATCCAAAAACTTAGCTTTCACATATATTTAGTCCAGCCCTCGGTGCACTGCACACTAAGAATGATAAAGGAGTGGGTGATTTCTAGATTTTATTTTCGGTACCAAACAAATATCCAAATCCAATTGCTATATTCTTAGGGATAGGATAGGATTCGTGATTATAATATAGTTGATCCAAAATCAATTAGATAAAGTATTAAATTGCGTCTTTATTGAGAATCCAAATCCTCTGATCTAATTCTATTCCAAGGGCATAATCGGATTTTGGGTCTGATTTGAGCCATTAACCTTATCAAATATTTGAAGAAACAAGGATTAAATTCCTTTCATTATCATTATCTTATTTTAATTTGATCAATTAAGAAGTATGAGGCAACTAAAGAAGTGAAGAACAACGATGTCTCGCATTGTTTAAAACAAGGTTTTAAATAATGTATTTCATTGGGTTGGGGAAATGGTGAACATATTATACAATTTTTATTTATTCTAAGTAAATGTGTTTTATATTTCATTATCAAAGTTAAATATTGAAAATAATTAAACGTGAAAAAAGTAAATAGTAATAAAATTGTTATATGTTTAAAAATCTTTTTTTTTCCTTAGATCAAAATCTAAACACTTAGATAATGATGTAGCAGGCAATAAATAATGGTATCTACAAACAATAAATTGATCAAATAATCAAATACCATTATTTATTATAAAAAAAAATTAGTCAATTGGAACACGAAATGACCAATTTTATTATTAACAAATGTTACTTATAATTGTAGATGCAAAAACTTGCATTCTCTTGAGATTCACACTTGTTGCTTGAGATCTTCAACTCTTGATCTGTTGGTGTGTTTGCAACACAACCTTTCAAACTCTCAAGACAAGTTAAGTGTAGAAAATGACTTAGTAAAACGTATATGAGAATCCACCCATCACAATGTGAAAAAAGACTAAATTTGACAGACGAAGGTGTTGAATTGGCATCGAATTTTTCATTGTCAATTTTTTTTTTTCGACAGGTCAAAACTACTAAATAAATGAAAGATGAGAGAAATTCGACAACTCTAAGCCATCAAATATGGGAATATCTAGAATTTCAATTGTCCTAAACTATCAAATTTTAGTTTCTAAAATTCGTGGGCCTTGGCCCATCAATTTTTTCTATCGAATTTTCCAATTTTCATGTAGTGCATAGGTTGCCTAAGTGGTAAGGGCGAGCACGTGAAGTGACGTTAGGCGCACGTCACTGGTTCGATTCCCTCTCTTGGGTTTTCCCATTATTTATTAGGGGACCGTGATAATGGGTTGCAGTGATAGTCCTCCTCAAGATTAGTCGTGGTCCACGCAAGCTGGCTCGAACACTCGGTTAGCAAGAAAAATAAGAAAGAAACAATATATGAAGTGAAAAAGCATACCTTCTAGCATCTTTCCTTAGGTATTTATAAATGTGAAATTCTAAGATCATTTATCCAATTTGATCCTTACGCCCTTTAGGATGTAGATCTTAATTTGGAATGTATCAAATCGAGATTATGTCCTTATTCACCCCTTCTTATTAGGGATCCCATTTTCAGAACTTTGTGGGATTAAGCCAATTTTACGTCAATCTCTAATTTTTCAGGATTTAGATACTTTCGCATTGTGCCTTGACCTCCCAACCAAAAATAGGACAAATGCCTAGACTCTTCATAGTCATATGGATTTGAGTCCTAATAAATATCCTTCAATTGGACTTGAGTTGACTGATCTCTATAGGTGCCAGGAGTCCTCTCCTGGGACCTCATGAGAAATATCCCTCACGATAATAATGGATCAATATAAACTTTTTAAAGATTTATACTACGTATTTTTATTTTCACGGTATAAGATATTTCAAGAATTAAGGGATTATATTTTGAATGTATTTTATTAAACTAGGAATCTAAGATGGTTGATATTGAAAACACATACTCCCAATAACTAAAACAAGAAATCAAATAGTCAAGATGATACATTCTCCAGACATCCTGAAAGTTGGATTCCTTGTTTTAATGGTCAGGATTGTGTGGCTAGTCATTTTTGTGGGTCCATGAATCCCAATCCATACGTGGCCTCTGATGATTTTATGGGCATTTTATTTTTCGACAATGGGAATGTTTGATTGCATGGAAAAATTCTTACGATGGAAAATGGTCATTTTCTTGTGTTTGACGTAGCTAAGATATTAAATTGGCGGGAAAATCAATTTGCCCGCACATCAAAATTTTCAAAGCGGAAGGAAAATCTTTTTCTTAACCCCTCCCCCTTGGAGATTAGTATGCCATCTACACGAAATGTACAAAGAAACAAAAACAAAACAAAAAAAAAACAAAAAAAAAAACTATATTAGAAATCTATTTGCTTTGAAAATCTTTACACCATTCATGAGAAACACTTTCCTAACTAACTTAGTAAAGATTTGTGTCTTACTAAGGGCAGTTTTGCTCAAATGGATTATCACCTCCACAATCCAACATTACAACCATCTAACTTGCTTCGAAAATCTCAGATAAAAATAAAAAAATAAAAAATAATTACAAAATCAATTTTTTTAACTTGATCCAAGGTTTTGAAAATGGATAAACCTTTTTTGCTTTGGCGGGCGCACGTACCATCCCACCCGACATGATATGGACAGACCTAACTTCCACATAACTCACAAACTTAAAATTGAAATTCAACAGTGAAACATAAAATAAAATTAAAAAAATTAGAGATTTTTTTTTCAAAGTTCATAGAATTTTATACTCTACAACCTTGAAGCATTGGATCATGTTTTTGGATGCCACAAGTTGAGCCCAAAGACCCTTAGTGATAGTGAAATCCTTACCAACTTATTAAGGCTGGTTGGACTTGTTTTAATTTAATATGTTTGGTTTGATCAATGCTTTAAATCATACCCTCAATGATTGTATGTTAAAATGAACTTTTTTTTATCCCATTGTATAAAAGTGGTTTCTTTCAACTTTCATCGAAAAATTATGCAATTTTGCAAGATTTTGTTATGCTTTTATATACTTATCACAAAAGTTAAATTAAAATAATAATTTTTTATTATTTTTTATTTCATTCAAAACAACAAAATAAGTTTTTGCCAAAATTTCCATGATACGATCAAATGGTTGCAAAGGATTTACCTGACAAATGATTCGCCCTACAAATTTTTTCCTGCAATCAAGCATGCCCTATGTTCTTATAGGATTGTCTTGTCACCATTGTTTTGATTGTTTTTTTGTTTTGTTTTGTTTTGTTTCTTTCTCTCCTTTAGTGAAGATAATTTATAAAAAAAAAATAAAAATCATGTAATATACATGTGCTTCGCACCCAATAAAAAGGCGAAACATGGAGAAGAAAAAAGCGATAGTGTGATGCAAATGACGTTTTGACATAACTTACAGACCCTACCAAGGCTTATAAACTAATGAGAGGTGTTGATTGAATGATTAATTAACAAGAATTGATGAAATTCAAAACCCTTGATTTTTTTTTTTTTGAAGTCCATTATTTTCAACCTCTTCATATTGCGGGATAATATTGTTTTTAATCTCTTGAATAAATAAATAAATAATAAAATTCATCTATATTTTTCTCGAATCTTGAAGGTTCAACTAAATATAAACTTGATGTCGAAGACACATGTAAATTTCTATTTTTGCCTTAGACGTTGAATGAATTTTTTTTAGGACTTTAAATAAAAGATTTTTTAGAGTGGAATGGAGGAATGTAAATCTTTTAGACGACCTCAAATAATAATAAATAAATAAAAAATACTTCTCAAGGGTACAAAAATAAATTTGTCAAATGATGTATATAATTCCAAGCCCTAACCCTAAGGAGACATGCCTTCGTTGGCTCTTCGAGCGGTCTTAAACAATTATTTGGTCCAATTCAACGATCAAGATTTTTGAGTTTTATAAAAATGATCAATTTTTTCATTAAAATTTCATACAAGTTTTATTAGAAAATAAATCACACATTATAAATTAATCTGAAGAACCTTAAAGAAATTTAAACAATCTTTTTAAGACTATCCAACAAATATTTTCTAATGAATGTCAAAATTAATGGTTAAAATAAAATATTATTCAATAAATAAAATGTGTATGTTCAATATAGCAAGCTGGAGTAGGTTTTAAATCTTTTCCTAGATTGAGACGAGTCATTTGATATGTCTCGGTATCGACCTCCAACGATAAAGATAGATAAGTCATCTCAAATACTAAAATCATCCTCAAACGTCATTGATTTAAATCAATCAAATGTCTCATCGAGTCATTGTTAAATGAGACGACTCGGCCTCGTTCATGGACGAGACTAGACATCAAAATGAGTTTTAAAACTATAATCGGACTAGATTAGATCCCAAAATGCCAAATAACTATTTTTTTTATAAATAATAATAATAATAATAATCATTATTATTATGAAATCGGATATAAAATCATTTTAGTAATTATGGAAAAAAATAATTGATTAAATAATTTCTGTAAAATAAATAGATGGGTAGACTGACACACGTCACATGGAGATTTCGGATCTCTAGGCCCAACTACCTTATCAACTCAAACGATTTTAAAAATATTCAATGATGGTTACTTTTCTCTCTTCATGTCGGTAGGTGTAGATAACCCGTAGTCAGTTACAATAACTGCTACGGGTCCCACCTAAGTATGGGAATGAAAGAAAATCTCTGTTCAAAGCCGACTGTCGAGTTGAGACTTTTGAAAGAGTGTGACTCCATACTACCGTATTTATTATAATACGTTAAGTACCTGAGAAATTGGTGCAACACATGTGGCACATGTAGGAGAGTGTCCAGTCCCCATTCCATCCCTATTAATAAAATGGTAGGGACCTATCATATGTACCAACTATGATACTAAGGTGCAAAGCATCCCATAAATAATATTTAAATGAGGAAAATTATTTAATGGTCTATGATCTTGAGAACCACAAATGATTTCTATTTGACATTTTTTTATTGGTGTTTTTATATTACATCGTAGATTCCGAATCTTCGAGATTTGTGTTTTTTATTTATTTAAATTGTACGAGAAATATTCCTCACCGACATTTTCTTATGGTACGATTAGTAAAAGTTGGTGTTTGCAATGATGAAAATGTTATTAATGATTCATAATAAGAATGTTCACTTTCACATCATCAATTCTTATAATTAATTTTAAAAAATCACATTTAGAAATTAGTAAAATAACCACTTAAAAATTAAATTAAAATAAATATATAATTATTTCATTTTGAATTATTTTTTAGATTATATCTATATTAGTCATGGAGTCAAAAACTCTAGTGTCAATGACACCATTTTTGACCTCTCTCATTGGAAAAAGGCACTTAAAATTCACTCGCTGATGTGGATGTGTACGGAACCATAGATTTTTTTTTCCTTGTGTATCACGGAGAAAGAGATCTATGGTTCTGTGCACATGCCTTGTTGACGAGTGAATTTTCGGTGACTTTTTTCTAGTCAATTTATCGTAAGTCTTTTATCAATGTTTTCTTAATATTTTTAGATAGTTGCTATTGGCACCCCAACTTTTACTTATTACATCCAAATTAAAAATAAAGAAAATAAGTGAATGGATGAGAATAAGTAAAAGTTGTGATGCTAGATTTCTATTTTTTGGGTTTAGTATTTTATAAGAGTAAGTCATAATTGTAAACAATATTGAAATTGTTTGAATGCGTGTTATAATATTTTGGAATGTTGAGATTATAATTTAATCCAAACTGAATGAAGTGTGTTTAAATTTTTAAACATTGCAAAAAAATTATATGGACCACCTAAATTCTTAAGAAATTCCATTAAATTGTTATCAATATACAAAATTCCACAAACATCTACAAATGTTGTTCAGCCTTCGACCCCACACTTGCATTCTCTTATCTCTTTCTCTCAAATGTTCTAAACTAACAAGCTTAGTTAAACAATTACAAATATTTTCTAATAATAATAATAATAATTGTGGATGATATTTTCTCTGTGTTTGCTTGCATTCTTTTATAGAAAACGATTTTTTACAATCCTCAAAAAGTCCCACAAAACTTAAATTTCATTTTTCCTCTTAAACTTATAGAAAAAATGAGGTGGAAAAAAAAAAAATGAAATCCACCTTCATTTTCTATCCACAAATCAAAATCCTAACTTTATATCTTCTTCTTCCCCTTCATCACTACCACCATAACTATCATCACATTCACCCTCTCCATCGTCGGTGCCAGCCATCCTCCTCTTCCTCTTTCTCTGTCTTCTTATTCTTATTCTTCTTTATACTCCTCCTCCTCCCTCCCCCTCTCCTCTTGTTGTTGTTGTTGTTCCTCTTCTTTCTCCTCCTCTCTCCGCCCCAAACTTCTCTCTCTCTCTTCTTCTTTCTTATAATTTTTTTTTCATGATTTTTTCTATATGAAATCGAACAATGAAATTTGATTTTTTAAGCCTACCCATTTTCCACCACTATTTTTTCATGGATTCCAAATTTCATGGAAAGTTAGTTTCCATGCAATCAAACATACTATTTAATTTTTTTTTCAAGTGCTGATAATATGATGTCGATTTTGTTGCATACCCTTGGCGCCCCTTGACGTGTTTACTCACAACGCTACAAATGTTTGACATGTGGCACAAATGACATCAATAATAAAGAGAGCTTCTCTCTCTTACCCAATGCCCACATATTTACTTTTTTAGATTTCAAATCTTAAAAAAGGGTCTTGGGCCCACATTGATTATCACATTGAGAATCCAACAACACAACATTTTAGATTTTGTGAAAATAGTCATATTAAAAAAAAATAATGTTTTTTGAGTTTAATCCAAGGTGTTGAAAATGGATGGCCACCGAGCACCTAAATTTAAAAATAAAATTCAACGGTAAACAAATAACTAATTTTTTTTTTTTAAGTTAATATAATTTTGTCCTCTACAACTCCATTGCATCGAATCATGTTTTTGAAGGTCACAAGGTGATCATATGAGAAAGTTTTCATCTTTTTTCTCTAATGACCAGGAGAGAGAAAGGGTCGTTAGGGGCATGCGTAAAAAATGGCTTCATATTATCAAAATTCTTTTTTTTTTCTCTCTAGAAAAGTTGCTAGCTTTAATTTTTCCCACATTTTATTTCAAAAATAAAAACATAGAAAAATTTTTGTTGGAAAAATCTAATACAAAACATTTCCAGTGTAATTGAAAAATCTGATCTTTTTGGTGGAGTTGTCCATTGTCTCATCAATGATTTATGGTCATTAATTGGATGTGAGTATTTTTACAATGGACTTAAAAGTCAATGTCTTTTACACGTGAACGGATGCTATGTATCGCTCTTTTCCTATAGCGCTCTGTAGCTCTTCTTTTATAGTAACAAAGTATCTCTTTTAAAAAAAATAACAATTTAGATATCTTATAATTATGGTTTAAATCATATTTGGTTTTTTTATTAAAAAAAAAAAAAAAAAATCTTTTTTAACATGATTCGTGACAATGAAAATGGATGGCCACTGAACCTTCAATTTTCTAACACTTTTTAATGGTGTGCACTATAGGAAAAAAGTGCTACAAAGGATCCACTCCCCTTTTATACAAGCAACCCCAACGATAAATAAATCAAAAAGAGTAATTTAAAACCCTCCATTTCAAAATGACGATATTAGGTTTTATCCATATAACATACAATATTAGATTTACAAACTTTACACTTGACCAAAAGTCAGCATCCATTTTATTGATAAATTAAAGGTAAAATTTTGGTTTTTTTTTTTTTTTTAAATACTCTTCAAAACTTAAATTATTAAATGAAATTTGAATAAAATCAAAATTTCACAGTTAATAATAAAAGATGTTGTCTTTTTGTAAAAGACAATAAACCTAATCTAGCTCATTTCACGGAGGATTCTACTAAATTATTCATTAAAATAAACTCAAATCTATTAACGTCTTGTCGGACTAATTTTGGTGAGTGAGTCCAACATTAGACTAATCAAACATCCATTCATTACATTCACCTTTCAATAATACTCCTTGTCCATTTTATCTTCTAATGAGAAAAATAAGGGTATGTTGGTATTTTACATAATAAATATCCATTTTATGATTTACCCAAATGTTAACTCATTTGGCGTATGATCCAATCCATTGACAAGCCCATCTTAAAATCCAACCAAATTGAATTGAATCAGCTCAACCGAGTCCTAAGTCAGTTCGATGAGTTTTAAAATTAGAAAAAATCATTATAAGATGATTAAATATTTTAATATTTACAAAAAGAAAAAAAATATATTTAAAAAAAAATTATCAAAAACGAATTAAGTTATTAGACAGCCCGAAATTTTAGTAACTCGTTGGACTATCTTTTACCAAAAATACCCTCCAAATTATTAGCATGTTAGGCTATCCAACATTTTAATAACTTGCCTTAGCACCCACCAATTTAACCTTCATTTAAAATTTTTGACAATCCTCCATTTAATTCATTTTTAGTAATTTTTTAAAAATAAATTAATTTTTTATTTATAAATATTAAATATTTAATTCTCTTTTAATAATTTTACCATAAAACTACATTTACTTAATATATACTACCGTACAGACCATGAGGAATCTTAGTAGGACATAGCCCACGTGACCATGAGCTCTTCTTACTCGTCTACACATTCAACCTTAAGGATTAAGCTATACGTTCTTGAATCAGCCACGTGGGTCTTTGGTGGCGGTCCCCACTCCCCACAACTATAACAAGTTGCACCATCCACCAACCACACCCATTTCTTCTTTCTTTGTCGTTTTATCTCTGCGTTTCTTGTGAGCGAAAAAGACGGTACGTGGTTGTGAATTCGAAGCTTGACTTTGACTAATTAGTCGGAGAGGTCTATCTAGCAAATTATGAATACGTGGCGTCATGCATATTAATCGTGATTTTACAATTTTTTGGATGACGTGATTTTACATTTAAAGATAGGGTTTTTAATTAGAAAACTTTAAAAAATTGGAAATTCCTAAGTTGACTTCTTACGACACTGCCTTCTATACAGTGCTGATGTCGTAATGTCCTTAGAACCATAGATTCTTTCCTTGAGATACTAGTGATAAGATCTATGATTTTCTTTTTACACCACCACGTCGGTGCAGTGAAACGTAGTCTTGTGGGAAGTCAGTTTAGAAGGGTTCTAAAAAAAAATATAAAAGGAAAATCTTGAAGTGAATGAGCAAGACACTTTGCTGATGTGGATATGTGCATGAAATTACAAATGTTTTTTCTTGAGATATGAGTGACAATCATCAATGGTTACTTGCACACCTCCGCATCAACCCAATGTGAAATGCAGTGTAAGGGCATGGTCACTCCAGAAAATGAGTTCTAAAGAATTTATAATGAGTTGTGCTGGAGTGACCTCAAGATTGGATCTCATATCACACATCTTGACGTGAAAGTGGATAGAAATCATATATGCTTTTTCAATCGTATCATGAGAAAAAACATCTATGATTCTCATTCACTTTCACGATAGGGTGTGCGATGTGAGGTCCAATTTCAAGGTCGCTTCAGCATTATTCATTTATAATGGAGAGAGCAAGAGAGAAGGTTAGATGTGACTAACAATGATTCTATGGTTGGATTGATGTTATTTAATTGGAACATTTTTGAAATATCTTATTTTGATTCTTAGAAAAAAAGAAGAAATAGAAATGTGAAAAAAAAAAAAAATTATCATTAAAAGTTGGCAAAATTTCAAACACCAATACTGTACAATTGACGATGAGAGAATACTATGAAACCTTTATTCAAGAGCCTATATACGAAATTGACAATGGGTCATTCTTTAAAGAAGCACATGAGAGGGGGCACAGTTAGATATACCACGACACCTTTTTGATATGTGCCAACATGTATGGAAAGGATTCGTATAAGGCACATATCAACATCTCTAAAAGTAATCTAAGCATAAGCCATATCTTTGAAAGTGTATGGGAAATATGGATTATTTTCTTCAAGATATGAGTGAAAAAACATCTATGCTTCCTATTTACTTTCATGTCAAACTGTGCGAAATGAGGTCCAATCTTGAGATCACTCCAACATGACTCTTTAATATATATATAATTTTATGAATTAATGTATTAATTATAGTAAGATTTGCTATATAAACAGAAGGACAAAGTATCATTTTGATTTTAGATAATTATTCATTTTATTTCCCAAAGTGAATAGCGAGATCACTAGTTTTTCAAGTGACAATCTCTAAGGTTTAAAGTGACAATCTCTCTGAATATTTTTCTTTTTTTTCAAAGTGACAAGCTTACTGGTTTATATAGTGATGATCTCGCTAAGAATAGTAAACTTGCGAGATTGTCACTTTAAACTTGTAAGATTTAACCTGTGAGATTGTCACTTGAAAAACTTGAGATCTCGCACATCATGTGTTTCGAGAATTAAAATGAATAGTGAGTTGAAATCGAAATTTTGTCAAAAGTTGATCACATCACGTGGAATATTTCTCTAAGTAGAAATTCTCCTCTATAATATTCAACTATTCAACAAGAGCTGCAGTAAATTGACACGATAAAACATACGTGTTCTATACACGACAAGGAAAAAATCAACAGTTCTATGCCCTTGCCACATCAGTGGCGTACGTTTATGTTTTGCCGTCTATTTATCATTAGTCATTCAACAATTCATCTTTATTAACTAAGCAATGTCACTACTTAAGTAACACCTGTGGTAACGTAAAAAGTCCTATATAATTAAACTTGATTTGACCGTGCCATATTGATGACTTTAATATAAAAGCTTGTTTTATAATAATCCAAGATGCCAAAATTTTCAAGGACATAATAACCCAAAGATCTAGCCAAAGATTGTATATTTTACTTTATATTTTAAAATAGGATCTTTAAGCACCGATGGACCATATCAAACTAGAAATCTAATCAATTGGATTTGGATTCCTGTTAAAGCCTACAATCGGACAACTAATGAATCATTGAAAAAAGAATCGTGCTGGAGTGATCTCAGTAAGGGACACAGGTATTAGAATTAGGAATGATTGAACTTTTTGTTCATCTTTTTCATTATTCAATACACTTATATATACAAAAGGAGAGTAACCAAAAAGGTTTGTTACAGATCCTACAAATTAAAGAGGTTAAAACTAACTCCCAAGTCTGCTATTTACAATTAATAAAGATTTGAATAAAACAAATTTGAATAAGTCACAACAGACTCCTAAAACTAAGGACAACAGATAACAGTTTGCTATTAAGAAGGGGGACACCTTGACGTGATGACATGCGTATGTCCGTAGATGCATTTTATTCCTAGCTCAGAGAAATGTATCTATGGGCATGCGCGCGCCACCACATCAATATATCCCATGTGTATCCTCCCCCCAGGTCACTCTAGCATTAATCTAAAAAAGATACCCTAATTATAAAAAATTTTAAAAAAAATTTAAAAAAAAAATGCTGAAAGACCTCATATCACACTTCTTGATGTGAAAGTGCATGGGAACCATAGATGTTTTTCATTGAGATACAAGTGAAAAGTATCTATGGTTCATATCTACTTTCACATCAAGAAGTGCGATATGAGGTTCCAACTTGAGGTCACTCTACCACAACTCTTATAAAAACCATCCCTATAACATATTACTATGACTAATGATAATGTGACTTAAAAAATTTCACTCGATCTGTTCTTAGTCGACGTGGCAAGTGCACAAAATTATAGATCTTTTTTCTTGTGTACCTCAAAGAAAAAGATTTATGGCTCTATGCACTTCCCATGTCGACCAAGTACTAGTCGAGTGAATATTTTCGAGTCAAAATATCGTGACTCTATTACTATTTATAATTAAGGTCCTAAGAAAAAAAAACTTATTATAACAGCTGGATTGAGAATCATCTCACGATTGGGATAAAGGACACATAAATAAATAAATAAATAAATAACAATAATATTTCATCTTCTTCTGTGTTGATGGTAAAAGATTACTCCATCAACGCCGATTTTGCCTAAAAATTTTCTTTGGTGGGGCCATCATAATTATGATGTGGGCCTCACTAATCTTTTAGCTGGCTCACTAATCTAATTATTAAATATTTTGAAATCAATGCTTTTTTGTCCAGATGAAATGTTTTTTTTTGACTTTGAAATAGATTGTGGGTCCCGCTTCCGTGAGTAAGACCTTAGTATACCAGCAACTTGGCCTTATAGGCTTATAGCCGTGGAATATCTAGGAGGCCCTTTCAAAGGTATTTTACCAAAACGGCCAATTATTTTTCTGGAATTACTGGATCAGTCAAGTTTTTTGAAATATTTCTCAATAATAATAATAATATACCTGTTTTAGTATTTTTTTTTATTATCAAAATGGGCATGTATATATTGGACTGACATTTAAATGAATTTATCTTTATACCCATTTTTTATTTGTAATTCATACGAATGAGCTAATGCCCTTATTTTCAACCTGAAATAAACCATAATCCCTATAGTTTTGGCTTTTTTCATAATTTTGTAAAAAAATAAAATTGATCTTTTATTTAATATAAAATATAATTAATAAAAAAATGTAATCCTAGGTACCCATTTTGATAGAAATAAATAAATACCAAAATAGATATATATCATTTTTTATTTGAAAACATAGACGTTTGGATAGTAATTTTGATCTCATATATGACTGATTTGGTATTTTCCCCAATTTCAAAGTAAGAACATAATACTAACCAACTCTCGTGATAATTGGACAAAGAATAATGTTGAAGTGACCTCAAGATTGTACCTCATATCACACATCCTAACATGAAAGTGTCTAGGAATTATAGACGTTTTTCATTGAGATACAAGTCAAAAAGCATCTATGGTTCCTACACAATTTCACACCAAGATGACGATATGACTCCATCACGACTCTTGGACAAGACCACACTTGTGCAGTGTATTAGTTTGTCTGCTTCGTCACGATGTAGACAAGTACTCAACCATAAAACAAAAATTTCTTTGTTCCTACATTATGATTCTCTATAGTAATAATCACCCGTCCACTACCACCACCACGAACAATTTTACATGCAACGAGTTATCCAAATATTATAGGTTGGTTCAATGAATGATCTCTTTGTGTTCAATTTGGTAATCGTGTCTTCTATTATTGCAAGTGTGTTTATATTCGCTTTCACTATCTCAGGAAAGAGAATTTCGTTACTTTCTATCCATTTTTCTTTCGGATCTTCCTCTCATTTATGTTGTTAATGGATCAGGTATGGATCATATCAAGATCCATATGGGATCAACTATTGAGAGTAGGATTGGATTAAATCGATCAAATTTGTTATATAAAATACTAATTTACATCTTGTATCAAAAACAAAATATGTAATCTAATCTTATATATTTCCACATACTATTTGATTGGTTCTATATCAGATCAGAACATGATTGATTGAAAATCGATCCATTATTTATCGAATGTGATATTTATTGGAACCCAAATCCTTGATGATGATCATCATCCAAGATACCATGTGATATTGTGAGCATAGAAAGATAACTAGGTCAAGGTTATCGTACCTTTTCCCTTGTTCTCATGGAAAGTGTATATTAAATTAATTATTTTTATTTCTAGTTAAGGTTTTGTTAACATGTGCCCTAAGTCACACGTTAAAGTGCATTAAATACATCTTGAAAATTTATTTTCCTATAAAAAATATCCTAAAAGAATTTTCTTATAAAAAAATAACCTTAATTGCTTTTTTTTTTTTTTTTTAAGATGTATTTAATGCACTTTAACGTATGCGCTTAGGGCACATGTTAACAAAACCTTTCTAACTTAAAACATGTTATAAAAAACATTAAACTTTGAATCCACTATCAAAGTGCTCCAATCAAATGAGTAGACACCACCAATTAGGTTGTTTTCTTGTGTCTACTTCAATTAAAGAGAGGACAAAAATTCATGAAAACATGGAAGCCATAGCATCATTCCTCAAATGTATTATTGAAATATTATATCTACCTAAAACCCTAATATTTTTTATGGGAAAAAATAGTGTTTTGGTGTATTTATTTAAAAATTAAAAATTGTGTTTTGATATATTAATGGCACTTTTTGACTAATAATTAAAATAACTCTTTTCTATAATTTTAATGGTGGTAGATGTTTTTTAATTTTATCTTTAACACATTGAGGAGTTTATTTTCCTTACAAATAAGTACAATTGTCAATAGAGATTCAAATGGTAGTCAGAGGAGTTTCCGAAAGGAAATATTATTTTTTTCGAGGGACTCCACTCCTTGCAAAGAAATTTTTGTTTATCTCTATTTTATTTGACTCCATTTTTAAGATTCAGTTCTGTGGACCCTTTAATTATACTCTGACAATTAAGTTAGTAAAGATTTTGACAAAGTAACGTGGTCACACATATGATCCATACGATAGAAATTGCATTTTTTCTTTGCCTTTGGTCGATACTTTTTCAAATCTCTAATTGTATCACATGTTATCCTTCCCGTATGACATTTGAAAACGTCAACATTTATCTCTTTTAAAGCTTCATAAATAACTTGTTTTACTTCTTGCCTACATGTTGGTAGAGTCAATGTCATGGTCCGTCAACTCATTATGTAATGCACTTCAATGGAGGGATGTGTCTGTCATCGTTCAACACTTAAAATATGAATTGTCAAGCTTATCTCGTCGACATATCTGGTCAAGCATTCTCAAATTAGGGTATGGTGTTTACCCCACAAACTTGATGGTTTGCTTTGGATTGCACTAATCGATCAAACCATCTGTCAAACACAAGCTTATTCATAATATTTTTGGGAAAATTAAACAGTTCAATTTTTAAAGACAACTACAATGACAAAGCATTATCCTAAAGATTTGAGATCCGCTAATGAATCTTGTTCCTTCATTCCACTTTGTCTATAACAGAATCTTTTATCATTGAAAGTGAGTTTATATCTTTTTTTTTTCTCTTGATCTCTATTTATGTTCTTTTGGGTCATCTCCCTCTTTTACAATCTTTAACTTGAATTAATGCAATTTCTTTACTATTATAATGAGAAAAGGTGGAGCAGAAGTAGTTCGACACTAAAATTTGGATTCCAAAAATATTGTCATCTTAACATTTTAAATTATATAAAATTAGAATCATTTTGGTCAAAACGAAGAAAAATGCAATCGCACGCGTTGGTTAGTTTTTAGAATTCCAAAATTTCCTTATCACTTGTAATCTTTCAAATCACCATTTAATTAATATTTTAAATTACAAATGAGCCCTTCAAATACATGTGCATTTGCACATGCCACCTTCTCATTTAATATAAAATATTAATTAAAATAAAAAAAAAAAGACTAAGTTATGACCCATCCTAGCCCTTTCTTTGTTGGACTTATAGTCCAAAACTCAATCAATTGGTGATTTCTAAATGTTGAATTTGAGCATTTTTTTTTATCATTGAATAGGCCTACAGGCCTATAGGTAAAATCATTTAGATTGAAGCCCATATCCATTAAAAACAAAGAAGAAATAAATAAAAGGAAAGAAAGGGGTCCTATTAGCTTCTTTTCTCCACATCAATTAAATGGAATCTAAAAAGGGCTTTAACGCAACCTTTAAGGGTTTTTTTTTCTCTTTCAATTTTGGCCCACCAAAATTGATTGAATCTCTCGCTCTCTCTCTACACCCAACACTTCTTTTTTATGTGGGTCCAAAGTACTCAGTTTCTTTGGTTCATCAATCATGAATAAAGAGGTATTTGTGCTATGGCTTGCCCAACTTTTTTTTTAATTTTTTAATAAATTCTTGTTCACCCACTTAAATCCTATTTTTTAATAAATAACAAAATTACTCATCACACTCACTTTGAAAAAAAAAAAGATTAATTTTTTATTCCATAGGATTTTGTTCGGTAGGAAACTACTGAAAACTTTGATAGGTTCCTACCAAATCTATGTTGACGAATTCAGTTCTGATCTACCAAATGAAACTTTGTTTGAAATTTTATTTCCGCTATTGAGATTTTCTAATAACTACTAGATTAGAAGTTGAGATTTCACAATCATTGCTATTCTTTTTTACAAGCTCTAAGGATATTGCTTCTTGTACCACAAAACCCTAGTTGAAACTGATGTAGATTCAAAGAAGAATGAAAAAAAGGGAGAGGCAAATGACAGAGAGAAAACGAAGAAGAAGAAGAAGAGGAGGAAGAGGAGATCGAAGCAGACTTGATAGGGGATGGTGGGTGAAAACAGTAAAGTGGGTGAGATGAGAAAAAAAAAGGGTGCATATAGCAACCCTCACCCCCATTCTGCTATATGACATTTATTAGGAACTTTTTAGGGTGATTTAGAAATATACGCTCCATCCAGTAGTTTCGGTGAATATTCAAACTGATAGCATGCCCCCTTTTACCAAATTCTTCTCTTAGATTAATTGAAAAGGACCTGAATGCCCTCTTTAACTACTCAACAAAAAACAAAACAAAACAAAAAAATCAATAAAACACAAAAAAAAAAGATCATTTTCATGGTAAATTATTTTTAATCTATTCAACCTCACCTTGGATACATCATTTTCAACCTGGCCCTAACCCGTTGAAGAAAAGCCCTTGATTTTTCTAGTCCTATACTTATTCAAAAATTCCGAAGTTTTTTTTAACGATAGGTAATCCAATGTTGTTCTTGAGGTTGGAAGACTGAAATAGTAAAAGCCTTAAGGTTCAAGATGAGGGCATGCATGTCATTTTTCTTAGTCTATTAGAGAAGACCCAATTCAAGTAGGGCGTTTCATCGGTTTGAAAACACAGGGTATCTCAAATGATATTATTTAAGAATCATCCTAATTACTGAGATCAATAATATGAATCTTACCAGAGCGAACTCTTCATTAGCAATGCATTTGTCAAACAATAACATCCTCATTGAATCAGACTGTCTGTCTCTAATTCTGAAATTCTGTCTCAATTGTTATGGTATTATTGTTCCAATGAAGGGTTGTCAGCTTAACGGCTGATTCCTCCTGATTTGAACATATTTTACGCTTTTGCCATCGACAGAACATCCGTTAACACCGAATGTAGCTTCCTTGTCTCGCTGTCAACATGTTCACGATCAAACACCGCTGACACAACCGCAATGCCTTTCAACTTAGGGGCACTAATTTCCATTACAGAACGTGCATTCGTGAGACCGATTCCACCAATGGCGACAACAGGTAGTTTAGAAGCCAAGCAGATGGTTTTCAACCCATCCAAGCCAATAGTCCGATTGTTTGCCTTCGTAGACGTTGGAAAGACACCACCACAGCCAATATAATCAGCTCCATCAGTCCATGCTTGTAGGGCTTGCTCTGGGGTCTTGCACGAGACACCAATGATCTTTTCGGGACCAAGAAGAGCACGAGCGACACGTGCTGGTATGTCAGACTGACCGACATGCACGCCATCGGCATCACAAGCAAGTGCGACATCTACTCGGTCGTTTATTAGTAGAGGTACTTCATGGGAACGACATATTTCCATGCATGCTTTGGTTAACTCCATGAATTCCCGGGTTTCGACGTCCTTTTCTCTGTTTGATTAATAGAGCAAACATTAGTTAGATACACATAGAAAATTATCTTCTATGTGGTTTTATTTTCTATAGACACAGGAGAGTATGGCGTAAAGCTCTGAGAGGATATATTTGGAAAATGTAGTTCAAGGTACAACGGGCTCACAATTATATTCGGACTACACTCAGGATAAAATCAGTGCTTTAAAGGCATTTGGGGCTTAGTTCTCCAGGCTTGCCTCAAGGTGGGGCTTTCTAAAACCCCCTACTTAATAAAAATTGGCAATGTCTCATGAGGTTTAGGTCTTGAGGCTTGCCTAAGACAAGTAATTCAGTGTAGATATGACCATGGTTACCAAATTTGGCTATTGCTTGAAGAGTCACTTAAATGACAACTTTTTTCCTTCACTGATTTAATCACGAATTCATGATTAAAATGAAAAAAGCCGTTTCTAATGTTGAGGGAATAAATCTATTTTGAATCTCAGCCCCTAACTTATTACACAACCCTAACTCTTGCCCGATCTTTTCCCGAACTTCCCAACTTTTGCTGTTTTTTCTGAAATTTCCCCTTGCCAACTTATTCCTGACTTGGCGATTTTTAGACAAAAATCCCCCAAAGTTTCCCTCATTTAAAAAATAATGCCACCAACGTTTAAACAAATGTGTTAATTCCATATCGACTCAAATATTTCCCAAAGTTTTCCTTTCCAGGGGCTCAAAATTTATCTTGGCATTGAAATACAATAACTTAAATAATAAGGCTAATAGCGTTGGACGGGGTTCTGCAGTGAGATGATTGCTAAAAATCAGCTCTTGACTTGTTTCATGACAGCCCCATAATCTTATTCACTAAGTGTGTCCAAAAAAATAAGTGTAAACCCATGATCTATGTATGTATAGCATAGTCACCAAGTCAGAATATGGGTTTAAAATGGCAAGGGGAAACTTCGGAAAAAAGGGAAAGAAATTAACAAATAAAAATATGCATTAAGATTATGAAAAAATATAGAATGTCTACACATGTAAATAATACATTAGACATTTATTCAAATTTTCCAATATATTTTTGAGTAAAAAATAATACTATTGAATATCTATGCATGATAACATGTTTCTGCACACAATTATACAATTTATAATGCTAAAAAAAGTACAATCAACGTATTTTTTGAGCAGAATAAGACACTAATCATAACATCAAGACGTTATCATCAAATCCCGGGTTAAAGTACATTTATGAACAAATTACAAACAACCATAAAGGCTGCAAAATTAACCATAGGCTTATAAAAAATAGGTTTATTACCTTTAAAAAACGTGTTTTAAACGTAAAAGAGTGTTTTTTGAAAAAGACAATTTTTTTTTAATCGTTAAGAGTTACAAAATGCATTTTAAATGTGACTTTTTTGAAAAAAATGGCGATTTTTGTGACTATGATGTACAGGTGTGCTGTGGATAAACCTTTTCACTTTTGAAATTCAAAACACTAACCTCAGCTGAATAATGGTGGCCCCTCCTTCTATGGCAGCTTTTACAGCATCAGTAATGGAATGGCCCCACTTTTTATTCATCCTCGAGTCCGTAACGGCATACAAAAGAAGATCATTAGGATCAAACCCTCTCCTTCTAGAGGAATTGTTTGCATGCCTTAGCTTGAAAAGGTGATCGAACGGACCTTGAGGCCCTTTTCCAATGACAATGTCTTTACTGTAATCAAGGGCGGTCTCAACAAAGCGTTTAGCTACCTAGAAAAACTCGAAGAACTAAGATTTAAGAATCAAGTGTTCATAAGTTGACAAAGTAATTGGAATAAAGAACCAACTTCACAAGCACCATTCACAGAAACACAAAACAAAAGAAGAGGAAGAAGAAGAAAATTCACAATATGAATAATTGTAACATAGGTATATCATTGTTAATAACAGGGGAAACCTGATTAAAATTCGGACATTCAAGAGGTCAAAAACCAACACCATTGTGGCTAACAGAGAATAGAGAGAACTAAGGAGAGGAACAGTCACACCTTTAAAGGAAAGGAGTTGTCTAATGAAGACCTAATCAAAGTTTTCAAGGTGTTAAAAGGAATTTTCTTTGAGGAATTTCTTGTAAGGTGGGGTAGAGTCTGTAATCTTAGTGAGGAGTAGCTCGTTGTGTTGGGGTGTTGTTTCTTGTGGAGTGTCTGTCTTCTTGTATGGATGGTCACCTCAACCTCCATTTCTTATTTTCTTAATAAAATTCTATCTTTACCTATCAATGTGAACGCCAGTGCAAAATGATTATAGAAAAACAAAACAACAGATTATTTAACAATATAGTAGGTTTCACAAATCAAGAATGAACTCTGAATAGGGGGAGAACACTGTCTCTCATCTATTCACTCCACATTCATGCAGCGGGTATCATGAGTTTTTCCTATATTGAGATTTTCCCAGCAAGAGATGGTTCCTCTATCATTTTATCACTTTGGTACAAGGAGAGGAGAAGATCCCATATAGCTACTTTAAATAGGAATCTCATATCTTTTAAGGGTCCTTCCTAATGAGGCTTCCATCATAGCTGCATACAATGTGATTTCCATGAAAGGAAATCCAACTACAACTAAAATTTACCTTGGCATTCCCTATTGCGAGCTGTCATAGGAATGAAATTTCCAACTAAAAGAAACTTAAAAATAAAAAATAAAAAATATCACTCTACACATAACTAGGTTATCTTGGTTGTTCAACCAACTAAAAGATGCCCCTTTAAGAAGAAGGTCCACCCATTTATGTCTACTAATGAAACAAGAAAATTACTCTCTTGGGTTATTCTGCTCCCGCCTCTTTTCTCGTGAGCATATTTGACACATTCAAATCACCATATATGCATTGAGGAGATCCAACATGCTCCCCAAATCACCTCTGTTTTGGTATGCCTATGTTATAACTAATGGACTTAACCATGCTTTTAGGTTTGCGAAAAAATTAATTGACAAATAACAAAACAAAATCATAAACATCCTTTTGAGATTGAAACTTGCCATGAGCATTGGTAAAACTATTACAAATTACCCAAGCATGAAAACTTAAGTAAATGAACCATCACCTGGACAGCTGGTAACATGGGTGAGCCTTTAGCTAGCTCAGCCGCTATACATGATGCTAGAGTGCAACCAGTTCCATGAGTGTTACGTGTTTTTATGCGTGATGCACGCAACTCATGGCAATGCTCTCCTACACAAACAAGTTTCTAAAACAAGTTGAGACTCTAACAAACACAACTTATAAATCTAAAAATGAGAAGTAGAAAAAATTAGATAAGATGCTCAAGGGTTTCCAAGAAATACATTAATCGTACCATCAAATAGTATATCAACAGCATCTAATGAACCAGGGAGATCGCCACCTTTGATAAGCACATATCTGGGAAAAAAAAAACATCATTTGGTACAGCACGAAGCTCATATAAATTATAATATCGCGGTTGCATATTCTTTGATTTTTTTTTTTGTGTGTGTTTTGTTTCATTTTTGTTTTGTTTTTTTTTTTTTGTTTTTTAGAGTTGATAGGATATGTAACTATACTATCAGGTGAATTTATAGTCAATCCTAATGGGGAAACTGCCACGACAAACAAAATAAAATTCAAGTCAGAAGAAGATTTATGTTACATGAAGGCGGAATATGCTGATAATAGGACTCTATGTAGACCGAATGCAGCAAGAACAAGAAGGATATTTTGTGGCCTGACGTGGGATCTAAATAGATGCTAAAATCCTCAACTTTGTCTAGTTTTACCAAAATTTCCATAAGGGTAGACAAGGGCTTTATCTTCTTTCAAGAAAACACATAACAAAATACATCCAAAACTGGCTCCTCTCTCACAATGAGTTTATATAAGTATAACAAACCATTCTAGTGTCCTAGCCAGTCCACATCATTGCCTCGTATAATCTCAGCCCTAGCAACTTTGAAAAGCTAAAATTGGAGTTTTCTGGAGGTCACACCCTTTGGGCTAAGTGGTTATGGTGATTTGGCTAGGAGCATAATACTTTGTGGAGAAAATTATTGAATCAAAGTTTGGGGAGAAGGAATTCAGGTGGGTTTGTAGAGAGTCAAGACAGACAAATGGGTGTGGGGTGTGGAAGGAGATTATGAAATTATACCTGAATTTTCTGAAAAGAATTGGGTTCAAGGTAGGGGTTGGTGATAAGATCCGTTTTGGTAAA
The DNA here is from genome assembly GCF_017979445.1 of Akebia trifoliata. NCBI lineage: Eukaryota > Viridiplantae > Streptophyta > Magnoliopsida > Ranunculales > Lardizabalaceae > Akebia > Akebia trifoliata. The sequence continues at coordinate 18,751,673 of NC_141378.1, forward strand.
ACTGATGGTGTGGGCATACTCCTCTGATGGATCGATTTCCTTCCCTTTACACCCTTTCTCAAACGAAGTCTTCGACGATTATGAGCTTTCTTTCATGGGTGGGCTCAGATGCATCTGGGGATTTTGGTTCAAAAGAGCTTTTAATGATTGAGAAATCAATTCCATTTCTATTATGGTTAGCAGTATCTCACAAGTTACTTTGTCACCTTAAGAGGATGATCGGTGGGTGTGGGCCACTAGTCATGATGGGGACTTCTTGGTGAGAACTTTCTGCCACTCACTTCAACAGCGAGTCAGTCAGAATTCTTCATTCCCTTTCATACCCGTTTAGGGACCCAAAGTCCTTTCAAATGTTGCATTTTTATTTGGTTGGCAATCTCCAAAAAGGTACTTATGATGGATAATGACCCTTCAAGGTGTTTTAGTAACAAATTATCTCTATGTGCAAGTGTGATGTAGGGCCCAAGGATCGCCTTCTTATTCATTGCAAGGTAGCTTAGGAGACGTGGTCTCATTTTTTGACCCAATTTGTTGTCTCAGGTCGACTTCCTAAGTGGATATTTTTTCTGAGAGTTGGCTTTCTTACTGTTCATCATGGTTGGCTTCCAAAAGGAGAATAGAGTTTCCCCATTTGTAGGGGTTTATGGAGAGAACGAATAGTCACATCTTCAAGATTAAGGAGCAATCAATACAGAATATCATTGTATCGATCTTGGGGTTTTTTTTTTTTTTATTGTTGCAAATTGTTCAAAGAATTTTAAGTAGATGGGATTGAGTATGTAGCCTTTCTTCTGAACAGATTGCTCGGGGCTGGGGATTTTCTTTTGTCATGTATAGGGTTGGTCACCTCGGCCTCTCTTTTAATAGATTTTACTAATAAAATAATACTTCATTTTATTTTGTTTTATTTTCTGAGGAGGGAGGGGGGGATTTGAAAGCCCTTTACAAGAGCAGACCTTGAACCCAAATCATGTATTGATTTTGCAGCAGATCGCATGTCAGCCACTGTTTCCAGTTGAACACCACCTAGTAAAACTGAGGCCTCTTTCAAATTTGGTGTCACAATATCAGCCATTGGGAGAAGCTCCTCCCTGCAGTACAAGATACACGAAATTAGAGTTGCAAGGGATTGGAAGAAAATTGTAACTAGTCCATGGCAACTTCAATTAGAACTAATATAACAAATCTACAGTTACTATCATGAGAACATATGGCACAATGTATCCTTGAAAATGCACCCACATACGCTACTCATATGTATCTTTATCTTCCCTTTGCCCTTGTAAGATGGAAATACGGGACATGGAAAGTTGCTACTACTACTACAACTAAATAATAATAATAATAATAATAATTGCAATGGTGTGGTCAGGGATCTTTTCGAATCTTAGCTATATTGGCGCGCTTCTTTCAGAGCTTCAAAGCATATTTTATGGAGCCTTCTTCCTTTCTTCATTTGTTGGGGGTTATGGGAGGAGAGAAACATACGTATCTTTGAGGGGAAGGAGCTTCAGCTGCACGATCTTATTTTATTAATTCTGGGTTTTTTGTTTTTGGGGGAAAGGGTTTCAAGGAGTTTAACGGGATCTTCTTTAAAAATTTTGTTTTAAGGTGGGATTATATTTGTAACTTGGAGGTGGAGTGGTGGAGGTGTTTTTTTTTTTTTTTTTCTCTTTCTCTTTTTGATAAGTTTGTTTTATCTGGGGGTCATCTCGACCCCTCTCTTCTTTTTTAATAAGATTTTTAACTTATCAAAAAAAAAAAAATTGCAACGGTGGTGGAGTCGAGCTCAGAAAAAGTGCTCCTCAGTTCACATATTCACATTCACTTTCCTATTTCAACAACCATGGAAAATAGAATACAACAAATTTTCTTTTGGCAAGGTATAGGACGTTTCATCAATATCATCTTCTAGGTTGGAATGTGGCACGTAATCTGGAAATAAATGAGGGGGGGCTTTGATTTTAGATGGAGATACTGCAAGATATTAAACCATGCCAACACAAATAAAAACCAAAAAGACTCTCATTATGTCATGGTAACAATACATAAAATGGTTTAGATGGAAATAATCAGTAATTCAGTATTAAGCTTCTCCCGGCCCAGCTTTGCAATTTGATTTAGTAGATCTGGATGCAACAAGAAGCGTACATTTGTAAAAAGGTCCATATTGCTAAAAATATCGAATCTTTACTATTATAATGAGAGAAGGAGGAGTGGAAGTGGTTCAACGCCAAAATTTGAATTCCAAAAATGCCCCCACCTTGACATTTAAACTTAATATAATCAGTGCCATTTTGGTCAAGAACCAAGAAAATTGCAATCGCACGTCACCACAATCGCATTGGGTTAGTTTTCAATACAAAAATATCCTTTTTACTATGTAATCTTCAAAACAACCCTTATTTAATATTTTATATTACAAATAAGCCCTTTAAATACATGTGTTCTGCACATGTCACCTTCTAGTGGGGGATAATGAAAGGTGGGGGAGTATCATTGCAGCTTTCGGATTGCAAATACCACTACAAATGTTTTTTTTATAGAGATGTTTCACGTAAATCACACAATCGTCACAATGGACACACATATGGTTGTTCCATTTAATGGATAGAACACTCTTTCTTGTAGTTAGTATAGGTGCAAATCATACATGTTTCAAATGGTGACCTAATACAAAGCAAGCAAACTCATGAATAGGTAAATTGCCTATGTTACATCTCAGAATGAGTGAATTGGTCCTGGAGTCTTATAGGAAGAAAGTCATCAAATAGTACTAAACGTTCACATAGAAGAATTTTACATACCGGAATCCAGCAAGGATCGAAGGATCAGCCAGTACATCTCCACTTGTAGATACCATAACAGGATCAACCACTAAAGCTGTCTTCAAAAGTACGACCATAAAAATTTAAAACTAGCCTCAATTACATAAAAAGAAAATGCAGCTAATTTGATATGAGTGCATACCTCGAACATGGAACTCCTTAAGACTTTGACATAAAATGTGGACTACACCAAGAGAAGGGAGCATTCCAGTTTTAACCTGAGAAATTAGCAATTTAGAACTATTATCAACTGCATAGAAAGCAACAGTGTTCATTATAAGCACTCTTTGGAGACCATTCAGACAAGGAGGATCATGAGTTTTTTGTGCCAAGTAAAAGAAACCAAATCATAGTATTTTAAAAGTTTTAAATCTATCTGAATAAAATTATAGAATTCTTTTACCATCTGCAATATTATGTAATCTGTACCTATGATACCCAATTCGTTGGTACTACTCCAAACCACAAACCAGTACGAACCAAACCAGCTCGCAGTACGGTTCGTAAAATCAAGCGAACCACAAACCCACCAAATTTTTTATTGAGTTTGGCGAACCAAACAATTTGGTTTGATGATCCAAACTAATTTTTTCATTGTTTATATTTAGAATTTGGATTATTATGTTAATTTGCTTCTATTTAACTTAGAAATTTTTAACATTATAATTGTACATATAACTAGTATACTTGAATTATACATATGCACAAGCAGACAAAGCTAACTGATCTAGGGAACCAAAGAGAACCAAGAAACAAATTATCTCTACCTACCCCGACAAACAGGGTTCATTCTAGAGTGGAAAACCTTGACCCGAATTTGAAGCAAGCAAACCAAGTAAAATAGGTCTGTACAAATGGAAGCTTTCCCTAACTTTTTTAAAAGTATTATTGAACTTGAGGAAGCCAAGGACAGAAGGTAATACACCAAAAATGAACCTAAATAGAAGCTCACCCTAAAAATAATGACAAATTACTTCAAGGGGGTCTTTTTTGAGGATTTCGTTTTTAGATAGGATTCCTTTAAACTGTAAGTGGTTGGATACAGGTGGCTTTGTAGGTTTGTTCAATTGACTTTCATGACTTACCACATCAACCTGCATATCAGAGAGGACCGACCTCAATTGTGCTGCAACAAAATCCTTGGGCACAGGGTTAACTCCCTGGAAATAAAAGGAAAATTTCGAAATGATCATGATGATGATAATTCAGCTAAATACATAGAATACATAGAGTTATATCTATCAAACTAAATACAAAATATGAAGAAGAAAAAAAAAACACCAATGCTTTTTTTTATGGGTAAGCTGACAACAGTGGGTCTCACTCCAGCTACAGCTGTAGGATATAAACGTCCCACACTCCCACTCCAGCTACAGTGGAGTGGGGTTCACACTATCCCACTTTATTTCCTTTCCTCTTCACTCACCCCCTTCAATTTTATTGTCTTTCCTCTCCTCCCCCTACCCCCTTCCCTTTCAATAATATCCCTCTAATTTTACTATCTTTCTTCTTTTACCCATTTTTCAATAATAACCCTCTAACTTTACCATCTTTCCTCTTTACCTCTTTAACCCCAAAGAGGATTGCCCGTGCCATAGGCACGGGCAAAATCTAGTGGAATAATACGATATGGCAATGAAAATTATCATAATATGTTCTAGGATGTGATAGAGTGGACAAACGGTCCATAACAGGGACATGGCATAATGGATTATGCGAATCTTGTGTCAACAATAACATATCCTTTTATTATATTATTAATCATACAATATGGTACAACATTCATCAGGAATCGGTATGTATGATATACAAACTATGATTACAACACGTAGTACCATGATAGTAAATTATTATCTGTTTTGAGGAAAGGATTAAAATGCAACCTGAACCCCGACAGTATTCTGCGCAGTAATGGCTGTTATAACAGTGGAGCAGTAAACTCCGAGCGCTCCGCATGCTTTGAGGTCTGCTTGTATGCCTGCGCCAGCTCCCGAATCAGAACCAGCGACGGTTAATACGTGTGGAATTTTATGATTAGAACACCTTTTGTCTTGCATTGCCATCATGAGAGGCAGAGTTCTATTAGTACCTGTAGATATTGTGAGTGGCACACCGACACGCACACCGGGAATCTGTAAATTTTGAATTCTCCAGCATTTGTTTAGAATTTCAAGCATACAAGAAAATGACAACTTTACAAAGAACTATGATTCTATGACAACTAAAGACCTGTTTGAGTTGCCAATTTGTTGTCAATAAAAATGAATTTTTTCAATCTATTTTTGTTCAAGAAGAATAATGTACTTTTGACACCCACAAACAAAGCTTATTCCACATATTGAAAACTAGAACTCTACAAAGAACCCTAGAAACCAAAGACCTATTTGGGTTGCCATATTTTCACCAATAAAAAAAAAAAAAAAAATTTAATATGATTTGTGCAATAGAAATATCTCTTTTGGGGAAAAAAAAAAGTGACCATTCAAACAAGCCCTGAGTTTTAACATTTTCAGACATTTTTTTATTTTTTTGTTAATTCTTGTACACAACAAAAGCTTATTCTACAAAGATTGAAAACTACAATTCCACAAGAACCCTGGAAATCAAATACCTGTCTGGGTGACCATTTTGTGAGAGTTAATTTTTAATTTTTAATTTTTAATTGTTTTTAAACAAACATGCCTGGAAGAATTTAACACCTTAATTAAATAAAAACCATATTAATATATAAGAGAGAAAGGGACGATACCTTACCTGGTAGGAAAGAGGATGAGAGAGTAATGTTGCTGGGTATCCCATGAATAAAAAAAATAAATAAATAAAGGAATTCTAGAGTGTTTTATTTAAGAATCAGAATCAGAATCAGAATCAGAATTGAGAATCAGATTCTACAATCTGAACCAAATGCTTCCTATATGACATCAATTTGTGTGAAGTTGCAGATAGTCCACGGCTTACTAGTTTCTCTGCTAACATTGGGAATCCTTGGAGCTGTTCGAACTTCGAAGGGGTTTAGAAAAAAAAAGTTGAGTTAAATATACCCCTATGTTTTAGAGAATATTTGAGATACCTCCTCTGTTTTCAAACTGATAACATGCCCCTTGACCTCGATCTTCTCTTAAAGAAAAATGGTAACTATCCTGAATCAATTTCACTTGCCAAAAATCTACTCTTTGTACCCCACCTCCCACTTAAAAAAGGGTAAATTAGTAAAATTTCCCTGCGATATTGGAAATATTAGTTTACTCCGTGCAGAATTAAAGCTACTTTTACCCTTAGCAAAAGTCACGGTCTCTTATTTTTGGTCGATGAGTTATGTATGAATTTGGATTTTTTTTTTTTTTTTTTTTTGTGGAAATAACCTTTAAAACTTAATTATTAAATCAAAATTTGAATAAAATCATTTATTTTATGACAGGTTCTAGACTCGTAGGCCCGACTAACAGGGGTGAGGCAATTGGCCTCTTAAATAGGGTTGGAACTCGGGTGAGTTGAACTGGGTTGGGGATCAAACATCGGGCATGGAATTCTCAACTTGAACCCTACCCTAATTAGGTTAATAATTCCTCATTAATATTAGGTAATTTAGTATAGTTAAGGGTTTGTATAAAGATAAGTCGCATGTAAAAAAAAACTTAAAATTTACTGTTATTTTTCTTTAAAATGTATTTCAAAAATTTATATACATAAAATTATAAGCAAATTTAAAGAGAGAAGAAAATTAATAAGATTAATTAAAATAATCATTTTTATATATTAATAATTATAATTTTCAAGAAAAGAAAGCCATTTAAAGTTGTAATATAATCATTGTATGACAATATAGAATTACACTTAAAGTAAAGCATTGATAACAAAGATTGATTATATATCTAATGAAAATAATCACACATTGAAAGCGCCCTTGATCCGCGGGGTGCGCGGATCCGCTTTTGATTTTTGAGGTTTGGGAGTCGCCACCTAGTTATTACGATCTAGGAATCGAACATTGATTCTAAAAGGTAAATAACACTAATTTACGAAAGAAAATACAGGTCCGAGGATCACGTTACGGGGTTGGAAGGTGTTAGGCACCAACCCCGCCCGGCAAACACCAGTCTCTACTATTTCTCAGGAAGACTACATTGCTAAAAAGACATAAATAAAAAATAAAAAATATTTACCTTGATGATCACAACGGTGGTTCCCTCAGAGCTGGCGGAGAGTATCCTCGTATGTATTTCCTTACTATTCTCCTGTCATCGGATCTGCTTCTGATTTTCAAGTTAAGGTATCTTCTTTTTAGATCTATGAGTTTTCTAATTTTTTTTTTATGGATTTCTAGGTGTTTTGGAAAGGTTTTTTGGGTGTTTTTTGAACAAAAATTGGGGTATAGATGTTAGGTAAGGAGTTAGGGCTTCAAAATTAAGGTTTTGGAAAGGTTAGGAAGACTTATTGACCTACTTTTTTAGGAGTTTTTTAGATAGAGTTAGTGTTTAATTAAAATTCTTTTGAATAGAGTTAGTGTTTAATTAGAATTATTTTAGATAGAATTAGTGTTTGATTATAATTATTTTAAATAGAGTTAGTATTTGATTAGAATTCTATTAATAGTTTTAGAGTTTAATTATGTTTATTTTAGATAGTTTTAGAGTTTAATTATAATTCTATTAGGGTTTTGACTTAAGTCTCACTTGATTGACTAGAATTTAGGATTTTGACTCAAGTCTTACTTTATTGATTTTAATTTTAGGATTTTGACTTAAGTCTTACTTGATTGATTTTAATTTTAATTATGATTTCACTTTACATTAATTAATGTTTTAAATATTAATTTCAGAATTTTTAATTATTAAAATTATAAAATTATCATTTTGTCCTCGGAGAAGACTTTTTGCATTTTAAGTCGTTTTTTAATGTTCCAAGATGTCTTGGAATCAATTTTTCATAAGGAATTCAATGGAAATATTGGTTTGTGTCATTTATGAATTTTTTTGTGCGAAATGGTCGTGAACTTAATGAGGGGCATTTTCATAATTTTGTCAAATTTTATGAAAATTTACGAAATGATTTATTTGATTTTGATTTGTTGTTTTATGTGTTTGAAAAGGTTTTCCTAAGCGTAATGTAGGCTCTAGGGATGTTTTGATATTAGGGGTATTTTGGTAATTTGATCATTTTTTAGTATTTTTATTGTAAAATTTCTTTTTGTCTACAAGATAATAATTTCTATGTTTTTAGAGCACATTTTCCTAGCGTAGCGTGATTTCTACAGTTTTGTTTGTTTGAGATTCCTCATCTGAATTTCTTGAAACATATCTAGTAACAAATAAAACACTGGAATAATTATCCATCATTGGGAATCGTAGCGATCAAGTTGACGAGTTGATTAATCATGTGACTACAAAAAATGGGGTGTCTACACACATTAGTTTTGATATATGAATAGATAAAATCATACATATTGAAATGTGACTTATGAGTGTGAAAGAAATCAAAATAAGAAATATTTTTAAATTATAATCATATTAAGTTAGTGTTTGGGTTCGGGCAAATCAGGTTGGGCAATGCCTATGCTTGCATCCAATCTGATTTGAGTCGAACATTTTTTTATTGCCCAAACATAACCCAAGGTTGGGTTCACCCTAGTAGATTCGGGTTTTACCCGCCAAGTTGCAACCCTACTCTTAGAGCACCATATTTTGCCCAAATCCCCTGGGTACATGCAATACCCCACAAACCACACATACCAAGAAAGTAAAGATAAATTCTTGGGGGCAAGGAGGGGCTTGAACTCAAGACCTTTCCTTTTTTAATAAAATCAAATTTTCATATACTTGACTTTCGGTCAAGTGGTAAACCCAATATTATATTTCTGCAGAGATAAACCTAATACCACCAACTAGCAAGGGTTTACTTAATTACCCAAATAAGATGATACTCATGCCCCCACCCCTCCCTCCCCATTTTCCCTATTATATAAATTTTGATAAGGAATGGTTTAATTAATTGTAGAGAGATTTCATGTAAATGTTGAGATTAATTTGGAGTTCTCACTTAATGTAGAGTAGGTGGTATTGATGATGGGCAAAAAAAAAAACAAGAAGTCCAATAAAGTGTAATCCAAATTTCATCCTTAAAATAGTATTAGAGAAATTACTTAATATAAATTTTTATAAAGAGAGATTTAATTTAATACATAGAGATTCAATAGATATAGAAACCTATCAGTAGGGGTGTCAACCGGTTGGTTCCACATATACCCAAAATCATATCCTAAATAAAGTCTGAATTCTGGTTCTTATCAATTTAGATTCCAGGTATGAGATCCTTGGAATCAAACCCGACCTAGAAATACCTTAGCCATCGGGTACCCGTTAAGATAGATAATATTTTTCAATGAAAAAAAAATAATTATAAACGTAACCATATAACTTGCAATTCCTCAATTAAAAGTTAAGATCAACAATGAATTCTTCAAACAAATCAAACTTTTGAGAACAAACTGTAGAAAACTATGGTAAGGACCATTTATTCGTCGTTGAAATTGCAAAAAAATAAAATAAAATGAATGGACATTCACCTAAAGAAAAAGTAAAAATATATTAAAGACTTCACCTTCTCTTTATATTTTAATTTAGTTCAAGGACATTTACTTTATGATATTTCTTTGTGAGTATTTAAATAGACTATTAATTTTTTTTAATAAATGTTGTAAATAAAATAAATTTACTTATTGGCACCCGAAGGAGACTCGATTCTTATCAAGTCCTTAAGATAGCTACCTAGAACTGTACCTAAAAATGATTGAGTCCATAATGGTAGATCCAAAACCAACTAATCAACTTTGAGTACATCGGTTAATTGGGTACCCAATGGCACCCTTAGCAATCAAGAGTTGTCATTTAAGCGGTGGTGGGGTGTTTGATCATAGGCTAAACAAATTCCATTAGGAAAAAAAAAACGAAATATCATCTTAAAATATAATATAGAAATTTCTCTAGTAAAGGCATATTCTTGGTTACATACTTCTACAAAGAACTCACTAGAGGTGGTGATCCGTCTTTTACTTGCATTACGATTTGGGGTCTTAAGGTGCCTTCCAAGGTAGTGTTCAGTGTTTCGTTCGTCGTGTGAGAAATAATCCAAATGCTAGATCTATTGAGGAGAAGGGGTTTCTATGGCCCAAATGTTTATTGTATGTGCATGAATGATGAGGAATCATCTAACAATTTATTGCGACATAGCGGGTAGCCACTAAGGTGTGGGCTCATTTCCTTTCTTGGTGGATTAATCTATTCCGAGCACAGTTAGAGATTTTCTTGGGGAATGGTTTCATGTTGGGGTGGGCTTTCATTATTCCAAGAGGTTGTTGTGGAGTATTTAAAACCATTCGCGATCTTGTGAGGCATTTGGAAAGCTAGAAATGACAGAACTTTTCAAGGAATATAGACATTTAAATCATGAGTTGGTTATTTCAACTCTTGGTTAGCTTTTCTATGGGTGCAAAGTCTTCAAAGAGTTTTAAAATATGTTCTTTCAGGATATTTTGATCCGATGGGGATTGTATTTTGGTTCAGTGGGACCGTATACGGATAAGTTTGAAAGTGACATGGTTAGCTTAACTCAACTAGTTCATGCACTAATGAAAGATAAGAAGAATAAGAATAAGTACAAGAAGAAAAAATCATCTACATTTAAAGTTGGAGGTCCTTCTACTTAGGTAAGATGTAAAAACACGTTAACTTTGGAGATTCTTCAATTAATTTTTCATTAACATTTACATCATATAAATGATGGATTTCAAATTACATATCTAATCATAAACAATAATTTTATTTTATAGGCGATATCAGATTTCACAATTCCTAATAAGAGAGGAGGTTAAGAACCAGTATCAGAACTATTACCATCATTGAATAATGGTAGGGTATGTTTATTGATAAACTTTAGAAGGAATGTGATATATGTCAAACGAGCACTAGTAGATCTTGAGAAGCTAGATAAGGAGTTATTCAATTTGTATCAATGAGATCATCGACTCTTCAACAAAGCTAATGGATAGAACTGGACCTCATGGGATTTTACTTGATATTCTCTGTGGTGAGGTGATTAGATGGCCTAGGAGCCACTGTCATGTTTTTTGAGAGACTCGTGTTTTGTTAATTTTTCTGTAACACATTTTCACATATAACTTTGACTTATATAATTTAGATAAGTGAAAATTTTTTGTAACATGTTAAATCCTTTTTTTAAAGTCTTATTATTTTTTTTATTAGTATGGATGGGATGTAAATAGATGAGATGTGGATATGGATGTGGATGGGATGTAGATGTGGATATGTGATTTTTTGGCAGGTACATGTTGAAGACATTTAGCATTTGGGGACATAAAGAAATAGCCTCTTATTGGGCTTTATAGTAATTCGACATCTCAAAGCCGTCGAGTTTATGATTTACTGCCAGATTTGACTGTTCAAAGCCGTCAAATTTATTTTTTTCGATGGTTTTCAAGGCCGACGAAAATAATTTCTATGGCTTATAGACATCAATTTTTTTTCAACATGGCCCAATTTGATGAACAATTTTGATGGGTGAGGCTATCGAATTGTGAAAATTTTGAAGGTTTTGGGCCGTCGAGTTAAGGGTATTTTCACTTAGTGACGCTTTATGTTGAATCAATGTTTTAATTCCATGACAGCCTAGAACAAAATTAGAAATTATGATGAAAAACTGACTTGGAATTATGCTATTTGGAGTTTAAAAAGATCGATTGCCATTCTTTTATAGCATGATAGTCGTGGTTTGCCTTCTAAACATTGGGTGCTCGCTTGCCTCTCATTGCATCCTTTGCTATCATATCCTAGAGGATAATGACCCACTAAGTGTTCTTATAGCAGCTTAATGGATTTTTCTATATCAACTGATTATAGAACACCTTCTAAGGTATCTGTAGCATGCTATGTGTAGCATTTTCTACTGCTATTTTTTTCCATTTTGATTCAATTAGAGTGTATTATGGTATTTATCGACTCCAATTTCAGATCAGTTTATTAAAATAAACATAGATGGTTTGCTATCTTTATTGGCAAACTTTGGCTTCATTAGTAGAGATAGAAATGGGTGTTTCTTATTTATGTGTTAGGTGAAGTTAATGCTAGTGGTATCATTTCATGGACCTCTATGCGTTCTTCGATGTGTTGAGATTTGCAAATTAAAAGAGCACTGATTGAGTTGATATACATGTGTCATTTCTACATATATATATATGGCGAATGCTAACATTCAAGACCTTCTGGGGATGTTAGCATTCTCCAACACATTTCTTTTAATTAAAAAGATAGTATATTAGTCTTTTTACATAGTAAATATTTGTCTTTTACGTATTAAATACAAAGGGCATTTATTCTTTAGACTTAAATCTCTTGGTTGTGGTAAATGTTTGGAATTAATGTAAACAAGCATTTAATGTGTAAAAGATCAACATACCCTTATATTTTTCATTAAAAGACAAATTGGATAGGGGTATTATTGAAAACAAAAGTGTTGGAGAATACTAATGTCCCCAGCATCAATGGTGAAATGGTGCCTTCTTGGAAGTATATTTTCTCATTTGAAAATTTCAGAAATTCTCCATATGCACCTTCTTTTGTACTTGAGGAAAGCTAATCGTGGAACAAACCATCTTGCAAGAGTTTTTGTGTTTATTTGAGCTATGATTATATCTCCATTGAGCTAGCTATGATCCTCGTAAAGCTCCTTTCTGTTTTTAATTGAAAGGGTTTCCCTTTAAACATTGAAATAGAGAAGAAGTTGGACACTAGACACCTCAAGTGTCATTACATTTATAGGTCCCTACAAGGCATCTGTATAAAAATAAATATACTACTTATTTAGTAGAAAAAGTGAGCCTAGTTAATTGGTTTTGATCTCATTTATTTTTGGGCAGATACACTTGAGCCTATCCACACATTGTGCCTTGTGGATAGTTCTTACTCATCTCCTGAGCCATTTGCCAAAAAAGGAAAAAAGAAAAGAAGATATGACAGAAAAAAATTGAAGGCATAATGAATATAATACAAATGAATATAAATTGTAATGTAATTATGATTTGAAGAATTCCAGTTTCATTCTACTTAGAGGATGACCATGAGTGAAAGTAGGGAACAAAAGATTGATATTTTATTATGAGATGGTAACTCCTCACCCATAGAGAAGGCCTATCTATTAGTGGTAAACTAACAAACACTAGAACTCCTTGTGCAAAGTTTTACCACACTTGAACGAGTCAATAGGCTTGTTGAATGAAGGGTTGAGCCATACATGTTTGACTCTATCACCAAATTAAATGTTCCAACAAATGGATTAAGTGTTAAGTCCTTGGCTTTTCTAGTAGCATTATCTTCAAAAATAATGTTGCAAATGGTATTCAGGTTATGGTTTGCACAATTTAATATAATATCTCCATAATAGTAAAAGAAACAACATTTGTTGGTTCATTAGCGAGTGCAACTATAGTATCATTTATGTTGTTTGGTTGCATTGAAGGGGGTTCGGTGTAATGGAGACATAGAGAACCTCAATTATTTAATCATCACGAGAGAAAATTATTCGAATCAGCTTGTACAACCAAGTTCTTATTACGTGTGCAGTAGGGCCTACAAGTTGGTTAATAGTTTTCTTTCAAGGGAATAAGAGAGAAGCATAACTACCCAACTTTCAATGTTTTCCTTGGCGGGGAGTGAATGGATTATAGTTGCAAAATAGGAAGATAAGAAATCATTGTCCATTCAGTATCCCCTATTGAAAGTTTAGTAGGTTTACTACTCCTTAAAAAATTTAATTAACTGACATGTAGGCTTCATGGGTAAAATTCTATATTGGACAAGAGATTCATTGCTTTATGGCTTAGAAGAACATGGTTACTACAAGTTGATTCATCAAGTTTCTCTTGTGATGATAAGACAGGTGAAGCTCTAAAAGAGGAGTCAATTGCTCTTGTATCCATTACATTCAATCATATACATATATATAAACGATACTACAAGCAAGAGGTGGTTAATATTGGAGGTGAAGTTGGGTTCAACGGGATTTGAACCTAGGTCATGGGATCATGAATACTTTTTGTAATGTTATTTTACGGGACTATGCTGCTAGGAATTTAAAGTCAATGTCTTGATACTTCATCTAATTGTTAGAGCATCTAATGAGAGTTTAAGCACACAAGATCAACACTTAGTGTAGCTAGCCTATCTTCAAACATGAGTAGTGAGACTTCAACACGATAAATTGGAATTCAAATGTACCTACATTACAATTTACTCCTTTTTATTATATTCTGCTTGTATTTGTTTCTCATGGGTTTTTTTTTTTTTTTTTTCAATTGAGGGTGAGGTAATATTGTGGAGGAAGTGAGGATTAAGCACACTCCACAAGCCACAAAACCTCAATACTATGTTGAAGAGTCTCCAACTCACTTACACCGTAGAAGTTTTGATCGTTACATGCTGAACAAGAATAAAGCATACAGCCCAAACAATTGGGATAGATAAAGCATCTCCCAAATAACAAGTTTAAGCTATTATAGGGAGAGAAGACGAAGAATAAAACAGGCAAGAATTATGCTATTCTATAGCTGCATTCGTAAGAGCATCAGCTACTAAAGGTATGCTGGAATTTCCAAGTGAGGTTAGCTAGCTCAGTTTGGATCTTATAAAGGCATGGAGAAATCTTCCATGGCACTCTAGCACCGTTCATTCCTTTAACTAACATAAGAGAGTCGGATTCGATAATAACTCTTGCACCTGAGAGCTTAAAATCCCCAAAGCTGAAGCTAAAGCTTGATATTCGGATTCATTGTTAGTTGCAACATCGAAGAACCAACTTACAGCAAGAAGGATATTTCCACCTGGATCTCTCAAAATTAACCCACCTCCTGTGACTCCAGGATTGCCTCTACATGCACCATCAACATTGAGTTTCAGCCACTCAATTTGTGGTTTGATCCATCGAACTGCTACCAATATGACAGCCGGGTAATGTTCCAAGTTGAAGCCCAGATTAAGCAGTGTTTTGCATTCCTCCAGGGATGAACTCCTGATGAAATTATCGTGAATTCCAACTCCTTGCTTGCAATTCAAGGTATCTTGGATAAATGGAATTCACCTTGGAAGTTTGTGAATCTTAAATTGATGCATTTGGAAAGAGAGGTGACTCTTGTCTAAATGGAACCGCGACGTTGCAGTTTAGAGATTTTGCTCAAGAAATGGGGTTAAATAAAGTGGGTATTTCTGGAAATAAATACACTTAGTTTAACAATAGACATGGGAATGCAAGGTTTTGGGCCCAAATAGATGAACTCTTTTCTTCGCCGAATGGATTAGTTGCTTTTGTAGTCCATTGGTGAAGCACAATTTAAGACCATTCTTTTATTGATTCTTTCTCTAGAAGTGATTTCTTAACCAAAACAATTAATTAGGTTCCTAAATTTATCCATCGAGTTCTGATTTTGGATATTGTCAGATCTTCCTAGGCTGAGAGGTGGAGGTGTCTTCTTTGTATACAGTTTTTGCAAGCTAATATATAACCAGGTGCGATTATGGGACGATGTATCTATCTCATTCAATTGGCTCAAAGCAAATACATCAACCGTTAGTAGGCCAGAGTTATTCTACAATTAATCATTAAAGAAGAGGAGTCGGTCTAGAGAAAGAAGTTAGCGAGAGAGGGAATCACAACACTAAATTCTTCCATGTATCAATGAAGATCGGAAGTTCTAGAAACAATGTTAGAAAGGTTCAAAATGTTAATGGTGCCCTACGTGAAAATTGGAAAATTCGACAAGAAAATTCAACAGGCCAAGACCACAAATTTTAGAAATCTAATTTTGACGGTCCAGAATTTCTCCCATCCTCCATTAATTTGACAATTTTGACCCGTCGAAAAAAGAAATTTGACAATGAAAAATTCAACGGCCTTGGACTGTTGAATATGGGCTTTTTTTCACATTGTGTTGCCTGGTGACAAATGAAGAGGGAAAGGCAACATGGATGTAGTAGTGTTTGAGAAGATCTTGTCATCAGCAAACTAAGCTACTCTAAAATGCGGTCCCCAAAATAGTTTCAAATGGAAAAATCTAAATCTTGTCAAAATGCCAGAGAAGATGAGGTGCAAGGTGTAGTTTGGGAGATAAATGGGGAACGGTCCCTTGCCTATAAGTTTTCACTAGAGCATTATTTTAATTTATTAGGCATCGTGGTGGAATTTTAAAAGGAGACATCTTGGCAGTGGGTTGTAACTTTTCAAGAGAAATAATATGATTGAGGTCCAAGACTTATCAAGCCCACATTTAGAGTGAGAAAGAGCTTCCTCTTGTGTCAACACATATATCTAGCAAATATTCTTTTTTACTTCATTAATGAATTTATAAATAAAGAGCCTTGAAATAACTTACAAATTCTACTCTTACTAAAATACCTAACAAATCAATAATTAATTTTCTACATACGGTAGAATCCTCCTTATTGGGAAGAATAATTTGTGACCAAGATCACTATGTGGCCACAATTATTTGCTTCCGTGACCGATATTACCAACCATATTCCTGTTACAGTTCTTCAAGAGTTCCTTCAAGTGTTTTAACTTAACAAACACCTTATACTTTTAAAAATCCATTTTCTTCGCCCAGATGCATTGCTAAAACCACAGTTGTAACCCAATCTTCTACTTATTTGGCCGTGTATTCTATCCCACAACGATTGATAGATCATCGTCTGATGGACAAAAAAAGGGGAATCATTTACAGTTCATGTCGTCCCTAAAGTGGGTGTTACTGTGTTATTACTCTACTATCTTTCAGTAGGCCAAACAAACGGATGCATTGACAGAGGATCTGTTAAGAGAGAGAGCCGACTGAATATAGAGTTTAGTTAAGTATGGCTACTGGAGCTAAGTTAACTTAGCAGGCTATACTAGCTCAAATACTGAAAATGTTGTTGTTAAGAAACTACCTATGCCAAGTTGGTGATTGAGTTGATGTTTGGTTTAGCAGGTTCAATGCCTACCGGATCAAAATGGGCAGAAATGGTGGATGTTGGCTTTTCTGCTGATGCTATTCAAGGTTAGACTCGGCAATGTAATCCATTCCATTTACGTGACACATATGTGTATATTGTGGACCTTTTATCTTTTTGATCCAAACTATTGCTACAAGCTTCAACTAGTTAGTTAAGTCAGTAACTAACTTCTCAGACAGACCTGACCAACCCTTTTGGATTAGTATTTTGGGATCAACTTTTATTGTTCTCTATGCCAAGTCCAGAAGGTAAAATATGTACTCTTTGAGATGATAAAAGGTAAAGATACAATCCGAGCACAAGCACAAATATTAGAATTATAAAGTTTCCTAGCACACGTATGAGTAACCTAGAATGTGCAGACAATCGTTCGTTCAAATAGCCTATTGCCCTAAATATGTTCGTGTGACACTTATGTCATACAAGTTTCAATTTATATCAATAAATATTGAGTTTAGGTCATTTGCCAATTATTGTGATTGTATGTAGCTTGTATGCAAGTATGTTTATACATTTACTTGAAGGTCATCCCATACGTCCTCGTACGATTTAGCATCTGAACAAGTACAACTATTATAACATGTGCCATAGTCAATAAAAAAATTGTGATTGAAGAAAGATATTTGAATTTGAACCTAAATTATGCAATTATTCATAATTATAAAAATAAAAAAAATGACGACTATAAAATCATTTTTCCCAAAATAAAGTACAGATTTTTTTTTTTTTTGATGATGCAAATGATGAACTATATGTGGCTTCCAAGGACCATGTAAAATCACCTACTCTAGTGGACCCAAATCTGTTATGCAGTGATTATAAGCAACAAAGAAAGGAAACTTATTAATGATATTTATTGGATTCAATGTATCTTACAAACAAAACAAAAAAGTTATTAATTGATAAAGATTTGGTAAGTTGTAAATCTCACCGAAATATTTTAGCATTAAATATCACCAAATTGTTGTAGGGTTTTCTGTGGTAATAAGCAAAAAAGGAAACTGGTTACTGAAATTTTTGTTACAGACAAAATAAGAAGGTTATTAATATTGGATGGTTAGACATGTAAAATGTTATCAAAATCTTTTGGCATTAAGTATCATCCATGTGCTACCTAGAAATACCAATAAATTTTTAATGAAATTTTTTTCTATATAAACCTCACTACGAGGATGGAGACTTCTATCTTCATCTTGTATTTCTTTATTTGTGATCGTTGGGCATGGCATTTCATGCATGATTGTTGTGATTAGTCTCTAAGAAAATCTTTCCCACCTATTGGAGCCACCATTCTCACTTCCGCTTTGAGGTATATTTCAAGCACTTTTTTCTCTATTTTCAATTCAATCAAAACAATCTAGTAACCAAAAGGAACTAATTTTTCAATGAGTTGAGTGAACTTTCTTTGGAGTATAAATGCCTGTATAATCAATAGTTCTTGAACTTGTTCAATTAAATTATGCCTAGATTTGTATTTAATGTATTGTTTTAGCTTGAATTAATCACATGAAAAAAAAAAATTTCTTCTATTCAAAATTCCGAATGGAGTTGTTTTTTTAATAGAGATGGATTTATTTTAGAGAAGTCGTATATGGAGACCGTCAAGAAGTTGTCTTCTAATTGGAATTAGAGAACTTGGAAGGATCGAGAGGTTGGTTCTAGATTGAACAAACTTATTATAACTCGTATACTCGAGATACAAAGTCTCCAATTCTATTTTGGGTCAATTTGAGTGCACTAAGATTTTATTGACTCCAATTTCAGATCAGTTTATTAAAATAAACATAGACGGTTTGTTATCTTTAGTGGCATAACTTTGGCTTCATTTCTAGAGATGGCAATGGGTGTTTCTTATTTCTGTGATAGGTGAAGTTAATATTCATGGTATCATTTACTTGGAGCTCTGTGATATCTTTAAAGGATTGAAATTTGCAAATCAAAAGGGAAAAAAAATAAAGTGAAAAGTGTAACAAATATAATAAAAATGAGTCATTGTAATGTAATTATGATTTTATGAATTCCAGTTTCATTATATTTAGAGGATAACCACGAGTTAACGTAGGGAACATCAATGTTTTATACTGAGGTGGTAGCTCACCAATATGATAAACTAACCAACACTCAATCTCCTTGTAAAAGTCTCACCACTATTACTTGAACCAATCAATGGGATTCCTTGGCTTCTGTAGCAGCATTTTCTCCGAAAATGATTTTACAAATTGTGCTCATGTTATGGTCGGCATGATTTAATATACTATCTCCATTATAGTAAAAAAAAAAACAAAAAAACAAAACTCATAGGTTCATTAATTAGTACAACTATACCTGGAGTATCATTTATGTTGTTTGGTTGTGCCCAAGGGGGTTCAATGTTGTGGAAACATGCAACTGACTCCTTGTGGAGAGCCTCAACTATTTGACCATCACGGGAGAAAATTGTCCAAATCAACTTGTTATAACCAAGTTCTTCTAAGCATAGCCATAAGGCAATGAGAATTTTGGCTAACCAAGAATCTTACCTGTGGGGCCTAAAGGTGGGTTAAGTAAGTCTCTTTCAAGGGTGTAAAAGAGGAGGAGAACCACCAAACTTCCAATGTTTTCCATAGTGGAGAGTGAATGGATTGTAGTTGCAAAATTAGAAGCTAAGAAACCATTATCCATTCAGTCTCCCCAATTGAAAGCATTGGAAGTTTAGTGGATTTACTTCTATTTAACACCCTGGAAACGGAACTATTTAACCAACTTATAGGTCTCATGGGTAAGATTCTAGGTTACCCAAGAGATTTATTGCCTTATGGTCTATAAGAAGTTGGTTAATATGAGTTGATTTATCAATTTTCTCTTGTGCCGGATCAAATAGTTGAGGTTATCAGTGAGGAGTCAATTGCTTGTATCCATTATATTCAATCACATATGGTGCAATTAGATAATATAGACGATACGCGAAATATTGTTGCACTCATTAACGAGCCTATGAACTATAGGTTCATTTACTACAATAGAGATGTCATACTAAATCATGTTAACTGTATCATGAACACTTTTTGTAATGTCATTTTAGGTGACAATGTTGTTAGGAAAGTCAATGTCCCGATACTTCATCCAGTTGTTAGAGCATCTAACAAGAATTCAAGCACACAGGCTCAACACTTGGTACAACAAGCCAAGAAGAATCATATATGAATTTGTTGTATAAGTATTATAGGGAGACCCTCAAGAATTAAGTTGTCTTGTAAGTGGAATTAGAGAAGTTGGAGGGATAAAGAGGTTTGTTCTGGATTGAGCCTTATAGGTAACTGAGATGCTTTATGTTGAATCAATCTTTTATTGTCAAGTTGGCCTAGAGCAAGGTTAGAGATAACGATGAAAAAGTTACTTGGAATTTTAATATTAGGAGTTTAAGAAGATTTATTGCCATTCTTTTATTGCATGGATGGCCGTGGTTAGAATAGTTCTAAACATTGGGTGTTTGCTTGCCTCTAATTGCATTCTTGGCTATAGTAGCCTAGAGGATATATAATGACCACTAGCTCTTTAAGTGTTCTTATAGCAGCTGAATATTTGAAGGACTACCCAAAATATTTTGTTATGTCAACTGAGAATAGGACACCTTCTAAAGGTATCTATACATGCTACGTGTAGCATTATCTAATGCTATTTATCACTGATGGGTGAGAGTAAAATAAATGAATTAGTGTTTGGTGGAATCGAGATACAAAGTAAAGTTTCCAATTCCATTTTGGATCAATTGGAGTGTACTAAGGTGTTTATTGACTCCAATTTCTGATCACTTTATTAAAATAAACATAGAGGATTTGTTATCTGTAGTGGCATAACTTTGGCTTCATTGGTAGAGATAGCGATGGGTGTTTCTTATTTTCATGTTAGGTGAAGTTAATGCTAGTGGTATCAATTATGCATGGGGCTCTATGTGAATTTTGAAGCTATGAAATTTTTAAATCAAAAGGGAAAAAAAAGAAGAAAACAATATATGACAGAGAAAAAATTAAAAGGTGTCATGAATAGAATAAAAATGAATAATTGTAATGTAGTTATGATGGTAAGAATTCCAGGTTCATTATTCATCGAGGATTACCATGAGTGAAGGTAGGGAACAACGATATTTATTCTGAGGTGGTATCTCACCAATATGATAAACTAATCAACACTAGGTCTCCTTGTGCAAAGTCTCACCATGCACACTTGAACCAATCAATAGGCTCGTTTTATATAGTATCAAGCCAAATGTGCTTGATCACTCATCACCAAATGCTCCAACAGTAGGATAAAGTGTCAGGTCCTTGGCTTCTCTAGCAGCATGCAGCATTTTCTCCCAAAATGATGTTACAAATTGCACTCATGTAATGGTCGGCACGATTTAATTATCTATCTCCATTATAGTAAAAAGAAACTAACATTCATAGGTTCATTAATTAGTGCACCTATACTTGAAGTATCATTTATGTTGGTTGGTTACGTCTAAGGGGGTTCAATGTAATGGAAACATGCAACTGACTCCTTGTAGAGAGCCTTAACTATTTGATCATCACGGGAGAAAATTGTCCAAATCAACTTATTATAGTTGAGCTATTCTAGGCATAGCCATAAGGCAATGCAACTTTTAGCCAACCAAGAATCTTACCTGTGGGGCCTAAAGTTTGGTAAACTAAGTCTCTTTCAAGGGAGTAAAAGAGAAGCATAACCACCAAACTTCCAATGTTTTCCATAGCGGGGAGTGAATGGACTGTAGATGCAAAATTGAAAGCTAAGAAACTACTATCCATTCAGTCTCCCCTATTGAAAGCATTGGAAGTTTAGTGGATTTACTTCTCTTTAACACCCTCAAAAGGGAACTATTTAACCAACTTATAGGCCTCATGAATAAGATTCTAGGTTGGCCAAGAGATTCATTACCTTATAAAGGGCTTATAAGAAATTGGTTAATACGAGTTGATTCATCAATTTTCTTTTGTGCCCGATCAAATAGTTGAGGCTCTCAATGAGGATTCACTCGCTTGTCTCCATTACATTCAATCACATACGGAGCAATCAATCAATATAGACAATACTCCAAATATAGTTGCATTTATTAACGAGCCTATGAACTATAGGTTATTTTACTACAATAGAGATGTCATACTATATCACGTTAGCTATAGTATGTACATTTTTTGTAACATCATTTTAGGGGATAATGCTGCTAGGAAAGTCAATGTCATGATATTTCATCCAGTTGTTACAGCATCTAACGAAAGTTCAAGCACACAGGCTCAACACTTATCATGTACACTGTATTGCCATTCTTTTATTGCATGATGGTCGTGGTTAGAAATCTTCTAAACATTGGGCGTTCTATTGTCTCTCATTGCATTCTTTGCTATTGTTTCCTAGAGGATAATGACCACTAAGTGTTCTTATAGCAGCTCAATTGGTAGGACTACCAATTTTGTTATATCAACTGATTATAGAACATCTTCTAAAGGTATCTATGGCATGTTATCTGTAGCATTTTCTACTGCTATTTTTCTCCATTTTGAATCAATTGGAGTGTATTAAGGTATTTATCAACTCCAATTTCAGATCAGTTTATTAAAACAAACGTAGATAGTTTGCTATCTTTATTGGCATAACTTTGGCTTCATTAAGTGGAGATAACAATGGGTGTTTCTTATTTATATAGTAAATATTTGTCTTTTACATATTAAATGTTAAGGGCATTTATTCTTTAGATTTAAATCTCTTGCCTGCGATAAATGTTTGGCAATCAAGTAAACAAGCATTTGTTGTGTTAAAGACTAAACCCCTAGTGGAGAATGTGTTGGAGAATGCTAATGTCCCTAGCATCAATGGTGAAATTGTGCCATCTTGCAAGTATATTTTTTCATTAATATTTGTTGAAGTTTAGTAGTTAGAGAGAGATATGTTGGTGAAAAAATACTACAAACATAATAAACATGGATCTAAGATTTGATTTTGAACAAAACATAATAATCGAATCGAAAAATAATAAATGTAAAATACGTGGATTTGTTTTTTCCGATAATCCACGAAGAACACTTTGATCTTGATCTGCGAAGAATTGGCGTCCTACCCCAACTCTGCCTACACCTTTGGTGATGGGAACTTCTATCTCAATAATAGAATAATCTATTTGTAGAAAGGGTGGACGACCACTTATTTATAAAAGAGGATGCTAGGTTTTCTACCCATCGTAGAATTCTAGTATTAGGTGAATACCACTAAAACTTTGATAGGATGTTCACTAACCCATCATATTTGATGTTGGTAACTAATGCTAGACCACAAGCATGATTTCCAATTTTACCCTTTATGTTTTGAACAAATTACAATCCAGTATTTATATAAAATTTGTATATGTGAAAAGGCCATAAAATAATTTTAATAATTAAAATAATAATAATATTATTCCAACAAGATCGTCATGTTGTTTAAAGGGAGAAAGTGTGAGAAGGCTGCCTGGGGTGACTCATCTCTTTCAACCTGGATGAAAGAACCTCATAGTCCTTGGGGGATTGCCCTCCCCCTCCCCCCCCCCCCTAATTGTGTAGGAATTGAATCCTTAGTTAAAGTGGGGAGGATCATCCATTTACTTCATCAATTTTTTTTTTCATTGGTTTTCTCTTTCTTCTCTTTGAGCCACTGGTGGTCTCCCATCATAACTGCTTCTTCGTCTGATTTATCTTAGAATAAAAATTATGTGGAATGGTTCCTTCCTGCCTAAATCTAACCATTTAGTCCAATGGAAGAATATCTGTAATTCTTTTCAGGTTGGAGGTCTTGGCATTCGTTATCTTAGGGATATGAACAAAGTGGGTATGGGTAAACTCTTTTGGAATTTGGTGGAAGGTAATTCTTTGTGCTTCAGTTCGTTGAAGTGCGTTATGTGATTAATGGTGATATTTAGTATTGTCAAACTCCACGGAATGCCTCGTGAACTTGGAGGGGTATCTTAAAGGCTAGAGATTTTATTTTGAGTCACACAGGTTTCTTATTGGGTAAAGGAGATAAAATTCAAATGTGGCAAGATCCCTGGATTGAAGGTCAAAGTTTAATTTCAAGATTTGGTTATAGGATTGTTCATCACTTTGATAGTAATGTTGATGCTAAAGAAAGTAAACCTTACAATGATCGTATGATTAAGTTGGTTGGGCTAGTAATTGAACAACCTATCCCTAAGAAAAGGTTAGAAGACAGGATAATTTGGAAAGTAGCTTCTAATGGGAAATTTTCGTCAAAAACGACATATGAGGCTTTAACTATGGAAGGACCAAAAGTTAATTGGAACAAGATCCTTTGGAATAAAAAGAGAGTGCTCTAGTTTTCTTTCATATCTTGGCTTGCTATTCATTGCACTTTATCCACCCTAGATAATCTCCAAAATGTGGGTTCAAATTAGCATCAAGATGTATTATTTGCAAAGATCATTTGGAAACATGTGATCATATTTTCTTCAAGTGTTCATACTCTAGCTTGATTTGGCTGAAATGTTTAAGAAGGTTCGGCATCTCTAGAGTAGGAATAAGTACAATTTCGAAAGAAATATTGGTTGTGATATGTACTAAATTTCCCAATAAGCAATTACTTACTATGTTTAGCCTTTGCTTCTATGCATTAATTTACATTTATGGAGAAAGAGAAATCACATAATTTTTTAAGGCATGGAGTCACCTCACACAACAATTGTCAACCAAATTGAAGATGCTATTCATGGCGTGTTTAATGATGCCGAAATCGAGGTTGATAACACTGGAGTTATGGTTCGAATCTTCAAAAGTTGGAACTGTGAATGTAAAATTTTGTAACCTAAAAGCATTTTGTGCTTGTGGAAGTGCCTAGAACAAGATGTCCTCAAACTCAATACCGATAGATCTTTATCTTCAATGGGAGTTAGTTTTGGCTTTGTTGCAAGAAATTCAGATTGGAAATTACTATTTACAGGTGTTGAAGTATGGTTAAAAATCAATTAGGCCCAGTTCAAGTGTGTGTATTTTTGGGTCGGTCCAAGGTAATTTGGGTTGGGCTTGTAACTTATGTAAATGTCCAATTTTGTGGTACTTCTATAAGGGACGGGGTTCTGTTTTTTTTTTTTTTGTAAGTAAGAAGTCTAACTTCAAGTTAAGTCTTTTATAGAGAAGAGAATAGAAAATGAGAGAAAACTCAAGAGATGAGAGATTGAGAGGTTTGAGAAGTTTGAGATCTAGAAGAAGGTGAAGCTAAGTGATAGAGGTGTGTTTCCTGATATTAATTTGCCTCGTTTTCTTCATAGTGAAATCGAGTTCCAATGCTCATACCTTTGTGGACGTAGCTTTTGGGTGAACCACGTAAAATCTCGTGTTGTGGGTATTGTGTCCTTATTATTTTCTTTACGTGGTTGTTTATCTTCTTTGCATTTGCTACTATTAGATGGGATTGTCCGTCATTGCCATTGTCAAGCAAGGTCTTAGAAGGTGTAGTATATAAGGTGTTTGGTTAAGTACCCATAGGTATTTGATCAAATTACTAAGTAAGCTTCACAAATGTGTTCACATACACAATAAGTGGTATCAAAGCCTAGGTTATTTAAAGGATTTGTAATGGCGAAGAAAGGTACACCAATGATCAAAAGTTACAGTGTGGTGAAGTTTGAGATGAAGCCATTTGATGGAAAATCAAACTTTACATTGTGGCAAAGGAATATGAGGAATATTCTTATCCAACAAGGGCTTCATAATTGCATTCGGGGCATTGAAGCGAAGTCGTAGAGCATGTCCAATAAGACATGGGAGGAGTTGGATTTAAAGACTATTAGTTCCATTGAGTTGTACGTTTCCAATAAAGTCATATGCAATGTCATGAAAGAAAAGATTGCAAAGGGAATATGAGATAAGCTTGAGAAGCTTTACCTGATAAATACTTTGTCTAACAAATTATTTTTTAAGGACTAACTCTATGGCCTAAAGATGGAAGAGGGACAAGATATTATGGAGCACTTGTGTCATGCCCCGTACCAATATTGTCCCCGAATTAACTTTCCTATGGGTTCAGGATTTTGTTCTTGGGCTGTTACCCCCAAAAGGCCTCGGTACTATGTAGGGTCGGTTTGCCCCTTATGAATACTTCAAGCACTGCACTCTTGGGTGGTGTGAGACTAAACTTCTCACCCTATGTCATGCTACTTTCAAGAGCAGTTTACCATTTTCCCAGACAAACTTTTTATTGTGCTTTTATGATTGATTAAGTTCTTGCTTATTTGACATGTTAGATCAAATCTTAATTTGTCTTCTTTTAGTGTCCTAACTTTCATAAGGTTTTCTAACTATGTTTGACTTTCACCTTATGTTTTGTGTGTAATCAAGGAGCAAAGAGTAGGCAGTAGAAGTTTTGATCGTTGCATGTTGAACAAGAATAAAGCATACAACCTGAACAATTGGGATAGATAAAACATCTTCCAAATAACAAGCTTAAGCTATTTTAGGGAGAGAAAATGATGAATAAAACAAGCAAGAATTGCGCTATTTTATAGCTGCATTCGTAAAAACATCAGCTACTGTATTGCCTTCTCTAAAGGTATGTTGGAATTTCCAAGTGAGGTTAGCTAGCTCAGTTTGGATCTAATGAAGACATGGAACAATCTTCCATAGCATTCTAGCACTGTTCATTCCTTTAACTAACACAAGAGAGTAGGAATCGATAATAACTCTTGCACCAGAGAGCTTAAAATCCTCCAAACTGTTCGATGCAAATTATCAATAAAAATAAAAGAACAAAAATATATAAAACCTTGGCAAACAATGGTCAATCAACAGAAACAACGTTGATCCAGCAATTTCTTTTGACTTAAAATAATCACGATTTGAACTGAATTAAAATTATCCTAAGATAAACTAGAATGAGAATCACAATATAAAGAATTAGATCGGTCAAATCCATCAAAACAAGTCATCTTATTAATTTATTTGTTTACTTATTATCTTAATTCAATTAACAAAGCTAATGTTATTGGATCGGAAGATGAAATCTATTAATCTAAATATTGAATCTAAATTCTGTGATGATATTTTAATAAGACGAAGTCAAAATGTTAAATATTAAATCTTTAACAAAGTATAGTTTAACTTGAACTTATTTAAGATTAAACTATCAAAATCATGAGAATAACATTTTATCCAATGATCACTACTTAAGAAATTACAATCACAATAAAACATTGAAGTATGATTGAAACAAATAATTATTTAAAATAATCTTGCTTAAGCTTCATTGATCTCTCTAGCGGAAGTCTAGTCACAAATCATAGCAAGAATAATAAAAGGAAAAAAAAAAGATTGACAAGAAAGTGATGATCATTTTATTAATTTTGGCTTGAAATTGGGAGAGTACTCTATCTGTTTACAAAGCTTAAACAAAAAATAAACAAAAAACTAAAAATTAAAAACTAAAATAATAGGAGAGAACTAGAAAAAATAATCTCAGAAGAGATGATATGAGATTTGATTATGGTTTAGTCTCTTATTTATAGAGACTAGATTAGGATTCCTTTAGAATTCAGAATACCTTTGTATTTTACAAGAACTCTGAAACCTAACTTGCTATGTTACAAATCATGCCACCTCAACATTACATGAATCTTGAGAAAATCTTATCGACATTATCATGTCGCCCAAGGTGTTCACTACGTCATAGTACTTATGGGCTCGTTGACTTTGGTCTTGAATCATAACGTATGTTTTTAATTGTCTTGGTTCATCCATTTGAATCTTGCAATTTTGTCCTATCACAAATAAATTATCAAAATAGTAAAATTTGAAATGGATCGTGTTTAACACCAAAAATACCATTTTACCATATATAAATGGGAGGCGTTCGGAGGTCCAAAAAAGAGCCAAACATTGTGCCAAACATTTTTTCAATGTATAGGTTAGAAGTTTGAGAACGGGCTGGTTTTTTGTGAGGATGATCTCTATGATGAGGAGAACATCCTCACTAGAAAATCAGCCCATTCCGAAACTTCTAACCCCATCAAAAGTGGTTTACAAAAAATGGATGGTCCACAATTCTTTAACTAGTAAACTAGGGTTAAAAGTTTCGGAATGAGCTAATTTTTGGTGAGGATGATCTCTTCGCCATAGAGATCATCCTCACAAAAAACTAGTCTATTCTGAAACCTATAACTCCTATTTTGAAAAGTGTTTGGCTTTTTTTAGGGCATCCAGACGCTTCTCTACATACATATATATATATATATATATATATATATATATATATATATATATAATATATATATATATATATATATATTATATATATATATATATATATATATATATATGGGTCCCGTTCGCCACCCTTAGTTTTATCACACACTTTAACAAACGCATTTTGTCTTACATGGGTTAGAAGTTTCGGAATGAGCTGATTTTTGGTGAGAAGGATCTCTATGGTGAGGAGATCATCCTCACTAAAAATCAGCTCATTCCAAAACTTCTAACCCCATCAAAATTGATTTACAAAAAATGAACGGTCCACGATTTTTCAACGTGTAAACATGGGGCTAAACATTTCGGAATGGGCTGATTTTTGGGGAGGATGATCTTCTAATCATAGAGATCATCCTCACCAAAAATCAGCTCATTCCAAAACTTCTAACCCATGTAGGACAAAAAACGTTCGTTAAAGTGTGTGGTAAAACTTAGGGTGCTGAACATTTCCCTATATATATATATATATATAGGGAAATGTTCAGCAACAAACATTTTGGCAAAACATTTTTCAAAACATGGGTTAGAGATTTTGGAATGAGCTGATTTTTGGTGAGGATGATCTCTACGGTGAGGAGATCATCATCACCAAAAATCAGCCCATTCCAAAACTTCTAACCCCATCAAAACTGGTTTACAAAAAATGGACGGTTCACGATTTTTCAACTTGTAAATTGGGGCTAGAAGTTTTGGAATGGGCTGATTTTTGGTGAGGATGATCTCCTCACCGTAGAGAACATCCTCACCAAAAATCAGCCCATTCCAAGACCTTTAACCCATGTTTTGAAAAATGTTTTGTCAAAATGTTTGCCAAAATGTTTGTTGCTGAACGCCCCCCATATATATATATTCTGGTGACCAAGTAGTAGTACACATATCCCCTATTTAAGTAAACATATAGAAATATAAATATTTTAGTACAACAATGTTTACCTTCAAGATTTAATTTACTTCATCAATATGTACTAAAATAGTTATATTTATGTAGTTTTACTTAAACAGAAGATGTGTATACCGTTGTATAAAAAACTAGGGATGTTTATTTTTGGTTTATTTCAATTCTATTGTTTTGGTAAAATAACTTATTTTCTAAAATGATAATTTATAATTTTTGGAATTAAAATGAATAGTACACCATTTTGGTAATTTTCAAATTTTGATGTATGTTTCGATAAATTACCTTTTGTTATTTGAGTGAATTTCATTTTTTTCATGGGTATAATTAAGTGAAAAAAAATATAGTCTTTGGTGAATTTTTGGATGCGGGTGGAAATTTATTTTCAATGAAAAAAAAATCAATCAAACACATATAAAATGGATTTTCCACTTATTTTCAGTCAATCAAATTATAAATCTTTACTTGGACACCATAATTTGGATCTCACAAATGTCCCCACCTTTATATTTTAACTTAATGTAATAAGGGTCACTTGGTTAAATTTTAAAAGCCTTTTAATTAATATTTTAAATTACAAATAAATCCTTTTACGATGAGTAGGAATTTGCTGTTAAGAAATTTCTGTGTTAAGCAGACAAGTTAGTGGCATGGAGTCAAGCGGAATCGTATATTGAAAAAACACTTAAAATTAATGGCTTAGAAATTTTCTCTCCATCAACCAATCACGCTTGCTTGTTGAATACACGTGAGTGACATCATGCTATTGATTCATCACCTTAGCACAGAAATTTCTTAAGAGCAAATTCGTACTCCTCTAAGTTTGCATGCCAGCTTCTAGTGATGATGAGTTAGATTAAGATTATCTACGTACGTGGCAGAAAGAAATATGTAGTCCCACTGAAGTTAACCAACTCCTGGATTACTGGATCCACATTCTGCAATATCGTTTACCGCCATTAAAATTTCAAGGCGCGCCCATTTCCCACTTCACACTTTTCTATGTAAATGTCAAAGGCCTCTCCTCTTGTCCCGCGCAAATTTGAACTCTCTCTCTCTCTCTCGCTCGCTCGATAGATCGAAAGAATCGGAAAAAGGTTAGTTTTCTGCATCTCAATCTGGATTTTTGGTTCGATTTTTCTAACCCTATGAACATGCAAATTTGATATCTGAAGCATTTCTAGGTTTCAATCTGCCCTCAATTATAATAACGTAGATTTATTCCCATTTTTTTTTTCTTTCAATTTTAGGGTCTACTTGATTATAGTTTTGTTATTTAATCTTTAATTCGTTTGCTGCCATTGAAAAATCTTAAAAGTTGGAAGCATCTCAACATCTCATCTCACATCATCCAAGCACGCTTGTTCTGCTCTCTGTAAATCGGGTCTCCATTAGTGCCAATTAGTCTTAAAATTGTAACCCTTTGAAGTTTGAACAAGACTCCTAAAAGAGCAAAACTGTGAAGTTGTTTGTTAAAAGATACAAGAGGAATCTGTCCGTCCAAGCACAATATCCATTTCATAGTAAATTTGTTTGGGAGCTTTCCAAGCACTAGAAAATCTTTGCAGTTGGAAATATTTAGAACTGCATACATTTAAAATTTGACTATGTTTGCAATGCAAGAAACTAGGGGCACAATTTCATCAACCTTGCAAAACCAAATAAAAGACATAAGTTACATGCTTTTTGGTTAGAAAGTAAGTTACTTCTTTCTGCAGACAATTAAACAAATACCCTTTCACATCTCAATCAATACCATGGTTTAAAATATCGGAATGTATCGATATCGGTCAAGACCGATGCGAAACATTGAATGTATCGGGTTTGTTTCGAAATGTGTCAGTTTGTATTGAATGTATCGGCCGATACCGTATCGGTTTTTTGATTAACCGAAACATTCAATCTATGTGATATTTTAAACCATGATCAATACCAATGTGAACCTTATGAGAGAAACTCATGGGACACGTGGATTTCACCAAGATAACCCATTTTGTTCTTATTTATCATAGTTAGAAAATATCTTTTATGTGACTAATGGAATAATATATAGGTTAAATTGGCCATGGGAATGTTGGGTGGAACAATAGTAACCATTAGACCACTGTAGGATGAGGGACTAAAAAGGTAAAAATCTATTTGTGTGGAGGGCACAATATAACTCTACTAAAATTGATAGAAAACAATTTAGATATTTCTCGTCTTGTAGACATATTAACCTTATCAATGTAAAGTTCCATATAGGACAAAAGCTATTTCCTACTTCTGTAATTGGAGAAAATCTCCTTAGACTAATTCCTCGCATTTTGTATTGTGGAACTTTGATGCATAATGCAGACCATATCATTTGTATTTTCTTAGCTATTGTTTGTAAATCATACGGTCATACTTTTTGGTCTAACAATATCATTGTCATGCTTGTCTTATTCATTTTCTTTTATTTTGGTTTTTTCCCTTATTTGTTGTAAGTTCCCTTCTGACTTGATATCATGTGGGATATTTTTCTTGTAGGTTTCTATCTATATTTAAATATGGGTTTTAGTTAACTGGAGTCTATTATTTGAAGCATGCAATTATGTTAACTGATGACTAAGGGAAAGTTTCCAAGGCAAGAGTAACAATTACATTCTATTAAAGTATTTATGTTATTATTATTATCATTCAATGACTAATTCATTGTTTTTCGGTGGCTATACAGTGGAAGCAATTCAAACAAAGACTCTAAATTTGATGAAGTTTCTCCAAAATTCAATTGGTCTCAGCATGCCCATGCACATGATAGTTTCTCATGCCAATATAAGTTTTTGAGCTCAAATTTTCTTTTCTCCTTACAGGCGCAGAAGCCTCTCGTTGAAAGAACATTAGGTTCAAGGTATGCATTGAGATGTATTCGCACGAATATCAATTGCTGCCATCACTCCTTTTTTATTCTTTTAATATTTAGTTGCATAGAATATTATTCATCTCTCTCCCTCTCTCTCTCTCTCCACCCCAAATGATAAAATACCAATATAAGATAACATACAATTATTGGGGAAGAAAGTTCTCTTTTGGACATCTTTCAGTTCTCTTTATTTCTGTTAAAGCAGTATGCAGTTCCATCCCCATCCCAAGCACACGAGAGGAAATAGGGTGGATCAATATTATTGGCTAATCTTCACAGGCCCCCTCTTTAAGGCTTTGGTTGCTTATTTCTTGTAGCATGATCAATGCAATAATTTCAAGGTCATTTGTTCATTGGAAAGCTGTCTGCAATCCTAGCACTAGCAGGGTGTGTTGGGAACCAAGAACCTTAAAGGTGGGATTTTATCCTTGTTCAGAAAATGATTGTGGAGGTTTGGAGAGGAGCATTCGAGTCTTTGGAGGATATTCAAAATGACTAAATGCAGGAGTGGGAGACTCGATAATACTCTTTCTCTGCTTTCTTATTGGTGCATGTATGGAAAGACAAACATGTTATTGGTGTTTCAAAAGGCATAAGATCCATTGTGGAGTTAGGGTTTGAATAATTTATTGGGGAAACTTGGGTGTGGCAAGTCTCCTTTCAAAAATGAATTCCCAACAATGTTTTCTCTTTCCTAAAAAAAGATCGCCTTTTCCGGATTTTATGATTTGGGAAGGAAATGACTTATTTGGACTTTCGATTTTAGAGTCATGTGAATGTTTGGGGTATTGACACTGTTTCTAGCCTTATCACTATTATTTATGAGTCTTTTAGAAATATCTTGAATGCAAGTAGAGTTTGTAGATTGTAATCGGGTCGACTTCTATATAAGATCTCTCTACCCCATTCTGGGCAATTCCTTTTGCTCTGATATTTCTGCATCCTTTGTTTTAGGATCCAAGGTTCCATTAAAAGGTTGTTCTTTTTGGTTGGATCACTAAGTTTGACAAAATTCTAATGGTGGATCACTCGGGTCAACCTCTTTGTTGATTTTTTTTTTCTGTGTGAATCATTAATTGCTATGCACTCTTGCAAATTTTCTTTGGGATCTCTCTCTCTCTCTCTCTGCAGTTTGTTGGATTATACCTAAAACCTTGTTTGAAGTTTGCCCATTCTGTTGCATGTACGCCTTTACTTCAAGAAGAAGATTGCTTTGGAGCATAGTCCCATTTGCGGGCTGCTGTGGAATTTGGAAAGAAATAAATCAGAGGTTGATTGATGATGATGATGTGAAATTCTATTAGAGGAACAAGCTGTAAAGAGGCAAGGCAGTTGAAGTTAGCAAAAAATTATTTATCATATATTGCAAACTTGTTAAAGGATGGACTGAGCTTAACATGATAACCAAGTTTAGATTCCGCAATTCGGCTAATTCAGATTGATCCGGGAAAGTTTTTGGAAAAAATAAATCACGGACTATACAAATGATGTTTTTGAGTTTCTTCGCAAAAACCTATCATTTACAACCTCTTTTGAAAACCTATCTTGTTCTTTAGATTTGAAGGTTGAAGAAGATAAATATTGAGGTTGAAGGGTGAAGGTTTTAGCCTAGAGATTGATGATGAGTTTTTTTAGGGAACAACCAAGGTTCTTATTTTGGAAATGAAAAATAAAAGAATGCTTTTATAAGATTTTGGAAGAAGAGTGGAGATTGAATATGATTATATCATTGTCTCGCCGATTCACCTATTTTATCGTCTGGTCCCTTATTCAGTGTATTTTTCCGAATTTTGGAAAATGGAGAATTTTTTACAGTGTAACTAAAGGATGTATATATATTAGACTCTTTGTATCATGGGAATTCTCTTCCCTAACTCTTTTCTTTTGTTACTTTTGCTCCATTTTATTTTTGTATAATCTCATTTTTTTCTCTTCCACCATCATCAGCCTTATAGAAGGAATATATACAGGTTGAATATTATAAAATAGCAAGATGAAAGTCTAAGAAAATGTGGATGTGTCATATGACCACATTTTCAACAACAAAAAGCATGGCTCAGGACATAATTGAATGGAGCAACATGAGTTGTTTAGTTGACTCAAAATCTTTGGGATATGGTTTTGATGATGATGATGGTGATTGATAGAAACTACTCTAGACTTTAACCTTCTCTCATGGGTAAACTAGGAGATGCATTTTAATTGCATGAATTGGTATGCAAATTTAATTTATATTTATAAAGTTTCCTTGTATCTATCCAATTAGTCATTCTCATATGGTTCCTTCATATTTCTTAATAGCTCGATGGCTTCTACAATTGTAAATGGTATAATGCTGAAGAGTCCACAAACTGTAAAGGTGAGCTTTCCTTTGGTGATTGTGTGGTAGATCATATCATTGTCCTTTCTATAACTTCTTTCTCTTTTGAGTATATGTTCTGTTTAATTAAAAGATATTTTGAATCAAAACCAGATTGATCTTGCTGAAAAATTGAAAATAAAATTGACCCAGATTTTTGTTGTTGTTGTGATTTTTTTTTCTCCAAAACCATTTTATGTACATTTGTTGGTGATGCTTGTTGATTAAGAATATGTTGATTTTGAAATTCCCTTGTTCAATCAATTGGAAACATTTGGCAGGCTTGGGAAACTCTCTCTGGCTTCAAGGCAACATCCCGGAATTATTTAAAACCTGGAATAACTGCTCCTGTAGTCCAGAATATCAGTGCAGACCATTTTTCGTCCAAGAAGTTAGCTTCTCAAGATATCGGAACAAAACCTACTTTATGGAGCTCATCTGACACAACTCGAAAATATTCTGGAAGTTCAAGGGACGAAAATTTTGAAAGGCATCAAAACTTCAATGATTCCAATCCCAGGATTGGTGAATCTCTAATCCACAAAAGCAATTCTCCTCCAGAAATCAGAATGAGTGCTGCAGAACCTGTCAGACCTGGTAACGTGGGGTGGCAAAGTGCGAGAAAAGCACCAGTCTTCAACAGTTCTCCAGCACCCATTGAAGATGGATTGTCTAGTAATCATATTATGCAAACTAACCAAAACTGTAAAGATTTTGCTGATGATATAGATGATGATGATATACTTACGGTAATATGTACTTCTAATTGATTTAAAATCATGTATTTTGGTCTCTCTAGTAGTAAAAGTGATGATCTCTAAGCATATAATTATTTTTTTACAATTTATCTTTTGGTTTCCAGAATATTGATGTGGACCAAATAGTTCTAGAACACATTCAATCAACGTGCACGCCTCAATCGACAATGTCTAAGTCTCACCCTTTCACCCCAGTTGTAAATAAGGATCATGTTGTAAGGCTTGACGAAACATGTTTGCCTCCAGAATTGTCCACTAAGTGCAGTCATGGCTTTAAGGTATATCTTTGTGTTCAGTTCCAACTTCTACACATTTCAATTTTCTATCAGCTTGACATTCCTTATTCCTGAAATTTATCAGGTCGCACTTTGTCCCGAAGCTGCAACTCATTTGCAGGAGATAAAGGACATGTTAATTGCCATATCAAATGAGCTTCTTGACAATGTCTCTGACCTTAGTCCAATGCATGTAGAGAAGCTTCGTCAGGATAGGTTTGTCCACTTTTGATGTATATATTACCGTACCATGTATTTTCTATGCAAGACACTTTCCTTGCTAACATTGTAGGATTTTAAGCCTTACTAAGGGTCTTTTTGCTGAAATGGATAACCACATTAGCAATCCAACACCACAGCCCTCTAAATTTCATAAAAAAACTGAGATCCATATTTTTTTTTTGGACTTGATCCAAGGTTTTGAAAATGGACTAACTCCCAAATTTAATATTAAACTTCAACGGTGAAAAATAACTTTTTTTTGGTTTTTTTTCAAAGTTCCTAGAATTTTGTCCTCTACAACTCTGAAGCATCGGATCATGTTTTTGGATGCCACAAGGTGAGCCCAAGGACCCTTAGTAAGGGTGAAATCCTTACTAACTTAGTAAGGCTAATCAGACTCATTTTCAATGGCACTCTTCTGATTACTTTTAGTAACATGGCTGTCATATTTTCTGTTCTTATGTATGTGCTTATTCATAGCCAGGTTGCAGCTGAATAAGCAAGTTCAACAGCTTGAGAAATATCTTCATTCTTCTTCTGTTGATGATGAAAGACAGAAATCACATTTTGCGGCATCCACAACCACTTCGAGGGGTTATCAATTTGAAACTCCTTCAGCAGGGCTTGATCCTCTTAGATTTGCTCAGGTCCATATTCATAACGAGCCAGAAAGCTGTGACAAGTGGGTTCCATCATCAGTATCGTTCTTGTCTACAGATAGGTTTGGTGTTCCCACAGGTCCTGTTGAAAGGGAACCATTTATTCCAAAGGCCGTTGATGTTAATTACATCGAAGGATCAAATGATAAAAGATGGAGTAGTGTTGACTTCCCATGGAACAAGAAGCTAGAGGTGCTTATCTAAAATAATGTCTAGATTCCTATGCACACTATAGCTTCTTTTTAATGGGTAGCACTTGTTTCCTGTTTCAGGCCAATAACAAGAAAGTGTTTGGAAATCATTCATTTCGTCCCAATCAAAGAGAGGTAATAAATGCAACAATGAGTGGGTTTGATGTTTTCGTTTTGATGCCAACTGGAGGTGGAAAGAGCCTGACATACCAGGTACAAACGTGACCCTTATTATTATTTTTTTCTTATTCATTTTCTTTGATAAGTCTATATTGGATAAACTACCCATTTACAATGTGATCCAACTAGAAACAAACCCCTACAGTCCCAAGAAAGATTGGATGACTAATAAAAAAAAGTCCTTGGATGATGGTTACTGCGAACCTTTTCTATTCCTTTCCTCATGAAGTTCCCATGTGATTGCGAGGGTAAGTAATCTCAAGATTGGCCGCCCTTTGGAGGAAAAAGTGTTGTTGCACCCAAGATTTAAAATCTAATTTCGATGCAATGTTTTGTTCAAAGAGAAAACTGAAACAGTCTCGATCAAAATATTCCGTGAAATTCCAAAGCATTCTGAGACTATTTGAAGTATTTTCAAAAGATTCAATGTTTTGTTTTGGTCTTGGCCATAATCAGAATGTTCTGTCTAAACATTTTGAAATAACACGTAACTTTGAACCATGGGTGTATTAACCACTAAAGAACTCTGGAGTGGGCCCAAGAAAAATTCAAAAAATCTCATAAATATAGCTAAAAAGCAAAAGTAACTCTATCTAGATCCCAATAAAGTAATGGATGACTTACCAATTCTCCTTTGGCTTAGCACATTGAACGAAAATCATGGTTGAATTTTCTCTAGTTGTTGTAGGCTAACCTAAAACATGTTAACTGCAAAAATGATTCAAATTACTATTTTACCTTTACCTTTATTCTCTAGTTGTTCAGATCACATTTGCAATATTCTATTTAAGAAAGGGAGAGGATCATCCTCTCCCATTTCAGTTTGGTTCGATCTAGAATGGGGGAGTGAGAATATGGAAGTAGCCTGACAACTGCTCCCCCCCCCCCCCCCCCCCCCCCCCCCCCCCCCCCACCACCACCACCACCACCACACCACCACCAGAAAAAAAATAAAAAACCAAGGAGAATAGATAATTGTTGTGTAGCAAGGATTTGTTTAATTAACCAACTCCATATTTCTAGGAAAACCATTTAACTGATTTTTAAGGCCAAACACCAAATTTTGTCCATTATAGGGGCCCAAAAAGGGTTATGAACCCAAAAAGTGCGACAACCCACAATGTTTGTTTTAGATCACTTGACAATATTTTTCTATATTCATTTTGAATAAAATGCTAAAAGCTTTTTTCTCTTCTCTTTTTTTTTTGTTGTTGCCATTTCAATGTAATGTTTCACAATGTTTTAATGCACGCCAATGTTTCAGAATGTATTGATATATTTTGGTTTTTTTGAAATAATGAACCCCATAGCTAAATTGCATTTTTTAACCTTGGGTCTAGGTCTAGTCATATTTTGGACATCTGGGAAAAGATCTTGAAGTCCTTGTCACCTTAGGCCTGGTCAACAATTTTAGAAACTGTAGTTTATAATTTCTAAGATTCATTTAATCACTTACAAGTTTTAATCTGGCTTTATGAGTGAGAACATTTCTAGTTTGTATCACTTTGAGAGTTCGGTGTTCAATTCTTCCTTTTAATCACTTGAAAAATATTTTTCCATATTTATTTATGAATAAACGTTAGTTTTTTATTTTTTATTTTAATTAGAATATAATGCTTCTGAATGTTTTGATGCATGCCAATGTTTTGAATGTGTCGATATGTTTTGGTTTTTCAAAATACTGAAGCTAAACTGCATCTTAAACCTTGGGTCTAAGTATAGCCATATAGAGACCTTTGGAAAAGGATCTTGAAGTTCATGCCTCCTCAGGAATGGTCAAGGATTTTTTGGCTATTTCTGAAGATTTTCTTGAAGTCCAATTTTACCATGTATGCCAAGGATACTTCCTTCAAATGACGAATACTTCATCAAAGTCTTATCCTGAAAATCTAGGGGCGGCTTAACAAATCGCATTGCTTCTTTGAATTCTATCTGATAAATGAAACGAAGGATCGTAATTCATTTGACATGTACAAGTTTTTCACCTGCTGCCAACGTAACTCATCCTTCCTTTATAGGTACTGACACGTATATTACTAATTTGATTTGGTCAATAAACCATTTGGGATGAATTCTTCATAGTCGAGGAATTTTATGTTTAAGAATTGGTTTGTGTTTTTTCATGTGTATGTAATTCCTTTGGTGTTTTTGGAGTATTTTGTTATCTCTTTTACATTTTTGCCCTTCTCTGAAAAATCAATTGTGTGATTTTGCAGCTTCCTGCACTTGTATGTCCAGGAATAACCCTAGTGATTTCACCTCTTGTCTCACTCATTCAAGATCAAATTATGCATTTGTTGCAGGTAATATATGCTATTTTAGTTCCTCTAGTTAATTAATACCTTTGTTTTCCCGTGGTCATCTTATTCAAAGCCTTTGAATTGTACTATGTAGGCAAACATTCCTGCTACATACTTGAGTGCAAATATGGAGTGGAATGAACAACAAGAGATCTTTAGAGAACTGAGTTCAGGTTGCTGTAAATACAAGCTGTTATATGTTACACCTGAGAAAGTTGCCAAGTAAGTTTTGTTTACTT
Organism: Akebia trifoliata; assembly: GCF_017979445.1. Classification (NCBI taxonomy): domain Eukaryota; kingdom Viridiplantae; phylum Streptophyta; class Magnoliopsida; order Ranunculales; family Lardizabalaceae; genus Akebia; species Akebia trifoliata. The sequence continues at coordinate 18,790,775 of NC_141378.1, forward strand.
GAATAAAAAATTTCCACACGAATGCCTTTATTATATTAAAACAGGTACCATAACCCCTTACAGTAAGGCCGATTTCAGAAAAAAAATTCTTAGGACAAATTGCATTCAATAATCAAACCATATTTAGCATGGTGGATATGTTTGACTTGAGGAGAATTAATTTAGCATTCTTGAAATGAAAAGAGGGCTTGGAAACTTCTTGTTAGTTTTTTCACTTGCTGTCCACACATGGTATTGGGTTCGTTTTCTCCTCTACTGAAACATATCTTGTGTTTTCTACTTGCGAGGGTTATTATCTTATACTTTCCATGAGGGAGGTTTAAAATTCTCTCAAGTTATTTGTCTTCATCACGTATGATTAGACATGGGTATATACATTATAGAGAACTCATAGTTAATCTTCTTCATTTTGTAAGTCCACTTGCGCTCTTATCTAGGGTAGTTTCCAACCTTGTTGAATGAATTCAATTTAGAAATCTTTCTTCCATCTTCTTGTACTTGGTTTCTGATTTCTTCAAAGTGCATTTTTTTGCTTTGCTATTTGTTTGAACATTGGGAATTCTCTACAGAGTGATTTGTCCCCAAACTACATATCATCATGATCATCAAAGCCTTATCCAAAGATTTAGGGCCACCACCTATCAAAACAAAATTAGTCCACACGTTGTAAATCCTCCCAAAGCATTATTCTCTTTCAACACCTTATCTTGTGAACACTTTTCTTTTTTCAATTCTTCTTAAACTTTTTGAATGCCTACCAAAACCCCCATGTTGGAACTACCCATAACATTGCTATCATGTCTGTGGGGCCTAGTTCCACAAGAACTGTCATTTACCTAATAATGAAGGCGGTAGGTTTCATTTCATGCAGCTTCGGTTACAGACGGATTGAAGCAGTAGGCTCTTCTTTACCTATTAGAATATGGATTCAAGATGAAGGGACTAGAATCCAACTCCAAAAATCTTGAATTTAGCCGCTCGGTTTGTTTAATGTATATTTTTAAGTATGTGAGCTATAAGATTATTAATATATTCTCTTGGTGAAACTTCTTGTTCCACCGTACAAACATGTACCCGGAAAATAAAATATTGTATTGTACATGAAAATTAGTTTTTCATTTAGTTTAAATTAGTTTTTCATTTAGTTTCATAATTTATTTGGTGCCAAGCATTAGAGATTTGCATTCTTCATTTTGACAAAACATATTTATTTGGAGAGCAGAAGTGATGTTCTTTTGAGACACTTGGAAAGTTTGCATGCTCGTGAATCACTTTCTAGGATTGTTATTGACGAAGCTCATTGTGTAAGCCAATGGGGACACGATTTTAGACCGGATTACCAGGTTTTGGATTTCTAAATCTTTTCGTTTACATACTTTAAAGAACAAAAAAAATTTGTCTGATTGGATAAAAGAATTGCTTTATTGGATGGTCAACATTATTCTATTTTCTTGTCAGGGTCTTGGTATTCTGAAGCAAAAATTCCCAAATACTCCAGTGTTGGCTTTAACTGCCACTGCTACAGCAAGTGTGAAAGAAGATGTTGTACAAGCTCTTGGTCTTGTGAATTGTATTATTTTTCGACAAAGTTTCAATCGCCCAAATTTGTGGTACGTGTTGAATTAGATGCTATCTTTAACTTTGGACGGACCATAACTATAAACATTGTAGGTATTCTATAATCCCCAAGACAAAGAAGTGTTTGGAAGACATCGACAAATTCATAAAAGAAAATCATTTTGATGAATGTGGCATTATTTATTGTCTTTCAAGAATGGACTGTGAGAAAGTTGCCGAAAAGTTACAGGTTTGTTTATTTCTTATGAGCCTTTTTTTGTTATTTGAGAGATTAGTAATTTCTGAATGGTCTAGAATCTATATTATTTAAGAGATGTGATGAATATTTTGTTAGAAATTCCCTGTTTTGTTTATGTAAAATATTGAAACATGATAAAGATTGCAAATTTGCAACCACATGGTTTTGTTTACCTATTTCCCTTAATACACTTCAATTCAAAATGTATTGTTTTAGTATACATATCTATAGAAATTCTAGTCCCTCCCAGGCTATAAAAGCTTCTTAAATGCCTTCAAATCCCTTTTTTTGGTCTTAGGCAAGATATGGTACGTGTCTTTTTGAATCAAAATGAAGCAACTCTTTCTAAATTGGCTGAAACTCATTGCAGCTTGCTTGGGAAAGAACTGTTTCCATTGGGAGGGAAGAAGAGTTGCTCCCCTCCCCATTGAAGAGAAGAAGATGAATATCTTCATGTAAATTCCAGGCTTATCTGGATGTGGATACAAGAAATTAATTAGCAACAGAAATCCATCATTAGGTGGCTTGAAGAAGGGAATGAGAACACCAAGCCACCAACTTCTTCTATAGGATAGTTAGAAGGTGCAACTATATTTCCTGCACCAAATTGGGAGGGGAGTTGGTGGAAGAGAGGATAAGATTAAAGACATCAGAGTGGATTATTATTCCAAAACTTTGTTGGAAACTAGTTCTATAGAACCTCTCTGAATGGGTTGCGTTTTATTATCGTATTTAGCACTCAGAAAATGCAACTATGGAAAACGAGTTCTATAAGATAGTTTGAAGGCACAATGATATCTTTGTTGTTTCTTGCTTTCTCTAGAAGATGTTGGCATGTTATCAAAGATTATTTGATTGGATTGGTATAGGAGTTTCATGAGGAGGGTTATTATTATTATTATTTTTTATTTTGACGAAGGTTTGGATGTCACTTTATCAATTGGTTCCTGAGATGGATATGGTAGAGGAGCTTAGAGATTGTCATTTGATAAGCTTGGACTCTTTTTAAGATTTTGGAAAAGGTTTTGGCTTCTCAATCACAATTTTACGTGGGGTATTTCTCTATTCCATGGTGTTTTCCTGAAAGGTTTAAAAGATTTAAGTGGTGTTATAACAAATTAATGTGTTCACCTTAGAAGTCGGGAGGGGGATTCATGAATTCCACACAAGGTCTAAATAGAGAATTCATACGATCATGCCAATTGTTTATTTTATTTCATTTTCTCCCAACCTTCTTTCCCCAGTTCGAAGCTATCTTCTCTCTTTCGCAACTCAGTCGAACACTATCTGTTTCTGAGGTACCTAGAACCGGAATCATCATGTTTTTCTGGCTCTGGTTCTTGTTGGTTATGGTTTTAATTCTAAAATAAGTGGAATTGAAACAGCCAAAAATCGTGGGTATTGGTCGGTTCTGGTTCTCAAGAACATGATTGAGAGAAGGAAAAAAAAAAAACTTTTGAGTGAATTTTTTTACATGCATTTTACATGAATCGTGGGTACCGGTCGGTTCTGGTTCTCAAGAACATTTTACATGAATTTTTTTTTTACATGTAATTTTTTTTTTTTTTTTACATCATAAAATATGAGAACATGACAAAATACCTTCTACAAATCATCGCAAAGCTTTTCCCTTTCAAGAACACAGCACATTATTTAAATAAATAATTACAAATTGTTCTAGTAAATATATGAGTGTTGATACCAACACCTGAAACCAGCTCGCAAGTCGCAAAAGACAGTGGTTGAGCAAAGTTTAGAACTCTCAAATGTGCCCTCAACCCATCTGAAGGCGTGATGTTCTGCATGAGCTTTGAGCCATTTCATGGGGAGTTAGTGATCTGGAAATGAGTATTTTCAAATAGAGTTTTTTTGATAAATGGTGGCCATTTCAAGAGGAGTTAATGATCTGGGACATTATGGACCGTTTTTACCATGTTTTGTTGGGTTTCTTTTTACCATATTATTCTTTATTGTACATTGGTTTAACTTAGTCAATTTTGCAGCGAGATGTATGTCCTTTCACAATAATGTCTCTTGTAAATACCCAATCATGTATACTCCAAATTGACGTCACAATTAAGAGAGCTACTATATTCCATGAAATCTCATCTGGCGTCTACTTTTTGTCTCTTTTTTGCTCCTTTTTTGGTTAGTCCTTAGATCTCTCTCTCTCATAGAACCAAGAAATAAAAATAAATGTCAATTGTCAAATCTCAAGTTCAAGTTTAAGAATGCAACTTCTGTTGGTTTAGTTTTATCTTGTAATTTTAGTAAGACTGCTGATTTGTACTAATTCCCTTTCAATTGCATATTTACAGAGGACCTAACAGTGAGATGATATTCCATTGTTCAGGAATGTGGGCACAAAGCATCCTTTTACCATGGCAGCATGGATCCTCAACAGAGAGCATTTGTTCAGAAGCAGTGGAGCAAAGATGAGATCAACATAATATGTGCTACAGTAGCTTTTGGAATGGGTATCATTGATTACCATAATATTTTTTATTTTTATGGTTAACATATACCATTTTCTAATGCAATGATTTCAGGTATCAATAAACCCGATGTCCGGTTCGTCATCCACCATTCTCTTCCAAAATCTATTGAAGGTTACCATCAGGTAATTTTTGAAAATCATATATTTTTTCTTTTTGAGAATATTTGTGATAAATTGTCATTGGTGATGATATGTTTTCTTTTTAAAATCAGAAAGATACCTAAAACATCAAAAGTTGATAGAGGGTTTGTGTTGATGATTATACTCATGATTTTTTACTTAACAATTTGTGTAAGCTTATTGAACCTTCAACTTTGTAGGAATGCGGCCGCGCTGGCAGAGATGGTCAGCGCTCATCTTGTGTGTTGTATTACAATTACAGTGATTATGTAAGTCATGCATGAGTATAATCAATTTTTCCTCATACATTTATTGAGTTCATTTAGACATTTGTTATAATTTGAGAGAGCTGCTATTGGCACCCCAACTTTTACTTGTTACACCCCAATTTCTTAAATTATTTATCACACCCCAATTAAAGATTAAAACATACCATTCAAACATTACAAAGGTTCGGCTCAAATTATTATCTGACCATTACAAAACATTACAACATCCGTTCAAACAATTCCACTAGTTTACAATTTTGATTAGGCTCATAAAATCTTAAACCCAAAAAATAAAAATCTAGCAAAAACATTTGAGAGAGAGCTTCTATTGGCACCCCAACCTTTACTTAATGCTCAACCGTTTACTTATTTTCTTAGTTTTAATTGGGGTTTAATAAGTAAAAGTTGGGGTGCCAATATCAGCTCTCTAATTTAAATGTTGGATGGCTCTTTTATTATTATTGTTTGTTCATATGGCTGTTCTTTTCATTTTCATTTTCTGGTTTGTACAGATTCGTATCAAGCATATGATTAGCCAAGGAGTCATTGAGCAAAGTCCGTTTGTACCTGGATCGAGACGTACTTCAGTTTCAAATTCAGATAGGATACTAGAAACAAATATTGAGAATCTCCTGCGCATGGTACATCCTTGAAGGCTCTGATCTTATTGTTTTTACCTCCACAGTTTGGATGAAATATTTACTTAAGTGATCAATTTGGTTATTAACAGGTCAGCTATTGTGAAAATGATGTTGATTGCCGACGTCTTCTACAACTTGTTCATTTTGGAGAAAAATTTAATCCTGCAAATTGTAGAAAAACTTGTGACAATTGTTCCAAGAGTTTAAGTTTTATTGAAAGAGACGTCACTGATACAGCAAAGCAATTGGTTGGGAACAAATTCTATCTTGTTTTATTGCTTTGTATTTCATTAATTGTTTTTCATAAAGTATATTGAGCCCTTGCACTTACAGGGTTATTTTTGTTTCATTGTGCTTAGCTTGAATTAGTGAAGTTGACTGGGCAGCAACATTCATCATCTCATATCCTGGAAGTCTACAGGGGTTCCTTAAGCCAAAATGTATGTCCATAGAACAAGAAATTGTACATTGTGTTTCTTTTCCCCTATCTTCATCAGTTTCGTGTTATCTTGGTGATTGTGAAATGTAGGTTAAGAAGTATAGGCACGAAAAGTTGAGCCTTCATGGAGCTGGGAAACATCTAGCCAAGGGTGAAGCTTCCCGAGTATTGCGGCATCTTGTTACTGAGGATTTGCTTGTTGAGGAAGTTAAAAAAAGTGATTTTTATGGATCTGTATCATCAGTGTTGAAGGTATGCATCATTATTGTTCTGAATTTTGCACTCGAATTTTTTCAGCTCTTGGAATTGTGGAAAGCAAAGCAAAGAACTTACTTTTTTCTAGACCCTTTCCTACCATAATTATTTATTGTCCTAATTTTGTTCATTAGGTGAATGAATCTAAGGCTCACAATCTTCGCTTCGGTAGTCGAAACATTGTTATGAGGTGCAATATTTTACTCGTTTCTATTTCATTTTTTATTACTTGGTCTTGTTTCTTGCTCAAACCTGTGAATTAAGTATCTTGCTTTTTAGTCTATACTTTTTTTTTTTTTTATAGTCTATAAACCTGTCATCCTGTATCTGAACTATCATGCAAGGGCGAAGAAAATGTTCAAATTTATGCTGATGTTTGTAGATAAATTTGTCATACTCTTAGGCCTAGAAGCCTGGTTATTTCACATAGGTCTCATTCAGGCTCCTGATCGGTTATCTGTACTCCAGACTCTAGGGCATATGCACAGTTCTATTTGACAGATTCACATTTTTATCTCTACACATTCACACTTCAATTTCAACACATTTATGGTTCTATGGAATGATCTTATGTTCCCATTTTTTCAAATTCCAGCTTTCAACTAAGTTTATCTTTCTACCTTGAACATCCATGAGTTGCATTTAAGCCTCTAAATGAAAATTTTACTTAGTGTTCATTTGGTATATGATGGCCAACTGTAATGTAACTCAAAATCTGTAAGGACTTGGACACGTGTGTTGACAACCATTTATCCCAACAAACCCATCTGATGGGGTAAATGGTTGTCAACATGGATCAGAGCTCCAGGTTCGTATAGGTCATGGGTTCGACCATCCTCGAAGGAATTTTCCACCCTCATGAGTGAGAGGGAGTGTTTATTGTTGTGTTATCCGCATCCACTCCTGGGTGTCGTGTGCTCACGTATCGTGCCCCAATTCGACCTGTGACCCTCTTATATTCATAGTTGCGCCTTCCCCAAAAGATCGGTCTTTTGAGGTAAATGGTTGTCAACATGGTATCAGAGCACTAGGTCGTATAAGTCGCAGGTTCGATTCTTTCCACCCTTATGGGTAAGGAGTAGTGTTGGGTGTATATTTTCCTCCACTCTTGGGTGTGTAATTCCCCTGTTAAGCCTCATGACCCTCTTATATTCATAGTTCTCCCCCTCTCCAACAGATCGGTCTGTTGGGGTAAATGGTTGTCAATAATGTGCTCATGGAGTTCAAAGGAACAATCTAGAATCAAAATACAAAATTTAGTATTAATTTTCATATTTTTTTTCTTGAATATAAAAATATTAATTTACACATGAACACGTCTGTAATAAGTTCCTCATAATTTTTGTGAATTGGTATTTGGAATGTGGAGACCTATGTTCATGAGTATAATTGAATTGATTACAGATAATATTTTCTTACGAACTATTGTATTGATGCCATTAATGAAATCTGCAACCTCAATGAAATCCTTTTTGCCTCTATTGCTATGTTCTCAAAATAGTGTAATTCTGTCATTTTTTTTTTTTGGTTAGATTTGTAGATCAGTAACACTGTTCTGGCAGGAATTGAACCCAGGTCTATGGTATCATATATTTGAAGTATAGTACATCATATATGTAGGTTTGAAAAAGAAACATCTTTCATTGGGCTATATTTCTCGAGGAGTTCAGTTGTGTAACATTTATTGACTTAGGAAGAAAAGAAATGTTTATATACTTTGTTGATGCTGACTTCTTATATACCGTAAGGTTCCCTGCATCTGCGAAGGCAGCTAAGCTGAGCAAGTCCGAAGCAACACCAGCAAAAGGCCTTCTTTCTTCTGGAAAGTTTAGCTCTCCACAAAATGACATGCCAGCCCAACCTCAATATGAAGCAGACTTGGTAATAAATTTAGTTCCTATTGATTTCTTTCTACATTGTTGTTTTGTCTGCTTGATGTTAATTAATCTCACCAATTCTTTAAAACTAGAAGATGGCATGTGCAAACGCACATATATCAGGACTTATTTGTAATTTAAAATATAGATTAATGGGCTTTTGAAAATTAAATTAAAATTTAAAAACTAAGCAACGTGATTATACGGTGTGATGCAATTTTCTTGATTTTGTATGAAAATGACCCTGATTATATTAAATTTAATTTTAAAAGTGTGGATGACCATTCAAATTTTGGTGTTGAACCACTTCTACTCTGCCTTCTCTCATTATAATTCTTTAAAATGATTGCCTGTGTTTGGTTGCAGAATCTCTCAGCCAAACTCTATGCTGCTTTACGAATGCTTCGAACTGTTCTTGTTAAAGAAGCTGGTGAAGGGGTCATGGCATACCACATATTTGGGTACGTGTTAACTTTTTCTTAGTTTCTTCTAGTGTTATTTTTCGATCCCCAGATCAATTTTAAGTCCTGACAAGTTGCTTTCTTTTCTCCTCTTTAGAAATGCCACACTGCAGCAGATCAGCAAGAAAATTCCAAGAACAGTGGAAGAACTTCTCGACATTAATGGCATCGGCAAGTAAGATTTAATTTGGTTTTGAATTATTATCACCACAAACTTCATGTTAACCACCCATTTTATTCAGGGCAAAGATAAGCAAATACGGAGATCGGTTATTGGAAACCATTGAGTCTACCATTAAAGAGTACAATAAAACCGAGAGGAATAGTGGTGGCAGTAACGATAATATTGAGGCAACTAAGAGGAGGAGAAACTCAAGTAGGATCTTGGATTCGGATTATAAAGAGGATGATGACTTCACCAATAGTACTGTCGTCTCGAAGAAAAGGGCAACAATGGATGGGCCGAACAAAATTACGGATATTAATGATTCTAAGTTGCTGAATTATGAGGAACAATGCATAGATATTGACCTAGATTGGAATGACTCTGAAAATGAAATGGAAGTCAGAGGGAACTCTGGAGGTAGAGTGCTTCCTTCATGGTCAAAAACAGGAAACAAGGATCTCGGTCAAGGTCGTACTTTGTTCCAAGAGTACAAATTCAAGGGGGAGATATGATGTTATATTGTACTCGTATTTTCTCATCAAAGGCTTCCATTATGTAACTCAAGACATTGCAGTTTTGGGAAATGAGTTCATTTCAATGTGCAATGCAGTACCATTTACTCCGTGCACAAGGTCATTATTCGGTGTCTGCGGGAATCAGGTGTGTTCGTAACATTTATTGTTTTATAATGGAAAATAATTTCTGGTTGTCAGATAGCAGTGTTTTAAGATCTGTGGACTAGATTTGTGGATTCAATCAGTTGTTTTGCCTAAAAAAGGAAAAGAAAATTCTGTTTTTTGATCTCTCCATTTAATTTAAATACATGGGTGGGTTTGGAAACACTGATAATTCTGCAATGAAACATCATTTTTTCGAAACCCACTCGAAAATGAAAACTTTTACATTTTGAATGATGGTTGTAAAATTTTTGACGTGTAATATTAGACTGGGTTTCATCACTTGCTTGCATTTTGAAATAGTAACCTCAAATGTCATCTTGGTTATTGATACTTTGCTTAGGTTTGGGTCTATAAACAGTAACAATTTTCCTATGAAGACTTTCTTTGCTATGGCTCTAGTGGGTTCCCTTGACTTAGCCACTGCTCAAATCGTTGAACCATTAGGTTGGTGTTGAGTTTGAATACCACTTAAGCATTACGACGTGTTTGGAAATGGGAGTTGGAGTTACAATTCTCACCTTAGAATTCTAGTTGGTTGTTTGGTTCACTAATTCCAAGAAGTTGCAACTCCAAGTTTGTCTTCAACTCTCATTTTTAAAGGAGTTACAAGTCCCACTTATGTGGGTGGGATTTACAATTCAGGTAAAAATCTTTCATCCCAAAAATTATGCCGACTCATGTGAGTCATCTAGTATATAAAAAATTTAGGACAGTGCTTTTTAAAGTTAAAAAATGAGGTCCTAACCCTACCCATCTAAATATCAGGCCGGGTTGGACTTACTAAATAAAACATTAGTCTAAGGTACTGTTTGTTAAACTGAAAATAATAAGTGCTGAATAGCATTAAGCGTTGAAACTTATAAGCGTTGAATTTAAGTGCTGAAAAAGTTGTTTGTTTAGATGTCGAATCATGCTTGTTACACATTGCTGAAACTGGTAAATTGTCTTTGTTACCCTTACAATCATATTATACGTTGTTTGCATGTTTCAAATGCTTATTTATTATCAAAAAAAATAAAATATATTATTTTTTATAAAATTAAAATATAATTTATTTTTAAATAATAAATAATACTCAAATCTTCAACCTATAAATAATAATTTCTATTTATAAAAGTCTACAAATTTCAAATTAAAAATAATAATGTCATACAAGTCACTAAAATTTGAAATCAACTTTAAAAGAACTTAATTTTGGATGAATAATTTTTTATGAAAATGAAGGATGTGTAATTATAAAAGCATCACCCTATGAATTAATAAAGGCAACCCACACTATAACCATTTTTTTTTATATAGGTTAAAATTTTTGGAATGAGCAAATTTATAGTGAGGAAGGTCTATATGGTTTAGAGATCATCCTCACCAAAAATCAGTCCATTTTGAAATTTCTAACTCTTCAAAAATAGTTTTCAAAAGAAAAAAAGGGACGATTTACGGTTCTTGAACTTGTTTTGATATGGTTAAAAGTTTCAAGATATGTTGATTTTTTGTGAGGATGATCTCCTCATTGTAGAAATCATCCTCACCAAAAATCAACTCATTCCAAAACTTTTAACTCATATAAGACAAAATAATTTAGCCATGATGTGGGTTTATTAATTTGTGGGGTGTTTATATGCTTATCCATGGGATATAAGAGGTAATATCCTTTTAAGAATAAGGGCATACTTGTCCATGCTCAAAAAAATAAGGGGCATACTTGTCCATGTTGAAAAAAGCGAAGTGCTTACCGCTTCAGCACTTTTTTTCAGCATCAAAATAGTGCTGAATTTTTCACACTTATTTTTAGCAATAAGTGCTGAAAATATAGAGTAAACAAACGCGCTATTTTAACAAAAATGCTGAATTTAATTTTTTTCAGCAATAAGCGCTGAAAAATAGCGCAAACAAACACCACCTAAGGCCCCGATCCACTTCCACCAACATTCGGGCCATTTGCGGTCTGGGCCGCCAAGTCAAACCCATTTTCAAAGACACTAGGAAGGTAAGTGGATTATTATTAATTTATAATAAGATTATTATATATTGTATTTAATATAGTATAATGGGCTTGGTCACCAACTAGACCTACATTCAAAATCCAAAACTTGGCCCTATTATTAAATGGGTTTTAGCTTGACCCGACAACTAAATGGACTTAATAATTTAACCCAAACCTGATCTATCGTGGGCTGGATAGGGCCAAAAGTTGGCCCCTTGATAGTTTTAATATAAATCATTTAACTCACTTTACATTATTTATAACCTAGATTCCTATTTAAATAAGTATTACTTTTTAATAAAATAAGATGATTAAAATAAAGCATAAAATGGATTGGATTTTATTCGAATTTAGTGGATTTGGATTCTTGGAGTAGATCCAAAGAAAAATATGGGTCGGATATGCATTGATGTCCCTTAACCTGAGTTAAATCTGGGTCAAATACGGATATATCCCTATATCCATCTCGATCTGAATGATATATTGCTTTGAAAATTATTATTTTACTTCTCAAAATATCTTTTGTCTACTACTTTATTATAACATGAATTCTTAAAAAATAAATAAATAAATTATAATAGTAAAATAGAATAATACAATAAATAGAAAATATATATATATATATATAACAAAAAAATATATTAAACAGTTTAAAATTACATGTTATGATACACTAACAAAAAAAAAGAATTACATGTTCTCATCTTCAACACGTGGTTAGAAATCTTTGATTTTTCTTTCCAAAACCAATCATGTAAAAGTCTTTGATTTTTCTTTTCTAAACCAGTCATCTTCAAAGGCTTGGGTTGAAGTCACTTCGTCAATTGTGTTGGTAGAAATACTTTTTGTTTAGAATGAAGACAATGGCATTTACGTCATTTTTCATTAGCCTGAATGAGAAGACCAAGGTCAAGGGGCCATATCATCAGTTAGAAAACACAGGGTATTGCAAATATTCACTAAAATGTGGAGGGTATCCCAAAAAATAAAGGGTGTACTATAAACCAAAGTTGTATTTATTCTTATAAGATCAACAACTTAAATCATCCAACACGCTCACATTCCAAAAGTGAGAATGGTTTTTTATCTGATAAAAAGAAAGAAAAAAAAAAGTGACATTTTGTTCACAAGAGGCAAAAAGTTGGTTTGTCCTATACACTACAGCATTGGCCATAACAGCTCCAAAAATTGTTTTTTTATTATAATTATTTTCCTATATTTCTTCGACTTTGGGAAATATTTGAACTCCATTTGTCCTCTTTTTTGCATAAATTTGTCCAACTAAGATCATCTAAGACTAGAACCAAGTATGGGATTGATTTGGACTTTTAACAAGATCTGTTGGATTGTTTCAATCATTCAACAACTGATTATAAAAAAAATCACTGTCATCGGTTTGTTTGATTATTAGAGTCAGATTATAGAAATTGATTTTCAAAATCCATAATCTCATTTGATTACAATATTTCTTGAAAATGATTTCAGAATCTAGAATTAGAATCTTCTTTAATTGACCAATCTCCCATAATCCAAACAAAATATTACATTAGATTCTAGAATCAGATTATGGGAAAATTTTGGATTCTAAAATCTAAACCAAACACTTTAGATTTAACTACATAGATCCATGGATCCATACATCTTAACCAAAAAAGAATCAATCGAAAAAGAACGAATAGAAATTAATCAATATCTTTCTCGAAACAAGTTAAAAAAAAAAAAAAAAAAAACAAAAGATGAAACATAAATCATGGGATCCACTTAAGTCCTCTCAAGGGTTTGCTTTTTAGGAGATTGGATATTTATTCGTGATAAATTGAATAAATCTCAAACAATAGCTGTCTAATAAACTCCAAAATAAAAAAAAAAGACACGTGGTGTGAAACTATTGGAGGAGTTGAAATCTTGCTTAACTCCCAACAGTAGTAGATAGTCCGTACGCGTCATTTTCTTTTGAATCACAATCCTTCTAGAAATAGTCTCGAAGAAGAGAATCTTGAGAGAGAAGAGTGTAATGGATTAGGATCGGTGGGCCCACTCTAGAGGTCAAGCGAATAAGAGTAGGTTGCGTTGTTTTGCTGTGTTCACATCTCTCTCAATTTCGCTGGACCTCCATTCCCTAAGCCGTCGCTTTGTTGGACTATTATTTATATAATAAAATCATTAATAAAAGATTTAAAAAAAAAAAGAGTTATTGTGGTCATGAACAGCTTCGGATTCCAATAATTCATTTATGACAGCTGGAGATAGTGTCACAACTCACAAAAGATAACCTTATAATCGTACTCAACTAACTCTATGTTCTACTCAACTCCGAGTCAAATCAATGAGTTATATAAACACTAAGAGAGATTAAGTTATATGAACCAAAGGACCACTGGGGCATCCAAAAATACAATCGAGTGCCACATAAATATAGAGCATAAAATTTTATGAATTCTAACTTTTTTTTTTTATAATTATTTTTCTGTCGTTAGACTAAAATTTTAAATTTAGGATCCAGTAACAACCCATTTTTTAAGTCAAGATCTAATAGTCCAAATGATTCAAATAAGAACGTCAATCCAAGCGTTAAATGATCAGTCCTTTAGTTAACGCAACATTTTCTCATATATAATTTTTTTTATAATTCAAATATTATAACTAAATTCATATTTGTAGAAGGTAAAAAATCGTTGGGTACACTCTTTTCGATTTCAGGCAAGACAAGCATTAGTCTGGTTCCTTAATCTTTAATAAGTTTGTGAAATAGTTAATGGAACATGGGGATTGAAATATTTTAACATATAAGAGATGATAAATTGGAATCATAAAAGAACATGTGCAATCATGGAATAACAATTGAGAAGACATAAAGACGAAAGGGGAGGGAGGGATCATTCCCTTGGAGAGAGGAAAGGCTGGTTAAAACCATAAAGATGAAAGCGAGCCACTTCCTTAGTATCGAGTTCACATTCTACTATAGAAAATGCAACCAAGCTATTGACTACCTTACCTCCCTCTCTCCCTCCTTAGGCAAAGTAATATTTGAGTATAGGGATGTCCTTAATCTTCTGGTGGACATTATTTGTAAGGATGACTTTGGGCATGCCTATGATAGGTTGTAGTTCTTGTATTTTTGCCTAACCTCCTTTAATCGTCAAAAAAAAATAAAACAATTGAAATGACATACAATTTTCTGATGAGTCAACCTTCATAACCTTTGCTTTTCAAAATTAAATAAGATATCAAATAAACATAAGGCAGTCGAGAAGAACAATACGATCAGGCAACAACATTACATAACAAAGAAGAATAAAAATCTATATATAGAATAATAATAATTATTAAAAAAGAGAGGTAATTTCTGATATAATGAACTCAAACTCTGTTGAATTAAAATCTAACATTAATTTCAAAGTGAAGCATTGCTCATAGATTATTCAGATTCACCATTTACCAAGCAAGAATATCTACATTTTTTATTTTAAAAAATAATTAAATGTCACATATAATTTGATTAATATTCTCATAGTACATGGGCTTCCAATTCGATTCGGACTAGTTTCAATTCAACAGGAAGTTTTAGTAAACCAAGTCGATTCGACTCGGATGAGTTGAATCAGATCGACGAGTTTTTAAATATGAAACCTCATGAACACCTCAAACGGTCAAACCATCCCACATCATTATTATTATTCCATTTAACATGCTTAAATTAAATGCTTCTCTCTTTAATCATTGCTATCTCACACCATTAATTAACACCAAACATTTATGGTATGCCAGTCCAAACATGTACTCTGCTGCTGCAAAGATTTGTGTAATATAATCTGTGTGTCAGCTAAAGACCTTAGTTGTCTGACCAAACCAAGATCACGTCCGGCGGAACATCAGCTATGTGGTGGTCAGAATCTGACAGTCTGACCGTTACTTCGGTGGTTATGTCGGGTTGTAGCGTACATCCGTCCTGCCATTATTGGTAGTATGTCGTCCTCAATGCCCATCCGTTTGATTGTTCTCGATTTTCAAGTCACAAGATGTGGAAATTTCGGAGAGTGGGCCCACTACTCATCAGAACCAACTGAGAGGTTTACCTAACTTAACGCCGTTACTAACGACCGTTATCGTAACAGAGTAGTTCTACGCGATTTATATTTTTTATTAGATGATTTTGATGTACCCCTCCAGATTTTGAAGGAAATTAGATATACACACTTGGGTTTCCATATTTATGACATACCCCCAACAAACTTAAATGACAAAATACGTTTTTTGACTTCAATCTCTCACTAAAAATCTTTCTCGACCAGATTTTCCATTTGTCACTTTCAACCTATAGCAACAAAAAAAAAAAAAAAAAAAATTGATTTTGAAGAACCCTCCAAATTTTGAAAAAAATTAAAGATGTCCCCAAATTTTCAAATTGATGAAATATCTCTTAATTTAAGTCTTTCGTAAAGAGAATAAGATATATAAGAAAAATAACTCATCTTTTTTTTTTCTCTCTCTATCTCTTTGAAATATCAATATCTCTTCACACATCCGGATAGAATATTATTTTTTTCAACTTTTTCAATCTTATCCAGTACTTTAAAAAATAGATTGAACCAATGCTCCAATTAGGTTCAATCAGATTTTTGTAATTTTTTGTAAATGTTTTTTTTTAATAAAAATAAATAAAGATAATTTAAGAAAAAAATATAAATATTCTTTAAAAAAATTAATAATTATATAAATAAATTCAATTAAATTAAATCAGGGTCCAGTAACAATCCAACCAATTCAATCATGGAATTGATTTGTAAAACATTGGTCCTCCTATTTTCAACTGTTAATTTTAATCTCTCATACAAAAATCCTTGATTTTTGTAGCAAGAAGATAAAGTCAAAAGGTATATCATCATTTTTAAAACTCATGGGATATCTCTAGTTTTAAGAAAGAAATATATATATTCTTAATTTTTTTTAATAATTATATAAATAAATTTAATTTAATTAAATCAGGGTCCAATAGCAATCCAACCAATTCAATCATGGAATTGATTTGTAAAATATTGGCCCTATTTTCAACTGTTATCTTCAATCTCTTTTAAAAAAAATCCTTAATTTTTGTAGTAAGAAGAGATTGAGAATGAGGTCATTATGGTCATTTCACATTACTCTTTCAAGAAATATTAAAATCAAAAAGTATATCATTATTTTTAAAACTCAGAGGATATCTCTAGTTTTAAGAAAAAAATATACATATCCTTAAATTTTTTTAATAATTATATAAATAAATTCAATTAAATTAAATCAATCCAACCAATTCAATTATGGAATTGATTTGTAAAATATTAGCTCTATTTTCAACTCTTAACTTCAATCTCTTGTAAAAAAAATCCTTAATTTTTGTAGTAAAAAGAGACTGAGGATGAGGTCATTATAGTCATTTCACATTACTCTTTCAAGAAATATTAAAATCAAAAGATATATCATCATTTTTAAAATTCAGGGGATATCTCTAATTTAGTAAAATTCCAAGGGCATCTCAAATTATCCTATTTTTCTCTTTAATTCGATTTGACGGCGAAAACGAAATGCCCTAAATAATGTCAAAACATGCGTGGACATTACGTGCGGGCATTATCATAGTGGTTGGGCTGTTTGCTTTGAAATTTCGGGAATATTTGCGACGCCGTTGTTTTGAGATTAATACAATAGTTTTTATAAACCACCTTATATACGGACTACTTAATTAAAATTTGTTGTATTTCTAAATATAAAAACTTGATGTACCCCTGATCCTATAGGTTGAATTTTTTAGTTTACATAAAGATTAAATTTGATTGGAGATTTATAATCATTTAATTCTTACAATATTTTATGGTAGATTCCTAACCATGGATATGGATCAAACCAATGGACCAATTGAATTTTATAATAAAATAAATTTTGGTAATAAACGATCGATGTTCATGAGTATTATCCTTTTATGAATAAAAATAAAGATATATAATTTAGGATAAAATGCATACTTATTTTTAAGGTTTTTTTTTTAATGAACATAAATCATTCCCACCAAAATAAATTAGTGGTTGACAAATTTAAGATTTAATCATCAATTTGATTTTTTTAATTATTTTTTTGATTACAATAATAATATATACCTATGAGACAAGGTTATATGGACCAAAGGATCATCTATCTCTATGGACCATATGCCAATGTGGTGCCCAAATCCACCATCAGGAGTTTATTGACCGAAAAAAATAATGGATAAAAAAAAGAAGCTTTTTTCATTGTTGGATTTAAATTCTAAATTTAAGAGTTCAGTGACCGTTCATTTTCAAACTCAAGATCTACTAAAAAAAAAAATAATAAATAAAGACTTTTTTTTCAAACCCAATCTAGACCACAAATCAAGAGGGATGAGGTGTCATTTGATCAACGTGGCAGTCCACATAACCCAAATGTGGACCTCGGTCCATGCAATATTTTTTCTATATATATATATACACATACATTTCTTTAGTTTATGAGTCGTGATAATCTGACTACCCCATGTGGCAAACTTACTCGACTACCTGACGTGATAAATTTAGGAATCATAGATTAGCGCTCCTCGAGATACAAGGTTCCTTCAAGATACATTTTTTTATGGGGAAGTGCAGCTTTGTATCCTGAGGAGCACAGATCTATGGTTCCCTAACTTGTCATGTCAAAGTAGTTGATTGAGTTCGCCAAGATTCTTTGTTTATAGGTCCAACCAGAGTAGATTTGAAGATCATTGGGTACTCTTCATTAAGTGCCAAAAAAAAAATGATATTAAGAAGTGAACATCAAACATTTCTTGTCTATAACATTAATCAAATAATTTTCAAATGGGAGGAATTTGCATCAAATTGTTTTCTTCTTTCTGTTTAGAATTTTCAATCTATTTATTTTGAATGAAAAAAATGTGACAATATGGGATTGACGTATGTTTTAAAAATTATACCAAACTAATGTTTCAACCCTATTTCATGAGAAAAAAAACTATTTATGTAGGATGAGATGAGGTTCTCAAAAGAACCATAAATTTTTACCCAAATTTGTCATAGATTTTAGAAAGCAAAATTTTAAAAGATTTCCTCATGATATGATTTTTGGGGAAGATTATTGCATTGCATATATATCATAGGAAATTTCATCACATCCAATAGTATATATTCAAAATAAAAAATGAATAATGATTTTATGGCACCCAGGAGACACACACACCCCTTGATGTAGCATGTGTTAGAACCATAAATTATTTTTCTCGGGATACACAACTGGATATATTTATGGGGATGTATAGTTGTGTATCCCAAGGGAAAAAATATATGGTTCTAGCCCATGCCATGTTAGGGGGCGTATGAGGGTCTGTGTTAGAGGGGGTGTCAGAAAATCATGACTCGTGAAAACATTAATAAATCATGTTATAAGTTTAAATTATTTAATAAATGTAACTCAATAGAACCAAAATTAAAGTTTGATTGTAATTTAATACTCATAAGTGACATAGTCAATATCAAAACCCTAGAAGGGATGCTTGGACTAAATTGGGTTTTCCGTTTCTTCTTGGACCCATTTGGTATTATTATAACTTATTGATGCAAGAGATTACTTATGGAATCCACTCTCCTTTTTTCAAAAAAGTAAAGAGAAAAAAGCAACAAAAAAAAAACAAATAAAGGTTACATTTCATTTTCTGCCTTGGAACAAATATCCTTTGACACTTGATCATAAAGTGGAAAAATATATGTTCTCTAGGGATCAATATAGATTTTTTGGGGAGATGTCATTTTTTAAATCGGAAAACAACTTTGAAGTAGGTAGGTCGCTTCAAAATTTTGAAGGGGTGTGAAATAAATTCAAAATGAAAAGTTTCGTGTAACAATGAGGGTTCCTTCAAAATTTTAAAGCAAGGTGTCCACTTCAAAGTCAAACTCTTTCTTAGGTCTTAATTGGATTCTTAGAAAATTTGTACAGACTCGTGGAACTAGAATTGATTTATGGGAAATATATGTTCTTTCTTACGTCTTAGTTGTATGTTTGATTGATCATACACATAGCACCAATTAGTATGAATTTCGATGCTATACTTGATCCATTGTAAATCTCAAGAAGTCAATTGGCGCGTATCTAGAGATTTGTATTAACTTCATTTGTTGTGATAATTGGAATTTGATCTTATCAAGATTAGAATCCCGAGGTAGAAGATTTGTAAGGAGTGGTTACATTATTTTTTATACGTGTTAATTAGGTATGTATTTAAAGGTAGGGATTGTGTATTGTTATGGGAAAAAAAATGGATTTGACAAGATATTGTCAGTAATCAGTCGAGAATCATTTTCCAAAATTTAGATTCATGAAGAATCTTGTAAATATTTTTTTTTCTTCCTTTGTGTAATTTATGTTCTTGTAAAATTGATTAATGGAAGAATTTAGGATAATTTTTTCCTACACAAAAGATCTCTTATAACTCACTTATTTTGGTTCTTTGCAATGTACCTGATTAGAACCCTTGTGCCTATCTACATTCAAAAAGTTTAATTAATGTTGATGTAAGCCGTATATAGCCAACTTTTATAAGATAAAGTCGAGACCAAAAAGTGGACAACATAGTAAATTTGAAACATTCTGTCAATCCAGAATAGTTGAACTGCACAAGAGACCATGTATAATGTCACGCCCCCGATTTAGTATCTAGATTTCTTCAAATCTTGAGGGTGGAGCGAAAGAAAAAAAAAGATCAAAATCAAGATTTTTAAAGCTTAAATAAAATATAGATTTCTTTCAAATAATTTCAACAGAATTTCCCCTAAAAATTGGACTTATGAAAAATTATCTCCTACAAAAATATATTTGTATAATCAAAATTCATATATACACTGCATTTCAACCATCATATCATAATGAATATATATAACTTCAAAAAAACATAATTATAATTACAACCCAAAAGTGTACATATATTAAATACACATTTCATGTCGATCAATAGTTATCTACATCATAACATTAACTCTCATACCCTAAACATATACATACATATAATGTATGTATATATATATATATATAAAATCAATATATTTGATTTAATTTCTCGATATATGTAATAAAATTTCATGACGTTACATATAATGTGTAGCATCAATATATTGCCACATGGACATGTGGTGGGTCCAGGTAAACCAATATTTGTGATCAAAATATGTGAATATGTAAGTTTCTAATGGTCCCAATAAAGAAAAAATAATAAACCCATTTAATGGCCACAGTCACACGTGCAAAGTAAAAAAGAACTCAACACATGTTGGCAGTGGACCCAGGAAAAACCACCGCCATTAGGTTAGGTACATATCAATTATTTAAATAAAATATATTAATGTTATATTATTCAAATTTTAAAAAGTAATTTTTATATTTTATAATCAATAAAATAAAATTTTATTTTTCACAAAAATATTATATATAAACAAATTTTTAATCAAGTCTTAGACACCATAACTCGCGGTTTAATTACTAACCACTAATTTAGTTTTTTTTTTAATATTATAACCGAGTATCCTTGTAGAAAGTGGACCGGGCTTGTATCTGGGCTTTGCCCAATCCATAGACCATGGTTTTTTCCAAGGACTAGTCTCGGGGCATGTGCAACGCCTGCACATCACATACACCAAGTAAGTAAGGATATGCCCTCACGGGTGGCTCCTAAGGAATTAATGCTCATAATTGATATCAAACTCACAACCTATGGACTTTCACTACTTGGCAGTTCGAAATTTCCATTGAGCCAACCCCTCGAGGTTCACTAATTTAGTTGCTTAGTCAAAAATACAAAAAAAGTGTGAATGCGAGTTTTGAACCTAGATTGTGGTATCAACCCTCTGACTTTAACCAACTTAGCAAACTAGCAATTTTGCAAGTTTTAAAACTATGTTGTATATATGTTGCCTCGAGATTTAGAGGTACTTATAAATATCCTAGGATCTTGTATTGAAAATTCGGTTAGGTATTTATTAATTTCAAAACATTGCAGGTTTTAAAATTGTGTTGTACATATGTTGCCTCGAGATTAGAGGTACTTACAAATATCCAAGGATCTCGTATTGAAAATTCGGTTAGGTATCTATTGATTTCAAAACAGTTATAATAATAAGAAACCAACAATTGCAAGAACATCAAAGTCTTAAATCAACAACTGTAAAAACACCAAAGTCTCATCCTAACAAATTGGGTTAAACTAAATGAATCATGTTCCTGCAACCCCAAGGATTGGCCTAGTGGCAAGTCGAGCCTTGATAAGTTCCTCAAGAAGGGCATAACAAGTGTTTGAAACCCCCACAAAATAATGATATCAATTCGACTACCCTCTAGGGTTTAGTTGACCCTCGACTCAACCAGTTGCACATATGACTTTTCGAGAGGGCAATGCTTGTGATCATAGGATTAGTCTCATCCGAAGGGTGGGGATACCCAAGATAAGCAAAAAAAAAAATGTTCTTCCATTCTGCCAATCATGTACTTCATTATAGAAAGTGAATTCACATCTATTTTCATTCTTTATCCACATTATTTTGGGTTTTTTTTTTCTTCTTGTAAAATCTTCAACTTGGATATTTTTTCTTATTAGGATTGTAATCATTCTTCGTTAAACATGTCAAAGTCATTTTAGATTGACTTTTTATTAGTTCATTGCGTATTGGAGTTGAATCCCATTTTTTTCAAATGCATTCATTTTTAGTTTTGTTTTTCCTGACCTTTTTTCAATTATTCATCGCAACATTATCATCTCTATTATGCTTGATTTATTAACATGATGCTCGTTGACTATCCGAACATTCTGCTCCATAAAGTAGTCAATCTTATTGCTAGGCCCATGTTAAAGGCACTCCAATTCTTAGCAAGGACACCTATCCTAAAAAGGGCATCCTTTTAACTTATTTTTATTATTGGAGCACCCCAATAGATTTCTGTAGACACCCTATTTTTGTATCTACCTAATTCGATAATTCGTCATCCGGTTACTGTAAATTCCTAATGATGAGTGCAAAGAACTCAAAGGCTTGTGAGTATTGTCCTTGACTTTTTTCGTTTTTGATCTTTTCATCTCTTTTACTCGCTACGACTTGACATAGAAATTTACGCAAGCTTTGGATCGCTACACCTTACACCTGATTTAGCAAGTACGCACGCTTAGGTTTGATATACAATTCGATAACTTAGAGATCTCGCTACGTTAGGAAAATGCAACCCCAAAACTTAGAAATAATCACGTTGGGACTAAAAGAAACCTTATGCCAAAATTCGTAAAAATCAATAAAATGATAAAAATAACCCTTATGAATTTTGAACTTCTAAAAAATCTCAAAAGTACTTCTATTGCACTCAAAATATGATTTCAAGTCTAATGAAATCCAAATCGACGAAAATAGAGAAATTTATGGGAAATCACAAAAATGACCGAAATGCCCCTCAATGTCTAATTCTAACCTAAAGACATTGATCCGTAGGAAAATATTTTAATTTTTAATTTTTAATTTTAATTTATATTTGATTTCAAATTTTGATTGTTCAATTAAGATTTAATTTCAATTTGATTTGGTCGATTGAGTTTGATTTTGAATTTTGAATTTTGAATTTATTAATTTAATTTAGTTAGGTTTCGATGAAATTTGAATTTTGAATTTATTGGTTGATTAATTTTTAATTTTTAATTTTTAATTTGATTTTGCATTTTAGGTTGAGTAATTTTTAATTTAACCTTTTTTATTGGTCGATTAATATTTAATTTGGATTTAATTGGATTTTGATTTTTAATTTAAATTTGATTTTCATTATATTAGATTTAAATTTGATTTTGATTTTTTAAACATCAAATCAAAATATCGACAAAATCCAATTAAAATTAAATTGATCAATCACAATTCATCGATGGAAGACTATCGTAATACGAGTAACATGGAATCCCCAGCCCCATTCTCTTGAAAGTGGAAACAAAAGAAAGAGAAATAAAGGAAATAGAAATATTTGTTCTATAAAGAGAGACGTTTTTTTTTTTAAAGGTCTTCTTCTCTTTAGCCGCAAGACGAGGCTCTGCTCTCGGCCGAACTCTCCTCACTCTCTCCAACTCTCTCAAACCCCTCTTTCCTCCACGTCCTCAACTCTCACTGCACTTCATCATCTTCACATCCTTGCTGCACCCATCTCCAGTATAACACCTACAGCACGTCCAGCCAGCCCTTTTCACGTTTCTCTCTACCCAGCCCCTCACTCTCTGTTGCATTCCTTTTTAGCACCTCTCCTAACAGCCCATTGCTACCCCCTGTTTCTTCTCCATTAAACCTGCAACTCTCACATCCCATTGCAGCCCTTGCTACATTCCATCTCCCTATTTTCCCCATTAACGCCCCAACAACCTTCCTTTCTCAGCCCTCTTTGCCAAAACGCCCCTATTGCACCATTAGAAACCTTCTCAACGTCTCTACTGCACCTTACTCTATCTTCATCTCCTTTATGTTCCAACATAATCATCTCTCTTAGTCTTCTCTGCCAAAACGTGTTTGCTGCACCATTAGAACACCTCCCCATCTTCCCCATTGCACCTCTATCTGTCTTCATCCCTTTTACGTCCCAACACAACCATCTCTCTCGGCCCTTTCTTCCAAAATGTGACTGATGCAGCCATCTCTTAGCCCTTTTTTAAAAAACATAGTTGCTGCAACATCCTTCCTTTATCCTCGTATCTCACATCTCCATTACAGCCACAATCACAATAGCTAGCATTGGTGTCTTCGTCGTCTCTTCTCGTAGTAACAGTAATCGCAACCAATACTCACAAGCTTTCTTGATCGTACCTGAAGGAATCAACTCGTTGTTTTTAGTCCCATAGAGTGATTTTATTTTGATTTACTTTTGTTATTTTTTGTCCTCTTCTTTTTGTCCTTATTCTTCATAGGAAATTTTTTTTTTTTTTCGTTTTCATATGCTCCTATAGTTAAATTTCCCCCTACATTGATGTCTCACGTTAATTTTTGGCGTCATGATCATTATAGAGTTATATTACAAAAGAGACTTTTTTTATGCTTGCGATGCTATGTAATATTTTGTCATGTTTTGAATAATTCACAATAGGGGAGATACATCATTTTTATTTGTTCTTATTTATTTTTTGCATATTGATAGGATTAAGAGAAAAAATTAAAATTTTTTTTTTAATGTTTTTATATTGATAGGATTTGTATGACTTATGATGATAAAGGTTTAAGTGCTTTGTATTATTTTAAGATTATGCCGTGTGATTAGTACGCTTCTTGACTTGACAAATATGCATATTGTTGAATGATAATTGTTTTAAAAAAATCAAAAATTATTTATGCATGCTTGTTTGGTTAATTTAAGAATTTGATGAATGTGAATTTTTTCTTCAAATTTGAAAATTTTGTATGCATTGATATTTGTCAATCTCCAATTTGGTAAGCATGATAATGCAATTCTTTTATAAATTTTCAATTTGATGATTCGTTGTAAATTCATGATTTTCTAATTTGGGACTTCATATTCGTAAGATCCTTCTTTTGAAAAAGTTATAAATTGTTGAAATTTCTTACTCAAATTTTCTATTTCGAAAAGTTGTGAGCAAAAATTTGTTTTGAAAAATCGATATTTGAAATTTTCTAATATGGAAATCGCATAATTTTCTATTTTGGAAAAACATATATATATTCATAAATTTCTAATTTAGAAATTTCACATTTTAGTAATTTTTCAATTTAGAAGATTCTGCATTTTCCTATTTAGGAATTTCATGTCCATGGAAATTTGGGGTTTTCTAATTTGAAAATTTATATTTTTCGAAATTTTTTATTTTGGAGAATTCATTATATATATTCTTTCAATTCCTAATTTAGAAACTTCATAAATTTCAATTTAGTAGTTTGTATTTATGGTTTTCCTATTTGGAGGATTTTTTGTGAGTTTCTACTTTGGATAATTTGAAAATATTGCTATGTGAATTTTAGGGTATGAGATGAGATTCAGGGCTTTTTCAAAATTTCCCTTTTTTGGTGTGAAATTCGAGGAATAATCATGTAATGATTGGGATAATTTTAGTCGTAAAATTCATTTAGCACATCTGATATAAATTGATGATGATGATTAGACCATAGCCTTGATCATAGTTTTCCCTGTTTGACCTTAGGATTTTTTTTGGATCGTAATAGAGATCGATCATCTCGATCTGGCGGGTTTGGTGCCTAACACTTTCCGAGACTTGTAAATTGACCTCTTACTTGATTTCTCTGATCCATGGACTAATCTATATCTATTTGGAGTTATTTTTGGATCCTAGACCTAAACTAGGCAGCGACTCCCAATTCTTAGAAAATCCCTCATTTATTAATCAGACTCCTTTAAACTATTTAGTGAAAAAGGGTCGAGGCGATTTCAATTTCAACACTCCACTTTTTTATGTAAACATTGATTAGTCAATGTCAACATGAACACATCGACATAAGCTAAAAATATCTTCTGGAGGCATGTCGATATGCCATAGTGTTGACATGTATCCTTCCATGTCGTAGATGGGGTGCTCTAATCATGGTAAAACTTAAGTAAAAAAAAAAACTTAGGATTTCAATAATTCATTGGTGCCCTTATTAATATGATGGGTGTTGTTAAACACAACCTTATTGGTATCTTAGAAAAAAAATCTTTTAGTTTGATTGGTATGCATCTATCACATGGTCCACATGCGCACCTCCACATTAACCATCTAATTTTAATTTATGGGCAGCAACTTCCTTATTATCTCCATCCTTATGCATAATAGACCTAAGATAACAAAATTGATCACTTCAAAATATTTCTAGAACATCTTTTTTTATGACCCTTAGGCCTGACTAGCAAGGGCGAGACAACTGGTTTCTTAGAGTAATATGTCTCGCCCTAATTCCCCAGATACATGCAATACCCCCACAAACCACACATACCAAGTAAGTAAGGATAAATCCTTGTGGGTGGTCAATAAGGGGGATTGAACTCAGGACTTTTCCCTTTTTGGAGGGATTCCTTGGTCACTACACCCAATGCTCGTTGATTTAGATCATTTATTTTAATGGCATAGTCCTTGTTTTGGGTGTAAATGCAAAATTTACACTTCAAATATTGGATCTTGGTTCTACTTATCCTAAAGTCCTTAGATCTTAATATTCATCATTATGATTCTAATTGTGTATTGACTTCCTCTCCAGTAGCCTTAACTAATACTACATTGTCCGACAGGTGCCAACTAGTTTAGTTGGTAAAAGTCTTTGGGTGATAATACCTGAGACCTAGGTTCAAATCTTACCAACACCAAGTCACTGAACTCATTAAAAATAGGTTTATTGATAATAAAAAAATACTACATTATCAGCAAATAATATACACAAGATGTGTGTTCTTATTTTATGGAAGGTTTTTTAATATGTCAAGTTTCGAATATCTTAGAGAAGTATGAAAGTCCTAACTTGTTAAGTAAATACGATGCAAACATGTACATCGAAATAGAAATTAGAATACTTTATTAACTATAATTTAATCCATCAATTTTAATATTTTAACCTAAATCTCTTTCCTAAAATAAACCAATCTCTTTATCTTCTCTCTCTCTCTCTCTCACTCATCATTTTATACAATTTTAGGTATAAACATTATATAAAAAAAAGGAGGATAACAAGAGATAGTTTGGATTTTGCTAAGTGTAGTAACAAATGAGAGTTTAGGGAAAGGTAAAGTAAAGTTTACCAAGCCAGTGTGTTAACGATCATTTCATAGTAAACACAAGTTCATAGTTGTTAATTAAGGCTCAAGAATAAAAGAGATCAAATTTACAAGAGGAATCAAAGAGATACGAGAGGAAAAATTTGTGTTGCAGAAGAGAAGATTGATAGATTTATGAGAGGTAGTGTCATAAAATTCTTTGATTTTTTTTTTCAAAAATTAGGAAATAAAATAGGTGCCCGGTTAGTTCGTCAAATAAATCAATGATTCTTGGAATTAATTGACTAATCATTAAATGAAAAAAAAAAAATGATTGATTGAATTAATCCTAACCGTTGCCTTTTTCCATATATCAAAATCCTAATTCCGGATGTTACCTATTATATCATTTAAAATATTACTCTCACAATACTAGAATTTTCTAGAACTTTCCCATATTAATAAACCAAAATGAGTAAATGTTTCTTGTTCCACCTTTTGAAACATATATCTTGATGAAAAACTCCTCGAGATCCATGCTTCCTTAATCTCGAGTGTGTTTGCAACACAATCCGTTCCATGTCGAAGTTAGATGAGTTTGAGAAAGTCAGAATGTAACTTATGTTCATGAGGAGACGATATAATCCTCGTTGCGTAATCCATTATTATCTAAATATGATAGTTTAATTCAATTTGAAAACTATCCCCACCAAGAATTTTTTATTTTTTATTTCTTAATCTTGAAAGATCCAAATTCTTTCCCTATTAGAATTTTAATTCACCCATTGAGAAGGACATAAGGGTTACCACGTGGATCGACGATGAGACTTGTAGCTACTCCGTGTAGTACAGGATAAGACCATGCTTCTCGGTTGCCATGAAACCAAAGTAGAGATGATGGGTCCCACCAAACAGAGCACAAATTCGATCGTGAGTGCCGGCTGGGGACGTCCACGATGATGCCTCCTTCTAGACTCTGCCGTTAGAGAGAGAATATATAATATTAATTACTAAAGGTTTTTTTTTTAAGACTTGCCCCCTCCATATTTTGAAGAATTTTTGGGATACCCTTTATATTTTTAAAATTATTTTCCATGTCCCCTGAAGTCAATCTTTTCAAATAAAATAACTTTAATGCCCCATCTTTAACATATAGCCAAAAATTATTTGGATTTTTTTTTGCCTTTGAGAATCTATCTACTTCAACTTTCAAATCTTAATGTAAGATATGTTTTTAGGGAGTTAAAAAGTAATATAATTTTTTATATATAAAAAATTAGGATTTCTTACAAAAAAATTAAAATGAGATCGAAAATAATTGATTGAGAATTTATTAGATAAAGGAAAATCTACTAGATATAGAGATTAAGAAACTTGAAGATGATTGATTTTCGGAAAAATCAATGGTGCTTTTACTTGGAGCTTGAATGTGAGGATATTTAGGTAATTTCCAATAGTATAAAAAGATTGAGGTTAAGGGACTAAGGTCAAATGGATTTTAAAAATAATAATAACTGTAGAGATTAAAAAGCTTCAACCACAATAACAAAATTTAGATTCAATAATTTTTCAACAAGATTTCAATTCAATTAGTTCAAATAAATTTGGGGAAGTTTCAAAAAAAAAAAAAAAAAGTTTGGGGAATAAATTTTTTAGATTAAAGCTTAAGAAAATAAAATCTTGAAGTAAAAGGTAAATGTGTTTAATATATTTTGTAATTAATTAATAAATCATCATTTGAATTCGGAGATTTTTGTGAGTGTGGCTTGAACATGACTGATTTTAATAGCAGACTTTGAAGATGAGGGTATTTAAGTAATTTTTAAAAATATATAAGAGAAGACTATGGTCAAGGGAGCAATATCATCAGTTTGAAAATACAGGGGTATTTCAAACATTAACAAAAACGTAAAGGTGTATGTCTAAATCAGCCATTAATAACTGGTCAGAGAAAACATGGGTCCCACAAAGAAATATACAACCTGGCTAACTGAGTTTGACAGACTGTTTATCTCTAAGTACATGGTGACAACATCTGTCGTTAAAAGGAAAATTCTACTGTCAAACAACATTCAACTTACAACCGTCCAACAAAGCTGAGTTTACAAACCATATTTCCATCCCATCTAGGGCTGTCAATGGATCGGATTAAACCCACAATCCGGTCTGTTCGGATCTTAATTGATGATTTAAAATATTAGAAATTATTTTATATATTTATTTAAATAAAATTTATATTACCACAATAATTTTTCTAACAACACCCACCCGAAATGTGTGTTAATTCTTTTGATGATTTACATATAAATTGGGGTGTTGTTAACAAATTTTATTATCGTAATAAAATTTCTTCTATTCAAATATGAGAACTGCTATTGTCATACCAGCTAATTTACATAAGTGGTGTGGTTTTAACAAAATCTGATGTGGTAATAGTAATTCTCTTAAAAATATGAAGTTTATTGTAGATTGTGTAGATCAAATCGAAAATCGTTGTTATTAGATCGGGTTCGTATCTTAGTATTGAGATCCGGTAAAAAACAGATCCAAACTCTGTGTCAAACTACATTTGACATAAGAAGAGTGTCTCTCCCTTCCCCAAAATGCATTTTTAAAGGACTTCTGTCCCCTGTTCTCTATAAACCCAAAACTAAACTAAACCAAACCAAACCAAAACTCTCTCTCTCTCTCTCTCTCTCTGTTTCTCTCCTGCTTCAGCTTCATCTCCATCTCCATCCATGGCTGAAGAAACTCAAGCACCAACTGCTGCACCAGAGGTTCCTCAAGCGGAGGAACCCAAACCTACAGAAGCTGAGACAGAGAAACACAAACCTACAGAAGCTGAGACAGAGAAACCCAAACCTACTGAAGAAGTTGAGACACAGAAACCCAAAGAGACAGAATCTTCAATCTCTCAATCTGTTTCATTCAAAGAGGAAAGCAACAGAGTCTCTGATCTTGAAGACCCAGAAAAAAAAGCCCTTGAAGAACTCAAAATTCTCATCCAACAAGCTCTCAACAAGCATGAATTTTTTCCTCCACCACCACCCGTCAAAGAAGAAAAAACAGAAGAAGAGAAACCCATTGTTACAACCGAGGAAGAAAAGAAACCCACTTGTGAAGAACCCTCAAAGCCAGAAGAATCAGAAGAGAAGAAACCAGAAAAAGTTGTAGAAGAAGAAAAACCTAAAGAGGAAGAAAAAACAGAGACTCCACCTGCACCGCCAGTGGAGTCAACTGAATCTACTGTTGTGGTTACAGAAGTTGTTGAAACAGTTGCGGCTGTGATAGATGAAGATGGATCCAAGACCGTTGAAGCCATCGAAGAGACAATCGTAGCCGTTCAACCATCCAAAGAAACAGAGGAGGCTTCCTCTTCTGCTCCTGCTCCTGCTCCTGAACCGATTTCTGAACCAGAAGAGGTGATCATTTGGGGTATTCCGCTTCTATGCGACGAACGAAGCGATGTGATTCTCCTGAAATTCTTACGAGCTCGAGATTTCAAAGTGAAGGAAGCCTTCACCATGATCAAGAACACTGTACGTTGGAGAAAAGAATTTGGGATCGATTCTCTACTTGAAGAAGATCTTGGTACAGATCTCGAGAAAGTAGTTTTCATGAATGGGTTCGATAAAGAAGGCCACCCTGTTTGCTACAACGTTTATGGTGAATTTCAGAACAAAGAATTGTACCAAAAGACCTTCGCAGATGAGGAAAAAAGCCAGAAATTTCTTCGATGGAGGATTCAGTTTTTGGAGAAAAGCATTCAAAAGCTCGATTTCAGTCCTAATGGAATCTGTACTATTGTTCAAGTTAGCGATCTCAAGAATTCCCCAGGACCCTTTAAGAGAGAGCTTCGAATAGCTACCAATCAAGCTCTCTCTTTGCTCCAAGACAATTATCCGGAATTTGTAGCCAAACAGGTAGATTTATTAGTCTTAATTGATGTTTAATTCTATCTTTCCAGAGATATATTTTATATTGAATTTTGATTGTTTGTTTTTGTTTTTGTAGATTTTCATCAATGTTCCATGGTGGTATCTGGCTTTTAATAGGATGATTAGCCCCTTTTTGACACAGAGGACCAAGAGCAAGTTTTTTTTTGCAGGGCTGTCGAAATCGACTGAAACCCTTTTCAAGTTAGTTCTGGTTTTAGTTTCTGATTCATGGGCTTTTATGTTTTATATATATATATATATGTGTGGTTTTTGGGTTTTTAAATTCTTTGGTGGGTTTGGATTTTGTTTTTGAATTTTTGTAGATACATAGCTCCTGAACAGGTTCCAGTTCAATATGGTGGTTTGAAGAAGGAAGGTGATCATGAATTTGGTCCAACCGATCCGGCTACAGAGATCACCATTAGACCAGCAACCAACCAAACTGTGGAATTCCCAGTTTCTGAGGTATGGGTTCTTTCTCTTTTTATTTATTTTATTTTTATTTTATTTTATGTGTCTTTGATTTATGAGTTTTAAAGTAATGGAACAATTTCTAGAAATCATGAAAATGATCTACACATTACATACATTGTAACCATTGTTTGTTTTTTGGTTTCATGTTTGAGTGGTCATTGAGTTTAGTTTTTAATTGTGAAATAGAAATCATGATGTTTTCTATGTCAGGCACGTTGGTTTTCCATCGAAGCACGATGATTAATTGTGTGAATCATTGATTCTTCTATACAATTTTTACAATAGTAGGCATCTATGGGTGTTTTTTACAATCTCAATTATTTGCTTTTCGCATTTCGGGAATAGTTGGGACATTGAGGAATATCCAGAAAGGCATGTTGGGAATTGATATGATTCTATCTCATCATATTTGAAGAATATTGATATTTGTAGACACGCCTTTTGTTTGGGCAGTCATCATGCACTCAAGTGTAGATTGATGTTTCTTCAATATTAGATGTATGATGGTTAGTATTTTTGGGTTTGTTTTACATTTTAAAATTTTCTCTAGTGGGGTAATTGGAGAATATATATTTGTATTTGTAGACAATACGTGCCATCTTGTTTGCAGTCCTGTGTTCCATTGATGTTGATCGTTGGGGTGATGATGGAAATCATGAACATTTCTACTTTCCGTCGGTTGGTTTTATATCCAAGTACGATGACTAAATCTATGATAGTTGGTCAGTGTCTATGGGCACTTTTACAATCTCAATATTTCTCTAATGCAATACTTGGAGAATATTGTTATCGATGATACATGCCTTCTTGTTTGGGAGGTTGCCTTGCAATTGGGCGTGATCACCAACAATGTTTCTTATATACGAGTATGGTTGTGGGTGTCTTACAACTTCGATATTTTAATATTGGTATTGTAGACATGTCGTGATCCCCCATAAATGGGTTCCTTTTATACTAGATTGATGATGGTTCCGTAAACTTTGTGTTTCATGATTTCAATCTTGTCTAATCGAATAATTGAATGATTTGGTAATTGCAGACATGCATTCTTGTTTGGGAGATCCGAGTTGTTGGATGGGATGTGAGCTACACTGCAGAGTTTGTGCCAAGCGTGGAAGATGGGTACACAGTTATTGTGCAGAAGGCAAGGAAGATAGCTCCCTCTGAGGAACCCGTGATCTGCAACAGTTTCAAAATTGGTGAGCCGGGAAAGGTGGTGCTCACAATCGACAACCTTACTTCGAAGAAGAAGAAGCTTCTCTACCGCTTCAAGACCAAGCCCGCGTCCGACTAATGAATTCTTTCTATAACTTCTGAAGTGATATGTGGTGAATGGTGGCGCAAATGGGATTTTTTTTGCAGAAGAACCTGAAATGCAAAATAGGATGTTGGCCCTACCATCACTACTACTACATCATAATCTCACAAAGATTGGGGGGTTTGGGTTATTTGGTTTTTATTTTTATTTTAAGTATTAATTTTATTTTTGAGAATCTTTTGGGATTTCTTTTAATTTCTTTGGGTTATATTTTAAAAAGTGGGGTTGGGTTTCAGATTTTTGTGGGATTTTACTTGAGGTAGTTAAGTTCTATTATTGATGTGTCTTTGTAAAAGTTATATGTACATTTGTGGTTATCTATCTATGTCATGTTAGTAAATAAATAATTTGTTATACATGAAAGATATTAATGGGATTCCACAGCTGATGTTGATCTGACCACATTTTTGTTTTCTTTTCCTTCTTCAGTTCTCTTGTAAATAAATTGGGGATGATATGATGGATTTTTAATGATTTGAGTAGCCTTGCATCTCAATATTATCGTGAAAATAAATTTATGATTATATCCGTACGTATGTCACATCGAGAAAATTAAATATATGATCTTTGAATGTATAGTTGAGATGTCATAAGAGTGGATTAATCCCTTATAAGTGGCCCCTATTAGGAGAAATTATTGACAATGATTGAGAAATTGCGGAAGTTGGCTCTTACAATGGTTAATGGTCCAATCAAGGTGGATCAGTGATCCCTACTAGAAGAAACTCAACTCGATATACCCTTTATAGAGAGGTCTAGATGGTTATGGAAAGATAATCGAAGAAACTCAATCCGATATACCCTTCATAGAGGTTGAGATAGTTATGGAAAGAGAATCGATGGTAAGGACAATTCATCTTAAACAATTAAGTACTATAGAAAGGGAGCTCAATTGATGGAGAATCCCGATAATAAGAAAATTTATTAAAAGATAAAAATAATGAAGAAATTAATGTTTACTTTAAACAATAGTATTGATAAGTTCTTGGGTAATATTCAACTTTCTTTTATTTTGCTTATCGTGGGTACACCACCCTTCGGGTGAGACTAATCCCACAGTCACACACACTGTCCCCTCGGAAAGTCTTACATGCAATTGGTCAATCAGACCTTGGTGGATGATCCTGAGGAATTCATAACTTTGTGGGGTTTCAAACACTTAACCTACCCTTCCTAAGGAGTTTATCACTACTCGACTTGCTACTAGGTCAACCCCTTGGAGTTTGGTACTATTCAACTTGAATGTCTAGATTATCACACTTCAACGATAAAACTAGCGACAAAGGTTTGTTTCCTTTTGTTCACGTGCTCGAAATTTGGTGATATCCTGACTTACATGTTTTAGGTTTGGAAAAAAAAATCGTAAGACAACGGGGGTGATATTTATAAAAAAAATTGTGATAGTTAATGTAAAAAATATTATTTATTGATTTTTTTGGAATAAATCTGAAGAAGATTGTTTATATAAATCTTATAAGTAGGGCCAAACTAATTGGACGGTCGGATGTGAAGAGCTCTTCTTACTTGTTATATATATATATATAGGGAAATGTTCAGCACCCAACCATTTGCCCAATCATTTTTGTCTTACATGGGTTAGAAGTTTTGGAATGAGCTGATTTTTGGTGAGGATGATCTCCTCACCATAGAGATCATCCACACCAAAAATCAGCCCATTCCAAAACTTCTAACCCATGTAAGACAAAAATGATTGGGCAAATTGTTGGGTAAATGGTTGGGTGCCGATCGGGACCCATATATATATATATATATATAGGGTCCCGTTCGCCACCCTTAGTTTTACCACACACTTTAACAAACGCGTTTTGTCTTACATGGGTTAGAAGTTTCGGAATGAGCTGATTTTTGGTGAGGATGATCTCTATGGTGAGGAGATCATCCTCACCAAAAATCAGCTCATTCCAAAACTTCTAACCCCATCAAAATTGATTTACAAAAAATGGACGGTCCACGATTTTTCAACGTGTAAACATGGGGCTAACATTTCGGAATGGGCTGATTTTTGGGGAGGATGATCTTTTAATCATAGAGATCATCCTCACCAAAAATCAACTCATTCCAAAACTTCTAACCCATGTAGGACAAAAAACGTTTGTTAAAGTGTGTGGTAAAACTTAGGGTGCTGAACATTTCCCATATATATATGGGTGGCGTTCGCGGGCTAACGTTTTAGCAAATTTTTTGGCAAACTTTTTTTAACCGCTGGATTTAACGTAATTGAACGGACGTTATTTAATTTCACGCGTTATAATAAGAAGTTACATATTTATAGCGCCATCCCTTAAAAATTGAGTATTTCATGCTTCCTCCCTCTCCTCTTTAAACCAGAGAGAACAGAACTCTCTGTTCTCTCTCTCTCTCTTCGAACTCTCTCCTCTCTTCGCCCTCTCACTCTCACTCTCGCCCTCTCTCTCACTCATCATTCTCTCTCTCACTCTCACTCTCTCTCTCTCTCTCTCATCATTCTGAGGAGGTTTCATGACCAGCGAAAAGCAAGCTTAGTATCAAATCGAGAATTTGTTCCGTCGATAGATTTGAATTCTTCAATACCCATCCTAGAAGATCATCTTCGTCCATTTTCCCATTCTCATCGTTCGCCTTCCGTATTCTCATTTCCATATTTCGCTCAATAACTTTAAGGATGCTCGACCGAGACTACCATATATTAATCATGATTAATAATTAGAGTGGTACACTAATTCTGGAAAAAAAAAATAGAGAATGGATTTATTCTTTAATAACTTGAAATTATGATTAAATTAACCACAAAACAGAAAATTTTAAACTAATGACAATTATTAAAATTGGGATTTCTTTAAAAAAAATTAAAATTTTAGTGTATGAAGAGAAGATTGAATTATACCTTTAAGGCCTTTCTATAAGCTGTTCCAGGAAAGTTCAAAGGCGCGGATACAACTCCTTTCATGAATGTAATGTACTCTCTTTTCAAAAGCTTGGTTTCGGGCTCTCCAGGTTCCATACTCATGATATGTTTCGCCATTAAATTGAAGGTAAACTACAAATATTTCTTGACAAATAAGCTATTTTTGAACTTTTAACATATGAAAATAATAAACAAAAAATATCTTGACAAGAAAAAAAAAAAAAAAAGTTACCTTCTTTGCTTCATCTTGAGCTGAAAATGTAGTATTCTCCTTCCAAGATCTTATAACCAACAAGGTATGACTCTCTACCTCTTGTAAAAGATGTGTTCGAAGCCTTGCATTGCTTAGGAAATTGAGAGAGATCATCATCATGTCTCTATGCATGTCTCCAACCAAAACAAGCATCGACCATTTACCTAGAATCCCACCTATACTTCTTGGATAACTGCATTCAAACAAGTGAGGAATAGGGCGAGCGAGCGAGAGAGAATGATGAGAGTGAGAGAGAGAGAGAGGGCGAGAGTGAGAGAGAGGGTGAGAGCAAGTGAGAGAGGGCGAAGAGAGGAGAGAGTTCGAAGAGAGAGAGAGAGAACAGAGAGTTCTGTTCTCTCTGGTTTAAAGAGGAGAGGGAGGAAGCATGAAATACTCAATTTTTAAGGGATGGCGCTATAAATATGTAACTTCTTATTATAACGCGTGAAATTAAATAAAGTCCGTTCGATTACGTTAAATCCAGCGGTTAAAAAAAGTTTGCCAAAAAGTTTGCTAAAACGTTAGCCCGCGAACGCCACCCTATATATATATATATATATATATATATATATATATATATATATATATATATATGGGTCCCGTTCGGCACCCTAAGTTTTACCACACACTTTAACAAACGCGTTTTGTCCTACATGGGTTAGAAGTTTCGGAATGGGCTGATTTTTGGTGAGGATGATCTCTATGATGAGGAGATCATCCTCACAAAAAATCAGCTCATTCCAAAACTTCTAACCCCATCAAAAATGATTTATAAAAAATGGACGGTCCACGATTTTTCAACTTGTAAACATGGGGCTAAACATTTCGGAATGGGCTGATTTTTGGGGAGGATGATCTTCTAATCATAGAGATCATCCTCACCAAAAATCAGCCCATTCCAAAACTTCTAACCCATGTAGGACAAAAAACGTTTGTTAAAGTGTGTGGTAAAACTTAGGGTGCTGAACATTTCCCTATATATATATATATATATATATATATATATATATATATATATATATATATATATATATATAGGGAAATGTTCAGCACCCTAAGTTTTACCACACACTTTAACAAACGTTTTTTGTCCTACATGGGTTAGAAGTTTTGGAATGAGTTGATTTTTGGTGAGGATGATCTCTATGATTAGAAGATCATCCTCCCCAAAAATCAGCCCATTCCGAAATGTTTTGCCCCATGTTTACACGTTGGAAAATCGTGGACCGTCCATTTTTTGTAAATCAATTTTGATGGGGTTAGAAGTTTTGGAATGAGCTGATTTTTGGTGAGGATGATCTCCTCACCATAGAGATCATCCTCACCAAAAATCAGCTCATTCCGAAACTTCTAACCCATGTAAGACAAAACGCGTTTGTTAAAGTGTGTGGTAAAACTTAGGGTGCCGAACGGGACCCATATATATATATAGGGAGGCGTTCGGATGCCTCCGTTTTATCAGTCGTTTTAACAAACGGCTTCAAACCGTTGGATATGACGGTTACAAACGCTTGAGATTGAAAGTTGAGGTTAAGTTATAACTTAACCAATATTTACAGAGTTATCCTTTATCTTTATAAGAATTAGTGTTACCTCCCTGTCCTCAATTAAAACCCGTTCAAAAACTTAGAGAGTTCTGTCGAACCCTCTTTTTCACTGAAACCTGATCGATCACCCTCTCATTCTCTCTCGCTGTCGCCTGAAACCCTCTCTCTCACTCTTTTTCCCCTCTTCTTTGTGACAGTGTAATTTTTGGATCAACCATATGGGAAACAATGAATCTTGACCATTCAAATGGTAGATGTAATGCAGCTTATTGGATGAACCATATCCCAAAATTGGATCAATTTGAAAATCCTGGCTGTCTGATGCATCCTTAAATCGCAAAATGCGATGGATATAAAAGTTCGCATTGAAAGTGAACATGGTCTTAAAGTTACTTAACATCCATATATTTTTATTTTAACAATAAAAATTTCCTAAAAAAAAACTTTAACATCCATATTACAATCAGAAGAGTTGATAGCTTATTTCAAATATTGGATTTTGCTATAAAGATCTAAAAGAGTCTAATTCAACCTTCTTTTACATGTATGATGGACTCCTCCATCTTCATCTAAAATACCAGACACACTACTTCTTCGCCTTCGTCTAAGAGTACGAGAAGATCCCATGCTAAAACCCTCGCTCGTGCGAGGGAGATGGAGTTGCAACTAGGCGAGAGCGAGAGGGAATGAAAGAGTGAGAAAGAGGGTTTTATCAAGAGTATTTCAGGCGAGAGAGAGAATGAGAGAGTATCGATCGGATTTCAGTGAAAAAGAGGGTTCGACAGAACTCTCTGTCGTTAAGTTTCGATCGGGTTTTAATTGAGGACAGGGAGGCAACACTAATTATTGTAAAGATAAAGATGGCTCTGTAAATATTGGTTAAGTTATAACTTAACCTCAACTTTCAATCTCAAGCGTTTGTAACCGTCATATCCAACGGTTTGAAGCCGTTTGTTAAAACGACTGATAAAACGGAGGCATCCGAACGCCTCCCTATATATATATATAGGGTCCCGTTCAGCACCCTAAGTTTTACCACACACTTTAACAAACGTGTTTTGTCTTACATGGGCTAGAAGTTTTGGAATGGGCTGATTTTTGGTGAGGATGATCTCTATGGTGAGGAGATCATCCTCACCAAAAATCAGCTCATTCCAAAACTTCTAACCCCATCAAAAATGGTTTACAAAAAATGGACGGTTCACAATTTTTCAACGTGTAAACATGGGGCTAAACATTTCGGAATGGGCTGATTTTTGGGGAGGATGATCTTCTAATCATAGAGATCATCCTCACCAAAAATCAGTCCATTCCAAAACTTCTAACCCATGTAGGACAAAAAACGTTTGTTAAAGTGTGTGGTAAAACTTAGGGTGCTGAACATTTCCCATATATATAATATATATATATATATATATATATATAGGGAAATGTTCAGCACCAAACATTTAGGGAAAACATTTTTCAAAACATGGGTTAGAAGTTTTGGAATGAGCTGATTTTTGGTGAGGATGATCTCTACGGTGAGGAGATCATCATCACCAAAAATCAGCCCATTCCAAAACTTCTAACCCCATAAAAAATGGTTTACAAAAAATGGACGATCCACGATTTTTCAACTTGTAAACATGGGGCTAGAAGTTTTGGAATAGGCTGATTTTTGGTGAGGATGATCTCCTCACCTTAGAGATCATCCTCATCAAAAATCAGTCAATTCCAAAACTTCTAACCCATGTAGGACAAAAATGTTGGCCAAAATGTTTGTTGCTGAATGGGGACCCATATATATATATACAAAATGTTTGATGCTGAACGGGACCCATATATATATATATATGGGTCCCGTTCAGCAACAAACATTTTGGCAAAACATTTTTCAAAACATGGGTTAGAGGTTTTGGAATGGGCTGATTTTTGGTGATGATGATCTGCTCACCGTAGAGATCATCCTCATC
Organism: Akebia trifoliata; assembly: GCF_017979445.1. NCBI lineage: Eukaryota > Viridiplantae > Streptophyta > Magnoliopsida > Ranunculales > Lardizabalaceae > Akebia > Akebia trifoliata. Next base: position 18,830,102 of record NC_141378.1, read on the forward strand.
AAAAATCAGCCCATTCCAAAACCTCTAACCCATGTTTTGAAAAATGTTTTGTCAAAATGTTTGTTGCTGAACATTTCCCTATATATATAGGGAGGCGTTCGGATGCATGTGTTTTATCAGTCGTTTTAACAAAAGAAACCCGACCGTTGGATATTGTTGAATCGGACGGTCGAGATTGTTGATTTCGTTTAAGTTATATATTATTGTTTTTTACAGCGCCATCCCTCATTTTTGTGATTATTAGTGCCACCTCCCTGACACAATTACAACAGCAGAGAGAGTTCTCGTCTCCTCTCTCTTTCTCTCTCTGAAACACTCGGTCTCTCTCTCTCTCTCTCTCTCTATCTCTCTCGCTCGCTCGTTCGCTCCTCTCTCTCTCTCTCTCAGGCTCTCGATCTTGTTCAACATGGCTTCCTATGTTTCAACTTTGCTTCTACAACTCCTTTTAGTGGTCTCTTTCTTTCATTTCTCCTTTGCAGGAAGGAGACTCACCAAGTTGGTAACAGAACAACCTCTTCTCCTAAAATACCACAACGGTCCTCTTCTTTCTGGCAAAATCTCTATCAATCTCATCTGGTATGGTAAATTCAAGCCCTCTCAACGCGCTATCGTCTCTGATTTCCTCAATTCTCTTTACCCTTCCAAACCCCAAAACCAAAACAACTCATATGTCTCCACTTGGTGGGAAACCACCCAAAAATACTACCATCTCTCTTCCAAAAAACCCAATTCTCTTCTTCTCTCAATAATGGGGAAACAAATCCTCGATGAGAACTACTCAATGGGTAAATCTCTAACAAGTAAACAAATCGTGAGATTGGCAACAAAAGGTGAGGAAAAGAACGCCATTAATGTGGAACCCATAGGTCGTCTTCTTCGAGTTCCCAGGTTAAGAACAAGAATTACAAGTTTGCTTACATCTGGGTTGGTAACTCAGAGACTCAGTGTCTAGGTCAATGCGCTTGACCGTTTCATCAACCGATTTATGGACCACAAAGTCCACCATTGGTTGCACCCAACAACGATGTGGGTTTGGATGGCATGGTTATTAACTTGGCTAGCCTTTTGGCTGGAACCGCTACGAACCCATTTGGTAATGGTTACTTTCAAGGACCAGCAGAAGCGCCTCTTGAGGCTGCATCGTCTTGGTGTTTTTGGGTTTCGAGGGTTTAGAGAGAACAGATGAAGTTCTAGGGTTTAGATCGAATAGACGAGTTCTGTGTTCGAGGGTTTGGAGAGAACATTTCGAGCATTTAGTGAGAACAGAAGAGTTCTCTCTGCTGTTTTTCACTCAGGGATGTGGCACTAATAACGCCAAACGTGAGGGATGGCGCTGTAAAAAATAATAATATATAACTTAAACGAAATCAACAATTTCGACCGTCCGATTCAACAATATCCAACGGTCGGGTTTCTTTTGTTAAAACGACTGTTAAAATAGAGGCATCCGAACGCCTCCCATATATATATAAGCGGTTCAGCAGTCCTAAAGTTTATCAAACATTATACCAAACATTTTTCAAAATATGGGTTAGAAGCTTTGGAATGAGCTGATTTTTTGTGAGGATGATCTCTATGGTGAAGAGATCATTCTCTCCAAAAATCAGCTCATTTTGAAATTCCTAACCTTAATTTATAAATTAAAGAATCATGGATTATCCAATTTTTGTAAATCACTTTTGATGGGGTTAGAAGTTTTAGAATAAGCTGATTTTTGATGAGGATGATCTCCTCGTCTTAGAGATTATCTTCACAAAAAATCAGCTTATTTCAAAACTTCTAACCCATATTTTACAAAATATTTGGCACAATATTTGACAAATTTTAGGGCTGCTGAATCACTCCCATATATATATATATATATAACAATTAAGAAACCGCTCCCATGTATATATAACAAGTAAGAAGAGGTTTATGAGTAGTTAAAGTGTTTGGTCATATTTGACATTTTATCACTTTTACCGATTTGCCTCGTGTTTGTGGAAAGATAGTATCAAAGTTGGGCCCACTGAAGCAGGCGCAGTCTTGTTATTATTTATTTTTTTGCAACGATCTCAAAGTCTCCGCACGTGCACATTGGGCCCACTTTTCACTCCAAAACACCAGTAAAAACAACGTTTGAAATGTTACCGTTAATTGGCCCACCAAATTTAAAATAAGTCTAATTTTAAACAATTTGATACTTGAGTCTAACTTTCCTTTATGAGCCAAATGACATGTTTCAATCCTTTGATGTTCCCTCAACTCGTTCTTTGGGCCCCACTAATTCTTAATTCTATACCAACAAGAATCAAAATCAACTTTATTTATGATTTTTGAAAATTAGATTTGTTCATTTTTCATGATTGATGTCTAACCCATTGATTTAATGGTTTTTTTTAATACTTAAATCTATTAATTATGTATTATTAATCAAACTAATATGTTGTTAGGATCTACAAGAAACTAGAACTGCATGATGGGACGATCAAAATTCAAACATGTTGAATTCTACAGGTTGCACGATGTTTCATGAACTTGAAATCCTAAATTTTTTTACAAAATCTATAAAAAAAAAATGTAGGAATATTTACAAAATAACAAAATTTATTTTACAATATCTAGATCGATGGATGAGAAGATAATGTAACAAAATAAAAGAAAAATTAGGGTTTCAGAGTTCTAGAGATCTCAACGAGATATAAGGAGAAAATTGTTAATTCCTTCCATGGACATATAATTATATTCTTATTTTGTATTTCAAGTGAAAATTAAAAGTTTTGTAGTTGTTATTTAATGGTATTTTTGTAAATATCAATCTCAACAAGTTATTTATAAAATTTAATTAAATAATAATAAATAAATTAAAAAAAAAAACTTCATTAATATATGTATTTATAAACAAAATTAGAAGAAAAAAATTAAAGATATTTTTAAAAGAAATATGATTGTAAAAGATACTAATGTGGTACCTTTATGAAGAGTCATGGATTAAATCGTTGTAATTAGGAGAAAGTACCCTAATATACTTTTCTTGGTAATCTCTTGTCGTTGTGCTTCAAATTTCAAAACACACCCAAAAATAAAAATTGAATAGAGATTTTAAACATTAATTTTGATCGAAGTGTTCTTGATACAATAATTAAAAATCCACGTGGCTTGCATAAGAGATCTGAAGTTGGGTAGCTAGTCAACTCCCTGAGTACAGGATCTTTGTTTAAAAACTAATGTTTTTCCTGCTTAGGATTCTCTCTCTCTCTCTGTCTGGGTCTGGGCTGTGCAAGTCAGACAGAACAGTATAGGATCTTTGTTCATGAAACATAATGGTGCTTGTTTCCTTAGGATTCTCTCTCTCTCTTAAGTCAGGTAAAGAAAAGAAGAACATGTACTCACCTACTTTCCCATCCCTCACTCTTTCTTGGCTTTGTGTCCATTAATAACTTTGTCTCCTCTTTCCTTCTTTTTTTTTTTTTTATATATATATTTTTATTTGGAAATATAACTCCACATTTTTGTGAATATTTGAGAGATACCTTATTATTTTAAAAAATAATGGCATGTCCCTTGACTATGGTCTTTTTTGAGAGATTAATAGAAAAATGTCCTAAATACCTTAGTTAACTACCTTTTGCAAAAGCCTTAGATTTTTCTCTCCTCTCCTTCAACCTTCAAACCTCAAAAACAAGATGAGATTTTTAAGAAGAAAATTCAATGAGATCTTTTGAAAGAAAAATCAATGGTTGTTGGCCAGATGTTGAAAATGTGGCATTTGTCATTTTCTGTTAGTCATGCATACTATACTGCAATCAAGGCATATGTGCAATCAATTTAAAAGCAACAGTAGGGGGTATCTCAAATATTCACAAAAATTGGAGGGGTTTGTATAAATTTTATCAGGTACTTTTATGTATATTTTTGGATTACAAAACAAATATAGAAAGAAAATGGCCTATAACTTTACAAGTATTTGGTGGGGGGGTTAGGGTTGAAGTTCTTCCTTCATTACTTTTGTCTTGGTTCTCTGTCTATGTAAGAAAACAATAAAAAGGAATAAGTGTTTGAAAGTTAAAACCCTTTGTTTTATTTTTATTAAAAAGGAGAGGGAGAGAAGAGTATCCTATCTTCATAGAGGACAATTACACTACTTCAAACAAATTTTGCCACTCTCTGTCAAACAAAAGGCTGAGATCAAAGGATGCTCTCATAACAGATACTTAGAAAATTTGTATTGATTTCTACTTTCTAGAAGAGAAAAAAAAAAGGCCAATCTTTAGAAAACATGTGATTTTCCTCACATTTCAGCAGTATGTTTGGTGGAGAGCCTCTATCCCAAAAAATATATCCTCAGTAACATAGTAAGTCAAATCATCTTTAACCCCAAGGGATTGGCCTAATGGCAAACCTTGATAAGCTTCTCGGGATAGGTAGGTCAAGTGTTTGAAACCCCATAAAGCGATGATTGACCATCAACTTAGTCCCATCTTTAAAAAAAAAAAAAAACATTTAATGTAAGTTGATTTTAATCTTTAAAAATCTCATTTCTTTGTTTTAAAAATTAAATAAAATAAGTTATCTAATTTTTCTCTTTCAAAAGTTTTCAAAACCATGACTCTTATATTTGTTATATTAAAGAAAAAAAAAACTTAAGATGTGAAAAACAAGTTTTGGAAAGACTGGAGGTTGCTTATAATACTTGAAAACCTTAAATAATTCATATATTAATGTTAGTTCATTGCATCCGAGTCAGCCATGGATTTTTTTTTTTTTTTTTTTTAAGGTGCCAGCTAGCTTAGTCAGTGAAGTCAATGGACGGCGATATCATAGACCTAGGTTTAAATTCTCGCCATCACCAAATTAGTATCAATGGTCCAACTTAAGGTTGGCATGTCGTCCTCAAATGGGATGACTATGTCCATCCCGAAAGCAACGCAAAAGGTGGTTCATCAATGCAACTCCTCGAAGTGGTTCTGCAACCCCATAGTACACCGGGGAGAACATCAATTCGTTTTCCCTTAGCTTGATCAAGTCTCCTCTTCATGTGGTATAGAAGCGTTTTGTTCGATGCCTTGGCTTGTCCATTTTCTTAGAGGTGAGGATCCAAGGTATTGAGAAGAGATTTTGATTTCTAGACTATTGTAGTTTGTCTAATGTGTTATTTTTTAATGATCTCTCCTTGTCCATGTGGATGACAAACAGGCTAAGTAGGATTTTAACCACCACACCAGGCATAAAATTAATATAGTTACTTTATATATGAATTGAATTTTTGATAAATTTGGTATTAATTGTGTTACAAAAATCTTAAGGGTCACAAATTTTTAGTCAAAAAAGGGATTTTTTCTAAGCTCCTACGATTTTGGGGGGTTCAACTCAAAAAATCAATTGGGACAATGAGCGGAGAGGCCCAGAAGCTTATAAGGAGAGAGACAAGGCAATGAATATCCAATGTGGGACTAAACTCAACACGCCCTGCACGTGTGGGCCTAACCGGGCCAGAGCATGTAGAGATATGAATTGGGTGACGTGGAAGAGAGAAAAGCCCACTCTGATACCATTATAAATTTGGGGGTTCAACTCAAAACCAATTGGTAATGAGTGGAGAGGCCCAGGAGCTTATAACAATGCGTGTCCAATGTGGGACTAAACTCAACACATAGTGATCTATTTCCTAGGCATTTTCAAGAGATATCATCCCATTTCAACCATTTATTACTATGAAGAGTTAATAGATTAAACATCTATGATAAAATCTAAATTGGATTAATAGATGTTAAAATCACAAATCTAACTTAATATATCAAATAATAAAATTCAAATTCTTAAAAATCATAAATAGACCCAAAAAATAAAAATAAAAAGATTCCTTCTTCTAGGCCTAAATCCCCCCAAAGACTGCAAACAAGTCTCTATGCTTAACAAATCCAATAGATTATCCAGCATAGCAATACAAGCATTTATTTCCACTCTATATGAAATTATCCAAATCACCAATTAAGGGCGACCGAGTTTATAAGCAACAAGCGAGCCCAGAGATACAAAACAACAGAAATCTCAAATTACAAAAAAAATGCAGATAAGAACTCAAAATGTTAAAAGTTCAAGTGTCTCTCCAACAGCTTCACATCTCAGTCCTGTTCACCCTGGAAAGAACAATATAGACAAGAAATGACGGGTCAAACACAAAATATTAGACCCAACACACTCATGTAGATAAATTTTTTGACCATACTATTGATCTCCTATTTCAGAAAATTTTATTGGAATGATTAATGGCTAACGATCATATGTACCCATTCCTTGGATGATTGAGAAATATCCAACAAAAATTCAACAGATGTGGCTACATTAAGAATTTCCTTAATTTTGAGAGCTGCTATTGGCACCCCATCTTTTACTCATTACACCCCAACTAAAAATAAAGAAAATAAGTAAATGTTTGAGAATAACAAAACGTTGGGGTGTCAATAGAAGCTGTCTCACGTTTTTTTTTTCTTTGTTTTTTGTTGTTGCTAGATTTGTATTTTTTTGGTTTAAGATTTTACATAAGCCTAATCATAATTATAAACAACTACTGAAATTGTTTGAAAGAGTATTATAATGTTAAGAGAATAATTTGAGGCAAACCTTTGTTACATTTGGATGGTGTGTTTTAATCTTTAATTGGGGTGTGATAAATAATTTAAGAAATTGGGGTGTAACAAGTAAAAGTTGGGGTGTCAATAGCAGTTCTCTTAAATTTTTGTGCATTAATCCATATGAATGTTACTGCCAATAAAAATTTTTACTAAATTCATATGGATTTTAGCTTTACCCAAGTTCTGAACTATACCTTGTTTCCATCTATAATATTTAGTAAACCTTCATATTGTGCTTCGCATCCTTCTAGACAATCTATACCTCAGCGAAAGGCCACAGCTGCATCATCAACCTCTACTTGGGATTACCCAACACGAACAACATTAGGTGATGTTACACTATCATCGAGATGTAAGAAATGGGAAAAATAAAAATAAACAAGCCTTCACCTACTAACTAACCACTAAACTACTTTGCTTATTTACAACAATAACAACAAATCCTAGGGTCTTAAGGCATGGAAACTTGGGCGGGCTAACCTGAACTTAACCCAATTGATGGGTGATCCTGGACTAGGAAATCTCCACCTAAATTCAATTCGGGTTGAGGCTCCAGGCAACCCAACTCAACCTGATGCTATATATTTACATATATATATATATATATATATATATATATTTTTTTTTTTTTTAAAAATAGTTATCACTTCCTAAACATATTTGTAAAACTGAGTAAAAAAATCTTTTTATTGATTTTTTTCTTTCTATATTTAAATTATTGCTATTTAAGTTTAAGTACTATATAGATTTTTGAAGATGAAGAGTCATTTTTACATAAATTTTGAAGAGAGAAAAATAAGCTCAACCTGTCCAAACTTGCCTAACTTAAAAATAAAATTAGGCTTGCTCAATGAGACCAACCTACCAACCCGCCCTAAATTACCTAAGTTGGGCTAACCCGAGCTCAACCCAATTTTAGAAACTCAGTCTAGGGTTGAGCTCCTCAATCCCGCCCAAGTTGCAGTGCTTCTTCGCCATCCAGCGTCTAGTGACAACATGACACGATCAATGTTCGATTACTTCATTTGTGTAACAAATATGCATCTAAATCCTAGCATTCGTATCAAAGCCTTTGCATTTCATGTTCCATCAATTTGATAAAAGTCGAATCTGATAATCAACTCCAATTTTTCCTCAGAAAGAGAGATAATAGACTATTTTTTAGACAACCCTTTCCCTATCGTTGTAGACATGTAGATTTATGTTAGGAAACCTCCATACTACTTGATTTTTGAAATCGCCACCACTCATAAAATTCTTTGATGTGAATGGTCACTTAAAGTTTATTTTCTTTAAATTTTATTTTTCAAAGAAAATAGTGACTCGGGTTAGTCTTAACCATGAGATTCAAGTGGGGAGGTTCGGTTGAAGGATGGGGAAGATGTTAAGCACGCCAACCTACCCACCAAGAGGTGGTTACTTAGAAATTGGCCAAATAGTATTCTAAACAAAAATCAAAGACAAAATGAGTTTCCCAAGTAGGGAATTCCATTAATTTTGGGCCATGGCTTTTGGTTGACCTAATGGGTTTGGGCAACCTTACCTAAGTCTTTTGATGCATGGATTAAAATTTTGTCTCGTTTTCGTAATGTTTTGTACAAAACGTTTTAGAATTTTACCTTGCCGAGACGAAACAATCAAGGTTTTGACCATTTTCTTTTGATTTCTCTTGATATACGGATCTACAAGAGAGATCTAGAGAGAAAAACACAAAGAAAAAGAGATCTAGGGACAAAACACACACACAGAAGAGGGGGGAGGGGGGGGGGGTGGGGTACATGGTTTTGCCGATTTCTGGGTTTCCCTCTTCTTATTTGTTATTTGGTTTTTCTCAAAATGAAAGTTCCCTCTAGTTTTAATCGAATGCCTTGCCCTTGACCTTGATTTTATTAGGAAGACTAGGTTATTTATAAAACATCCTCAAGTTTTGTAAATATTTGAAATACCCTTGTGTTTCAAAGTGATGATATATCCCTTGACCACATTCTTAAGATTTTTTTTTAAAAAAAAACATCAATTCTATTGAATGTTTTGGAATTGTATTAGTATCGTTTCAATTTTTGAAAAAACTAAAAGATTGGATCAAAACGAGATTTTAAACCATGCTTTGAAGTGTGGTATGATGACATGAGGATGCATAGATATTGTAAATGATGATTAAGATGCTAGCGAATGCTTATGTGTATGAGGTGTAGAATGACTAGAATGTTCCGAAGTGGGGGATTATTTGACTTTTACTTAGAATTTTGAATGAGCAATCCATGAGGGAAGCACTCTATAGATTCTAACATTTTGGATGATTAAGGTACATGAATGTGTCCCAAGGATTGGGTGTGGTTGTTCTTGGCAAAGGGTTTGAGACACTACTCTAGGAATGAAAGTGTCCCTTTAATGAATTCAACATTTTGTGCTTAGGTCCACTTATGGATGCAAGAGAATGTGCTCTAAATGTAGATGAATGCAAGCTAATGTTCCCAAAGAACTTGTTATGGACTTACAATGGTGAGGATCACCCCATGATGAGGATATACTCTCTAACCATTCTATTGTCAATATTGATGCTTAAGCTACATGATGATGTTATTGACATGATTCTAATTATATGGATGTAAATGCAAGTGCTCCCATAGACCTTATTATAGACTCATAATGGTGAGGATCACCTCATTATTCATGAAGAGGGTTTACTCTCTAACAATCCTTCTGCCTCTATTGATGCTTGATCTACACAGAAAATGCTATTGATATATTCCTAATTACATGATAAACATGCAAGTACTCTCGTTGAGCTTATTGTAGCCTTATAATGGTGAGGATCACCTTATGAAGAGGGTATTCTCTCTAACCATATTTTGCCATTGTTTATGCTTGACCTACATGGAGAATGCTCCTAGGATGATCTACATGCAAATGCAAAAAAAAGAAACCAAATGCTAACCTTACCTTAGTCTTCTTCATCTTCTTACCTTTCTTGGATCTTCAAGGTGGCTTGAGAGTGTAATTGGACAGAGTTTCGATTATATGGAGGCTCTTGAGAAGAGATTTTAATAGAGTTTTGGAGTAAGAAAAATTGGATGACCAAGCTTGGAGAGTCCATGCCTATTTATAAGCTTTTCAAGACCTCATGGGGATAAAATAGTCCAAAATCCTAGATTTAAGATAATTGCAAAAAAGCCTTAGATGACCGACCTTGGTTGCCCTTCATCATAGAGGCCTTGATAGTAATATACACCTTGTTGAGTCTTACCAATCATTATCATCAAAGATTAAGGTGGTAAACTACTTTCAAGGTCTCTATAGAATTCTTTGAGGAATAGAATTTTTCATACCCTTGAGATAGGAGGACATTTCAAGATTTTTCATTGGAAGGGTAATTGTCCCTCAAGATCTTTAGAGAATTCTTTGAAGGATATGACGGTCCATATCCTTGAGATATATGATAATTTCAAAGTTTATCTTGATAAGGGTATGGATTTATTCTCAATTGGAGGGTCTAAGAGGTCAATTACCCTCTTATGAGTCTCGAGTAATTGAGGTCAAGGTGGAAATTACCCCCTAAGATCTTTTTAGAGAAGCTTTGGAGTACATGGGTCTCAACCCTTCAACATGCTTTTAATTAAAAGAAAACATTGGGTGGGATACTAATTTATTCTTTAAATGAAGGGAAAAATGGGAAGTTCCTTAATGATGCTCTAAGGATTCTTGAGCTCTAAAACAGAACCAAAGTGAAGGTGGTCCAAGAAAACATGTAGAGAGGTGCCAAGTGGCAGATGGGGGCCAAAAATACAATAGAATTTTGTTGGCTCCATTTCCAGGGCAAGGACCTGTGCAGATTTGCACTGGACCATACTTGGGGAATGGACCTAGCAAAACTTACACTAGTCCATACCCTAGCCACAGACCAAGCATTTTTTTACACTAGTCCATGCCTTGGGCATGGACCTTACTTGGTTGGGCTACACTTCTATCAAGTCTTCTTTCAAATCCCTCAAATCTTTTGATTTTACAAGAATTTGGCCTCCAAACAACTCCCTTTCGTAGGCTTCTAATTTACTCACAGGATTGTCCAAACAATTTTTGGGTGTCTACAATAGTATGTGCCTAAATTGAGATGAATTTAAAAACAAAAACATTGAGATCTAATTTTTCCTAGATAGTAGACCAACCAACTAAACTCTGTTGATGGCGACAAGTTGATTGAGGAACCCATTACCGAGACAAAATTTTGGTTCTTCGACTTCCGAGACCTAATCTCACTAGGAAAAGAAAAAGACAAAAAAATAGTGGAGGTAAACAACGCTCCACTCAATCTAAACAAATTAAGAGCTCTGATAATTACATGAAATGATAAATGATACCTTTAATTTTTTGCCACTATTTAAGGTTAATTTTATTATTTGAGAATTAATTGGCTAATTTTATGGTTGTAGGTTTGGAAGGTTTTAAGTCGAAATAAAATAGAGGCTTTTTGGATGGAATAAAGGTCAAAAGGGGTGACGGAATAATTTTGGAGAAGGACCAGGGTAAAAGAAAAAAAGTTATTTTCTACCTCAATAAGCTACGTACCAACTCAAAACCCAACAAATTTCTCTCATGCTCAACTTTTTCTTTAAGTTTCTTTCTTTTCTCTCAACTCCCTTTCTTTTGTTATTCCAAGTTGCGTGGTGTTTTTCCTACTTAATTTTATCATTGTTTCAAGGCTGGTACCTAAAGAAAATTCTCATGAAAAGAGAATCATGAGATTTTTAATTCATTCACCTTATATTAGTGAATTTAGATGGAAGTAAACAATAGAACTTTTCAAGACGAGCATTTACTTAACCCGTTTGGATATACTTTTAAAAGTAACATTTTTACTTTTAAAAGTTGAAAAGTTAAAAATGTTGTTTAAGTTTAGTTTTAAAAAGTAAGAAATCCAAACTTTTAAAAAGTAAAAAAGAAATTATTTTCTACTTTCTAAAAAGTACTTTCTCCCAAAACTACTTTCTTTCACAGATATTTTCTACTTTTTATCCAAACGGAACCTAAGTCCCATTTAAATATAAAATCTTAAAAGAAAAACCCTATAAATTTCTTAAAGATTTTACTCCATCGAAATATCAACCTTACTGTGGATAGAATAACCTAAAAATATCAACCTCACTATGGACATAATGACCTCAAGTACGGTCCCTTTGGACACAAATTAGAAAATAATCGTGAGAGAAAAAGTAGCTTTGGAAGAAATTATTTTTTAAAAAGTAAAAAATAAAAAAAAAGTTCTTTTTTACTTTTTAAAAAGCTTAAATTTTTACATTTTTAAGGTAACCCAAACAATCTTTTTAACTTTCCAACTTTTAAAAGTAAAAAAGTTTACTTTTTAAAGTATATCCAAACGTGCTTAGTGAATACTCTTCATGAAAAGCTTTATTTTTCCCTTCCATCCAAACTCCCCAACATATGGTGAACGGGTTAACTATTTGGTTGGATAGGATGTCAACTTATGAAACCATTTGTTACTATTGGACAAATTCCTCTTTTCATTTTCTTCTTGTTCTTTGTCATAATGCCTATTCAGAGACGAGTTGGAAGATGAATTCTTAATTCTTAAGCTGCTGAGACCACATGATCCTCTTTTTTGTGAGGAATTTTTTTCAGATACTAACCCTGAAATAATGATAAAACTGAGGAAGAAAAGCACCACACAACTTGGAATAACAAAAGGAAGTGAGCCCAAACATTTCTTGAGAATAAACAATAAATGTGGTTGGTCGATTCCTCATTCGATTTGCACAGAAGACAACGATTAGCACAAATAAACCCCCTAGCCATAAGATCATCCATGGTAAGAATTTTCCCTAACGAGGCTGACCAGACAAAGGATATCTTGGATGGGGCTTTTAGCCACCAGATAGTAATGTTTGAAAATTATAAGGATTGGTTAAAAACAAGAATTGTAAAAAGACTTTAACAAGAAGATGTCCTTATTTCCTTCCCATACCTGGTTGTTCTCCCCCAAAAGGTCTATATGGATATTAGAAATATACTAAGTCAGACTAACAACCTCTTGAACCTCCTAAGTCCCAATCATTAAAGCTTCTCCTGAAATCGAAATCCCACAAAAATTGGTCCCTAGATTGAACCATAAGATCCTTCATTATGGTCTTTTTCTTATAAGATAAGATATAGAGGAGAAGTTAGGAAACTGAGATCTAAAGGGTAAAACTCCGTACCATTGCTCCTCCCAAAGCCTAACCCTATTCCCTTTCCCAACTTTGAATGCAATTCTTTTTAGGAACTCTAACATACTCTTTTGTATACTTTTCCACAGCCAACACTCATAGGCTGAGAACACTGCACAACTCTCCCGTCCATAACGACCAGCCTCATATTTTGCAGCGATAGCTTCCTTCCACAAACTATTCCTCCCATCTCCAAACCACCACAACTATTTCTTTAAAAATGTCAAGTTTATTGCTCCTATCTTTCTAAAACCCGAGCACCACATTCTACTTAGGGAGGCAGATCTGATTCCACTTAAGGAGCTGGAACTTTCTGTTTCCCTACTTTATCATTCAACAAAAAATCTCAGATGATCTTCTCTATTCACACTTCCATACTTCTTGGCATGGTGAACAAAGAAAGTATATTGGAATGCTTGATAGAGTTCTTCGATCAAGGTTATCTTCCCTCCCTTTGAAAGATAAATTTTGATCAAAGAATCTCTATCATATTCTTTTGGTCCCCAATTTATAGACCATTAATGTCAATGTAGATATATACACTGCACACATGCAGGAACTCACCATCTGATCGGACCCATATCCAAAGCCAAATATCCACCAAATCAAATAACACTATCACCCAATTTATACCATTATTTTGGACAATCCAGATAAATATGGCAATCAATCCAAAAACACTCCATTTGGGAAGGTTGCAATCATAACATCAAGTAGATTTTTTGTTGTTGGAAATTGGAACTCACTGAATAAGAGACCATGAATAGCAGAATTTGTAGTGTATGAAATGTAGTAATGACCCACAATCCATACTCTAAATATCATCCCATTATGATGGTTCAATCAACAAAAATATTGAGACGAAACTGAAATATTGCTAACATTCTCTTTTTTTAAATGTGTGTTTTTACCATAAACAAAGAAGCCTGGGCATGGGTATAGCATAGCACTACTGGGCATGCCCTGGTGTCACAGTCATGTTCTTCATGATGCTAACCACACGACCCTTAGATGTTGTGACCTATACAAGTAAGGCAATAGAACATGCACACACAAGGCCCACAAACAACACAAATATTCAAAAGATGACATAATCGAGCAAAGGCTTGAAAGGCAACTTCTACTGAAATGTATCAATGCGGCTTACAAGACAATGCTCTCACCTCTCGGTATCTTGGTGCCTTTACCAAGTACTTGATGGCTTACAAGACAACTTCTTGGTTTCTAATGGATCTTTATTTGATCCCTCAAGAAGGGAGGGGGCAACCTTTTGGGTAATTACAAAAGGAAACATCAAAAGTTGAGCTCGAACGTATTGCGTGTAAGGGTGGATAATCAACCCCGACAAAAAATCAATACACAAATATTTACAAGACTGGTTTTGGCCAAGCCAGCATGGGTGGACTCCCTAGACCTAGACCCAGACATAACCATGACAACTAGGCACAACTTGGATGACTTTTTTCTGAAAAACATACAATGAGGGAATAAATTCTAATTGTACTGGTATGCCTTGTTGTTTTAGCAAGCGATTGTAACAATATATATCATGAGGCCAACTGAATGTACTTTATATATATATATATAAGCAAAGATGGGTTAGTCGTTAGCATAAGAAGTATGGGTTCAAAAGGGTTTGAACCTAGGACGTGGGAACAACTCTCCACACATCTTACCACTTATTTGAGTGGCATTTCTTCAAACTGAATGTACTATTACTTATGGAAATATTGCGAAACAATACTCAAGCAAACTATATTGCTTCATTCCAAAATGACGGAACTTCAATATGTCTAGGCACTATAGGTACCCCCCCTTCATGCATACTTGCCAGATGTAAGTATTAAATTCATCCTATCCACCATATAACTAATTGTTTTAAAATGCTAGACAGTGTCATGTACGTAACAGTAAAGATATTCATAATTTAGAGATTTGAAAGGGATTTTTGTTTTTTTGGAAGGGGGGAGGGGGTTGCTTTTCATTGTAATTTCATCAAAACAAACAACATTAAACTTCCAGTTCACAAATCTTAGCACCTCGTAGTCGGTATAAAAAATTGCAGGATGTTCAAAAAATACTAAGGGTATGTTTGATTGCATGGAAAGTGACTTTCCATGGAATTTGAAATCCATGGAAAAATAGTGGTGGAATATAGGTAGGGTTGGAAAATTAAATTCAATTGTTTGATTTTACGTGGATAAAATCATGGAAAAAATATGAGAAAAAAGAAAAAGAGAAGATGAGGAGGAAGAGGGAGGGGGGAGGATGTGGCGGCGACGGCGACAATGACGGAGATGGTGGTGGTGACGACGGTGATGGCGACTGCGACGACAGTGGCGATGATGGTGGCGGTGGAGGTAAGTGAGGAAGAAGAAGGGAGAACGTGATGGTGATGGTGGCGGTGGCGGCGGAGGTAAGTGAGGAAGAAGATGATGAGGAAGATGGGAGGAAAACGTCGTGATGGTGGTGGCGGAGGAGGTGAGGGATGGAGAAGAAGGAGAAGAAGAGAGAGAAGGTGGCCGGAGATGGTGATGATAGAGACGGAGACGGTGATGATAGAGATGGAGACGGCGATGGGGACGACGATGGCGACAGTGATGACGATGATGACGAGGTTAGTGTAATGGTGGTGATGGTGATAGGAAAGAAGATATGAGTGGGGAAGAATTGGGGATGGAAAATATGGGTGGGAAAGTGAAATCCATGTTTTGGTAGACTTTTTGATTGGGGTGGAAAATGAATTTCCATTTTCATGTGCAACAAAACACTTGAAAAATGTCATTTTCCATGAAAATTGATTTTCCACCCTATTTTCCATGTGCAATCAAACATACCCTAAATTTGAATTCTGTTGAATTCACCTCATCCACTTCATATCAAAACCCACCCTCCTAAGCCTATAGTCCAGAAAATCCCCACTAATGTAAACATATGTCTTTTCCATGTTGATTTTGTAGATAAGCACATGAAATTTAAAGCCAATATACCCATTGGTAATCAAGGCTCAACCAAGATTTGTTTATACCTAGCTAAGGCACCTTGCCCATACAAAATCATTGAAGGAAAAAAATACAACTTCTCAAAGGCTCTATCAAATTTATAAGTTTGTACTCCGTGACATATTTCACCATTTGCTTCTTAGGAATTAAATAAATGAAATTGCTATTGGAACAAAAAATCATATAACCATCTTGAATCGACCACGAGTTCTAAGAAATTGCTCTATGTTGTGAGCAGGAGTGTCATCAAAAACTAAAATTGAACTATCTATGAACGAAAACTGGAATGGGATTACAAAGTAGAAGCAACATACTGGATAAAAAATCCTTGCTACTAGGGTTTTTACAACCACCTCCTAGCAATTCCCAAAAATTAAAATAAACTCCAAGGAACAACCATCTAGACTTGGGGCCTCATCATCATTAATTCCCCATATAGAAGTCATGATCTCCTCCTTGTCAAAAACGGTTGTGCCAAAAAGGAGCAAATGAAACAAGTAGAATTATGTGAGGAGCATTGAGAACAAATTCAAAAGTTTTTTTTTTTTTATATTGATAACAAATTTCAAAGTTGTGAAGGCAAGATTCACGTGAGATCCTATAAAAGAAATATACAAGAAAATTGGGAACAAGAAGTGAAAAAAGATGCAAAGATCAACATAAGGTACATGATGGAGACCTTAAATTTGAAATGAAAGAGAAGTGCAACAAGAATTCAGGGGCAAGAATAATGGGGTCCCAAGGACAATAGAAGGTAAATGCAAGCTAAGGACAATCTTGGTGATAATCGGAATTTATATCTTTGGTGGATCGCATGATTGGTCTCAAAAGGCTCCTACGTCACCTTGCAGGTAAAGTGGTACATTCCTATCACATCGAACCGTACTTAGCAACACAAATAAAGTATCGGGTTCATAAAATTTCTCCATATTAATTCCGGAGATTGGTATGGCAATTTTAACCACCATTTCTATCTCCCAAGGTTATGGCATAGATAAATACTAAGCCATCATTAGGTATTCTAGACATTATGACACCTGATCTTGGTTGGCAATCATCGGGGGTAAGAACCATCTCCCATCCCCTTTTACATCATGTTAGATATAACAGTATTTTATATATGCACCATAAAGGCATTTTTGTAGTTTCATTTGTTTTCTAGTTTTATATACACCACGATTCATAGTGAGAGAGTCAAGTTCGACTCCTTCCACTTTCTCCATTCTTTTCTTCTACTCTAAACCCTAATATGATCTTCTACATGGTATCAGAGCTGCTTTAGTAGACATAGTTTGGTTCTCTCCTCTTCTTCCGCATTTTCTTCTTTTCTCTCTTGGTATAAACCAGAATTTTCTAATTTGATTTGTACATGTTATCCTATTGGTGGTTAATATCCTTTGTTTGGAGGATTTTGTCATCGTAGTTGGAAAATATCCCTAATGTGATCGTAGATCAAGGGATTTTCGTCAGTTATTAGTGGTTGGTCATGGTGCGGTGTGGTGGTTAGGTTATGGGCCTATGGCCTTCAAGGTACCTTGCAATTTCATCTTCAGAGGTATTGGAGTTCTATGATTTTATCTAGAAAAGGGTTTTGAAGCCCTGAGATTTTATCTGGAGGGGTTTTAGAACCTAATGACTTCACTGAGATAGATTTCTCTCCTTTTTTTTGAGGTTTTTCGCACATCTTGGCTATAAGGAATTCGGGTTGAGGAGATTTTCCGGTAGTAAAAAATCGTTCACGAAAATATCTAAAAACCTTTTAATCCTGTGAGCAACATTAATATTGTGGGAGAAATGCCAAAAATTGTAAAGCAATTTTGTTGATTCTTGGGTAATTGTTTCATCATGGAGCAAAAGACTTTCTTGGGTATATCTACTGATTTGGTTGGAACTCAAATGACTTCCATTCGCTTAAATGGAAGTAACTACATACAGCGGTTGAAGGCTGTGGAGATCTTTTTGAAGGCCAAGGGTAAAAAATCTCATCTAACCAAAGCTAAGTCCAATTTTCTTAATGAAAAAGCCATTGAAGTGAACAGGAAAATGCTCAGATTGTTACTTGGTTGTAAAACAGTATGGAGTTGTAGATCAGTGCTAACTTTATGTTTTTGGATGCTGCGAAGGAGATTTGGGAACGAGTGACACATGTATTTGGGATCCACTAATATTACCCGAATTTATTAAATCACTTACAATATTTCTCTTTACAGCAGGATGATAAAACTCTGGATCAGACTTTCGCTCCATTGATGCGTATGCGTGAAGAGCTGACAATATGAACTCATTAACAGTGATATCCTTCAAATGCAGAAGCAAATAGAGGATATGAATGTTATTCGTTTTCTTTCATCCCTCCGATCAGAGTATCATATAGTCAAGTCTCAAATTTTAGGAAGTTAAGATCTTCCTTCCTTAACAGATATCTCCTCCAAGCTCCTTCTGCTCATGTAATGGATGTTGCTTCGTCTTCTAGTGAATTATCTACCGTTATTTGCAAAGATACCCATTCTAGTGTTACTAGACATCCTATCTTTAATTTGTTTCTTATATTCCGTTATCTTCTTCAATGTCTTCTATTCTTAAGAATCTTCAAGATACCTTATCTCACCCAGGATAGAGAACAGCAATGGATGATGAGATGGATGCTCTACATCATAATGATACTTGGTATTTGGTTTCTCTTCATCCTGGAAAGCATGTTATTGGTTGTAGGTGGGTCTATGTTGTTAAATTTCATCATAATGGTACAGTTGATAGATTGAAAGCTCGATTAATTACTAAGGGATGCACATAGACTTATGAAGTTAACTATGTTAAGACTTTCTTACCAGTTGAGAAAATTACTTTGGTTTTAGTGTTGATTGCATTAGTTGTTATGTCTGACTGGCCATTGTATCAGTTAAATGTTAAAAATTCCTTCCTACATGGTGATTTACATAAGGAACTATATATGGAGCAACCACCTAAGTTCGTTACTCAAAGGAAAATTGGGAAAAAGTGTAAGTTTCGAAAAACACCTTATAGTTTGAAGCAATCTCCACGGGCATGGTTTGATAAGTTCAGTGATGCGGTTCTTGCATTTGGGATGATGCGATGTCAGACAGATCATTTAATTTTCCAATGGAAAACTAAAAAAGGGTATGCGTTGTTGATAGTCTATGTTGATTACATTGTATTGATCGATAGTGATATTGATGGGATATAAAGGTTGAAGTCTTATCTTCAACAACAATTTCATACCAAGGACTTGGGAAAATTGAGATATTTCATTGGTTTTGAGGTGGCTCGCTCAGGTTGTGGTATTAGTCTCTCTCAGAGGAAGTATGTACTAAATTTGTTAAAAGAGACGGTTACTTGGATCCTAACCGATGAGTACCCCCGTGGATCAGAAATTGAAACTTATAGCCAAACAGGGAGATATGTTTGATGATCCTAATAGATAAAAGAGGTTAGTTGGAAAGTTGAATTACGTCACTATCATAAGACCCGACATCTCACATGTTATTAGCATTGTGAGTCAGTTTATGGAAGCACCTAGGATGCCACACTGACTTGCTGTTCAATGTATTATGAAGTATCTGAAGGGATCTCTAGGACGTGGTTCGTTGAACAAGCCTAATGGTCATACTTGGATTGAGGGATATCAAATGGAGATTGGGCTCGTTCTCCCTCAGATGGGAAGTCTACCACAGGTTATTGTACTTTCATAGGAGGTAATCTTGTATCATGGGAAAGTAAGACGCAAACAGTGGTAGCCAGGTCAAGTATAGAAGTTGAATATAGAGCCATATCTCATTCTTCTTGTGAACTTATTTGGTAGAGGCATTTTCTACAGAAAATTGGTTTCACAATAGAGACACCTATGAATCTTCTATGTGATAACCAAACAGCCATGCATATAGCTTCCAATCCAGTGTTTCACAAGCGGACGAAGCAAATCGAGGTGGATTGTCATTTTGTTCGTGAGAAGCTTCTGAGTGGTGAAATTGCCACAACGTATGTCAAGTATAAAGATCAACTTGTTAATCTATTTACTAAGTTGTT
This sequence comes from Akebia trifoliata, assembly GCF_017979445.1. Classification (NCBI taxonomy): domain Eukaryota; kingdom Viridiplantae; phylum Streptophyta; class Magnoliopsida; order Ranunculales; family Lardizabalaceae; genus Akebia; species Akebia trifoliata. Next base: position 18,849,983 of record NC_141378.1, read on the forward strand.
GGGAAGTGATAGGGTTATTTTTCTATGTAACATGCTCGGATTATATGATATATATTCTCCGACTTGAGAGGGAGTATTAGATATATCGGTATTTTATATATGTGTCATAAAGACATCTTTGTAATTTCATTTGTTTTCTAGTTTTATATATGCCATGGTTCATAGTGAGAGAGTCAAGTTCGACTACTCCAACTTTCGCCATTGTTTTCTTCTTCTCTAAACCCTAATATGATCTTCTATGCATCTGATACTTTGAGTCAATGCAATTGTTTTGCCTCTTCGCTATTTATCAAAGTTATGGCTTTCAAACATGGCGCCAACCCACAAATGAAGCATATTAAATCTCTTCCCAACGTATCTAGTGTCACAATCCTGAAGGCCTTTTATTGAGTTGTTGTGTAGCCTATTTCACAAGATTGAACTTGAACTACAAAAAGGTTTTGTCTACTATAGATAAAATGTTTCTTCTTTTTTCCTTCTAACTCTAGGTTACAATTAAGCTAAACAAATGCATGATAACCCAAGGCAATTTCTTTAGAACTCAAAGTTATGGCTTTCAAACATGGTGCCAACCCACAAATGAAGCATATTAAATCTCTTCTCAACGTATCAAGTGTCACAATCATGGAGGCCTTTTATTGAGTTGTCGTGTAGCCTATTTCCCAAGATCCAACTTAGACTACAAAAAAGTTTAGTCTACTACAGATAAAATGTCTCTAATTTTTTCTTCCTAACTTCATGCTACAATTAAGCTAAAAAAATACAAGATATAACGCCAAGGCAATTTCATTTTAACTACAACAAGTTTTACTCATTATATGCTAGATGGTTAAAATAATAAAAATGTACATTCCCTAAGTGTATATAACTATGTTTTAGTGTGTTGCAAACCCAAGTTTCTCCCAACTTCCTATGCAAAAGGCATAACTTACATATCAGAACAATAATTATCGATATAGAAGTAGAGATTACCACTTAAAATGTCCTCGGCAAGGACTTTAAGATTGATAATGCATAACAAATGTAAATAAATATCCACAATTACCTGAGATGTTGTAAAGTGTGAACCTTAAGAAGGACTTGTCCACTTTGGAGACCTTTCAAATTTGTGAGCACACTCGGTGTATGCCGAGCCAATACCTATACCAGCACCAAAAGCTATAGATGTCCATCGTGTCACGGGACTCCCTGGTTTTGCAGATCAGAATAAATTGACGAATCGATATAATAATACTTGTGATAGTATAATAAAGATGACTTCACAATCTGATGGTTAAGTCATTGGTATGATTATTTTTCACCAATTAAAAAAATATTTAATAAAAAGAAAAATGGAAGAACAATCAACATCAGAAACAATATCTCTCATAGCTTCTAAACCAGTAGAGGACCCCAAACAAGATTCTTGACAAGCTCAACACTCTTAATTAACAAAAAAGGAATCATTCCAATACTAAAACTATAAGTAACTATACAACAATGTTAATCCTAGTATAACTATTAAAAAATACATATAACAAGAAACCAAACAGGACCTAAGTTATGGTTCAATTAACAACCGATTAATTTTAAATTTTGTTTGGGGTTTTTTTTTTCTGGTTAGAAAGAATATTTAAGAACAATAATTTGGATGAATGAAGAATGGAAGAAAGAGAAAAGGAATTAACTTCAATTAACAATCCATTATCTTCTTCTATTATTGTAGGATAGAAGAAGATAATGGATGAAGGATGGAAGAAAGAGAGAAGGAATTAATTTCAATTAATAATCCATTATCTTCTTCTATGGTTGTAGGATAGAAGAAGATAATGGATGAAGGATGGAAGAAAGAGAGAGAAAGGAGAAGCTATTATTTTCTCTGTGCTCAGTTTGAAGTTAAATGATTTATTTATAAAGGGTAGACTTAAATGAATTGGAATTAATTTAGAATCCGAAAGCTCCTCGAAGTATAAAAAATTTGATAAGATTTAAAGTCTAAAGAGTTCAAGAAGGTTTTGTCGTTTTGTTCAATAATTAGCGACAAGTTACTATTCTTGAATAGTAACTTCCGCATGAATGAACAGTAAAACACTATTCAATTTCCGCGTTTGTGAATGGTAGACTCTGTTCGTATTCGTGAATAATGAATTTTGATGACTTTGCGTATTTTTGACAACTTTCTTACGTACTTTTCATATTATCTCAAAAATAATTTGAATCCATGACCATACTTCAAATTCAAAGCCAACTATTTTCAAGAAAAAATCTTTTCAATCCTAAGCAAGCAAACCTCTCCTCAAAGTTCTATGGAGCAATTATAACATAATCTCAAAGTGCCATCATATCACACAATATATATCAAGATGGCGAAATTGACTATTCTAAACTAAAAATCCAAAAAATTATTTCTTCTCAAGAATGGGGAGCATCTTTTTGAGCTTACGTTCCTTATTGGTTCTATTATTAATGGTGGTAAAATTTTGGTGTCATCCCAGAAATCCTTTCATATGGACAAATATCATTATTCAACAAATTTGTCAACAATAATAAATTCAAAGTTAAAGACTTAAGTTATCAAAATATGATTTTCTTTGCCCACTCAAGTTGCCTCTGGATACTTAAGTGGCATTACTCAAAAGAATTACTGGATAGCTTCCCCACCTTTTTCCGAAATACCTATGTAAAATGGTGGGATAAATACGATCAAAGTAAAGTAATTACTGATTTTCCTCAAAAGAAGATATCCTCATTAGAATTCCCAAAATTACCATAGGCATCAACAAAGTCATACGCTCAAGCCACTGCCTCAACTGCAGTAACACTAACATCATCACCAGCAACAGTCTCTCAACATTTTGTGCTGGCCATTAAACAAATGCAGAAAATCTCAAAAGAACTTCAAAGCCTCAAAGACTATGTTTACTCAAGGATCAGTTGCAGCCCGATCATCATCTGATTCTCCTCAAAGCGTCTCTGACAATGAAGAAGAACAATTTCAATTCTAAATGCATATGTACAAATAAATGAGTAGTCAAATGCCTATAAAAAATACGTCAATAAGTCGTTAAATGTCTGTAAAAAGTACGTCAAAAGTATGTAAAAAGTACGTTAGAAAGTCGTCAAAAATATTTAAGTCATTAAAATTCACTATTCACGAATGTGATTAGTGTCTATTATTCACAGTCGCGGAAAATGTTAAAAAGTGAACAATGTTTTACTATTCATTCACGCAGAATTTACTATTCAAGAATAGTAACTTGTCGCCAATTATTAAACAAAACAACAAAACTTTCTCGAACTCTCCGGACTTCAAATCTTATCAAAATTTTCATACTTCGAAGAGCTTCCGGATTCCAAATTAATTCCAATTCATTTAAGCCTACCCTTTATAAACAAAACATTTAACTCAAACTAAGCACAGAGAAAACAATAGCCTCTCCTTTCTCTCTCTTCTTCCATCCTTCATCCATTATCTTCTTCTATCCTACAACCATTTTCTTTTTCCCATCCTTCGATCTTCTTCCATCTTCCAACCACTCTCTTTCATATATTTAACCTCTGTCTTCAAAATTCCAAAATTTCCAAAAGTAACCTGTTCCTAAATTCTAAAAATAACTTGATCAGGTACTTCATCCATCATCTTCTTCTATCGTACAACCATTTTCTTTCTTCCATACTTCGACCTGCTTCCATCTTCCAACCACTCTCTTTCATATATTTAACCTCCATCTTCAAAATTCCAAAAGTAACCTAATCCTGTAAACTGGTATCAGAGCCAAGTCTCAAAACTCCCCAAAAGTATTTGTAATATTTCAAAAGTTGCAAAGGTATACATTTATTCAAAGTTCAATTGTTCTCATAATCTGTAACTTGTCCAGTGAAAATCAGTAAACATAGGCTCCCACGACCACTTGGGGCGAAGCTGGCTTTCTTCCGACTATCTATATGGTAGTCTGATATTGCCTCCTGGTTTTACATTTTAATTCTACAAGAATTGTATTCTCTTTCATTGCACACTAAATTTTCTTTTAACTGGTTTCCTTTTATTTTTCATTAAGAGTAAGCTAAATTTTAAAATTATTAGATCTAGGATCGAGGTTTTCTAATCAGGTCGTAAATCTCGCTATCAGAGTTTTGTAAGACGAGTTGTAATTCTTTGACTAGCCACTAGGACTAAAACATTTAAAAATCTAATTTGCTTTAAATGGAGATAATTTTAAAACCATTCGAAAGAAAATTACAAGTAGGTAATACTTCTTCTCAAACAAATACAATAAAAACAATTTCTATGAAATAAAATGATGAAATTTCTTATGAAAATATACAGCAATCGATAAAAAATTGGACAATACCAAAAGTTCCTACAAACGAAATTTATAAAGATAAGTCAAAGCGAAATTTATAAGTCAAAACTAAAAAATGATGATATGATGACATAAGTCATTCGGGGTTGGATCACTCCCAATTGCTGTCCTTTTTGCTTGATGGAAGGGGAATCTATTGATCACATTTTAATTCATTGCCCTTTTTCCTATAATATCTGGTCAAGTTTCCTTGGTTTATTCCGTATGACTTGGGTATTTCCTCGTAAGTTTTCCTCATTGTTGGAAGAGTGGACTAGTAATGTCTTTCACACCAGAAAACGTTACCTGTGGGCTATGCTACCTTCGACTATTGCTTGGGGGATTTGGAACGAGAGAAATAACAGGGTGTTCAATGGCAAGATTAGAAGCTCTTATGCAGGTTTTTTGGAGGTCTTGGGCTTCTTATACCTATGGTCCAAACAAAATATAGAGTTCGTGGGGACTTCGTTAGATGATTTTGTTTTTAGATGGAACTCTTTATGTAACCATTGATGTTATTTGCTCTTCTTCTCTATTGTTCTTTGTGAGGCTTCCTCGGCTTCCTTGTGTTTTCTGCTTTCTCTTGTTCTTTAGATGGAACGAGAGAACTCTTTATGTATTCTGATTTTTCTCTTTGAAATATATTATACTTATCGAAAAAATAATAATAAACACAATAGAGTAATCAATGTCCATTTCCACCTAAAAAGAAAATATTTCACTACTTCTTCAAATCTATTAAAAAAACTTCAAAATATAATTATATTCATTTCGGCCTTATTTAAGTAGCAATAATACCCTTAACCAAAACAAGCCTCAATACATCAGCTCTGGCTCGTGTCAGAGATAGACAACATATTAAATTTTTAGATCAGTTAATAGGAATGATTCAATGATGGTCCTGTATTCTTTAACTGTTTTCCAAATTTCTTTGTCTCTTTGACAGATCCAACAATTTCAAAATCCTTAACTTTAGGAGTTCAAACCAAAGGATTTAATATGCCAAATTCAGAGAACATCACTGTGATTTATAGAATATACTATAAATCAATGATGTCTAATACCAAACGTAGCATACCAGAATCAAACCAAAGGATTAACTACATTATTCTGGAAAAACTTCAGAAATACTGTAATAACCACAAAACAGATTCAATGAAATACCATTGATCTTAATAGCTCATGAAAAATAAAAGAAGCCCAAGAACTAATTCCAAAAGAAGAAGATCATATAGAAAGTATTATCAAACACTCTGATGGTACTATTGAAATCAACTTTGATACAGTAAATCAAAAGAACTATGTTGTGTCTAGACCATCTACAAGTTCATCTTCTAGAAAATCTTTTGATCAAATGACCAATAAGACATATAACACTATTCCAATTCATATTTCTTATCTTGTTTATACAAAATAAAAAGAAGCTGAAACAGAATATAATCCTACCGAATCTGATTTCAATAGTCCACCTAGACAAGTCAATATGATTTGTCTAGAAAATAAAAAATTTACAATAAATAAAGAATCACTAAAAGAATAGATTCTAAAAAATCCTTTAAACAAATGGTTCTTTAAAAACTTCTCTCAAACTGAACAAAAGATAATCAAAGAAAAATGATTCGAAAAAATGAATAAAAAACAAATCCATATTCCATTATTTACATGGCTAAAAACTGAAACAAATCGAAAATCATCTCATTCAATAAAATATGATAAAACAAAAAATACAAATATGGGAAATTGTAAAAAATGAAAAGATTGAATCAACATTTCCCCCTTTTAGAATTATAAAAACAATGAGTTCCATAGCAACACCCTTTAAATCAGGAACTCCATGTACACAAAAAGATTTATCTCAACTAATAGAACAGAATAATTATACAAATATCCATCTTCACCAACTAGGCCAACAGATAGGATCATTATCCAATAAACCTAAAACTAATATCATAGGACAAACATAAACAATACCATCAAAGGTTAAAAATCCATTTCACCTTCAAGAAGGACAAACACCAATAGAAACCTCTTCGTCCTTTTTGGATGAAATAACAAAAAGAATTCAAGGAGATTTAAAAATAAATGTTTTATCAGAACTAGCAAACAAAGAACTAGAAGAAGAAGAAAATTCTTCTGATTCCTCTTCAACAAGCTCTTCAAAAAACTTAGAATCACAATTCATTGATGATAACAAAGAAACCTTTCAAATGAATAAGCTTAAAAAAATCCAGATACACTAAATCAAACTATTCCAGACCAAATTACTATTCAAAAACAAGACAATATTATAGAAGACCAACACCTATTGATCTCCAATTTGAAGAAAGAGTAAACCCAACAAAGCATTATAATGGCAACGAAATACATGAATAGAACATTAATGAATATACTGACTATCAAATAATTAATACACTTTCTCAAATGATGGTATTAGAAAATGCCTGTACACGTTACAATCTACCAGAAAAACATACAACAAAAGCTATTGCTAGTGATTTTACTGGCCAACTCTGTGGATGGTGGCATAATATGCTAAGCAAAGAAGATAGAGGCAGCATAATAGATCATGTCAAATTAAAAGATGTACCAAACCCCTTTATTACTCTTATATCAAATATCTTCCTCCATTTTAATGGAAAACGAGATGAAATGGGGCAAAAAGACCATGAAATCTTACTGAGTCTAAAATGTCCTACACTAACCGATTTTAGATGGTATAAAGACGTATATCTATCTAAACTTTATTCACTAAATTCTGGATGCAATAATGTTTTCTGAAAAGAAAAATTTATATCTGAATTACCAAAATTATTCGCTGATAAAATTCAAAAAAATCTAAAAAGCGATTCTGATAGTATAAATTATTATCAATTCTCATTTGGAATACTTATACAAAGAATCAATATGGTAGGATTAAAACTTTGTTTGGAATTAAAACTTACAAAACAAATAGAAAAGCAAAAATCTTGAAAAGAATTAAAAGACATTTGCTATCAATTTGGAAAAGAAATATTTAAAGCACCATCTGCAAAAACAAACAAGAGATCAAAGAAATCAACAAATTTCAGAAAAACATCAACATATTCTCCTCCAAAATTCTAAAGAAAATTCTCAAGAAAGAAAAACCAATCCAGACCCTAGGGTAAAAATAAAAAGAGTCTAAACCAATTATTCGCTATAAATGCGAAAAGCCTGATCTCACCACAAACAGATGTCATCAAAAAAATTTTAAGAAAAAAGTAAATGAATGACATATGTCTTCCTCTTCTGAAGAAGCTCATTCTTCCTTAAAAGATAATTGTGGATGCCCTTGGCATCTTAACTCAATTTCTTCTACATATTCTTCAATAAATATGCTTGGATTAAACGTTTTAACAGAAAATGAAAAACTTATATTAAAATTATTAGATGAAATTCTTGACAAAGACCAACGTAATCAACATTTAATGCAAATTAGAAAATATGAAAAATCAAAACCAAAATAATAATTCTTCAATAAAAAAGGTTCTTAACCCTTCTACTTCAACTCCAATGTATTCTTTAAAAGATGTTTACTTAAGAGTAAAAAAAATCTCCACAAAAGAAGCTACTTCTTTTATGATCTTTTCAAATCTACAATAACAAATTAATCAATTAAAAGAAGAAATTAAAGTTCTAAAAGAACAAGTAGCAGAACTACAAATGTCATCAAACCCTCAAGCTGATTCAGATAAATTTTCTAACACTGAAGACAAACAAATCAATTTATTAATGCCATGACTAAATACACTTATCAAAAATGATATACTTCAATTACAATAAAAACTAAAAAAATTCTAAAATATTTATTGCTCTTATTGACTCAGGAGCAGACATAAAGTATATAAAAGAGGGATTAATACCTCTATCTCATTGTGAACCAACACAAACATCTTTAACGATAGCTAATGGTAAAAATATTTATATCAAATACAAATTAACAGACTCCTTTGTTTGCAAACAAAAGTTCTGCCTTCCTATTTCTTTTCTTGTAGTACCAACATTACAACAAGAAGCAATATTAGGAAATCCTTTTATTAATCAAATCCAACCATTTTTAATGACACTAGAGAGAATCCTCTGTAAACTAGGAAACCATGAAATCCTCTTTAACTTTATATTTCCTCTTACATTTGGACAAGTAAATCTTTTGATAAACTTGATCCAATCAAAAGAAAAACAACTTGATTTTGTAAATCAAGAAAAATAATTCCAAAAACTAAAACAAGATATTAATTCTCCAAAATTACAAACAAAAATAAAAAAATTTGAAGAACAATTAATAAAAACTTCTTGTTCAGATATTCCTAATGCATTTTGGCATTGGAAAACATATCAAGTTGTTCTCCCTTATGCTACATCTTTTAATGAAAAAGATATTCCTACAAAAGCTAGACCAATTCAAATGTATTCTAGATATTTAGAATTATGACAAAAAGAAATTCAAAATCTTCTTGACAAAAAATTAATAAGAAAATTTAAATCACTGTGGAGTTTTGCTACTTTTTATGTTGAAAATGCAGCTGAATTAGAAAAAGAAGCTCCAAGACTTATAATAAATTACAAATCCCCCAACAAAGTATTACAATCAATAAGATATCCTATCACTAATAAACAAAACCTCATTGATCGACTCACAAACGCAAATGTTTTCTCAAAATTTGACCTAAAATTAGGATTCTGGCAAATCCAAATTCAAGAATCCGACAAATATAAAACAACGTTCACAGTACCCTTTAGACATTACGAATGGAATGTAACACCCTTTGGACTAACGAATGCTCCCAGTGAAATTCAAAACATGATGAATGATATATTTTCTAATTATTCAAAATTCATTTTAGTCTATATAGACGACATTCTTGTATTCTATCAAAATATAGATTCTCATTGGAAACATCTTTATATATTCAAAAAAGCAATTTTGCAAAATGAACTAATTCTGTCTCAAAGAAAAATCAAATTATTTCAAACGAAAACCCAGTTTATAGGATTTTCCTTAGAAAATAAAACATACACACCAATAAATTATGTCATACAATTTGCTGACAAATTTCCCAATGAAAGAATTGATAAAAAAAAACTACATAGATTTTTAGGATGTCTCAATTATGTTATTAATTTTATAAAAAAAATCTTAAAGAAGAACGCAAACTTCTTTTCGATTTTCTTTTAAAAAAAAATGAAACTAAAAAGATACGAACTCAAAACCATAGCCTGGCAATACAAAAGATCAAAGAAGCAGTAAAAGTTATGCCCTGTTTACACATTCAAAATCCAAAATTACAAAAAATAATTCAAACAGATGTCTCTGAAATAGGATACGGAGGAATTTTAATCCAGAAAACACTAACAAATGAAGAGCAAATAGTTAGATACCACAGGAATATGGAATCCCTGTCAACAAAACTATTCAACAATCAAAAAAGAAATTTTAGCAATTGCTATAACAATTCTAAAATTCCAAAGTGATGTTTTAAATCAAAAGTTTTTATGAAAAATTGATTGCAAATCCGCAAAAAAAATGTTTTAGAACAAGATGTCAAAAACCTTGCATCAAAACAAATATTTGTCAGATGGCAAGCATTACTTTCAGTTTTTTAATTTGATGATATAGAATTCATTCCTGGTTCTCAAAATTGTCTCCCTGGTTTCTTAACCAGAGAATTTCTCCAAAAACCTCAACGAATACCTTCAAAAGCCCTCATAAATCAAAAGGTAAGGAAAAAATTCTCATGAAATCCAAATTTCTCCTTCTCGTTTCTTTCCAATTGCTCCAAAATCAGAAATATCTTCATCAAATTCGTCAAGCCATATTCATATTAACAAGATCAACACTCTTAATTAATTAAAAAAAAAAGGAATCATTCCAATACTAAAACTATAAGTAACTATACAACAATGTTGATCCTAGTATAACTATAAAAAAAATATATATAACAAGAAACCAAACAGGACCTAAGTTATGGTTCAATTAACAACCCATTAATTTTAAATTTTGTTTGGGTTTTTTTTTTCTGGTTAGAAAGAAAACTATTATTTAGGAACAATAATTTGGATTCCAAACAGACCTTTAATAAATAAATAAATAGAGAGAGAGAGAGAGAAGAAGAATAGAAGGAAGAAAACTGACTGAAGAGAAGAAGACCACCGAAAGCTCCAGCCAAAGAAGAATAAACAAATCGACGGACTGTTAGATCTAAACAAGCGTCCCATTTGGCATTCAGATCGTACTGTGGAGGAGGGATTTGCTTGTTTTCCGCCATCATTCTACAATCTAACCTTCTTTGCCCCAGAGAGGAAGCGATACTAGAGATTTTTTAGAGGGTACCACCAAAATAAAAAAGAAAATGGTATCTTTTGAGAGCTTTTACTTCCACACCAGTTTTTGTTTAGAGCACTCCAACTCACATTTCTAAAGATGCCAATGAATTCTATTTTAAAATGAGTGGAATCGGAATAGGAATCGTCAAAAAATGTGAGTACCCATCGATTTCAATTCTCAATAATCGAATGAGAAAAAAAATATTTTGAATCGTTTGTAAAATATTTATCCTTCAAAAATATTAACTTAATTACACTTTATTTTATTAAGATGTGAATTTATGATTTTTTCATAAATTCAATTTTAACTTCTTTATAAGTAATAAACTTTTAGAAGATATTACCCATTCTATACTCCAATACGTAGTTTATATGAAAAACTAAAATATTAAAATATGATGAGAGAGAGCGCTTTCGAATACTCTTTGATACCCATCTAATATAATCAAATGTTTCAAGTTCTTATCGATGTTCAAGTGATGAACTTGCCTGCGAATAAGGTCTTACAGTGTGTGGCTAGATTCGGGGGTTGACTAGGACTAGGAGACAGTGAGACCAAACACGTGGCTTGATTGCACTGTCTATCCAAAATGGAGACAAGGTTATATATCTGTTTCAGTCACAAAGGAGATAGGTGGGGCTAGGTGGTGGTGAGGCTGAGAGAGAGAAAGAGAGAGAGAGGTCCTGAGTGAATCTAAGCAAAGTGCCAACTCTAGAGCTTGAGATCCTTGTCCCATCAATAGGATCACTTGGTATACTTAGGGGATCCATTCCTCTCTCTGCTGTCATGAGCAATGGGTGCTAGCTCGAACGTTAGTGGTAGGTAGGATGGGTTGATATTTGGGGCAAATTTTCTTTGTCAGAGTTGTCAACCTTGGATAGCATAGGGATGGAGAATGATAGACTCGTGATTTTGAACATTTAGATACATTTTTTTCTTGAAGATTATAAACTTCTTGAAGATTATGTCATAATTTTTTATTCGAGTGTTCGTTTGCAACAATGATATATGTATTTTGGGTATTTTGAGAAGTTTTATCTAGATAAACCTGGATCACATTTACAATGTCAAGTTCACCATTATTTTTTTCAATACTGGATAAATCTTCCAAAAGTACTCAAAATGCACCATAGTTGCAAAATGGACTCAAATAAAAAGTTACAATGTAATCTTAAAATTTTTAGAGTCAGCTTTGATCATCATTTTTTATAAATCATTAGAATAAATAGGAAAAATACATCTAAATATTAAAAAATAAGTGTATTCTATTCTCTATTCATTATTTACGATAAAAAAATCGTTGGAAATGATTGTAATTGGCATTAGAAAATCTAAGGCGCTGTTTGTTAAACTGAAAAAAATAAGTGCTGAATAGCATTAAGCGCTGAAACTTATAAGTGCTGAATTTAAGTGCTGAAAAAGTTGTTTGTTTAGATGTTGAATCATGTTTGTTACATATTGCTAAAACTGATAAATTGTCTTTGTTATCCTTACAATCATATTATACATTGTTTGCATGTTTCAAATGCTTATTTATTATCAAACACAATAAAATATATTATTCTTATAAAATTAAAATATAATTTATTTTTAAATAATAAATAATACTCAAATCTTCAATTTATAAATAATAATTTCTATTTATAAAAGCCCACAAATTTCAAATTAAAAATAATAATGTCATACAAGTCACCAAAATTTGAAATCAACTTTAAAAGAACTTAATTTTGGATGAATAATATTCGATGGAAATGAAGGATGTGTAATTATAAAAGCACCCTATGAATTAATAAGGACAACCCACACTATAGTTATTTTTTGTTTTGTTTTATATGGATTAAAGTTTTTGGAATGAGCAAATTTTTAATGAGGATAGTTTATATGCTATAGAGATCATCCTCACCAAAAATCAGCCTATTTTAAAACTTCTAACTCGTTAAAAATAGTTTAAAAAAAAAATGGACAATTTACTGTTCTTGAACTTGTTTTGATAGGGTTAGAAGTTTCAAGATGTGCTGATTTTTTGTGAGGAAAATCTCCTCATTATAGAGATCATCCTCACCAAAAATCAACTCATTCCAAAACTTTTAACCCATATAAGACAAAATAATTTAGCTATGGTGTGGATTTATTAATTTGTGGGGTGTTTATATACTTATCCATGGGATATAAGAGGTAATATCCTTTTAAGAATAAGGGCATACTTGTCCATGCTCAAAAAAACAAAGGGTATACTTGTCCGTGTTGAAAAAAGCGAAGTGCTTACCGCTTTAGCACTTTTTTTCAGCATAAAAAAAGTGCTGAATTTTTTTCACTTATTTTCAGCAATAAGCACGAGTAAACAAACGCGCTATTTTGACAAAAGTGCTGAATTTAATTTTTTTCAGCAATAAGCACTGAAAAATAGCACAAACAAACACCACCTAAGTGTGTGAAGAAGATGAGAAAAATGATAGATTGGATATTAAAAACAATATAGCAAGAAATGAGGTTGAGGGATTAGAGAAACAAAAAGTTAATTAAATGAATTATATATAAATAATAATAAAAAATCCTTGTATAGGGTTATTAAGTAATTCGAACATTTTTTTTTTCAGTGTAAGTGCCTCGGCGAAGACCATGGTCCATTGTCATCAACTTTGAAATCTAGTAGACATATAAAAAATTCAACAAAACCTTGAGGGGAGGGGGGGAGGCGATTTCCAAATGACGCCAAAATATAATTTCTAAGTAGGGGGTGCAATTTGGTTTGGTTTGGGGCCAAATCAGAATTGAACCAATCTAGGTTGACTCCATTAAATGAGAATTAGAATTGAATCAAATTGTCATAGAACCAAATCAACCTGAATCAAACTAAGGTTAGTTTGGTTCTTGATTCGGTTTTATAGGTTGTCAATATCTTAATAATCTAATGGGATCAATATATTTTTCATAAAAATAAATAATTTTTATTATGAAATCTCGTATAATAAAAAAAAATCATTAATGTATCCATTACAAAAAAGTCAATAATTTTTTCATAAATTAAAGTGAGTTATTAATTTATCCATAAAAGGATAATCATTTCATCTATAAAAAAAATGGATGTAATTTATTAAATAGGTAATAATATTCATTTATAATTTTATTAATATAAGGATTCGGTTGTTGATTTGGTTCGATTCTATACAAGACATGATCAAAGAACCGGATCTCAAGCTAAGCTAATTTCATTATAACCAAATCAAGCCAATCTACAGCTCTCGGTTTGAATCGATCAAATTGCACCCGTACTTCTAAGATCTACTGGACTGTCACTCCAGACAACGACATCTCAAAATCCCAGATAGGGCACCTAAAACCGCACGCATCCCGTACCATCGTTCCCTTCCCTCTCTCGCGCATTCAACAAACCCAACCGAAGACAAAGAAGAGAGCGAGGTAAGTATTTCCTTTTTTTTTTTGGTTACATTTTTGTTTGTTTATTTATGTGTTTGTTGTTCGTCCCGACCTCTGATATAATGCTACTGTGTTTTGAGATCGGTATGTTGAATTTTTTTGAGAATTTCTCATCAATCTAAATAGCACTTCTGTTATAGAAAAATAAATTTTTTTTTACACCTTTTGGAGTATTGGTTTAGGTACCTAACATTTGGTGTCAGAGCCAATCTAACGTCTCAGGTTCAAGTCACGAAAAAAAGCCCAAAGTGAAAGTCCTCATGTATGTTGGCTGCGGAACATGGTGGTTTGTTATTGCCAAAGCAGAGTGACAAAACTCTGTGATTTTTTATTTTATTTTAAATAGTGATTAAATCACAAATTTAAATATTGTCGATTAAATCATGATTAATCGATGCATTTTTTAGTGTTATTTTATCATGTATTATAAATTTAATGTGTTTCAATAGGTCTAGGCCTTTCGGCATATTGGTTTAGGTACTTAGCATATCATAATTGTAGATGCAGATTTTCGCTCTACCTCGAGATCCTCCTTAAGAATTCCTAAACTCGATGGGTGGCCTGTAACAAAACCACTCCGACGATTAAGTTAGATTTTTAATGCCGAACTAATAAAGTTCTCTCTAGGAAGATTTTTTCTAACCTTTTGTGTGAGTTGTTGCCTGGTATTTATAGAGTTCCTTGCTCATGAATTTCCTAGGATTCCCTTAGTGACTTCTGCCAGAGTAATTGTGCCTGTTCCCTGATTTATCAATTGCAGCAGTTGTTACACCTAATCTGTCAATCCCAGGAGTTGTTACACCTGATCTGCCAATGCAAGAGTTGTTTCACTTGACTTGTCAAGTCTCACAAGGCATACCCGACCTACATACTTAGAGTGCTTGCGAAGGTCAGTTTAATGTAGCTTGGTGCATTCATCCCTCGACTTGGAGAGGCAGTTATGATTCTCCAGGATTGCTACGTGTCAATCGCTCCTGAGAAATACCCTCCACACTACCCCCTCTCGAGGTTTTGGATTTTGATCAGAAACCCCAAGATTGCAAAATGAAAATGTTGACACGTGGTGATCTCTAGTTGGGTGTTAGTCTTAGTTTGGCTCATTGATTGCGTCAACTCCTGATGTTTGGCTGTTCAAACTTCGAGGACGGTGCACGTAGTTATTGCCTTCGTACCGCGTGCTCCCGACTGTTCCCTTATGCGGGGCATTTATGCACTGTACACACGTGGCGCCTTGAGTGTTCGTACCTTTCACCTCGTTTCTTACACCAATGAATGCGTCGTCATCTTCATTATTGCCACGTTCCTTGAAGACATCCTGGCCTTTTATTTTGTTACGCATCTTGAGGCTTCTTAGGCCTATATATACTTCGTTCCTTCTCATTTTTCATTTTTACTCTTCACTCTCTGTTTTCTCCCTCTATGTTTTCTTTTTCTGCTCCCTTGTCTTTTGCTCCTGCATTCATCTTGGCTCGGTATCTGCAAGGCATTCGCAAGCTCCTTTAAGTCCCTCAAGCTCCTCAAGTCCCTCAAGCTCCACCTTCCAGTTACTTTCATAAGCTTAGAGGTCAAAACCCCATTCCTCTCCTCAAAAATTTATTTTTCTTTCACTTTTTTGTCTTCTCATGGCTAGGGGGAATACCTATTCCCCCACGTGCCCTCTGTTGGCCAAGATCAGGACGATGTGGGTATGTCCTTCATGGATGAACCCTCGTCCTCTCAGAGCTTTTCCCCAGGTACTACAGTGGTGTACTGGGGGCAACTTAAGGCTGGCCTCCGAGTTCCATTAAGCAGGCTAACTTGGGAGGTGCTGAACTTTTATCGAAAGGCCCTAGGCCAAATGAGTGGGAACTTTTTCCGCTTAATCCATGGCCTCGAGCACATGAATGCTCGGTTAGATGAGGGTTTGCAACTTGGACTTCTCGACATCAGGGCCTAATTCGCCTTGAAGAGGTGCCCCAAAAAGGTAGGATTTTTTTATTTAACTAAGAGGAGACAGAAGCTATCCTTGTTCCAGCTCCCTGACTCGGACAAGGAATGGTTCTTGTTCCCAATAAAGTTGACCGGTCGGTGGGAGAGTGCTCCAGGGGATGAGTTTCCTTTCTCGCGTACAATTCCTTTAATGGCCATGGTGAGTTTTTCTCTTTTCCTTCTTTCAATTTTCCACGCAATTCTACGAGGTTTTGACTCTTATTCTCTCATTATTCCAGACCCAAGCAAAGATAAAAGTGTCGGGGACTCTGTGGTTATTACTCATTTGCTGTCCAATCCGGGGTTGTACCATCACGCGACCGAGTCATTTCTCCCCGCTAATCGACCTAAGCGACCCATCCCCGCCCTCAACCTTCAGACAATGAGGATATGTCTCTCCGTTCGAACTGCCTAGCCCCCACCCTCAATTCCGATGATTCCAAGGATGAGGTGATGGAGGTGCCTCTATCCAACCTCAGAGATGAAAAAGAAGATGACCATCCGCTTCTCAAGAGGCTTAGGAGGGGCACTGACCCTCAACTAACATTCCCCGAGTCCCCACCCCAACGGTTGTCACTACCACCCCTCTGGCCCCTGTTAAGCCATCCCAAGCCTTAGCTTCCACAATTGGGTTGGGGCACAGGGAAACCAATTCCCCACCCTCCCCATGGGTGGTCAACCCGATCGTGGGTGGCCAACCAGTGACAGTCCAGGATTCTGCGTTAACCAACTCTCGGGTTGCGCGTGCTTTTTTCGAATCGTCAGTCCTCTCGAGGGACCTTGCAATTACCAACAGGCACTTCGCTGAGGATCCGACGAGATTTTTCCGTGATACCTTCCGAGCACTAATCACGGTGACTCTTTTTACTCTCTCGACTTTCTTTTATCATTTTACATCGAGCTTCAACACTTGCTTATAATTTGATGACTTCCAAGTTCAGCAAGCCGTGGCCAAGCTCAGACAGTCGAGGGACACAGAGCTGATCGATCGTGACAAAGCTGAGGAGCTCGCAAAGCTCCAAAGCGAAAGGGATGCTGCTGCGTCCCATTCTCTAAGGATCCAAGGTAGTTTGGAGGACACAATGTCCGAGTTGGAATTGGTGAAGAGGAATTTTGCTTTGGCGGAGGGGGAAGTCGCTTCGCTGAAGGGGCAACTTGAGGCCAAGGATGCCGAAAAAGAAAAGGTGCTCGAAGAGGAACTTGCCTCTCTTCAATCTCAACTCGCTGCCTCGGAATTGGCGTGGGAGAAGGCGTATAATAAGCTTAAAGCCAAATTGAAAAAAGTCGGGCTAGCCAAGAAGAACGGATCAGCACCTCCTGAGCAAACTAATGAGCAAGCCCTTGATGATGCCAATTGTTCCGTCGATGTTTAGTTTAGTTTTGTAATCTTTAAATATGAATCAACCTTTCTTTACATGTAATGACCATATCTTTATTAATGACAAGTTTGCTTCTTTGCTTGTTTTAATTTGTGATCTTTGTCTCTGAAACAAGTAACCCTAAGAACTTCCCTATCTTTATTTGTTATGTAAATCTGATCAATCCGAGTTATCGACTCAGTAACTTTTTTGGGCTAACTGGAGATTTAAGTAAAAGAGTAGGTGCCTAGTTTTATATGGTCAAGTTCCTTTCGTGACTGGCCAGATCCTCTAAAAAATTGTTCAAAGCCCCAGATCGGGTTTAGATAAAAAACACACCAAGGCTTTTTTGCTAGACAAATTCCTTAGCGCTAACAGAGGGCCAAGGCTTTTCACTCAATGAACTTCTTAGTTGGGCTTGGCGCTAGTGAAAGGCCAAGGCTTTTCGTTAAACCAACTCCCCAATTGGGCTCAGCACTAGTGATGGGCCAAGGTATTTCGCTAGACCAACTCCCCAGTTGGGCTCGGCACCAGTAAAGGGCCAAGGCTTTTTGCTAGAATAAAGGAATGCAATTGAGCTTGGAGATAAGATATTTTATTGATAGTATCTTTTGAGATTGAAGGCATTCCATGGTGCTGTGATTACATCTCCTGGTATTGTTTTTAAATAATACACTCCTACTTCCTCGACTTTATACACGATGTATGATCCCTCTCAATTAGCCCTGAACTTTCCGTTATTAAGTTTTGTGTTGGCGAATACCTTCCTTAACACCATATCCCCGACCTTGAACTCCTTCCGTACCTTCCTGTTGTAAGACCTTTTCAGTTGCTGTTGATACAGTGCAAGCCTTTCCTCCACTCTCTCCTAAGTTTCGTCTAGCTAGTCCAAATTTCAAGCTATCATATCCTTGTTCATGCTTGTCTCAGCGACTTGCGTTCTAGCTGTAGGGACTTGCACATCGGTAGGGATGACGACCTCCGTTCCATATGCCAATGTAAACGACATCAGTCCCGTGGCCCGTCGGGGTGTTGTTCAGTATGCCCATAATACACTGTGCAATTCTTCCACCCACTTCCCTTTGTGCTCGGTCAGTCTTTTCTTTAGGTTATCGAGAATAGTCTTGTTTGAAGCTTTTGCCTGTCCATTTCCTTGCGGATACCTCAAAGACGATTGGAATGAGCGGATTCCGTACTTTTTATAATGACTACACTCGCCCCCCTTAAATTGTGTCTTGTTGTTTGAGATTAATGCATAGGGGATTCTAATGTGCGTTATGACATGCTCCCATGTAAACTTATTAACTTCCTCATCCCTTATCCGAGTGAGAGGGACAACTTCTACCTACTTGGTGAAGTAGTCTGTTGTCACCAATATGAACGTTTTACCCCCTTTTTCCTCGAGGTAGGGGTCCGACAATATCCATTCCCTAGATGGCGAATGGCTAGGGAGATGTTTCCGATGAAACTCGTTAGAGGGTTGGAGGTTGAGGTGAGCATACCTCTAACATTTGTTGCATGTCTTGACATACCTTTTACAATCCTCCTGCATCCTTGGCAAAAAATAACTGTGTTACTGCTTTATTCACCAGCGACCATCCTCCCACATGATTCCTGCATATCCCCTCATGTATCTCTGCCATCACGAGCTCGGATTCTTTCGAATTTAAACATTTCAAGAGTGGTTCTCCGAATGACTTCCTATATAGTTCTCCGTCGACGAGTGTGTACCTCCCGATCTTGTAAAGGAGGTTCCTGGCCTTCTTCTTGTCATGAGGGAGGGTTTTGTTTAGAGGTATTCTATGTAGTTGTGTATCCACCCCAACGTTTGGTTGATCTGCATACATTTTTCTGGCTGGAAGTCGATGCTTGCCATTCGCTGGTATTCCATAGGTATCGCTCGAGATTCCAAATCTCCGAGCATTGAAGCAATGAACGTTAGCAAATCAGTATGCTTGTTCTCATCCCTCGAAATTTCATTTATTTATACCTCAGTGAACCAGTTGAGTTCTTTCCTCACCGCCGCCAAATACTTTGCCATTTGTTCATCTTTTCCCTCGCACTCCCCACTGCACTGATTTGCAACTAACTGCGAGTCTGTAAACACCGTAAGTCTGTCGATCTTGAGGTCTTTCGCCATTTTGAGCCTGTTTATGACGGTTTCATATTCTGCCTCGTTGTTCGAAGCCCCGTACCTGAGCTTCAACACTTTCTCGAGCCTGTCGTTACTTGGGGTTATCAATACTATCTCGACGCCTGACCTAGTGTAATTTGACAATCTGTCAACAAACATCCTCCACCCTGTCTGTTTGCTCCATGTGTTGGTCTCCTCTACTGTTTCTTCTTCTTCCCAATCAGGATCTTCAATTGGGAAATCTACCAACACTTGCCCCTTTAACATTGTTCGACCCTCGAACTGCAGATCGTACTCCCCAAGAGTTACTGCCCCATATTGGCATTCTTCTGGACTTATCCAACCTGTACATCATGTCCTTCAACGGGTGGTTAGTTACTACCCGGATTCGATGAGACAAAGTATGGTCGGAGTTTGTGGGCTGAGTACACTAAGGATAAGCCGACTTTCTCGATTTTTGTGTATTTGATCTTTGACAAGTTGAGCGTTTTGCTGATGTAATAGATTAGGACATTCTCGCCCGAGCTTATGGACAATGTCGTGGCTGCTAGATAAATTCCCAACTCCTCCCCTTATTCTGGAGTACTGAGTATGGGTAACTGTTCAAGGTATTTCTTCAAGTTGTGGAAGGCTGTATCGCATTCTTCACTCCACACGAAACCTTTTCCTTTTTTCAACAAGTTGAACAATGGACGACATCTATCCGAGACTCGAGATATGAACCTATTTTGGGCTATTATCTTTCCGGCTAAAGTTTGCACCTGCTTCAGGTTCTTCGGACTCATCATCTCAATCAAAGATCGTATTTGATTAAGGTTAGCCTCAATCCCTCTTTTTGTAACGATATGTCCGAGGAACTTCCCAGAAGATACCCCGAACACACATTTTTTTGGGTTTAACCTCATTCGATATCCCCTTAGGCGCTCGAACGTCTCTTCGAGGTCTCTTAAGTGGTCTTCTGTTCTTTTACTTTTCACTAGCAGATCGTCGATGTACACTTCGACCATTCTTCCTATCATATCCGCGAACATTTTGGTCACCAGCCTCTGATAGGTTGCCCCTGCATTTATTAATCCGAAAGGCATAACTTTGAAATAGAATAGCCCTTGCTTGGTCATGAAAGATGTTCTCTCCTGGTCCTCCATTGCCAGGGGGATCTGGTTGTAACCCGAATATCAATCCATGAAAGACATCCTTTCATACCCCGAGGTGGCATCAACCAGTCTATCGATCCTCGGCAAAGGGAAGCTATCTTTAGGGCAGGTTTTGTTGAGGTTGGTGAAGTCAATGCATACCTTAACCTTGCCGTCCTTCTTCGGCACTGCTACTATATTCGCTATCCACTTGGGGTACTTAACTTCTCTAATGAACCCCGCCCTTAAGAGTATGCCAATCTCTTCATTCACCCCTTGCCTCAGGCATGGCAACAATCTTCCTAGTTTTTGTCGAATTGGGTGAAATGTCTCATTGACATTTAATCGGTGGCAAGCAATGAGGGGGTCTATCCCTGGCATGTCCTCAAAATACTATGCGAAAACATCTTTATTGGCCCTTAGAAACCGCAACAACATCTCCCGTTCCACCTCTAGCAGTGTTGTCCCAATGCTAATTAGTTGCTTCCTGTTAGTCTCAAGGTCTACTTGCTCTACTTCTTCGACTGTTGTTGCCTGTTCTATCCGCGATTCTTTCTGTAATTGCTATAACCACTCGTCTTCGACAGGTGGCTCCTTTTTCTTCTTCAGAGGCTTAGTTCCTTTACATTTCCTAGGCTTTAAGGCCGAGGTAAAACACCTCTGGGCCATTTCTTGGCCCCCTCTGATCTCCATCACCACATATTTGCTCGGGAACCGAATTATCTGATGGTAGGTTGACGAAACGGCCTTCATCTTGTGTAGCCACCTCCTCCCGAGGATGGCATTACATGCCAAATCTGCATCGATCACTATGAGCCTTGTCATAACCACCCTTGTTCTAGTTGTGATAGGGAGTGTGATTTTTCCTACCGAGGTAATCGGGGCTCCGTTGAATCCGAACACAGTAGTTTGAATTGGCACAAGGCTCTCCGAGATCCTCATCTTCTTCGCCGCTTCCAAGAAGAGGATGTCCACCACACTGCCTGCGTCCACCAGAATTCTTCTGAGGTCTACACTCTCGATCGACAACACTATTACAATCGCGTCTTGGTGAGGCATAGCTATACCTCAGAGGTCGTCTTTTGTGAATGCTATTGCCTGTTCCCCCGCGGCGAGGCTCGATCTTCGTGCTTTGTCGATACTTGAGGACACTTGGTTGATACTGATCTCGTGGCATATCTTCATTACCTTCGCTATGGCCAGATGCTTCGACTGCCTTTTCGACTCATACATCCCCGAGATAGTGTGTACTACCCTGCGCCCCTCAGGTTCGTGTTGTTTCTCTTCCCTGGGTAGTTGGGGTCGTGGTTTTTGAATTTCTTCTCCTTGCTCCCCTCGTCTTTCTCTGGCTGTGGAGGCTATATATCTCTTGAGTTTCCCATTCTTGATCATATCTTGCACAATATGCCATAGTTTATAGCAATCTTTGGTCGGGTGGTCTTCTGCTCCGTGATATTCACAGTATGGTTTTCCCGGCTTTCCTCGGTAATCTCGAGGTGGTTGCACGAAGCCGGGGTCGCCACGTATGTGCCTCAATATCATAGACAGCTTCTCGTTGAACGGTGTGTAGGTTCGTCATCTCTTCCACCTCGATTGCTCCTATGGGTCTCACCGTCTCTCCCTGCTACCCCCATCACTTGGCTCGGTGGCTATTTTCGGGGCCTCCGGATCCGTCTTATTGTTAGCAATTGTCTATGCTACTCGCCCTTTGCTTTTCATCGATTCTTCTACTAGGATGTACTTTTCGACTTTCCCATAGAGGTCTTCGAGTAAGGGGTCAGACTTGATCAGTGACTCATGCAACCGAGTTCCGGGGATGATTGCAACTACATAGGCCGCGCAAGCGGTTGCCTCGTCCATACTCTCGACAACTAGACTCCTCGTCCGGAATCGAGTCATAAAGGAACGTATACTCTCGTTGACCTCCTGTCGTAGGTTAAAAAACACGTTCACTCTGACCTTACGTAAGTGGATGAACTGTTCGACGAATGTCTCCAGTTCGGAAAAATTTGCTATTGAGCTAGCAAGCAGCCCTTGGAACCACGACATATCCTGTAGTGGAAGATATGATCCATAGGATCCCTCGTTTCGTCGTACATTTCGAATTTTGGTAGGTGAAACGCTCTCGGGGGGTCAGAGGTCATTATTGCTGGTGAGAACGGCGTCCCCCTAAGTTCTCGAATGGCATTCCGAGCTCTCTATCCCGGGTCCCTTCATTAAATGAGTTCCTTACCCCTCATTCTCAGCATCTTTTCGACTTCTCCTTTTGTCATTGGATTCCGAGCTTTAGAACTTCCCTGCTGCGTTCTTACTACTGTCGAATCCACAGTTTAATCACCCTTAGTTTGTTTTGCCGCACGGAGCACGTGCCCCTGGCTACCTTCTCCCTCCAGACGTCCTCTTGTCTTAGTTCCCTCGCCCAATCTCTGGCTGAGCTCCTTGCTTTCTCTCGTTATCGCCATGATCTCATCGTTCTGCTTCTCTAACCCCCTACACATTTTTTCTCTCATCTTTGTTAACAAATGATACATCGCAAGTATTGGATCTTGCAGTGATGGAGGTGGATCTACTGGTAAGGGGTTTGATGGCTCTCCACTTCCTTCACCTCTTGCCCTCACCATACTGGTCATTTTTCTCCTTGTAACGCATCCTACAGATGACACTAAATTGTAGATGCAGATTTTCGCTCTAGCTCGAGATCCTCCTTGAGAATTCCTAAGCTCAGTTGGTGGCCTGCAACAAAACCACTCCAACGATCAAGTTGGACTTTTAATGCCAAGCTAATAAAGTTCTCTCTAGGAAGATTTTTTCTAATCTCTTGTGTGAGTAGCTGCTTGGTATTTATAGAGTTCCTTGCTCATGGATTTCCTAGGATACCCTTAATGACTTATGCCGGAGTAGTTGTGCCTACTCCCTGATCTGTCAATCGCAGGAGTTGTTACACCTGATCTGTCAATCCTAGGAGTTGTCACACCTAATCTACCAATGCAAGAGTTGTTTCACTTGACTTGTTAGGTCTCACAGGGCATACCCGACCTACATACTTAGAGTGTTTGCGAAGGTCAGTTTTATGTAGCTCGATGCATTCACCCTTCGACTTTGAGAGCTGGTTATGATTCTCCAAGATTGCCACGTGTCAATTGCTCCCGAGAAATACCCTCCACAATAATCATCATCATCGAATCAGTTTTATCTTCCTTCATATACGTGCTCCCATTCTACATTTACTTTCTTTGGATCCTAAAATCAATAAGGATTCGGATTCATTGTGGGATTCTTTGCTTTCTATTATGACACTGAGAGGGAAATCGACAGTTTTCATGATTGCATGGGTACTTCGATATTCGGTTGTTGTAAGTGGTTATTCTAATTTTGCTTAGGTTAGTGTCTTGGTTGAGAGCACTAACGTCACTCAAAACTTAATCGACTCAATTTGACTTGGATTTGACTCTGAGTCAACCGAATCAAAGGGGCTTTGATTTTCCAGTGGAATATCATTTGGAGCTTATCGATACCATTTTTTGTAATAGCCGAATCAAATTGGGAGTGGCCAAGTCAAACTCTGTTGCATCTGATTTGGGCTGGTGATTTCATGCAATGGCAACCAAGAAATATGTCCAATTGGAGATGTTGCTAGTATTTGATGAAAGTAGTGCAATGGATTGAGAGCTATTTTAATCTTCCGATGAGAAAAAAATAAGAAAAAATTAAAAACATGGTGTGGAATTTAAAAGTGGCGCATACATGTTAAATGTATGCTGAATGTTTTCTAATCACATTCCTATTAGTGTTCAATATGGATTTTTTGAAGGATATACTTGTATATCACATTTCTCTGGTAAAAGGTAGGAAGTTAAAAAAAAGGTGAAGGTGATAAGGATTTGTTTGGGGTGCATGGTATTGATTTTTGATATGTGACTTTAAAATGCCCTTGTAAGATTGGTTAAATGATGTGGATTAGACCATGATGACAAAAAAATGACCTTTTGTTCGACTTGTCAGGGAGACATGCTCAAAAGTTATCTAAGAAAAGTGGTTTTATAGAAAATAATCTGAGGCTTATTGTCCCGTTATTTTAGTAGATTATTTTCTTCTTTGCTCCTGTTGCTTTAAAAATTCAGGTTACCAAAACTATTAAGCAATTTGAATAGAACCTCAAGGAAAGCCTACTTGAGGAGACGTTAGTCTAATGTTTAAGTCGATTAATTGGTACCCGACTTAAGGTAGTCTAGTCCAAAGTTTAAGTTGGTCAATAGGGACCCAATTTATCAATCCGACGCACAAGAGTCCAATCAAAAATCTAAATTGATCGATTGGGACTTGACTTAGCAACCTGACTCGAGGGAGTTCAATTAAAAGTTTAAGTTATCAATAGTGTCCTAACTCAGCAACTTGACTCGAACGAGTCCGTCAAAAGTCTATGTTGGTAAACTTGACTCTACCTAGCAACCAACTCTACGAAGTCAGATTAGGGGCGAGGTTCTTTCCTTAGTTGATCTGACTCGACAAAGTTGGATCAAGGGTTGGAGGTTCTTCTTAGTTGGACCGACTCTACAAAGTTGGATTAGGGGTTGAGGCTCTTTCCCTCAGTTGAACTAACTTTGCAAAGTTGGATTAAGGGTCGGGGATTCTTCTCACAATAGAATCAATTGTACAAGTTGCGTTAAGGGATGTGGATTCTTCCTTTAGTTGAACTGATTCTAAAAGTTAGATTACGGATTGATGGTTATTCCCTTAGTTGAATTGACTATATAAAGTCGGACTAGGGGCTAAGTCGGGCATTTTCCCCAACTTAGTTGATTCGATTCTACAAAGCTAAAGTAGACGTTGGGGCATTTCCCTTTATTCAATTGGCCCGACTCTACAGAGTTAAGGTAAAGGCTGTGGGCATTTTCCTTTACTCAATTATTTTGACTTTATGGAGTCGAAGAGGGGATTGAGTTAGGCATCATCCCTAACTTAGTTGATTCAATTCTACGGAGTTGAAATGAAGGTTGGGGCATTTTCCTTAACTCAGTTGGTTTGATTCTACATGACATGTGAAAGTTTTTCGGTAATCAATTTGTTCAAGTTATGCGCACCAAATAAGTCAATATAATGTCCGAAAAAAAGTTAAAGTATTTTCGAAGGCAATATCTACTTCCACCTTCAAAAGGAACTTATTGTGGAGTGATATGATATTACTTCCTCCGAATTGAACACATGGTACCCAAAAGTGTGTATCTTGATGTTAAGGTTGTTTCAATGCACATTCCAAGGCACTGGTTGATACGTATTCGACGATCTATATTCTAGGTGCATTTCCTAAGATCTAAACTAGGCTTATGTATCATGCCACACGATATGATTGAAATTTGAGCATATCTAATTAGGAATATAATTCCCACATGGATAGATTCTTAATTGATGGAGGAATTACCTTATTTTAGGGTTGATTGATAGTTAGAAATTTTTATTGACAAGATTCCTTTTGGGTGGCTTTTTACCTATTTAAAAACAGATTGTTATCTATTGTAACGGGGAGAAAAAATGTAACACATTATTCTTAGAAAATTTTGGGGAATATTGGAGCCTAGGGATGTAGTCATTGGATTCATAATGATTCCCGTTAACAAATTTCTTATTTTTTTATGTTTATTTTTGTATTCTTATGTGATCGAATATGATATACCCAAACTTATGAGTGTTTGTAGAGGGATTCATGAGACCAAAAACATCCAGATTTTTCTCTACACATGATTTTACTTTAGGACCAACCTCAATGATTGGGAAATCGACTCAATAACTAGTCTAGCCTATTAGATCAAAGATATCCATATTTTCCTTTTGAATGAGTTCTAATATATTGTTATGATTGAGAAACTATGACGGGTCTTTCTTAGTAAAATCTTTTTATACTACTTTGGGTTATGCTATTGGCCTTGTTGTTTCCTTTTATTTCATTTGGGGGTCCAAAATCTCTTCCAAATTTATATTTTTTTGCATAGTCCATCTCTTAAGACAAAATAGTGAAGGCCATGGAGGGAAATTTTTTTATGACGTTGACTTGTCGAGCAGTTTAGTCAAGGCGGGGCGAACCAAAGGCACCTTAATACATGTGAGGCGAGGCAATTTAAGTGAGGCAGACCAAGGCACGTGCCTTGACTATGCCTTAGTCAAGGCGCACCAGGCATGCGCTTCACTGAAAATAACTTAATTTGTTTAAACGAGACACTAGTTTTAGATTTAATTGTATTATTTGTATAATTTTATATTCAATTTTTTACCACTAAAAATATTGAATTTTACATATGGTGATTTCTACTCACCCCAAGCCCTTAAGGGCTTAGTCGACTTAGGCCAGATAAGAGTATAAAACTAGTCTAAGGTAGAGTCCCTACCTTTTTAGGTTCTGGTTAGGGCTCAACCAAGCTTGACTTGAACCTGCCATTGATAACCCTAGTTGTTGTGCCATGGCAGCAACAACACATGTTGTTGGTCCACGTCTACTTCTATCTCTACTTATACTTCTTTTTCTTCCCCTCTTCTCGTTCTCCTTATTCCTTTCTACTCTTTCTTTTACTATTGATCATTTTTCTTCTTGAAGTGTTGAATACTTTAACTTGTTTGTAAAAACTCACATTTATACATATGATAATTTTACAATATTTAGATCCCACATTTCAATATATAATTTTTTTTATTAACCACTAGGGGTTAGCTGAGATGGCAAGATTGACTGGGTTTGCTCCCCAGGTCATGACTTCGAATTTCTATATTGCCCTCCACCAAAAAGGTGGCTATTTAACTGTTGACACATGCCTGGTAGGAAGGTATGTGCAGCTTGCCAAATCAAAAATAAATAAATAAATTGATTTTTATAATTTTATTTTTCCTTACTTTACTCAGGCACGCGCCTCAGGCAGTAGGAGGTCTTTGCGCCTTAAGTGCACCTTTTGCCCTTAACTACACTGCTCCCAATCTCTCTACAAACACTCATATGTTTGGGTAAAATCCTATTCAATCACATAAGAACATAAAATTAAACACAATTGAAAAAAAAAGGAACCTTGTTTACAAGGTTTGTCGTAAATACAATGAATATGTCCTTAGGCTCCAAGAACCATTCTATTAAATTTTTCAATAATGATGTTGCATGCCTTTCCCCCCCTTAAAATACATAATCTCTCTTTAAATAGATAAAAAAAAAGCTACCCAAAAAAATCATTTTAATTAAAATTATTATTGTCCAATCAATATCCTTTAAAATAAGGTAACTCTTCCATTAAAAGAGTATTTCCGTTTGGAGATTTTCTTAATCAATTAAAGCTCAAATCTCAATCATGTCATGTGACACGATAGATGAGTCAAGTGTTGCTCTTGGTATGTACTAAATCGCCTGCCCTTCAAGATGCACATTAGCTAGTGCCTTGGGATATGTGTTGCATCAGTTCTAGTATTAAGATAGGCACTTTTAGGTGTCACGTGTCCAGTTTGGATGAAGTAATATATTATTGCTCCACAAATCCCTAGATCATTACCGAACCAAATACTAAATACTAAATATTATGAGGAAGCCTCTTGCATTAACAATCTACCCTGAAAAGGCCCCTATCTCCTTTACCTACTTTGTAGAATAACTCTTTATCAAAATAAGTTTTGAATGCCCTTTTAGAAGCTACAACCATTAGCGGAATTCATATCCTCGCTTTTCTTAGCATAAGTTCCTAGACCTATACTTGGCTGTTATGGTCTTCTTCCAAATATTGGATAGCTCTTGACTCGAGCTCCACAACCATTTACTAGGAGCGGGGGAGGATTTACAGTGGGGGCACTTGCCCCCACAAGAATTTTCAAAATCTATGGATTAGTGAGCTATTACAATCGATTTTAGCGGCAGATAAAAAAATCTGCAACTATTGCCCCCACAATTTTTTTCCACTCTTAGTTGCCCCCACAACTATTTTTTTTCTCTTAGTTGTCCCCACAAAAAAATTCCTACTCTTGGTTGCCCCCACATGGGCAAAAATCTTGGCTTCGCCCCTGACTAGGAGGACGTATTTATAAGCCTAAGTTTCTTGAGTCCAATACCACCCTACTTGGGATACACATGATCCTCCAGTCCACTAAATGATACTTGTAATTGTCACTGCTATCATTCTGTAAGAAATCCTTGACAAGTTTCTCGATTTTCATTGACAATGTCCATTGGGACCATAAAAATGCTAAATAGTAGCGTATGTGTTTGAAAAGGTGTTCGTGATCACCACCTTGCCACCTTTAGATTACATGACTTCCAAGAAGCTAATCTCTATCTAACTCTTTCAGAAAATGGCCCCAAATAGCTCTACATTGGTATTTAGCCCCAGGGGGGAGGACTGAGGTATAGTGAAGAAAACTCTATTAGTACCCCAAGAGATTTGCAAGATCCTCAATGTTATCCAAACAGGTCTATTCGAAACCCTACAACTACTTAAAAACAACGAAGAGATCCCTCAAGAGACTCAACTACGAATTAGAAGCTATTACAAGTAACAACGTATCTTCTGAAAAATGTACATGGAAAAACTTTTGGCTATCCACACCAACTTCACCATAAAGTGCAATCTTCCCAACACTTTGACCACTACAATAAATAGAAAATGGAGAAAGAGGGTAGCCCTATCTCAATCCTCTAGAACTTAAAAAATAACTGGCAAACTGATAACTAACCATTAACCCCAAAACCAATTGGTGTTAGGGAAGGCAATTTCTATTATTATATGAGGATCATGGGGGACAAGTGGGGTATGCCACTATTTGAGAGTGGAGGAAAATTAACACTCAACACAAAGCAACCATTCTCCATTTAGTGTGAAATCCCATCCATCCAAGCAAATAATCTGAGGATCCCTGATTGACATGCTAATAAGCGTTCTCAATATCAATTCCCAAAAAGTTGTTGGGATACCTTCGAAGAGTTGATGCATTTGTTTGTGAAAATCTTGAAAATACTATTTGAGCAAAAAATCCATATCAACCTCTCAATATTTTCATAAAATTCTCATGGATCACGTCCGAACTAACCTTGAAGAAGGTTATAGAAAAACCATATGGCCCCATAGCCTTATACTAATGGTAGCCACAACTTCCTCAAACACTCTTTCCAACGTAGTCTAACGCTTAGACATGATGTTTTCAAAGTGGAGTCCATCTAAGTTGGGTATGAATGAAATAGTTTTTAAAAACGTCTTCCCATAGAAATCCACCCCCTCATACCATTACCCCCTTTGAAAAGACCACACTTAACCATGAGCTTCAATATGTTTTTGGTAATCTTGCTGGCGTTAGATGTTCCTTAAAAAATAACTTGTGTTATAGTATTCCTCAAGCCTTGATTTTTTTTTTTTTTTGAGGAATCTCCCTCCAATTTAAATATCCTTTGGATATGAGCCTTTAGCTTCATCCCCCCCCCCCCCCCCCCCACACACACACACACACACATACACGCACAAATAAATAAATAAATAAAGGACATGCCCTTAACCTCTTTCCAATCGATCATGATTTTTTTTTTTTTTTCTAGTAATGACTTCTCTTTTAAGTGCATCCTACCAAACTCCTCATTCTATTGCTTGGATTTTTTTTTTTTTTCTTTTCCTTTGGCGCTTTATGTTTACAACGAAATGTAACTTACCCAGCCTACAAAGGAAAAAGATCTCCATCATTTCCCATTCTGAGA
This sequence comes from Akebia trifoliata, assembly GCF_017979445.1. Lineage (NCBI taxonomy): Eukaryota > Viridiplantae > Streptophyta > Magnoliopsida > Ranunculales > Lardizabalaceae > Akebia > Akebia trifoliata. The sequence continues at coordinate 18,880,379 of NC_141378.1, forward strand.
AAAAAAACAAAATGTAGATGTTAGGTCCACATTTACTCAAAGTGGAAGGGTTGAATGAATATAATGCCCACCTAGCAAAGGGCCATGGTTTGAAATAGGTACACATATCATCGGATACATTCAAAAAGTGTTTTAATGTTGCATGCTATAAATAAAAAATCTATCCAATGAATATCGTGCCCACCTAGCAAAGGGCCAGAATGCCAGAATTGAACTTTAGGAAATCTATTGGTAGGCACTTAAACATTTATAAACACTCACACAACTTGATTCCCATCATGACTACATAACAATGATATTGAAACCCCCCGACTAACACGTCCTCAACTTGAGTCACTCTTTTGTCCCAATGATAGCAATTCCACTTGTTGTGCCCAAGGCCAAGAAACCACAACTCTGTGTCTCAAATATTCCAAAGAGGACAATGAGTTCATCATCCATACTACCAATCTTCATTTCCTTAAGCATATTCAAGTTAATTCCTCAAATTTTAATTGTAACTTTCACAATTGCACTCCTATCTCTATTACCCAAGACCCATATGTTCTAAGATAGAATCTTTTATACATTTTGGGACAATTATTATCCTTCTATTGCACGTTGCGCCTACCATCCAAAGAGCTTACTACAATGTTGGAGTTAATTAAGAAGGTTGTTCCCTTTTGTGAGCCAAAACACTCGATCCCCTCCTGGTTAGTATAGCTAGTTATCTTGCCTCCCTACTCCTATTCCTTTCCAATTTGTAAAACTTCAGCCATATCACTTTTAAACCATTAATAGAATCACCTTTTATGATGTAATTTGTTTATTTTATTGAGTGTTCCATTCCCCATATCTGTAAAGGTGCATTGTAAGGAAGAACAAAAAAGTTCAAATGCAGAGAGAAGTTTTCTTTCGGACTTGAGTTTTATAATATGTACTAGGGCTGTCAATTTGTCTTTTTTCCCGGCCCAATCTGTTGTGGGCTGGGTTTAGGTGGTGTTACTAAGCCTATTTAGTTATCGAGCCAGGCTAGGTCTGATTCATGTTTAGTTTCAGGCTTGAGCTTGGAAGCTAGGCTTGTTGACAATCCCACCCAATAACTTATATTACGATTTTATTTACAATATATTATAGTTATATTTATACTTGTATAAGAAATATACAGACTGGCTTGACCTGATTCGTAAATAGGCTTGAACACTTGCGAAACAAGTTGGGCTTGGAGATAGATATTTTTATTTGCCCCGGCTCAACCATTAGATGGGCCTGATTTGGGCAAAGATTTTGAGTCGCAATTAGCTTAGAACCGTTTACGGCCACGCTCGACCCATTGACAACCTTAGTAGCACCCACATTGGGCAGAGAGAGAGAGTAAATCTAAAGTTTATCAGTTTTTAAATTCCTTTCAGACCTTTATATTTCGACTCCCCAGCTCAATGTCTATAATTCATGCCCCCTTGCCATGCGTGTAGCTTAATGATTGTTGACTCTACTCTGCTTGACAGACTTTTGGACGAACCAAACTTTTGAGTTCTAAAGATGTGTTACTGGTATTTACAACACCTCTCAAGTTGCTTCTCAAGCCTATTAGTAATGACCACTGGGTAAGAAAAGCTGAACATAAAGAGCAATGGAGCACTCGAAACAACTTTTAATAAAGCCGTTTACTCTCCTTGAATGGCTATGTCCATGCCATCGAATGAGTCCATGCCACACTTTTAATAAAGCCTTTAATAGTTATGAGTGAAAAATCTGAAGCTTAGATGTCCATGCCACACTTCTATTATGCTTACTCAATCTTTTTCTTCCAAACTCGATCCTCCATGGGATCGAGTTGGCAGTAGGCAGTATAAGGAAATTCAATTGAGATTGAATGAATTTGAAGAGTTGTTACCTTCCAAAAATAAAAATAAAATTTGAAGAGTTGTTGACGTTCTCTAGATTTTTGGACTCCTTGACTTATAGTGCCATCCTCCAATCAGCTTATGCATTTTTGGATCATGAGCATCGTCATGGAGCTCATCGGTCACATGTCCTGCCATGACGGGCACCCTACCTTCCTAGCAATCTTGTAGTTTGTTTGACATGCAATTTTCCGAGGATGAAAATCATGAGTTCCACTTTGTCACCCTACCTACGATTTGAACTCTCATGTGATAAATTTTGGCATCAGGTTGGGTGAATGCGCGGGATGGACGTTGGGGGGTGGGGGGGGGGGGTTCTCCTTAATCATTCCCACGCTGCTAATATCTCATTAGATGGATTTTAATCTTTATCTGCCTGTCTATTTTAACTTTGCAAAAATTCCTATTCCCAAGAACAAACTGGAATCTGCTATCATACTTTGCTGCTGATTTTTGTAGAGAGCTGCTACTGGCACCCCAACTTTTACTTATTACACCTCAATTAAAAATAAAGAAAATAAGTGAATGGTTTTGGATGAGTAAAAGTTGCGGTGCCAATAGAAGCTTTCTCTCTCCCTTTTTCCTTTTTTGCTAGATTTCTATTTTTTGGGTTTAGAATTTTAAATGAGCTTAATCATAATTGTAAACAACCACTGTAATTGTTTGAACTGAGTGTTGTAATGTTGAGATTATAATTTGAGTCAAACCTTTGTAATTTTTGATGAGTGTGTTTTAATCTTTAATTGGAGTGTTTTTTTTGAGGCTGCTAATATCTCATTTATATTTAATTGGCAAGTTTTATGTTCAATCCTTTTTTTTTTCAGATGCATGCATGAAGGTGGCATACACAAGGTTATAGAGGAGTACAATCATTAATAGTTTGACTTGTAAACACACAAGGCCTTTTTAAAGCTCTGTCCAACGCGTTCGTAGCATCTTCCCTTGCATTCATAGGTAAACACTCATAAACTTCATTGTTAATATCTATCTATTTCACCTGAGAGAAGGCCATCTCATTTACTGTGTTTTTTTCCTCTTACATTTCTTGTTGTAAGGAAATGACTTTGAATACGGTACACTGTTGGTCTATTTTAGCTATGGTCCATGGCTAACTTTGAAGTGAACTGTTGAGAATATATTTTCTTCCATCATTTATCCAAAAAAAAAAAAAAAAAATTCTACCATTATTTATGTAGCCCTTTTTGGCTGTTTTAAGAAAACTTATACATGTGCCCCTCCATGTTTTGGAGGATATTTAAGATGCCACCCTCTGTTTTCAAATGGATGCCGTGGCCCCCTTGAACTTAGTCTTCTGTGATAGATTTATAGAAAATGACCTGAATGCCCTTGTCTTCAACATGTAGCCAGAAATCCTTGATTCCCTCCCCCCCACCCACTGTTCCTTATAACCAGTCATCTTCAAAGCTTGATTTTTCATCATGAAAATCAATCCTCTCCAACCTTCAAACCTCAAGACAAGATAGTATTTTTAGGGACAGTAGAAGACGATGGAATTTTGAGTAGAAAATCAAGGGAATTTTGATACCAGGTATTGGTATCAAAATCATATACATACATACATACATATATATAATAAATCACAATGGTGGGTTCCACTCAACTATAGTTTTGTGGGGGGATAAATGTACCACTCAGTTACAATTTTGTAAGATCCACACTATCTTGCCTTTCCTCTTCACCCCTTCAACATTATTGTCTTTTCTCCCCCACCCACCCACCCACACACAATTTTGTGGGGTCCACACTATGTGACCTTTCTGCTTCACCCCTTCAACTTTATTGTTTTTCCTCCCCCCCCCCTCCTTTTTTTAATAATATCCCTCCAATTTTACTATCTTTCTTCTTTTACCCTCTTTTCAATATGCCCCGCTAACTTTACTATCTTTCCTCTCTTACCCCTTTACGGCATGGGCAAATTCTAGTGTATAAATATATTTGGGCTTTATGACTCTCTTTATTGGTGATGTATATTATTTATCAGAATGAGCAACTGTTGTTTTTGATAAAATACATTCATGGGTTTTACAACTTTTTTCCTTTGGATGAAGTGTCGATTGGAATCAAGACTTCAGATTTGTTGCAATGCTCAAAAACTGCTAGCATGTCTGTTAATCCCGGTGCACCATCTATGCCTGTCCAAGACGATGCTTCATCAAGCTCAGGAGAGGATGTAAACATATCAAATGGTCGCAACAACAAGCGTCGATCTGCGACACCATTGAGTGCAGTTCGTCCTAAGAGAAATCGCAAGGGTACCAATGATGCTATAGTGGATGCTATGTTGGAGATAGCAGCGGCCTCGAAGTTGAGGGCAACTGCAATGAAAAGTGATGATCGATTTACTATAAGCAATTGTGTTAAAGTATTAGACGAGATGCAAGGCCTTGACCAACGTCTATACTTTGTTGCTTTGGATCTATTTGAGAACCCAAATGCTAGGGAGACTTTCATATCTCTCAAGAACGAGAGACGATTGATGTGGTTGCAGGGAAAGTGTAACGCTTCCTCCAGTGCCACAGTGTGAGGTCTTTTTATTGGTGTTATGCTTCAACTATATCAAACTCTTGATGATCTATACTGTTTGTATTTAATTTGGATTTTACTGTTAACATGTAGTTGATGGTTTGTTTAGAACATAAATTTCATTTGATGGGTTTATCGTGGTTGTTGATTGAAGAATATTGCTATTATGCATCGTGTTGGATTGTTATACGGTAATTTTATATCTACATATATACCATATTTTAGATGTGAGCTTAAATTCTTCAACCCCACTTGAAGAGAGGAGAAAAAGTTTGGTACGCTAGTTTTCCACCACAATAGAATTGGAGAGCTGCTATTGGCACCCCAACTTTTACTTATTACACCCTCATTAAAAATAAATAAAACAAGTGAATGATTGAGAATAAGTAAAAGTTGGGGTGCCAATAAAACTATTTCATTTTATTGTTAGATTTCTATTTTTTGGATTTATTATCGAGTCGTGATAAAATAGTATACTTATCCTTCTTATTTTACCCTATTAATCAGGCGAACTCTAATATATATATAATAAAACACATTGGTTGTCTTTCCTTAATGTCTATCCCCATAAAGAGTTGTTTAGATTCAATCTCGTATGCATTTGGAGGACTAGTTTTAATTTGATTCCCTTTGTTCTCCATTTTCAAGAATACCATCTAACTTTATTACATCTTCTCTTCTACCCATTTTCCAATAACACCCTTCTAGTTGTATTGTCTTTTTTCCTTTTTCAATAATATTCTTATAACTTTATTGTTTTTCTTCTTTTTCCCTCTTTACTCCAAAGAGGATGACTGTGATATAGGCACGGACAAACTCTATTATATATTATATAATAAAACACAATGATTATCCCTCACTTACCTAGTGCATGTGATGGGAAAGGGTTGCATGTGCCCCTGGACTAGTCCTTTGACAATATCAAGTTTATGGACTAAACAAAGTCTGAATGTATGCCTGGTCTGTAGTCTATAGGGATACACAATTATCAAAAAGAAAAGAAAAAGCACAACGATTACCCCCCTTTTGTCTCAAACTTTATCTTCCTATAAAGAAGGTTTGAAATTTAATCTTGTCATGAATATCGAGAATAACTTTTAATTTTATTATCTTTACTCTTCTTTTCTAGGAATACTCATCCTAATTTATTGTCTTTTCTCTGATATCCCCTTTTTCAAAAATATTTATTCAACTTTAATAATTGTCTTTCCTCTTCTCCTCATTTTTCAAATACCCTTCTCACTTTATTATTTTTCCTTTTATTCCTCATTTTTCAATAATACCCTTTTCCAATAAAAAGTTGCGTACTATACTACTAAACTAATTTAATCCCAATCAAATCTAACAATATATTAATCAACTCTAAGGGTTGGATCAGTAGTAAAACTTCTGATTGTTTGCTTTCCTTTTGATTTTGTGTTCAAAATTGGTCGGCTTCTCCACTTATCATGTTGTACGTACGTTCACTTCTGTGGGTTAGGGTGTTTGACCGTGAGAACTAGGCCCATCCTAAAAGGGGTGTTAGATACCTTGCATTATTCATGAAAAAACAACTACAATATGTTAATCAATAAAGTTGATTTCGACATAATCCATCCATTCATCTATCTTATTATCCCCTTTTCTCCATTTTCATAGCCATCACGACCATTCAATTAAAATTGATGAAATTACTTTTAAGGTTTCAAGATTCAAGATGTATTCTTAAAAAATTTAAGGTTGACTTAGGATCTAATACGGTGTCTACGTGATACGGCTTAGTTGGAGTTTAGAACATCTCGGGATCTTAACCAAGTCGTGCATGCAGCCCAACTTGTTTATCTTCCAATCAAACTGTGTCACGTAGTCGTTCTTATTTATTGGAATGGGACACTTTATGGGATTGCGACTCTTTAAGGTTTATTTGGAAGAATATAAATTTATGAAATTTTAAAGAGTTGTCTATTGTCACCCACCATATATGCTCTTTGCGCCCACTTAAGTTAAAAAAAAAATAAGAAGTTACATTTTTTTCTTTCTCCATACACCCACTATTTTCTCCATTTATCGATCGAAAAATCCAAATCATCTTCTCTATCTGTTCTCTCCTTTTTGTTCACCATTTACCTCTCTCTATCTCTCAATTTTCTTTTTCTTGTTATTGTTCTTCAAATTCATCTCCTTTTGAGTTTGTGAGAGGTTGAATCAATGGAAATTAGGTTTTAGTATTTTTTTTTTATCTTTTACTTTTTTGCATTTAATCATCAAAGAAGATAAAAAAAAAACATCATTAAAATCTTTAAAAACCACGATTTTAAATCAAAGAACTCAGAGTTTTTTTTTATAATTTTGTTCGGTAGGTTCAGACAAAACTTGTGTTTAGCAAATTCGATAGGTACCTACCGTATATTACAAAATCATTTCAGTAGGAGCCTATCGAATTTGATAAAACAAGTTTGATATGAACTTATTGAACATAACTGTAAAAAAAAAAAAAAAAAACTCCAACTTCTTCAATTTGAAATCTTTGTTTTTGAAGATTTTAATGATGGTTTTCCATCTTCTTTGATAATTAAATGTAAAAAAGTAAAAGAAAAAAAACATTTTTGAAAGAAAAAAATAAAAAAATTTAATTTTCATTGATTCAACCTCTCGTAAAACATAAAAGGAGAGAGAGAGAGAGAAGAGAAAGTGATTTTTTGTTCGATAGATTGTGGAGAATACGATGTGATTGGAGAGTAATTCGATGAGGGTATTAATATACTTTTCACTCTTTTTTTTACTTAAAAACAAAGAAAAAAAACGTATACGGTGGGTTCAAGTAGAACGATTCAATTTTAACTCATCTTAGTAACCGTAGCCTAGTGGTGACATGGAAAAGCCTCACCCATTTGCCGAACCATGGTTGGTAGAACTCGTCACATAGAAACCATTATGTTGCCACGTGTAAAAGTCATTTTGCCGGTTTTAATACGCTTGCTAATCAATTGAAAACTCGTATCCGATTGTTGATATTCCTCGAGATCATTAAAACCATCACGAGAAATATCATTTTACATTGACTTAAGTTGACTTCCAAGTCAAGTTCTTAAATTCCCAAAATACCCTTAACATCGTTTTACTTGCTGTCCAAAAGACCAAACTCCAAACTCCAAACTCCAAACTCCGAACTCCACAAACTCGTCTTCTTAGGTTCCAATATAAACGAGTCTTTGCAGATCATCTTCTCGTACACAGAGGTTTAGGTCTCGAACTCTCAATCCTAAATTTCCCTCCAAAATAAGAAAACGAAAAAAAAAAACCTTAGATCTGCTACATCCGTTAATCAATCGAACAACCTCAATAGATCGATCTCATTGAAGAATCGATGATTCTGTGAGAACACACTGTGATCGATCACACAATATTAGCAATGGCGCACAATTGCAGATCTGCTCGATATTGTATAGGTTTTTTTCTGATCCTTCTTGCATTGCTGAGCTTTGCTGGAAGTTTGGTTTCTGCAGAGAATCGTCGCCCAAAGAACGTGGAGGTCTCGCTTCGCGCCAAGTGGTCTGGAACTCCAATACTGCTCGAAGCCGGGTACGCTTAGTTGGTTTTAATTTTAATTTTAATTTAATTTTTGTTGATTTTCCTGGAAAGAGAACTCAAGATAAGAGTGTGGAAAGCTAGTGAATTTCCATGCACACTTGAAGTGTTTGTGATTATTTAATTTAGTTATAATTGTTGAAGTTTTGAATCTAAGCTTGAAGGCGTGTAATTGATCCTCGAAGATGTTCGAAATATCTTGAAAGCGTGAGGATTAATGGAGTACTTTCTCTGGAATTGAGCAAAGTCTGGACTCGATGAAATATCGATACATGTTTGTATTATAGAGACCTGTAGGCTTTGTAGGTGTATGGGACTTATATGTTTTATTTTCTCAAGTTATTTAATCCTGTAACTATTAGTCTTTGAAATATATGCAATTTTTTTTAGGATAAGTGAAAAGTTGATATTAATAATTGGAGAAAAGTGGGTCGAGAAAGGATTGGCAAATTATTGATATTTGGAAGGTACATGGGCCTTCCTACTATTATTCTAAGGAGCAACGAGCCTTTACGAATGGCAAATTTTTTATGGTGTCTAAGTAGCTATGAGTGCATGGATTCCAGGATTAAGGGAGGGGATTGGGATTTTATGTGTAAGATTGATATGGAAAAGGCATATGATGGTGTGAACAAGAGTTTTTTGAACTAAATAATGGATTTTGGTGCTTTTTGTGGGAAGTATGGATTATGAAATGCATGTCATCTGCTTCCTTATCGATCATGATTGTTAATGGTTGCCCAAAGGGATTTTTAGGAGTTCTTGTGGGTTGAGTCTTGAGAAAATGAGACCCCTATCTCCTTATATGCATATGTACGAACATTGTAGTCGAGGAGAGCGCCTTGGTGTGCCTCAGGCATGTGGCGCTCAAGGCGGGGCGAATAGAAGTTGCCTTAATATATTTGAGGCAGGGCAGTGTAAGTGAGGTGTACTAAGGCCCATGCCTTGACTGCGCCTCAGTTAAAGTGCAAGGCGCATGCCTCATTAAAAACTGAATACCATATATGTACTTGTTTTTTAAAAATAAGACATCGATTTTAGATTTGATTGTGTAATCTTTACATAATTACATACAAAAAAGATTTATTTGAAAAATACAACTTTTTACCCTTATACATTTTGTCATTTTTATGCAACCCAAGCCCATTGGGATCGTGTTAAGGCTTAATAGACTTAGGCCTAATAGAGGTACATGTTTGATCTTAGGTAGAACATGCCTCTTTAGGTCTGGGTTAGGGCTCAACCAAGTCCGGTTCGTACCTGACCTGCCTATTGACAGCTCTAGTTGTTATTTTGTAACAACAACAACAACAATACATGTTGTTGCTGGTCATTCTTCTTCTTGAACTGTTGAATACTTTAACTTATTTATAGAACTCACTTTCAAGTTGTTGGCTTTTGCTCTTCTCCATAATAAAATTTTGCAATTATTTGAATGGAATTATACTTATAAAAATAAAATAAAAATTAGTTACAATGTTTGGGTTCTCTTGGCATTCTTTTCCACCTTTTACTCCACTAAAAAAGTCCAATTGTTATCTTTAACAGTGAATTACTATCTAAAGAATGGAAGGACCTATTTTGGGAGTTCATTGATACCTGGCTACACGTGGAGAATGATTCTGAATTGCCCACTGCTAAGCATTGCATTCAAAAAATTGTGAAATATGGGCGCTCTCTTCTGAGTGAACCCTTAGCATCAGTGTTTGAATTCTCTTTGAGTCTTCGGACATCATCCCCTAGATTGGTGCTTTACCGGCAACTAGCTGAAGAGTCTCTATCTTCTTTCCCACTAGCAGATGAAATTAACTCAAAGGGGGACATTTTAGAACCAGATGTAATCGCAGGAAACAAAAAAGTAGACCACTTGTTGATAGGAATGAACCCAAAAAGTCATGGTGGTAAATGTTGTTGGGTGGATACTGGTGGCGCCCTATTTTTCGATGTTTCAGAATTGCTAGTGTGGCTTGGTACACCTACTGGATCGTAAGTTGAATTTCATGCTCTATGTTTTTCTTTTTGTTCTTCTTGTTACTTTTTTTTTTTTTGTGATACATGATATGTGTATCACTTTTTGTTGCCAGAGCTGGAGATTCATTTGAGATGCCTGAACTTTTCGATTTTGATCATGTTCATTCTGATTCAAATGTTGCAAGACCAGTTGCTGTTTTGTATGGAGCTCTTGGAACAGATTGTTTCAAAGAGTTCCACATTGTCCTGGCAGAAGCATCGAGAAAGGTATGTTGATTCTGAAACACCCTTCTGTAATAATTTTGTATTTAAAGTCCTGGTTAACAGTGCATGTCATTTATTTGTCTCAAAAGGTGGATTGTGATGACATTGATATAATAAAAATCTGGCAAACACTCCTGAAATTACCTGCATAAAATATTTAGTGATTTAAATATGTCAAAGAATCACTGACTGCGTAAAAATCTGGAGAGCACTGCCAAAATTACCTGTGCCCTGAGGTAGATCTTTTTTTTTTCCTTCTTGTGTTTTGGATGATTTGAGATCTAAGCGTGATAGTAATTTTTTTAAATCAGTAATATGAAGTAAATTAGATCAGAAGAGAAAGGACCATAGACCCCAAAAAGGGAAAAATAAAAAAAGGAAAAAATGGATGTGAGTGGGAGAGATGTTCTGTTTTTGATCGGTGTTGCCACTGGGTAAACCTGTTTTTAGTGAGATCAGTAACTCTGGGCTGGCGGGAATTGAACCCAGGTCAATGATATCATGACCCAAAGACTTTTACCAACTAAGCTATTTGGCACCTGCAAGAAAGGGATGTTCTTACGAGAGCCCCACCTGGATATAACAAACAGCCTTTAGAATACACTACTTTCTGATAAGAATACACAACTTTTCCCCACCGGAAATCTAAATCCTTAAAAAACTGCCCTTTTAGATAATGGTAAGCACGGAACCAATGATTTAATCTCGCCCGTTTCTAATGATTACCTACTCGAGTGAATTCACAATTTAAAAAAATTCTTGTGTTTCTTTCTTTCCTTAAGTCTTAACTTTGTGTGTGGGGGGGGGGGGGATAAATTACTTTAAGTCAAACTGCAAATGGAAGAAGGTTCCAAGGCTGTATAGTAAATTCCTTTCTGAATGTTATTTCCTTTGTTCCATGCATCTACCATTTTAATCATCTTGGTTTCCTCTAACTGATTTCTTTATGATCAATGTCTCCTTAAATTGTTTTTTTAGTCTTTTACTCCCCCTTCCCATTCCATAACTTTTTAGTAAGCCCTTCTTTGTTTCTCCATGTGTCAATTGGTTTGCATTGAGTCCTTGTGATCTTTGTAAGGACTCTGGAGTTCACGTTTCAGTGTCCTAGGGTCTCATTGTGATTTTTCTGAACATCTCCGTATATAATGATCACCCTATCAAAAGGAGAAAATGGATATTTTGCCAGAGACTGGGAATGATGTGGTAATTCTAGGGTTTGAGGTATGTTGAAGAAGGAATAGGTGAAGAATTTAGGATTTGAGAAGAGGAATAATGGTGGAGAATAAGAAAAGATAGATCTGTTGGTATCACACCAATATTATCCTAGGAATCACACCTAGGGTTGAAGAGATAAATCTATCTGTATTACCCCAATATTATCCTAGGAATTACACCTAGGGTTGAAGAAATATATTTGTTGGTATCGCTCCAATAGTATCCTAGGAATCACACATAGTGTTTCTTGAAGCTTCACACATCCAAGAGAGAAAGAATAAATCTGTATTTTTTTTTGTTAATTCATAAGGTCCACTAAAAAAATTCAAAAAGGCTTGTTAAGTGTTTCATAATGCAACCCTACTTGCTGAAAAGTGTAAATTACTAAATTACCCCTAATACATAAAAAATAAAAGAACATACGAAACAACAAATAATAGTAAGATCTTCTTAACTATTACAACTGTTCATTATTTTTTGCAATATTTAAACTACCCATGTGGATCCTCAATCAACTAAAGAATCTCCCATGTTTCATTATCATCCCACGAAATGAAGGTTTGGGCTTGATTGTTCAAACTCTTATTACATGTTCTGTAAACTTTAAAGGGCTATAATTGATCCCTATCATTTCTCCCTGACTTGAGAGAATTTGGCTTCGAATTCCTTTAAAAAGCTTACACTAGAAAAACAAATTGCCTAATATTCCAATAATCACTTCATAAAGAGGCTGCTCATTTCCTTCTAAGATTCTGTTGTTAATTTTTTTCCAAATCCCCCAACACACAACGAAGGAAATTAGTGCTCATAAAATTCTCTTTGATTAAATGATCAGTTCCAGATGAAAATGCCACCTTAGGCAGGACCTTAGGACCTCAAGTGGAGACAACTGGGAATTCCACAGAAGAGCTAAGCTCTAATGACTTGTAAAAGGAATTTACCAAAAATGCCCTATCCTGGTTGCATGTCCACTCTCTTTGGTGGTCCTCTTCAGGTGTTATTGTTTGGTTTTTGTTGATCTGTTCCGAATAATTAAAAATTTCCCTTTTCTCCTTCCATTCTAGTGTGATTAATGGGTTTGGATTGAAGCCTTGCTCTCTAGGTCCTTTTGTGCTCATTTACTGTTGGCATGCTTACTTATGAAGTGCTCCTAATTCTTCTAGGAAAGAGTTAAATACATTGTCAGACCTGTCTTACCTTCCGGATGTGAAACAAAAAGTGGTCCCTGTGGGGCTGTTGGTACAAGGGATGCCCTAAACTTGGGTGGCTATGGCGTAGAACTTGCTTTGAAAAATATGGAGTATAAGGCTATGGATGACAGTACGATAAAGAAAGGTTAGTATGACAAGTTCTTGCCATTCAATATCATGCACTATTTCTGCTTACTCACCAGAATAGTTTTGTCTTTAAGAAAATTTTAATCTGTTGCTTTATGTCTAGTTTCAGCTTTTCTATCTGTATTTCTCTGTCTCTCCTCCCCTAGTGTGCAAACAGGCATTAGATGCATCCTTTTGTTGATATCTCACTTTTGCGTTTTTTATGTGGCTAATCTATCGCACAGTTGATTCCACTGTTTGGTTGTGTTAATTCTTTGTATTCTTCATAGGCATTTTTGTATGTCATTTCTGCTCAAGGTGATCACTTTTTGACCTACTTTCTTTTTTCTGATATTGCTTCTATTCTCATTTTAATTCAAAATGTTTTTATATTTTTATCTTTTGTGATAAATACTACCCTCTAAATATTGGTGTTGTCTTTTTTTGATAAGTTTAAATTTTATGAAAGGAAAAGAAAAATGTGGGGTGGAGATGAACTAAATACAAACTTATCAAAAGGAGAAAAAAAAAAAAAACGATTAACTCGTATCCCAATGCACACAAAAATCTTCAAAAAAAGTCCCCTTGAATTTCTTAAATGCCTTTCCCCAAAAAAACAGAAGACCTAAGATCGATAAAATAAGATCATGTAGATGAAGCTCCTTCCCCTCAAAGTCTATTCCTTTCCTTCCACAACCCCCAACGAATAGCAAAAGGAAGTAGACTCCACAAGATTGTTTGGATACCCGAATAGCAAAACCCCGACCCAACCAAGAAAGAAACAACTCCGTGATTGACCCGGGAAAACATCTGACCAACCCAAAGAGGAAGACGAAATGAAAACAAAACTTCATGCGCTAGAGCACAATCAACAAAACACGATCAACCATCTCTCCACCTCACAACAATTTACAATCAATTGATCCATAGTAGTTAGTCTCCCCAACGCCGCTAGCCAGATGAACACAAAAACTTTGGAAGGAACCTTAGCACCCCAAATGTACGATGCAGGAAAAGGAAAATGCGATGTCACCAAACCAGCCCCAAATAGTGGTGTTGTCTTATTTGCTGCAAAATTATAATGTGGTACTGTAGTATCTTCAACTCTCTTCTGTTGAGGTGGGGAGGTGTCAGTCAGAATGAGAGTTTGAAGAGGGGTTTTAGCATAAAGAAATCTGGTAGAATACGTAACATAATCCCACAAGTGATGGGGGTGGCCCAGACATGGGACTTTTGGGCACGAGATGGAGATTCCTTTTTTATGATGTTAGGGGATTTAGAGGAAAATGGGTGAAAGAAGCAAGCTTCCTCTGGGTGGTGGATGCACAATCCAAATGTCGCAGTTAGACATGTTCATGCTTTTGATAAGGAAGGAGTTGACAAACAGAAATTGTTCCTGAGATCATGTCTTGTGGACCTATAAAAAAAAATCATGCCTTTTGGAGATAGTTCAAGATTGGGTGCACAAGGTGTAGCGTTTGACAATGGGAGTGGGTGTGAGAAAACATTTACCCATTGATTTTTTCCCATTGGAGAATGAACCGAATCGAATTATAATCGAGGAAAAAAGAGTGTTGGGGACTGCTGCCTTTTTATTCATGGATAAATGGAGCCTAAATGTGTTATGAAGGGTGAGGAAGATGTGTTGGACTTGGTCATATGGAGTTATTCTTCAAATATTATCTTTGTCTTCCAAGCTATTTAAGAGATCAATTGTTTTTTTGTTTTGTTTTGGGTATGGGCAGCCCATGCTTAGATCTGAAGATGTACAGTGGGTGAGGGTGCTTGGAAAGGAATCATGAAGGTGCATAATGAATTCTGAAATGGGGTGGCCTTCAATGTGTGAATAGGGAAACAGTCAGATTCTGAGAAGAAGATTGTAATCAGAAAGCTATATGTAGTGTTTCTTCTTGCCTTGAGGGTTTCTCAAATTCCAAGCAAGCAATAGTGAATTGGCTTAGACCCATAGCTCAGTTGGTTTGACACATTGCAGAGCAACTTTGAGGTCGTGGGTTCAAGTCCAGCTTACCCAACCAAAAAAAAAAAGTGAATGATTGATTTTTTGGATGATAAAACCACCAACAGAGAAAAGAATTTAAGAAACCCACTCTAGACCATGCTAGGGTTTATAAACTGAGAACGAGTGGTGAAGATAAAATCAGCAACAGAGAAAAGAATGTAAGAACCTTAGGATTTATAACTGAGAATGGAAGACAAGGATAAAAGCACCAGCAGAGAAGACAATTTAAGAAACCAAAAAAAGCTTTTAAAGCATTTAGAATCCCTCCCTAGGAGGTGCGGTTTAGATAGAAACCAACCCTTAGGGTTAGGCATTGTTTTTTTTTTTTTTAATTGGCTTCCAATGGAGAGAACTTTTGCCTTTGATTCTGGAACTTCAATCTCTTGATCCCTTTTATTGATCTGATACAATATAGATTTTCATAAAATAATCACAAGAGAATAGGGAAGAGAAGAGAAGAGAAGAGAAGAGGAGAAGAGAAGAGATGAGAGGGGTCTTTTTTGAGGATTGTGTTGTAAGGTGGGATAGGGTATGTAGCTTGGAGGAAGTGTAATTTCGTCTAGTTGGTCTTTTGTTTCGGCGGTTTCCTTTCTTTCTTTGGGTTGGACATGTCATCCTCCCATTTGTACATTCTACCTCTTCTTTGTTAATATACTTTCTGTTTACCTATATATAAAAAAAGTATCTGCGTACATTAGGATGGTCCTATACTATCATGATGAGTGCGAGGATCAACCAAATGAGACTTTTGTAGAAGCAAGTGAGGTGGTCAGCAGGGAATGACAAAGGTCCTATACTTTTGTGAGTAAATCAGATGCTTCAAGTGTTAAGGATTTGGATACTACGCATTCCAATGCCCGGATACAACTAACAATCTATTAGTTGAAGATACAAAGAAAGAAGAACAAGGCAAGCTTGAAGAAGTTTATGGGCCTGAGATTGGAATGAGTGATGAGGAATGTGAATATGATGAGAAACACATAGCTTCATTAGGATGGACCCACATGATTATGAACATTGTAAGGAGCCAACTGAGGCTTCTGTAGACGTAAGTAAGGTGGTCATTAGGGAAACTAATTGAAATTTTGGGTGACCAACCATAAGTTGGTATATGGACAACATATGTTTTTAACCATGCAAAACCTCAAGTGGACTTACACCTGTTCCCCTAATGACTACTTTACTTGCTCCTACATAAGCCTCATATGCCCTATCCTCAAAATCCTCATGATAGGGGCTTCTTTTTCAAGATCACCCTGTTCTGAGAAGCCTGACAGTTCTGACTGGCTGTTGTTCTCTATTGTCGTATTTATAAAGGAAAATTCTAATACAAATACAACTCTATAGTTGGTTTTTCGTTTGGAAACCAATTCAGAATTCATAAAAGAACTCTGACTTGGCTGGTCGATAAGATTCCTAACAAAGGGATTTGACCAAGTCAAAACCTTGGTCTCCTTCATCCAATGGATTCCCAACTTTTAAGGATATTGACCAAGTCAAGGCTTGTGTCCCACATACTTGGACATCCCACACTTAGTGGATCCCTAATTTTGAGGGATTTGACGAAGTTTTAGGTTCTACACTTATTTAGATGTCCAACTAGGATGAGTAACTTCTGCTTTTGTAAAATTTAAGTGGCCTCCTTTTGCTATTCATTGGTGATACACTTTTTGAAATAGGAATTGAGTTTCTTCTATGTAATAATTGTACCATATTGAAGGTCTGAATATTCTGGTTATAAAATGTAAGTTTTGGTGAATCAACATTTTTGTAGAAGCTTTAAGATTTTTGTTTTCTCAAGCATGTATGGTTTCCAATAGACATGGCTGGTCAAAATGTTGGGCCTTCTTGTTGTCAACTTGATTACTATCAATATTTAATTTCCAATATGTACATGCACATCTTCCTACAATATTGTGCTTTAATATCCCTTAGTAATTTTTATTTCTTTATTGCAGGTGTTACTCTAGAAGATCCTCGTACTGAAGATCTTAGCCAAGAAGTTAGAGGGTTCATATTCTCCAAAATCTTGGTTTGTTTTCGGAAATTAAGTCTCTTGAAGTTTAGACTTATATCAAGGTTTTGTTACTGTGTTAATATAGCTGTAACAGTCAAGGGCCATTACTGTTACTGTGCCACTATAACAGTTGTAGCTGTTATAATCATCTTCAAATGAATGTTGTATAGATATATAATTTTATTTTGTTTTCAATATTATTATTCTGTCTCTTCATCTTAAAAGAAATATTCTATAGTTATTTTATATTGCCTACTTTAATATTATAACTATTAGTTTTTCTTCTGTAAAACTTGCAGGAACGCAAGCCTGAGATGTCCTCTGAGATTATGGCTTTCCGGGATTATTTGTTGTCATCGACAATATCAGATACACTGGAAGTTTGGGAATTAAAAGGTATATTGTCATCATTATTTGTCTGCATAGAGTTTTTGGAAGCTATGATTTCTAAATGTTCATCACGTTACTTCTAGGACTGGAGCTCATTTGTGTAATGGCCTTTTACAGATCTAGGACATCAAACTGCACAAAGGATAGTTCATGCATCCGATCCTTTGCAGTCAATGCAGGAAATTAATCAAAATTTTCCTAGTATAGTTTCTTCCTTGTCTCGCATGAAGGTATTACTTACTGTTAATTTACTAGTTCTCTATGAAAGCACAAACACAACTTGCTTGATGCTTGTATATTATGGTCATTTTAGCCTTACATAATTACATTATTGGATATGACAAGTGATATATCTACCTCTTTTGGCAGCTCAATAATTCAATTAAAGAGGAAATTATCACAAACCAGCGGATCATCCCACCTGGCAAGTCCTTAATGGCTATGAATGGTGCTTTAATCAATATCGAAGATATTGACCTTTATTTGTAATACTTTTTCCTCTCCTGATTTTTTTATT